>NC_083695.1:80748034-81381248 GCF_033118175.1 Dama dama | reverse complement strand
AAGTAGAATTATACTCTGCTGCTGCTGCTGCTGCTAAGTCTCTTCAGTGGTGTCCGATTCTGTGTGACCCCATAGACGGCAGCCCACCAGGCTCCCCTGTCCCTGGGATTCTCCAGGCAAGAACACTGGAGTGGGTTGCCATTTCCTTCTCCAATGCAGGAAAATGAAAAGTGAAAGTGAAGTCGCTCAGTCGTGTCTGACTCTTAGCAACCCCATGGACTGCACCCTACCAGGCTCCTCCATCCATGGGATTTCCCAGGCAAGAATACTGGAGTGGGTTGCCATTGCCTTCTCCAGAATTATACTCTGATCCCTCTCAAATGTATATCTCCATCCTTACAATTTCTCTTGAATTCTAGACTCAAAATTAAACTACCTACGTATATTATCACCTTGCTTATTTAACTTATATGCAGAGTACATCAAGTGAAATGCCAGGCTGGATGAAGCACAAGCTGGAATCAAGACTGCTGGTAGAAATATCAATAACCTTGGATATGCAGATGACACCACTCTTATGGCAGAAAGCAAAGAAGAACTAAAGAGCCTCTTGATGAAAGTGAAAGAGCAGAGTGAAAACGTTGGCTTAAAACTCAACATTCAGAAAACTAAGATCATGGCATCTGGTCCCATCACTTCATGGCAAACAGATGGGAAAACAATGGAAACAGTGACAGACTTTATTTTTTGGGCTCTAAAAATCACTGCAGATGGTGACTGCAGCCATGAAATTAAAAGACGCTTTCTCCTTGGAAGAAAAGCTATAAACAACCTAGACAGCACATTAAAAAGCAGAGACATTACTTTACCAACAATGGCCAGTCTAGTCAAAGCTATGGTTTTTCCAGTAGTCATGTGAGTATTGGACTATGAAGAAAGCTGAGCACCAAAGAACTGATGCTATCAAACTGGAGTGTTGGAGAAGACTCTTGAGAGTCCCCTTGAACTACAAGGAGATCCAACCAGTCCATCCTAAAGGAAATCAGTTCTGAATATTCATTAGAAGGACTGATGCTGAAGCTGAAACTCCAACACTTTGGCCACCTGATGCAAAGAACTGACTCATTTGAAAAGACCCTGATGCTGGGAAAGATTGATGGCAGGAGGAGAAGGGGACAACAGAGGATGAGATGGTTGGATGGCATCACTGACTCAACGGACATGAGTTTGAGTAAACTCCGGGAGTTGGTGATGGACAGGAAAGCCTGGCGTGTGGCAGTCCATGAGGTCGCAAAGAGTTGGACTTGACTGAGGAACTGAACTGAATTGAACTGACGTGACATTTCCACTGGGATGTCTCATAATCATCTCAAACATGTCCAAACCTAAAATCTTGATGCCTCCCTCTCAAATCTGCTCCTTCACCTGTGTTTACCATCTCAGTAAACAGTACTCCCATTCACCCAGTTGTTCAGGACACAGATCTTAGAGCGACTGAGTTCTCTTTTTCTCCCATATCCATATCCAACAAATCCTGGACTGACATTCCTTAGGAATGTAGGAATACAGCCTTTCCAACTGTTAAAATATAGAAATACTTCACTAAGTAGATGCTGCTGGTACCAGGCTTTCCCCTTCCAAGTTCCCCTGGCCCCTCTCTGCAATAATCCAGACTCTTCACAAAAGACAACTAAAGGGGTAATGCCTGACACAGTATGGCTTATCCAGGATCCTGTTGATTGGTTGGTGTCTCAGTATCTGTAATTTACCAATTATAAACATCTACCAGACTCTACACACAGATCCTTTCCTTTAAAACTACCATCCTTGTCCAAGCCACCATCCAGTCTCACCCGGATTACTGAAATAGTCTCCAAACTGGTCTTCTTATTTCTATTCTTCTTCTCTACCTATCACGTTCAACTTCACAATACAACCAGATGATTAAAAACATAAATCTACTCTTATCAATTCCCTCAAAATCTTTCAGTGACTTCCTATCACACTAAAAATAAAAATCCTAAAGATGGCCTACAACTCCTACATGACTGGCCTCAGTATTCACTTATTGAACGGATGAATGAAAATATCCTTAGGATCACAGAAGATTAAAATGAAGTCAAACCTCGCTTTCCCACTTATTAGCCATGAAATCTTGGACAAATTATTTAACTTCTCTAAACTTCATTTTAATCATGGAGATTTTACCTAAAGAACATAGAATCCTGTGTAAATAAAGTAAGGTTGAATGAAACTGTACTTAATATTGAATACTACTATGAAAGCTTCATAATAGTAAACATATTATTGTTATGAAGTTTATTCTCTCATTTCAGTATACAAGGAAACTAAGTATAATTAAGTCTACAGGCAAAATATGCTAATGAAGCCTAGCATTACTAGGTATTATAAATATACATGCCAAAAGAAAACAGTAAAATTGCAACTAAAACATGTCTATAATCACAGGTAAATCCAATTAAGAAATAATTGCAAAGGACAAAACCCAGAATAAAATACTACAAAGTTTTGAAAGTTTTTCCAAAGCAATTCCAGAATTACTGAATTACATTCTTCCTTCCTTCTCTCTTTTGCACTGGAACAGTTTTTCTAAGGGAATCTATCTCTGATATGATCATGGAAATCAGTACAAAAATTTTATGTGCCTTAGAAAAATTTTATAAAATAATTTTTTTTCCATAAAGAATGATATAAATGTAGTCTTTAATTGAGAGAAGCAGCAATTCCTGGAAGGTCCCCTAACTTTATGAATAGATTTATAAACTAACTTCCGGTGTTACTAGAAAAACTGTGAGGCTATATACAAAGATGCAGGATGGAAAATCAAGCAGTAAAATTTTTTCTCTCCTAACAAGTGACAGGCATTTTAACAACATGCTTTGATTTCTCAGGAAAAAAAAAATTAGTCTGAATAGAGTTCCTTTATATCATTTAAAGCAGGTGAAAGAAACTGAAAAGTAACCCAGTCAAACAAGAGTTTGAGGGAAAAAAATCATGCTCCAGAGGTTTAGACTTATTTTTGATACAGTTTTGGCTCATACATTTAATTCAAATTTAATCTATGACATCATGAAAAAAAATATATATCTTACTACTAAGGTGAAACATATTAAGGACAAATTTTTTATTTATTCTTTTTGTAGTTTTTCAACAGGAAATATTAAATAAACATTGCTAACTTTGAGCTATATCATAAGCTGCATTTCTATAAACAACTCTATATTGAACTTTTTGTATTTTAAATAAATCTAGTAACAGAAAATACATATTGTCCTCTAATACTATCTCTGGTATTGTATATCAGATTTCTTTGGTTGTAAGCCACAGAAACCAGTTTCGGGGAAATCAAGGAAAAATGGGAATTTGTTGAAAAAATATGGGGAAATTCAAAGAATTTTTAAAAGAGGCTGAAAAGTTACACTTAAAATAGATAAGTATATGGATTTATCATCCCATCAAGATTACTTACAATGAGTGAAAGGCAATCGCCCAAGAAGAAACTGAATTGCTAATAGGAAAGGAAAAAAATATGCTGAGAAGGGAGATGTGAAGAGCGGTACATGTAACTTACTGTAATCACTCCAGAAATAGTCCTGTGATCTAATATGTGCACTGCATCTGAAATTCTCTACAATAAAAGGCAAAATGAGATAACACTGCTGCAAGCGTCCTAGCTTCTAACATCATTAGAAAAATCTGATTTGGGTTCTGTATCCAAAGTATTCTAAACATTTTCTAGGCCCATAAAACCAATCTCCAAAGGACGGTTATCAATTTTAGTGCAGTTTAAATGTCCACAGCTGTTCTGACAATATCTGAATTTTATAAAACAATGAATTGTATGAGTGGTAATCACTACAGTAGATCTGTTCCAAGAATACATGGTTCTCACAGTTTAGGTCAATGATGCTATAACAGTATGAAAAGGAACTGTCCTTCTTTTAGGAAAGATCAGTGCTCTCCAATTACTGTTTTTGTGTTGTGAAAGGCCTGAAACAAAGCTTTACAGACTGGTTCTGATTAGTTGAAAATCATAAATACAGAGTGAGCTGGGATTGAGGACAGGATCTGTCTATCCTACCTGTCTAAGCCAGAGGCAATAAAATAACTGGTTTTAAGTTTCTCTACATTAGGTAAGTTTCTATAAGGAGCCTCTGTCTAGCACAGAATAGTCTGTGAATTTTGTTGTAAGCCACAACTCAGTCCTTTGTTCCATTCTCTCTCTCTATTCCCTTCCTTCATGATCTCAGCTGAACTCATGGCTTTCAGTATCATCAACTATTTCCAATTTAATATTTTTAAGCCAGTCAGCCCCAAACAGTACAGACCTCTCTCCACTAAACTCCAACTATCTTTTCAACATCTCCTCTAAGACGTCTAAAAGATATCTCAAACATAACATACCAAATCCAAACTGATCTTCCTCCTAAAGTCTCCCTCATATCAATTGATGACAACCTGATCTTAACCTAAGGTCAAAAAATTTTAAAGTCAATTTTAGTGTAGTTTAAATGTCTCTTTTCTTTCTCCCTTTATTAAATTTCTAAAGGAAAATGTAAGTTATGCTGTGTACTTATACACACTATCCTAAAGTAACTATGCCCAAATATGTTACATGAATAACCCTGAAAGAAAATTTATGATAAAATATTCATGGATCTGAGATAAAAGATTTCATATTTTTCTAAAACAAAATCATCAAGTTTTTACAACTTGAAAAATGCCATGGAGTCTTAAGTGCATGCTTTGGTAGTCAATACTGCCACCCGATGGCAAATATTAAAATCTAAAACCAAAGGACAGAAAGAAAATACCTGACCAGACTGCTCAAATTCAAATGTTCACCTCAATATTTAAAATTGTTTTATCAAGTAAATTTCATAATTTATTAGAGTACTAGTCTACTAAAACATCTGTACTTGAATATCCACATATCACTAAACAAGCAAACTAAACATTTCTAATTCAATCATGTAAGAAAAAGAGAAAACAAGTAATTTGAGTGCCTACTATACAACAGACACTATAGAAGATGCTGAGGATATAAAGATGATCAAAACATAATTATTCTTTACTTCATGGAGTTTACATTCCAGTAGGAAAGATAATCAAAGAATCACACAAACATAAATGTGGTAGGTGCTACAAATTTAAAAGATACAGCGCTATGAAAGCATCTAATGGAAGTATCTGACCCGAGAATGTTAAGGGTGTGAAGGAGGAAGTGCAGAAATAAGAAAGGCCTTGAAATACTTAGGGACAAAGAACATGCAAGGAACTGAAATAAATCCAAACAAAGTGCAACTTTAAAGAATCAGAGACACTATAGAAAATATCAAATTACCTGACTTACACATTAAGATACCATCTTTTAATCAATAATCTAAAAGGCTGAAAACATCCAACTTCAATCCTTACCTGAGAACTATGACTGAACTAGACTGAAAAGGAATACTGAATATTCATAAAGAACAGGATTAGAAGGACTAAATGACAGAATTGAACAGGATATTCTGGAATAGGAAAGGACCGGGGATGATTTTTCAATGTCCAAGTAATGACCTTTTATATAAAACCTGGTAATCTGTTTTTCAACTCCATAGAATTGGGGGAGGGAATGTTTTGTGGTAATAAACTAAGAATTGTACCCCGAAGCCTGCTGGTTTATCTTTTCTACCTGTTGACTACTACCATCTATTCCACATCGCATAGTTTTTCTGAGCAGACATGAGAGAACTGTTCAATACATTCCTCGCCAATTATGGCAACAGTCTATACTTTAAAATATTTTACTTGTATTTTTTCTTTATTTAGAAGATTCTAATCATCTGAACCCCCTTCCTCATTTAGGAAAATCTCTAACAGTGTGAAGTTTGTTCAGAAACAAAATCTATTCCCACACAATTCAGAAGGTAGGGGTAAGACCTAAATTTAGTCAAGTAGATATTACTAAGCAGGCCTTCAAATCTTCATAAGTGATAACAAAGAATTGGGGAGGGTTTAGAACTTCTCTACACAAGCCTGTAGCATGCAGTATCCACAGTAAGGACACCAGGGGTGGTACCCCAGGATCCAGTGGTGGAGACAGGAATATCCTAATCAAACTTTTCTGTGGCTACATCTTTGCTGGGAACCAACCCACTAGCGTTCTGTTACACCTACCCCTTTCCAACCAAGGTTGTTACAGCCTTCCCATCTCCTTTGTGAGCTACCCAATATCCTTTTATATTAGAGTACAGGTTGAGACAACCAAAAGTAAGTTGCTTAAATAAGCTAAAGTTAATTCTTTTCTCGTAAAACACATTCTACAGACAAATATGCAAGCGCTACTAGTTAACCACAGTTACTGCCACTTACCAGCCATTGTAAAAGATCTCAGTGATGTAAAATTCCCACACAGCAATTCTACTCATATCCTACTGACCTAACAGTATAGTAACCATGCTAGATGCAAAGAAGGCTGAGGAATATGGTATGCAGCTGAAGACCATGTGCTGAGAGCTACAAACTCAGTGAATTCTATCACCAAAAAGAAGGCAAGAATAAATCCTGGGAGGCACAGGTCCCTGACATACTTCCCAATAACTGCCTTTTCTGCTCAGGGAAACCAGAACTGTTTCTGTTGCTTACAATCAAACCAAAGACTTCCAGGGGTTCTGATTTTTTAAAGTTATGTAAGACAGCAACCTTGAGGCACTCTGATTAGGGAGCTGACTGGGGGCAGGGGCAGGGGAGAACACATAGCTACTTGAAGCTCTGCTTCCTTAAATACAAAATTATGGATCAGGTCTGAGGCTCAAAGAAACCAGACTATATATCATCTGTTTTGAAAGAAGCAAAATATCCATTTCACCAAGCACTACCCATAAAATATTCATCAGAGATAAACTAATTACTAAGAAGCAGTAACGGTATACAAATGTCTGGTTTCTATATAATATTTTATAAGTTATAAAGCACTTTCACATTATTCTCATTTAAAAAATATATGTATACATGTGTATGTGTTAATACGTATATATATATATATATATATATACACTTCATATTATTTCTTTGCTTTAAAAGTAAACATACCCAGGATTTGCTCCCCCATTTCCACTTGCTTTTAGACATTTAAGAGTCAAGAAATTTTATGATTTCAGGCCCTCCTGACAAGAATAATAAAATGTGAAATGCCAATAAACAGAGCCAGAAAAACAACATTTTCAACCAGATTTATGTTACAGAATACCCAGAAAATAAAGTATTTTAATGATGGAAGAAAAGAACAAAGGACAGAGATGTTCATAGAGAATATTTTACAAATATATTTCTCGTTTGCTTTTAAGACTGTTGAGATGAGCTGGGGACTAATAGCAGATGAAGACAAGTTAGAAAAAAACCTTGCATATAAGCTATACTTCTATTTCTCAGGCCTTAGCTTAAATATATTCTTGATGTACTTACTAGTCTCTCCAGGGAAAAGGACATTATTTAAGAAATGGAAAGAAAAAAAAAGATACCTCAAGGCACTTTTTAAGGGAAAGGCCATGAATTATTAAAATAACCACTCAACAAAATACATGCCTCTATAATTAAAAACACTGAGAAATTTGTATCTGTCATAATCATAATAGGGAATCAAATGCAACTCAACAATCACTGATATTTCATATGGTTGGAGTAACTAATTTTTTAATGAAATAACATGTGTTAAAGATGGGCATAATTTATGGAAAGCCTAAAATAATTCCTCCAAATAACTACTCAGCAGACTCAGCAACATTTTTTTAATTTGTCTGAGGAAAGTTAAATATAAGAGCACATTCTCTTTGATTTTTACTTGGGTCTGATAGGAACTACTGCTACTACTGCTACACATGACCATGTAACTTTACATTATGTATTTCTTGAGTCAGAGTTCCCCCATCAACAGGATTAATACACAGGATTCTTAACGTGTAAATATAAGTTGCACAAAGCAAGCTCTCAGTAGGTAAGTACTGGAGGTGGCCAAAGAGTTCGCTGGGATTTTTCTATAACATCATAAGGGAAAAACCCAAACGAATGCTTTGGCCAGCCCAATGTATAAATATATTTTATATAGGCCAGCCCTATAGAAAATAGGACCTATCTCTTCACTTAATTCCACAATGGTAAGATTTATGATTTTATACCCAAATACTTAGAGCTACAACTTGTCAATGTACTCTAAATTTAATGTTTAATAATACATGTTGATAAAAATTATTTAGAAATTCTTCCCTAATTCTTCTTACTTCTTTTGCCACAGCAACTGAAAAACTTTTTAAAATATTCTATGTTCTTTTAAAAATAGCCACAAGGGGTCAGTCTTTCCTAAGAAAGAAGTTTAATATAGTCCAGTACCTTCCAAGATAAGCATCTATTTTTGCAATATGCTATTCATGTTACCCATTATAAATCAAATTTCGATGTACCAGGTGTTAATTTTAACCAAGCCACCAAATCTTTTGAACCCATCAAAAAATTAAAGAAGATCAATAATCACACATCTACAATTTAAAGACCTTCATTTATAACTTTACTTGATTCTCATAATAGCACGTAGACAAAATCTTTACTGATTTTGTGAAAAAAGTGAACGTCGTTCAGTCATGTCCAACTCTTTACAACCCCATGGACCACAGACCACCAGGCTCCTCTGTCCATGAGATTTCCCAGGCAAGAATACTGAAATGGATAACCATTCCCTTCGCCAAGGGATCTTCCCCACCCTGGGATGGAACCTGGGTCTCTTGCATTGCGGGTAGATTCTTTACCATCTGAGTCACCAGGGAAGCCTTATGAAGAAGCAAATTATTAAGAAGTTGACTATTACTGAAATTCTAAAAACAAATATATGAGATTTGGGTGTGCAAACTACAGCAAATGAGTGTAGGTATTATTTGTATTAATATATTAGATACGTGACTATATGTTCCAAAAGCCACTTACCTTGCCAACTGTCATTGCAGACACACAGCTTTTCTCCTGTCAGGTCACAGTAACCGTGATCTGGACTGCCGCAATTGGCTTTACAGTAGGGGATATCACAAGCTTCACCTTTCCAGTATTTATCACACTCACAATACACTTGGCTTGAAACAGAGACACTAGTAGTACACTTCCCGTGACCAGAGCAATTATTAGGACAAGAATTGATTCTGTAAAATATAATTCATATATATTCAAATTTAAGATGACTGGAAAAATAATCTGGGCTGGTATTTTGTTAACTTTATAAATGTTATATGTGTCCATGTGCTTCATTTGACACAGTTTTACAACGTGACTCCAATTCTTTACTCTGTACCTTTTCACCCCTAAGGTGATTCAGGTATACATATCTTCAACTGGCCTCAGTTCATTCAATGAGCTTACTCTGCTACCAAGACTACAGCACAATGTCTGGTAAATATTCAAGTACTCAAATGCTTTATAGGGCATGAGTACACTTTATAGGAAAAAAATAAGGTCATGAATACATGAAACAGCAAGAGAAGCCAAGACATAAACTGCTTACATGATACTTAAATAGCCTGCTATCACCTAAACACTGTGGTGGACGTTAAAAGGTGTTTATCAGATTTTATTTTAAGCCTCCCTAACTGATTATATTTTACTGTATATTTATTCTCCCTTGTGTACATGCTTGATATAAACAAATTCTATAACAAACTGCTGATTCAAGGATATTTAGGATGTTTTATTCCTCATGAAAAATGCTCGGTTATCATTTTCTACATTCCTGAAGAAAACAAACAAATAAAAAACTGTATCAAATTCTTCTGTGGTCATTCCTAATGAAAACAACCAAAAGCATCTCTGGCTAATTCACTTCGCCCTTGGACTTCTATAAAAATTTGCATAGAGAGTTAGACATAAGAGACACTCAGAAATATTATTTTTCTAATTTTAAAGAGACAGTGGTATATAGCCACTTACCTTATCTCCTAAGCCTCAATTTTCTCATGTGTAAAATGGGGGAAATACTCACTTGACAGAACTGATGTGAAGAGAATTAAAGAATCTTATTGTACATAAAGCATTCAGCACAGTTTCTGCAATAAGACGGACTATGAAAATGTAGCTCTCTTCATTCTTCAGATTAGGTATAAAATATCTTGGAGCACAGAGGGGCAAATGACGGCTCCCTGAAATCCTGAACATTTGTGACTTAAAGTTACACTAAGTATGTATTTCTTTACTTAATCACTGCCCAACAATTTTTAATTTTGTAATTATTTCAGCCAAACCTAACTTGTTACCATGGTGCCCTGAGGCTTACAAATTATCCTAATACAAGCTGACAGTATTTGGGGGATCATATTATTAAAAATCTTATGTAACTTAGGAAGAGATGCTGTATATTTTGGAATTTAACACCCTAGCCGACTCCTGGTACCTAAGACATTTACACAAACAGACAATAAACTCTTTTATGTCAAATTATAACAATCATTATTACAATATCAATTAAAAAAAAAAATACTTACGAGTAAAAAATGTTGAAACCAGTTAGATTATACGCAGCATCACTAAAAAAATGTAACAGTGCATAACCAGATGTTGTAACAACTTCAGGCACAGTTTCATTTCCCCGTATTTCAGGAACTATCAAACCACTGAAAGACAGCAAAGTTGCACACTGTGTATATTAATGTACACATGACTATTAATCACACAAGACTCCTTCAAAATATTCCTGTCATAATCATTAACTATCTATTATATATTACAATGGGCAACAAGAAGAATAAATCTAAAATGAGTTCCTAGTCATTTCTTACCGGTGAGCTCTGCTGCTTCTGCTGACAGACTACCATCTACTCTCAGGCCACCACACTCCTTTCTCTCTTCTCAACACGAGACTGTAATGTCCCATTTCTCCCCTTTGCCCTCTTGTCCATCCTCTCAAAAGACCATAGGGTACTCTTTTACTTAAGTTATAAGCAAACCTTCATTTAAAGACACCTTGGGAAAGAACTGTTGTTGCTTAGCTGCTAAGTCGTGTCTGACTCTTTGGAACCCATAGACTGTAGCCCGCCAGGCCCCCTTGTCCGTGGGATATCCCAGGCAAGAATACTAGAGCAGTTGCCATTTCCTTCTCCAGGGGATCTTTCCGATCCAGATATCAATCTGCATCTACTGCACAGAAAGGCAGATTCTTCACCACTGAGGCACCTGGGAAGAACTAATATGGTTAAAATGTCCATACTACCCAAAGCAATACTACTTTTATTTTTTGGGCTCCAAAATCACTGCAGATGGTGACTGCAGCCATGAAGTTAAAAGATGCTTGCTCCTTGGAAGAAAAGCTATGACAAACCTAGATAGCATATTAAAAAGCAGAGACATTACTGTGCCAACAAAGGTCAGTCTAGTCAAACTATGTTTTTTTCAGTAGTCGTGTATGGATGTGAAACTTGGACCATAAAGAAAACTGAGCACTAAAGAATTGATGCTTTTCAACTGTGGTGTTGAAGAAGACTCTTGAGAGTCCCTTGGACTGCAAGGAGATCCAACCAGTCCATCCTAAGGGAGATCAGTCCTGAATATTCATTGGAAGGACTGATGTTGAAGCTGAAACTCCAATACTTTGGCCACCTGATGAGAAGAACTGACTCATTGAAAAAGACCCTGATGCCGGAAAAGATTAAAGGCAGGAAGGGGACAACACAGGATGAGATGGTTGGATGGCATCACCGACTCAATGGACAAGAGTTTGAGCAAGCTCCAGGAGTTGGTGATGGACAGGGAAGTCTGGCATCCTGCAGTCCATGGGGTCACAAAGAGTCGGACACGACTGAGCGACTGAACTGAACTGTATCCTTTTCTCCATCTAGAATGTCCTATCTAATCCCCACACTTTGTCTTCACTCTTCTACTGACAATGAAAGACACCATGAAGAATTAGCTACTTCTGAAATCATGCAGCACTCTTTTTATAATCTGATTGTAACACTTGTTATGTTTAAAAAGTCTGTTTACATGTCATTCACAGGGCACAGCAGTGATGCAGCCTCCAAAACCTTGGCATTTCCCAACTGACAAGAATGTCTCTGTTATCCACTGTGGGCTCACAGTTATGCTAGAGGTGACTCAGGATGGGAGCTGCCCACACCAGAAAGACCAACCATGTGACTGATTAACGTGTCGGAGCTTTAAGCCACAAGAAATCCACCTGACTTCCAGAGTCAGAATGGGGCTAGAGACTGAGTTTGACCATGTGGCCAATGATTTAATCAAGCGTACGAAACGCAATTCCCAATTAACTCTGGAAACCTGTAACTCAGGAGAGCATCCTAATACACACTGACACATTGGGAGGATAACATCTGTCCTAAGGACACAGAGAGTTTCCCTGGTAGCTCAGCTGGTAAAGAATCTGCCTGCAATGCAGGAGACCCTGGTTAGATTCCTGGGTCGGAAAGTTCCCCTGAAGAAGGTACAGGCTACCTAACTCCAGTATTCTTGGGCTTCCCTGGTTGTTCAGATAGTAAAGAATCTGTCTGTAACGTAGCAGACCTGGGTTCAATCCCTGAGTTGGGAAGGCCCCCCGGAGGAGAAAATGGCAACCCAGTCCAGTGATCTTGCCTGGAGAATCCCATGGACAGAGAAGCCTGGTGGGCTACAACCCATGGGGTCGAAAAGAGTCGGACACGACTGAGTAAGGACACAGAAGCTTTGTCTGTGATGCTCCCAGACTCACCCTATGTGTCTCATCATCTGACTGGTCCTGATTTTTATAATTTGGAATAAAACTATAATCATAAGTACAGTGCTTTCCTGAGTTCTGTGAGTTATCTAGTTAATGACTGAACCTGAGAGGTTACGGCACCTCTCAACTTATAACCAGCTGGTCCAGAAGTGCTGGTGGTCTGGGCACCCCTGAACTTGCAGCTGGTGTCTGAAGTGAGGGCAGTTTGGGGGAGGGCTGGGCACTTAACCTATGAAGTCTGACCCAGCTTCAGGTAGCTGGTGTCTGCAGTGGCCTGTGCCTTACTTCATCCTCTAGGCTTACGGTAGTCTCTGGAACTGGGTAGGTTATCAAACGTTTGTTGAACAATAAATACTCATACAACTGGAATAATTCAAACGTTTAGATTCTGAATTCTTACTAAAGTGAAGTACAAACAGTATAGGCTTTAAGTCAGGAGACTAGCAAGTCCTGATCCTGGCTCTACCGTCTATTAGAAGTAAGACTTGATTTCTCTGGGGCTCAATTCTCTCAACAATAAACAGGGGCTAACAGCACTTCTACAGTGTCCTTATGAGGACGGGATGACATTTAAACTGTCTGGTACAATGCTGAGAATCAAGTGGATATTTAATAAACATGAACTTTCCATCTCCCTCAGGATAGCTAATAGAAACACTTGCTAATGAAAACTCACTGGTTCCACCTTCATGGTCATACTAAATCCCATCCTGCTAATTATCTAACAAAAGTTTCCTTTAGTATCAAAGAAATGGTTGGTAAGAGCATTAATGAATCACTGTTAATTAACAGAAAGTCATCACAACTACTAGAAACACAAATAAAAAGTCACACATCTAAATGATAGCAAATGTAGACAAAGATAGAGGAATGAAAACAGTTATATCTAAATTGCTAAAAATAAATGTATGAACCTAGGATCTTATCTAACTGTTGCAAAAAAATATATCTTACAGTGTAATTATTCACAAAGCTCTGCTCCACTTTCTATCTACTGCTCTTAGATTAAGGGTTACTCAAGAATACCCTTTAAATAATTTTCAAACAACTCAAAAATTAAGTTCTAAAAGTGTCTTGAGCAATAGCAATGTCACGGAGTAAGTGTCTAAGGTCCGAGAGAGTCACTTTAAAACAGTCATTCCAAAATACAATTTCTTACTTGTTTGTCCAAAAAAAAATAATAATTTGCATTCCTGTTAAAACAGAATAACTACAACATAAATAGTAAAAAGAAAAGTAAAATAAAAAGTTAAAGGGAATAGCAAGTTTTTACCCATATTTAAATTTGTAACAATGACAGAACATATAAGAGACACTGGGTAGGGCATCCCTAGCAGCTCAGTGGTAAAGAATCTGCCTGCCCATGCAGGAGACTTGGGTTCGATGCCTGGTCAGGGAAGATCCCACATGCCCTGGGGCAACTAAGCTCATGCGTCACAACTACTGAGTTTGTGCTTGGGAGCCAGGAGCCCAGGTACTGAGCGCATGAGCCCCAGCTACTGAAGGCTGTGCCTCCTAGCGCCCATGCTCTGCAACATGAGACACCACAATGAGAAGCCCATGCACACAGCTAGAGAGCAGCTTCTACAGCAATGAAGACCCCACACAGACAAAAGAATAAATAAATAAACTTATTTGTTAAAAAAAGAGACACTGCGTAAACAACAGAAGTAAGGAATAGCATAATGAATATCTCAACAATCATGCTAGTTAAATTGTACACAAAGCCTATCCTGTATGCTCAAAATTTTTTCTAATATATTTTCTTCTGTTCATAAAACATTTCATAATAATGTACATACACATTAAACATAAAAAAGATTTTTAAATTGATCCTGAAAATGCTGTGATTTTAAACATTTTTAAATTAAGTCTGACTATCTAACAATAATATATTTTGAAGCAACCAAAATTTCCAAACTGTGAGAACTAATACAAACACCTTTATTAAACCACTACATAAAATATAACTTAATCTTTTTTTTAATAGAATTTAAAATTTATAATTTCTCTAAAATAAAAAACAACTATAAAATATATGTCTAAAAAAATAAAATAAAATATATGTCTATTCCCAGAGAAGGAAATGGCAACTCACTCCAGTATTCTTGCCTGGAAAATTCCATGGACAGAGGAGCCTGGCAGGCTACGGTCCATGGGGTCACAAAAAGATAAGACGGAGCAACTGAGCACACACACCATATAAATGTGTGTTCATATATATATATATATATAATCATGTTATAAAATTTAAACTAATACAATATGTCAATTATATCTCAATAAAGCCAGAAAAAATAAATTTTCATTTTCTTAAAAAAAAAACACATCTATTAATTTCTTTCTCAGTTAGAACTCACATTAATCTATCCATATAGGCAGTTTTGAAAACATATACAATTCATTTTAAAAATATGAACTATGTATAGAAAGAATAAAAGATATTTATAAATAAATCTATATTTCTGAGACAGTACTTATTTATCTTTGTTATATCAATGTTTACATTATTATACATACACCTAAGTTGACATAGTATCAACAGTCTTATACCAGCTTTGAAATTTAGCCACCAATATCTATGTTAAATTTATTTTTGAAGTACAGATGAGTATATATTTAAAATTAATAAACTACACAGTTACTTTTCTACAACTGACTATAAGTTCACCAATTAAACAAAACTACTCACCTAAGTACAGCTATTAAAGGTGCATATATTGAATCTCCATCATAAACATACATATGATCCCAGCTACATTCTGTAGCAAAATGATTGAATCTTAATCTTAACACTGCATTTGGACTGAAAAAAATTTAAAAATTTTAAAATTAATATGTAATAGTAAAGCATGATCTGAAGAAATCTTACAATATTTTATTAAAAATCTATTTACATAAATTTAGCTATAAATCCCTAAGTCATCAGTATAAAAGATTGATAAGCAGTCATATACAATTTGTAAAAAAGACATACAACTTCAAAATCTATTAACCAGCCATAGGTATGCATCATCCTTTTCTAAAAATTTAATCAACAAGAAATGTACTATGTCTTAATTAAGGTAAAGATACATAAACTGTAAACTTCATTGAAACTTTATTGACCTGTACACTTAATACGGATGTATTTCATTATATGCAAATTGTACTTAAATAAAGTTGATTTTTAAATTCAGCACTCAAGACTATTCTTATTTCTATCAACCTTTAACTACAGGTACTAATAAGGTCTTCAAATTTAATCAAAACATCTCAGTATGATACACTGCCATTTGTTAACAAATAAAGGAGACCATAGGTACAAAGGTAATTAATAACTCTAAAGTTTTAAAAAATCTTTTAAAGTAACAACAACAACAAAAAAATACTCAGTTTTCCAGACTCTTTAAAAATCATAAAACAGTTCAAAAACAACTAATATCAATTCATCTATGATTCATTCATGTGTTTAAATAGATAAATTCAGTCACAACTCTAATTACTGAAAAATGCCTCTAAAAGGACAATTAACTCTTTTAGAAAATGTTCTTTTTTTAACACCTTTAGAACTAAAACGATGAACACTATGAACAAATGGCATAATTCAGCATGGAATATTTTTATACTTTCTATGGAGTCTTCAAATTCTATAACAAGCTATTTAAAATAAGCCAAAAATGCATACTTTATTTAATGCCATAGTGACAGAACTTAAAAATAAAATATATGCAAAAATTAAACTACTGTCACAAGGGTATTGTAATTTATATTAAATATGATATCTAAAATTTATAAATCCCATTTTAAAATATAATGAATAATATTTTCCAACAATAAGCAACAGAATATGTAACTTTGAAGCTGTTATACCTTTATAATGTTTTATACTGGTAAGCATTTATCACTGCAGAATAAATAAATTTAACCCAAATTGTATACTTACTAGCCTTCAATTAGCCATGTACATTTAGTTTTATATTTATAGTTAATTGGACCATCTGTTAAATATCCAGAAGGTTCTGTTAACCTAGAAAACAAAATTACAAAAATGATTACCTATAATAGCATAAAACATTTAAAAATACTAATCCAAGCTTCCAAAAAGGAGAATTTGTTTACAACTTAAGAAAATTTTCAAATTGCCATTTATCTCTCTAAGTCTCAAAAAAACTTGTTTTTAAATTTCTTTAAGTTTTTATATGATTGTTTCATTTTACAAACTGGAGAAACACATTGAAAGACTGAACATTATACAGATGGGTTCCATGCTGATGCAAAATGAATTCAGTAACACTTCCTCTGCACAAAAATCAGATGGAGGCAAAAAAAAGATAAAATGCACTTTGAAAGATGCAGATCTACGGAGCAGAGAAATAGTCGTATATGTACCTAGTACTTTGGGGGGAGTTTACACTGTTAGCTCTATTTGTTTTTCATGCAGCAAGGTTGCAAAGTAGCTATCACCAGACTTTACTGAATTCTGCTACCTGTTTTAATTATTTTCTTTTACCTATTTTATACCTAGTCCAAGAATTCAATTTTAAAAATAGGGTAAATCAAGGGTTTTTTTAAATTATCCTCTATTTTAAACACAAAAAAGAAAATGAGAAAAGCTTCAGATTTTTAGACTTTTAAAATATTTAAAGAATAACCCAATTCTACTTCATGTTGTTCTCCTTAGCTCCAGCCCACTTATTTTATCAAGAAAAGACAATGTTTTAAATAAAGATATCTTTCCATTTAGCCTTTATATATTTATATAGGCATATAGATACACACGGGCTTCCCACATGGCACTAGTGGTAAAGAATCTGCCTGCCAGTGCAAGAGACATAAGAGACGCAGGTTTGATTCCTGGGTAGGGAAGATCCCCTGGAGGAAGGCATGGCAACCCACTCTAGTATTCTTGCCTTGAGAATCCCATGGACAGAGGAGCCTGGCGGGCTACAGTCCACAGGGTGGCAAAGAGTTGGACGTGACTGAATCAAATTAGCTCACACACACACATACACAGAAACACACCCTGGGGCTCATCAGTCTTTATACATTCACATATAGATACACACACACACACACATATATATACATGTACACAAAGTTATCAGGGTCATTATCTAGTTTAAGACAATATTAAATTCTCCTTATAGCAGTGAGTATTAAAAACATTAGGGGGGAGAAAGCTTCATTTACCTAAACCAGCATTGACATAAAGGTCAATAAATATAAATGTTACTTATAAATCTTTCATAATCCCTGCAAATTACTTTGGGCAAAAAAAGGGGCTAATTCATGCTTGGAAAACTCCAGTGTTCTCAAATTAATCTAACACTAAATTTCCTATGTATCAGGTGTTAGTGTAAGCTCACAATGTTACCTCACTTAAAAATCTCAAAAACACCAAGAAATAGTAAACATTATTAATCCCATACTACAGATAAGAAAACTGAAGTACATTTTTAACAGGTTAAATAACTTGTCCTGATTTGTCACTTCCAATAATAGCTCCAAATGAAGTAATTCAAACTTCCACTGAAGATAACTTAAAAAGATAAAAGAACAATTGTTAAATCTTATAAGTAACAGAATGGTAAGATCTACTAAGCCAAGGTCCAGAAGTTGCAAATTCTTTAAGAACTGGGCATGCAGAGTGACTTTTGTTATGGAGAATTTCATCTATTTATTAGAGACTGCCAAAAGGCAGAGAGTGCTTTTAGTAGCCTCAAGGAGAGAGGGGGACAAACGTCAGAAGCAATAACCTACAAAAGTAAGGGCTCAAATAAACAATATGGCACTCTGATCTAGGACATGATGATTTGCTAGTAGGGTGAAGATGTACCAGAAACGAAATCTGCATGGACTGTAACCCAACTACAAGTCATCAGGATGGCAGAAAACTCCAAGACCTACCACTGGCTTAAGGTGAGACTAGAACTACTATTTGGAGAAGGAAATAGCAACCCATTCCAGTATTCTTACCTGGAAAACCCTGTGGACAGAGGAGCCTGGTGGGCTATAGGCCATCGAGTATCAGGCCAAGTCTCCTAACAGAAGATACAAAAACGTTCTCTATAAAAAGATAACATGATCCCAGCCCTCAACTTATTTCTAGCAGCAATTTTTCAAATAAGATGTCTACTATAATCAAAGATAATCAGGTATATGAAGATAGAAGACAACAAAATAACAACCAACAGAACAGCTTCAGAAAGAGATCTGAAGAATTCCCAAAATGTGGAGAACATCAGAATGTGCCCTACATAATAAACATGATTTACTAACTTCAAAAAGACAACAGACAAGAGTTAAAATTTTGGCATTTAATTGAAACCATAAAAAGTAACCGTATGTTTGAAAAATAATGGAAATTCTAATTATGAAAACTATATTAATCAAAATTAAGAATCTGATGGACTAAACAACACATTGTTGTCGTTGCTGCTGTTGTTGTTCAGTCGTCCAGTCGTGTCCGACTCTTTGTGACCCCACGGGCTGCAGCACGCCAGGCCTTCCTGTCCCGCACCATCTCCCGGAGTTTGCCCAAGTTCTTGTTCATTGCATTAAACATATTAAACACAGCTAAAACAGGATGAGCAATCCAGAAGACAGGTCCATAAGAAAACATCCAGACTACAGCAGGATGATTGAGGGTTCAACCCATTAAGTGTGGATCACTCCACCAAGTAAAACTCCAAGGAGATAAGATCCTAGCTAAGGGCAGGAGAAATATGGAATGGGGACAGGAAAAACAAAATCACAGACATCAACTATGGTCTTTTAACACATTAAATAACACATTAAGCCCAGATAACCATGAGGGTATGATCACTCACCTAAAGCCAGACATCCTGGAATGCAAAGTCAAGTGGGCCTTAGAAAGCATCACTACGAACAAAGCTAGTGGAGGTGACAGAATTCCAGTTGAGCTATTTCAAATCCTAAAAGATGATGCTGTGAAAGTGCTGCACTCATATGCCAGCGAATTTGGAAAACTCAGCAGTGGCCACAGGACTAGAAAAGGTCAATTTTCATTCCAACTCCAAAGAAAGGCAATGCCAAAGAATGCTCAAACTACTGCACAATGGCACTCATCTCACACACTAGCAAAGTAATGCTCAAAATTCTCCAAGCCAGGCTTCAACAGTACATGAATCGTGAACTTCCAGATGTTCAAACTGGGTTTAAAAAAGGCAGAGGAACCAGAAATCAAACTGCAAACATCTGTTGGATCACAGAAAAAGCAAGAGAGTTCCAGAAAAACATCTACTTCTGCTTTATTGACTATGCCAAAGTGTTTGACTATGTGGATCACAACAAACTGTGGAAAATTCTTGAAGAGATGGGAATATCAGACCACCTGACCTGCGTCCTGAGAAATCTCTACGCAGGTAAAGAAGCAACAGTTAGAACTGGACATGGAACAACAAACTGGTTCCAAATTGGGAAAGGAGTACATTAAGGCTGTACGTTGTCACCCTGCTTATTTAACTTATATGTGGAGTACATCATGAGAAATGCTGAACTGGATGAAGCACAAGCTGGAATCAAGATTGCTGGGAGAAATATTAATAACCTCAGATATGCAGATGACACTGCTCTTATGGCAGAAAGTTAAGAAGAACTAAACAGCTTCTTGATGGAAGTAAAAGAGGAGAATGAAAAAGTTGGCTTAAAACTCAATATTCAGAAAACTAAGATCATGGCATCTGGTCCCATCACCTCATGGCAAATAGATGGGGAAATAATGGAAACATTGACAGACTTTATTTTGGGGGGCTCCAAAATCACTGCACATGGTGAAAGAAGCCATGAAATTAAAAGGTGCTTGCTTCTTAGAAGAAAAGCTACGACCAACCTAGACAGCATACTAAAAAGCAGAGACATTACTTTGCCAACAAAGTTCCGTCTAGTCAAAGCTATAGTTTTTCCAGTAGTCATGTATGGATGTGAGAGTTGGACCATAAAGAAAGCTGAGTACCAAAGAACTGATGCTTTTGAACTGTGGTGTTGGAGAAGACTCTTGAGAGTCCCTTGGGCTGCAAAGAGATGGAACCATCCTAAAGGTTCGATCCTAAAGGAAATCAGTCCTGAATATTCACTGGAAAGATTGATGCTGAAGCTGAAACTCCCTCCAATACTTTGGCCACCTGATGCGAAGAACTGACTCACTGAAACTTTCCTGATGCTGGGAAAGACTGAAGGCAGGAGGAGAAAGGGATGACAGATGATGAGATGGTTGGATGGTATCACTGAATCTATGGACATAAGTTTGAGCAAGCTCCAGGAGTTGGTGATGGACAGGGAAGCCTAGTGTGCTGCAGTTCATGGGGTCACAAAGAGTCAGACATGACTAAGTGACTGAACTGAACTGAACACATTAAATAAGTATCCTAACAGCTTTGAATAGAGTCTATTTGATACACACACACACCCACATCTTCTCTCTCCTCCACATTTTTATTTACAAGTTGTTGTAAGTTAATTTTACAATTTAGACTTTAGTTAATGTATGCCTATGTCTGAATATGAAGAGCAAGTAACACAACCAGTGATGGATACAATGATTCTGGAAGCTGTTTCCTTGTTTTGGACAAAAGATGAGAACTTCTTCACTTAGAAAAAGTATATATTCTTAGGAAGAAACACAGCTTTGTTGGTTGTTGGGGAGTTCATATGTGTTTAGAAGGATGCATACAGAAGAAGCTGACTAATTAAAAGGCAGACTGTATCAGTTATCCATTGACTCCCACTTCAAAATTTTGCCTACTCTGTGAAAATGGATCTAGGCCCTTTGAACAATTTTTTTTTTTCCAGATGGCAGGATACTAAGCCTGCAGGCTTTCTCAACAGAGCACACTGGAGACTGCAGGAGGAAAGAGATCTGCCTCCTTGGTTCCAATGTACTCACTCAACAAGCTTCTGCACCTTGCTGGCTTCTGCAGCACTAGACTCCTCCAGTGCCTGATGGCCACCAGCACCCAGCCACCAACAGCCGCCCCCAGCACTTCCCCTCAGGTAGTTCTGCAGAGGAGTACCTCCAGGGAGACACCCCTCCGTGAACAGCTTTCCCCGGAATCCTGTAAGGAACCACAGTAAATTTCACAGGTAGAGCTTTCCAGTGACTCTTCTGCCAAACAAGCCAAGTTCACTCTCCCAACAAGGTCTGGATCTCAGGCCAGGTTCCAGGGACTCTCACTTATGTGCTCCATCTCAGACATAACGTGGTAGGCATTGATCCTCGTATCTACAATTTCCATATCCTGCAGAGTTCTCTTTATTTCTTGGAAAAGACCTTGTTACTGGGAAAGATTGAGGGCAAGAGGAGAAGGGGATGACAGAGGATGAGATAGGTGGATGACTTCATCGACTCAATGGACATGAGTTTGAGCAAACTCCAAGAGATAGTGAAGGACAGAGAAGCCTGGTGTGCTACAGGCCACGGGATCACAAAGAGTCAGACACGACTGAGTCACTGAACAGCAACAGCCAATTTCTCATTGCTCCAATCCCCGTTACAGTCTCTAATCCTTTACATTAAGCTTCCTCTGTGATTCTCTTTCCTGATTGGACCCAAGTTAGTGTCAGTCGCTCAGTCGTGTCTGACTCTTTGCAACCCATGGACTGAAGCCCTCCAGGCTCCTCTGTCCATGGGATTTTTCAGGCAAGAATACTGGAGTGGGTTGCCATTTCCTCCTCCAGGGGATCTTCCCAACCCACGGAATGACCCACGTTTCCTGTGTCTCCTGCACTGCAGGCGGATTCTTTACCCACTGAGCCATCGGGACCCAAACCAACCAATAATGATAAAGGGTATGCAAATTTAAATCACAATAGCATACCACTATGAAGCCAACAGGATGGCTAAAATTAGAAAGATTAATAATACCAAATACTGGCAAGGATGTGGATATAAAGAATTCTCACAGGATAAATCAGTACAATAACTTTACAAAGTGATCTGAAATGATCTTGCATAGCTGAAAATGGACATATCTTACATAGTGGCCAACAGTGTCAGCATATTCTCTTATCATTTCCATACATTCCAGTCTGGCCTTTCCAGGCCCACACCTGCATCTATGTTGAAGGGCTCCCTCTATCTACTAGAATCCACTCTTCCTGTGTCTGTGGTGGGCTGAAAGTTCCTGTGAATCAACATCCTCCCAGAGTGGGCCTTGGCCAATGAACGACCTGGAAAAACTCCAAGCTTCCTTACCACTTTGCTGGGATAATAATGAAGAGCACTTCCTTGTGGGATTTAGTTCCAGTCACCCAATGTGGCACCTGATTTGCTAACATACCTTTTTTTAGTAGCTTCTTCTCTTGTCTTGTATCACTTTTATCAGTGTCCCTGAATCTCCCAAATATACCACACGTGCTCAATTTTGGTTTTGGAAACCAAAAAATTCATGTGACTTGCTTTACTGCAATATTGGCTTTATTGTGGTGGTCTGGAACAGAGCCCACAATATCTCTGAGGTATGCCTGTACTTGTTCTTAAGTCACGACAGGTAACAGCAGAAATGATTAAATCAATGACAGCTGGCTACAGGAACCATGCATTCAAAAGCCATGTAATTACTGGCAGCCCTATATATATAATGACCAAAAATAAATAAATTTAAAATCCCCAAATGTTTGGCAGCTAAACAGACTAGTAAGTCTCAAGGACAATACGTGTAAATCTATGGCTGATTCATATCAATGTATGACAAAACCCACTGAAATGTTGTGAAGTAATTAGCCTCCAACTAATAAAAAAATAAATAAATAAAAATAAAAATTGTTAATACTAAAACCACATCATATCAAAATTTATAAGACGAAGCTCAACCACTGTTCAGAAAGAAATTTATAGCTCTAAACATATATATCAAAAATTTCAAAATCAATTATTTTGACTTAGGAATGTGGGAAGCCACATCATGCTCAGGGAGACTTTTTTTACACTGCACGCTCAGAAAAGACCTGAAAAGACTCTACACTTCCACCTCTGGGAGATTTTTAGACTCAGAGCAAGAAGGAAGTGAAGGCTAAGGCAGAGTCATAAACCACCTGGCCAAGCACTGCAGGAGTGTCCCAGCAGAGTTCATCTGCACACACTGAGAGAGTTCTTTATTTTTTCTTGATGCCACACACTTGAGGAAATCTATGTCAAAACACTAGCTTACCATAAACTAAGGAACAGAGATTTTAGAAACCATACACAATGAAGAATACAGTCATTAGAAAAAATAGTTTAGAAAAGTCATTGAACAAATACACATCTACAACCACATAAAACGAACCCTGAAAGGGGGGAAGAACTCAATTTCTAGAGTTATCACGTTAAAATAATCAAATACCCAGTCTCAACATAAATCATGAAGCATATAAAGAAACACCAAAGTACAGCCACTCACAGGAGAAATTAACAGATACTGTCCTTGAGCAAACACAGATATTGTATTTGTTAGGCAAATACTTTAAATCAAGTATTCTAAATATACTCAAAAATGCTAAAGGAAATCAAGACAAACAACTGATGAAAGATGGAAACAGAAAAATGATGTCTTGACAAATAGAGAATATCAATAAATATTTAGAAATTTTACTATCACAAATTCAAAGTCATATATTATTTCCATTCTCTCAAAAATCAAGGGAAAAAAAGAGGAAATTCTCTATAAAAATTTCCTCTGGATTTAAACAAGGCTTAGATCCATCAGTGGGTTCCATTAAGAAATCCTTCTCCTAGTTTCTGATAGTGTAACAAACCCTTAAAATCAAAATATTGCTACAATTTAAACTGCAAAATCTCAAACCGGGGCTGAACCTAATGATACAAATTATCAGACATAAATTACACCTGTTTGATAACAGTTTAGAGCCTCAGAGAGTTAATTTTAAAGAAATCCTAATTTGTTCCATGACCCTCCACAACCACTCTTTCCATTTTTTCTCTAATGGAAGAAGAGAAGTATAACATGTTCAAAAAATACCTTAATAGTCAAGAAATGTGCAGCTCTTTTATTAATAGGAAGAAAATAAACCTGGAAATTTAAGAACAGGCAACCTTGCAACTGCTGTCGTTGTTGTTGTTATTCAGTCGTTAAGCCACGTCCAACTCTTTGCAACCCCATGGACCATAGCATCCCATGCTCCTTGGTCCTCCACTATCTCCCAGAGTTGTCTCAAATTCATGTCCATTGAGTCAGTGATGCTATCTAACCATCTCATTCCTCTGCTACCCTCTTCTCCTTTCACCTTCAATCCTTCCCAGCATCAGGGTCTCTTCCAATGAGTCAGCTCTTCAAGTCAGGTGGCCAAGGTATTGGAGTTTCAGCTTCAGCAACAGTCCTTTGTTACTATTATCTACAGTATAATCTATCTTCTGCAAAGAGTTGGACACAACTTAGCAACTAAGCATGCACACAATCTATCTTCCTAGTTAGGAATACCCCTCCCAAACTGAGGAAATCTACTGCTACTGGGGACTTCTTTCCCCAAAACCTGTCTATTTCTCTATCACCCACCCACTCAAACTAACCCAGTCCTGTGCTATGTTTGGAAACTTCTTACCCTTAGTTTAAAATATATTTTCCCTCCTCTAAAGAAACATATACTGTAGGAGTTACCACTATGACCCTTATCTACCACCCGTAAAAGGTCATGCAAAAGAACTGTTATGTTCCCCCACCCCAGCTGCACAACAAGAGCACATGAAGCCTACCCACTCTGTCCCACCCTCTTCATCTTCAGAGACACAATTACAGACTTAAGAGAAAACTCTACTCACCATGGCACCTGAAATTCTTCTCTACCTTCATCCCCATCCCTAACAAAAGTACCTACCAAGAGCTTTTACCTCTACTTACTGCAAAGAGGTTTCCTTTTTTGCCATTTTCACTCTGTTAGAAATAAGTGGGTTGCTGACACAAACCAAGACAAAAGGGATGGCAAATCCTTTCTCGCCATCAAGAGTTAGGAGTAAAAGGGGGAAAACTACTACCACTTCCACAATAATGAAGGAGCTCCTGATCTCTTCTCCAGATGAAAGGATCTTCATCTTTATGCCACCTGAACAAAGCATTCCCATTACACACTTTGGACATCTTCACAACCTGGAACTGTTCTAAAATTCATAAGTCTTGCACTCCAAGATCACGCTCTGACCACAAACACCTAGTTTCCAATCTATTTCTTCACCTCTTACTCTTAACATCTATACATTCCAGATGGGTAGAGATTTTTAAAAATTAGGTAACATACAGTACAGGACCAAAGGTCCACAGCACAAACATTATTTTGCTGACAAATGTCAGTATAGTCAAAGCTATGGTTTCTCCAGTAGTCATTTATGGATGTGAGAGTTGAACCATAAAGAAAGCTGAGCGCCAAAGAATTGATGCTTTTGAACTGTGGTGTTGGAAAAGACTCTTGAGAGTCCCTTGAACTGAAAGAAGATCAAACCAGTCCATCCTGAAGGAAATCAATCCTGAATATTCACTGGAAGTACTGATGCTAAAGCAGAAGCTCCAATACTCTGGCCACCTGATGTGAAGAGATGACTCATTAGGAAAGACCCTGATGCTGGGCAAGACTGAAGGCAGGAGGAGAAGGGGATGACAGAGGACAAGATAATTGGATGGCATCACAATGGACATGAGTTTGAGCGAGCTCCAGGAGACGGTGACGGACAGGGAAGCCTGGTGCACTGCAGTCCATGGTGTCGCAGAGTTGGACACGACGGAGCGACCGCACAGCAACAGTTCAGCTACATCAAAGGCAAGACAGGCTGCTGCTGTTTCTCATGTTGTCTCTACAATGCATTCTGAGTTTCAAGCAGTTAACTTCTCTCTTAATTTGTAGCAATTGTGTTCTTGAATTGAGAACCACACTGACATGGTTAATCTAGATCAGGGCTCCATAAACCTATAGCCTATTGTGTGTTTGTGTAAATGAAGTTTTATTGGAACACAGCGACACCCATTTGTTTACATATATCTAAGACTGCTTCCATGCTACGAGAACACAGTAGAGTAGTGGCAACCATATGGCCTACAAAGCCTAAAATATCTACTATCTGGCCCTTCACAGAAAAAGTTTGCCAGTCTCTGTCTAGATGCCTGCATATGCCCATATGCCTTGCCAATGTCTCACCAACTGAAATGCTTCAATGCTTCAATCCAGAGTCCTTAATCAAATAAGCATGCTAAGATGTTTATAACACAGGAATGGCCACTACGAAATGCAGGAAAACCAGCAGAAACATTAAACAGAACTAACATTAAATCCATTAAAGTGTTATTCTCTACCCTGGACATGAATACAAAATCTGATTAAGACATTTTAAAAATAAGAAAAATGCAATCGTTTTAATATCATAAAGTATTACAGGAAACAATAAGTCCTGCTTATCAAAGTATATGGGTTTAGTGCTAACACAACTACTCTAGAGAGAAAACAATCAGATCCACCCAGGGATAGTCTTTACCCAGAGTTGCCTTTGGAAGTCAACTTCACAAGCAAGTCTTTTATTAAATAGTGTTTTTAATTAAAATATCACTAATATTTAGTGACCTATTTTTAAATAAAATGAAGAGAACCTCTAGATTATATTCATTGGTGTTTTTTTCCCCTCTGCACTCTGACACTTTATTGTATTACACCGTGCTGAGCCAGCGCTTCTTGTTTTCTGTACAGTGCACTATGCATCCTCACTCCCAAGTCTGCACTCTCTGTCCACCTGATGATCCCTAATAAAAGTGGAGGTGAGGGGACTTTCTCCCCTACAGTGGAAGTCTCCAAACTTTAATTATCATGTTCTCTCATCAGGAATATTTTTTACTACATAAATCTAATATATGTATGTGTGTGCTTATCATGTCCGACTCTGTGTGACCCCATGAACAGTAGCCCACCAGGCTCCTCTGTCCATGGGACTCTCCAGGCAAGAATACTGGAGTGGGTTGCCTTTCTTTCTATTATATGTATATTTACATGTTAATAAACATAGACCTGGAGAAGGCAATGGCACCCCACTCCAGTATTCTTGCCTGGAAAATCCCATGGATGGAGGAGCCTGGTAGGCTGCAGTCCATGGGGTCGCTACGAGTCGGACATGACT
This sequence comes from Dama dama, assembly GCF_033118175.1. Classification (NCBI taxonomy): domain Eukaryota; kingdom Metazoa; phylum Chordata; class Mammalia; order Artiodactyla; family Cervidae; genus Dama; species Dama dama. The sequence goes on along the minus strand of NC_083695.1, from coordinate 81,353,475 downwards.
GAGCAACTTCACTTTCACTTTTCACTTTCATGCATTGGAGAGGGAAATGGCAACCCACTCCAATGTTCTTGCCTGGAGAATCCCAGGGACGAGGGAGCCTTGTGGGCTGCATCTATGGGGTCACACAGAGTCAGACACAACTGAAATGACTTAGCAATAGCAGCAAACATAGACTATTTAAATATTATGTACTATGAAGCATAAACTTAAGAGATCAAAATTAAAAATAATAGTAACAGAAGTCCTAGTATTTTCTTCCCACATTCCAGTAAGTCACCATGGGTATCAGCCCACTTTGGAGATCACTAATTTGTATAAATCATATCCTGGCCACAGCAGTACCAACTTATTTAGCTAATATTTTCCCCCATATAAGTACACTAACCAAGCTGCAGATACCAACTGGACTGGCCGCCAGCACACACCAACTAAAATGTCTATACACTGACCTCAGTGATAGCGAACAGTATATGCTTGGTTAGCTATCAAGCCTAGTATTGAAGAAAGGAGCTCTTTATTCCTCACTTTCCCAAGATCTAGGGTGGAAAATCACTGACTTCTCGTTAAATGACACTAGAAGGACCATCACCATCTCCCTCCAGCAAATAAAGAGAACTCTTTCCTATGATCCTTCAAAATACTGTATTCCCATTGCTGAGGGAGAGTTAGTCGCTCAGTTATGTCTGACTCTCTGCAGCCGTATGGACTATAGCCCACCAGGCCCCTCTGTCTAAGGGATTCTCTAGGTCAGAATACTGTGAGTGGGTAGCCATTCCATTCTCAAGGGGATCTCCTCAACCCAGGGACAGAACCCAGGTCTCCTGCATTGCAGGCAGATTCTTTACCACTGAGCCACCAGGGAAGCCCCATTCCCACTGTTAGTATTTCCCAATTTCATCTTCAACCAGACTTCAACCAGGACAAAACAGTGTCTTCAGGCAGAATGTTACTAAGATCAGTCTCAAAAAGATTTCATCATTTCAATCCGTCTGTTATTGTATGTCAATACTTATCAATGGATAAGTTAGACTGGACTTGACAACAGTTATTCTGGGTACTCAGAGGCCTTTTATTCAAGTATTTGAGCATCTGTGGGCCAAATATAATTAAGCATTTATTTTACTTTCAGGCTTCTGGCCATGTTAAATATGGCTAATGTCAAGTTGAGTTCCACATCAAGCAAAGAAACTGCAAAGATAGGAAGAAAATTTTCAATTTTGAAGAGGCTGTTTTCAGTCATCCTCTTTTTTTTTTTTTTTTTAATGACGGTAAGAAAGCATATATTGTCCACTCTTCGTGTTTCCATGTGGAAGGATTTTGATGAGACTGACACTCCTGGCCTCTCTTCCCACATCTCACTCCCTCCTTCTTCCCGAGTGGAGAAGGGGTGACTTCTGATTGGTAAGTTAAGAAGAGAAACCTGGGCAAGTGACGCTCAGCCAACTCAGAGGTGATGCATTCTGCCTACCTTCCTCTACACAGTAAGGGCTCTGCTTGGAACTATGGACCATCAATTGCCTAGCACTGCCTATGGATAAATTATATAATTCAAGTATTTTTTTAGTTACATAGTCCCTTCCACATGCTAATCATTCTTTTCAAACACATCTACTATCAAATAACACAGACAATCTCTTCCCCTTTGGCCTAACTGACATCACATCTACTAATCATTTCAGAACCTTTATGTGTCTATAACAAAATTTTCTGATTCATTTTTGGTAGCATATAGTTTAGGTACCTACAGGGTAAAACAGGTATCTTTGGCTCAAGCAGTGTTTCAGAAAAACACTGAGGCCAAAGTGATGAGACCACCAAAATCCCACAGCATCTTTCTTATCTATTAGTAAACTTATACCAATCATTTAGAGTAAGAATTCCTCTAAAATCATTCCTCTAAATCATTTAGAGTGTGAATAACCATTTAAATAATTCCTCTAAAAATCATTTAGAGTGTGAATAATCAAGGTAGATCAAAGAAAGTCAAGGAAGGTATACAAAGCATTGTAAGAAACTAAACCCACAAATTATCCTATATTATTGTTGTTAGAAATAACAAAACTCAATTGACCACCATGCTTAAAGAATTGATTTAATTTTCTGGTTAACTGAATAATATGATTAACTAACTCAACCAGAATACCTTCTTTCAATGATTTGTTGCTATATGTACTCCTGAATTTGTTTTATTTTTATTGCTGTGTTAACAAACTACCATAAACTTAGAAATCCCAAACAGTATGCTTTTCAACATGATTTTCTCACAGTCCTATAGGTCGGAGTCCCTGTGGACTCAGATGAGTTAGCTGAGCTGAGCTCTTATCTGGAGGCTTCTGAAAAGAGTCCACTTGCAGACTCATTCAGCTTGTTGACAGAGTTCAATTCTTTGAGTCTGCGGGACTGAGATCCCTGTTTTCTTGATAGCTGCTGTGGAGGGGCTGCTCTCAGCTCCCAGAGGTCACTCTAGAGTCCTTTTCCACATGGCTCCTTCATCTTAACCCTTCCAGCAACAGTATGTTCAATCCTTCTTGCCCCTCCAATCTTTGGCTTCCTCTCCTTCCAGCAATCCTGAGCCACTTTTAAATGGCCTATGTGACTACTGGGAAAATCTCCCTTTGGCCATACAACATAAAATCATTAGAGCAACACCAGGGAGCAAAGGTCATGAGAGCCATCTTAAATGCCAAGCAATATTCTTGGCATGGGGGATAAGATTTTGAAACGTCTTTAGAAAGCAGATTAGTATTCACCTGGGGAGTAGGGAAAGAAGGGAGAGTGAATGTTCTTGAATACAAGGTTGACTCTATGGAATAATGTTCTAAAATTACAGTTACAAATGCACAACTCTCTAAGTATATATTAAAAACCATTAAATTGTATTCTTTAAACTGGTGAGATTTATGTTATGTAAATTACATCTCAATAAAGCTGTTAAAATAGAAAACAAAAAAAAAAACAAAGTAAAAAAAGTTTTTGCGCTCTTGGACCCTACATTCTAGAACAATGCTGTCCAACAGAACTTCCTGAAATGATAGAAATGTTTTATATATGTGCAATATGGTAATCACTAGGCACATGTGCCTCCTGAGCACTTGAACTGTGGCCAGTGCGAAAAGTGAACTGAACCTCTAAGCGTTTATTTCAATTAACTTTAATAGCCACACGTGGATAGTGATTGAGACATTGGACAACTTAGGTCTAGAAAGAGGGGAGACAATATTCAAATAGCAAATAAATGTAGAACATATAAAGTAATGATATGTATCATATAGATGGAGTGATGGAACACTCCTCATCACAAAGATGGAGATCTATAGAAATATGTCAGGGATGTGTATCTATATATATACACATACAAATATACCTACACCACACACACACACATATATATAGAGAGAGAGATTCATTCTATCTATAAGTATCTACATATAATATAGATATTCAGGTAATACAAATACTGAACACTATAATTCAATCAATAATAAGAAAATTTTTTATCCTCATTGTACAATCTTCCCAAAATTTTTTGAAAAATTAAATTTAAAAACTACTTTTGAAATCATTCCATCTGCCAAAACTATTTTTAATTGTACATACACAGTCACCATTATTATACTTCCTTTCCTACAATGATTCTTACCATTTTGAGATCTGAAATCACTTTTAAGACTCTTGTAAAAGCTATTACCTCCTGCCTAGAAAAATTCATACAAATAATATTTTATATACAAATCTGAGGGCTTCCCTGGTAGCTCAGGTGGTAATGAATCCGCCTGCAATGCAGGAGACCCAGGTTCAATTCCTGGGTCAGAAAGATCCCCTGGAGAAGGGATAGTCTACCCAGTCCATTATACTTGGGCTTCCCTAGTGGCTCAGATGGTAAAGAATCAGTCTGCAACGTGGGAGACCTGGGTTTGATCCCTGGGTTGGGAAGATCCCTGGGAGAAATATCAATAACCTCAGATACACAGATGATACCACCCTTATTGCAGAAAGCAAAGATGAATTAAATAGCCTCTTGATGAAGGTGAAAGAGGAGAGTGAAAACCCTGGCTTAAAACTCAACAGTCAAAAACACTAAGATCATGGCATCCAGTCCCATCACTTCACAGCAAATAGATGGGGGAAACAATGGGAACAGTGACAGACTTTATTTTCTTGGAGCTCCAAAATCACTACAGATGGTGACTATAGCCATGAAATTAAAAGACGCTTGCTCCTTGGAAGAAAAGCTATGACCAACCTAGATAGCATATTAAAAAGGAGAGACATTCCTTTGCTGACAAAGGTCCATCTAATCGAAGCTATGGTTTCTCCAGTAGCCATGTACGGATGTGAGAGTTGGACCATAAAGAAGGCCAAGTGTCACAGAACTGATGCTTTTGAACTGTGGTATTGGAGAAGACAAGATCTTGAAAATAACCTGGATTGCAAGGAAATCAAACCAGTCAATCCTAAAGGAAATCAATCCTGAATATTCACCAGAGGAATTGATACTGACAGTAAAGTGTCTGCCTACAATGCGGGAGACCCGGTTTCAATTCCTGGGTCAGGAAGATCCCCTGGAAAAGAAAATGGCAACCCACTCCAGCATTCTTGCCTGGAAAATCCCATGGACGGAGGAGGCTGGTAGGCTCCAGTCCATGGGGTCGCAAAGAGTCGTACATGACTTGAGCGACTTCACTTTCACTTTCTGAAGTTCCAATACTTTGGCCACCTGATGTGAAGAGCCAACTCATTGTAAAAGACCCTGATATTGGGAAAGATTGAAGTCAGGAGGAGAAGGGGACGACAGAGGACAAGATGGTTGGATGGCGTCACTGACTCAATGGACATGGCTTGAGCAAGCTCCAGGAGATGGTGAGGGACAGCGAAGCCTGGCTTGTTGCAGTTCATGGGGTCACAAAGGATTGGACACAACTGAGCAACTGAACAACAACATACAAATCTGAGGATTCACGAACCACTTACAGCCCATCCAGGAACCTGATATTAAAAGTTCTGCTATAACATATATTCAAATAATCACCAAGCTTGGAGACACATAAAATACTGCTGTATCACAGAAAATTATTTAATGAGCTTAAATGTTTCTTTTGGTATCTCTGTGTGCTGTAAAATGCACTCATTCATGTTAACTTCATAAAGGACATGTAAGAACTCTGTAGAATATTCTCTTTTCACTCAAGAATAGACATGACTAAGAAGCTAGAAGAAACATGAAAAACTTCCGAAGAGCTACAGGGATCTCAACCTGGTCACCTGCCAGATATGTCACGCAAACTCCCTAAGCCACGGTTTCATTGTGTGTAAAACAGTTATAATAATGACACTTACTTCACAAGATTGTTTTAAAACTATAATGACATAAAACTTAACAGTGTTCAGTAAAGCAACAAAGTAAATCCAAGCAACATTCACGGCACAGCAGCAGAAACAGATCTTAAACCTGTGTCAGTTTGGTGCCAAAACTCATGATCCTAAGTACCCCTATGCTATCCAGAAATCCAGAAGATTAGAAATTTATACCTAAGGAGAAACTTCGTATTGAAGAGAAGAAGATGGCTTGCTATGGAAAAAAGAGCCAAAAAGACCTGTTTGGCAACCCAGCTATCAATTTAGTAGCTATCAGACTTTGCAAAAATAACTGTTTCAGGTTCATTCTCTACTGCAATTGTAAAATGAGAATAACAACAGGATTTTTATCAGCAATGAAAATGGCAATACAGGTAAAAGCTTTTCTCACCACATATTATCATTTCTCCTCCAAACTCATAATTTAACTTGGGAAATGTTAGTTTCAACGCCATTAATATTAGTCTTACATGAGATAGCTGGAATAATAAGCTTTATTTTCTAGAAAAAAATTCATTATCAGCATAATTATAGTGTCATAAAAGTACAAATGAAGTTTGGCATAAAACTTAATACATCAAAATGTGAAAAATGCTCTTAATCTTCTATATTTTATAAGAGACAGAGAATCAACTTGGAAGTTCCTAATTTACACAGTGGCTTTATTTTTTAAATGCTTACATTCCCCACATTCTATGGGGAAAAATAGTATCTCTCCCTCCCCATGGGGATGGAGGAGGGGGGAAGTGGGAGTGGAGTCACTTCAACCATCCCCACCTGTACTAAGCAAATACCAGCAAAGAGGCAGCACTATTGCCTCTCACCCCTGAGGGTGCAGCAGCTACAGAGACTGCGGGTGGACCATCTCTGCCCCGCTCTCAGCGAATGACAGCAGAATTCGCACCAAGGGAATGGCAATCCACTCCATTGTTCTTGCCTGGAGAATTCCACAGATAGAAGCCAGGCAAGCTACAATCCATGGGGTCGCTAAATGGAACGAAATGACAGAGATGAGAAAGGTGAAAGGGGATTCCTTACATCCGGTATGAAGTCCTGGACACGCCCACATACAGTTTCACATGTATGCGAAACTAATCAGAATCAACACAGCAAAAACTTACAGAACTGAACGATGGTATGGAATGCCATCTGTGTTTCAGAATGGCCTCTGGGTGGTAGACAAGCAAGGCAGACGAGAACAGCACTGCGAAAGCCAACTAAACTGTAACTGAATGGGTCTTCAAATCTCAGCACGATGGAGAGCCAGCACACTCCAAGGATACACCCAAAAGAAATTAAAACGTGTCCAAAACCTGTACACAAAGATGCATAGCAGCATTATTCATAGTAGCCAAAAAGGAGAAATAAGCCAAATGTCCACCAGCTGATAAACAGAAAAACAAATGTGGAATACCGATACAATGAAATTTGACAACATGCTAAGGAAGAGAAGTCAAGGACAAAAAATGATAGGATTACACGATTCCACTTATATGAAATGTCCATAAGAAGCAATCTCATAGAGAAAGTAGATTAGCAGCTGCCTAAATTAATGGAATTGGTGGGTAGGAAGATGGAGAGTAACTACAAGAATCTTAAAGCAGCTATCAGGAAAATGGCCCAACAACAGATACAAACATTTCTGAAACAAATATAAAAATAAAAGTTTCAGCAAAGAAACAGAAGACAAAAAAGAACAAAATATAAAAATATAATAAATAAAACTTCTCATAAAAACTCACAAGATGAGCCCAAGAGCAGAATAGAGAAGACAGAGGAAAGAATTAGTAAACATAAAGATACATAAATAAAAATCATCTAATCTGAATAGATAGAAGAGACTGAAGGAAATGAACAGAGCTGTACTGACCTAAAAGTTAATAACAAAACATTTCACATTTGTCTCGTTGGCATCACAGGAGAATTAAAAACTGGAGAGCTGAAAAAAATTTCTGAAGAAATGAAATTTTTGCAAATTTTGAAAAAGATACAAACTTACAAGAAGCTGAGCAAATAATAAAGGAAACTCAAAGAATTGCACATCACAACCAAATTTCTGAAAATCTAAGAGGAAAAAAAAAAAGACAAAGGAAGATGATGTATTACCTAGAAGAGAATCACAATTTGAATGACAACAGATCCTTCATCAGAAACCTTGGCATCACTCACTACCTTAAGTACTCCAGTTCTTTGGCAAAAGAGTGCTCAGTCACTCAGTCGTGTCCAACTCTTTGAGACCCCATGAACTGCAGCCCTCCAGGCACCTCTGCCCGTGGGATTTTCCAGGCAAGAATACTGGAGTGGGTTGCCATTTCCTTCTCCAAGGCAAAAGAGAGATATGATCAAATTTTTCTTCTATCAAACAAACTCTGGCAGCAGTACAGGATAGATTAGCAAGAAGAAAAAAAAAAAAAAAAGAATCAGAGAGATTAATCAAAGGGCTACTGCAACAACTCAAGAAAGAAAACTTTAGGCCCTGACAAAAATGGCCACGGAGACGGCAAGGATGGCCATACCTGGAGAGAACGGAAGCAGTACATGCAAGTGTAGATCAAATCTTAAGAGAAATTCTGTCTTTTCAACAGCAAGAATAACTGGCTAAAAGTGCCCTTTCAAGATGAAGAGTGTGGGAGGAATCATAAGAAAGAGGAGCTGAAGATGGAGATATTCCAATTCTGTATATGAACCCACAGAAGACTCAGGCTCAATCTGAACTGCTCATATGTGGGACAGACCCAAAAGCAGCTTAACAGAGGCTTTGAGAACTGAAATAAAATTTAAAACATTGCAAAGTTTCAGACTAATCCCTGAGTCGCATGTGTGCATTCAGATCCAAAGGCTTTGAAAACGGAACCAAGATTAGAACCACTGGCCTCGGAAAGCAAGACAGAGAATTTGCTACTTGTATCTAACTGGTGGGTTGCCTACTATATAAGAATAAATAAATAGACAGGGCTTTACAGGTGGCTCAGTGGTAAAGATTCTGCCTACCAATGCAAGAGATGCAGGTTTCATCCCTGGGTCGGGAAGATCCCCTGGAGGAGGAAATGGTAACCCACTTCAGTATTCTTGCTTGGGACATCCCATGGACAGAGGAGCCTGGCGGGCCACCATCCACAGTGTTGCAAAGAGTTGGACATGACTGAGCACCATGACCACCATCATCAGATAGCTAAATAAATCAATATTCTCCAGGACCCAAAACCTACATAACATCCAGAACATACAGAACACATCCAAAACCACTCACTATCCAAAGAACTAGGACTATGTAACAAATTCTCAATGGAAAAGAAAATCAACAGATATCAATCCTAAGAAAATCCAGAAATTGGAATCATCAAAGATGTTAGCTATTATAACTGGACTCCATGAGGTAAAGGTAAAGGCACTTAAATGAAATGGGAAGAAAAGTTTTTACAGAGAAAAAGAATTCATAAAAAAGAACACAATAGAAATGTTGTGACTGGAAAATATATCTTAAATTTTAAAATGACTAGATGGGTTCAAAAGCATAGTGACTACAGAGGCAACAGTCAGTGAAGCTGATGATAGTTCAACACAAATTATACAATCTAAAGAAAGAAAAAATAAAAAAAGAACAGAGCCTCAAGGATTTGTGGTACTAAACAAAAGTCTAACATTAGTATCACTTAAGTCCCAGAAAGAGAAGGGCAAAAGACTGGTGCAGAAAAATATCTTTCAAGAAATAATGTTTTTTTTAAAAAAAAATCCCTATATTTGGTGAAAGAGAAATATAAATTCAAGATGCTCAGCACACCCTAACCAGGGTACATTCAAAGAAAGCTACACCCAGATACATCAGAATCTGAACTGCTAAAAATAAAAGATGTATAAAAAGCTTAAAAGTAAGTAGGAAAAATTAAATTGGACATACAGGGGAAAAACAATTAGAATAGAATGACGGCTGACTTCCCATCAGAAACCATGAAAGCTAGAAGAGAGTCAAGCAACATCTTTAAAATACTGAGAGAAAAGAACTGTCAGCCCAGAATTCTGTACTTGGGAAAATATCCTTCAGTAAAGAAGGCAAAATAAAGTTATTCTCAGAACAGACAACCCACTCCAGTATTCTTGGGCTTCCCTTGTGGCTCAGCTGGTAAAGAATCTGCCTGCAATGCGGGAGACCTGGGTTCGACCCCTGGGTTGGGAAGATCCCCTGGAGAAGGGAAAGGCTACCCACTCCAATATTCTCACCTGGAGAATTCCAAGGGGTCACAAAGAGTCGGACACTATTGAGCAACTTTCACTTTCAGAACAAGGAAAACTAACATAATCCATCAGCAGTAGTTATGCTCAAAAGAAAAGCAAAAGGAAGCAATTCAAACAAAAGGGAAATGATCCTGGCAAGAAATTTATATCTTGAGAAATAAAGAGCAAAAGAAAGAGCAGATAGCCGAGAAAATGTAAAAAGACTGTTTTCCTCTTCTTGGATTCTTTAAAATATGTATGACTTTCGAAAGCAAAATTTATACCTTTATCTGATTGGATTTGCCATACATGTAGACTTGAGATATATATATGTATATATACACCCACTTCAGAATTCTTGGCTGGGACATCCCATGGACAGAGGAGCCTGGCAGGCCACAGTCCACAGGGTTGCAAAGAGTAGGACATGACTGAGCATATATATACATATGACAATTGTAACAAAGGTCAGTGGATGAGGATAAATGGACCTATGTGATTCTAAAATTTCTTAATTTTCCTAAAGTAATATAAATATTAACTCTGAATAGACTATAAAAAGCTACCTATGCCTACTGCAATCACTAACACACTAGCATAACCACTAAAAAATAATACAAAGACAAACACCCAAAGGGACAATGGAAAATTTAAATGGAATGCTAAAAGATATCTGGATACATTAAACGTAAACAGCCACAACAGACCAATATAAAGACAGAGAGTATCAGACTGGGTTTTACATATATATATTTTTACATATGCATACATACATATGCTTAGGTCAGGAAGATCCCCTGGAAAAGGAAATGGCAACCCACCCCATTATTCTTGCCTGGAAAAGCCCATGGACAGAAGGAGCCTGGTGGGCTACAGTCGATGGGGGTCACAAAGAGTTGGCAACAACTTAACAACTGAACAACACAACCACATACATAAAAACACACATTATTCTTTCCAAATCAAAAAAGATACATAAAGCAAACAATAAGCAAAACTACTGTGGCTCTTAATGTCAAAGTAGACTTCAAAGTAAAAACAATTACCAAAGAAAACAGGAAATTATATAATGATGAATGGGTCAGTTCACCAAAAAGACAGAACAATTCTAATTGTGAATGTGTCTACCAAAAAAGCTTCAAAATACAAGAAGCAAAGTGGACAGAAACGAAAGGAAACAAACAGATAAATCCATAAATAAAGTTGGAAACTTCAACACTCCTCTTTAAGTAATCAACAGAAGAAGTAGATAAGAGTATCATTAGGGATATAAAAGATCTGAACAATTTAAACAACCAACTTGACCATCTTGACTTTTCTGTAAAACACTCCAGTTAACAACAAAATGTACATTGTTTCAACTGCACATGCAACATTCACAACAGACCATATTAAGTCCAAAAAACAAGTCTTAAAAAATTTACAAAAACTGGAATCATACGAGGTACATTTTTTTTAACATAGTGGAATTAAACTAGAAATAAATGAAAAAGATTTTGTAAATTCCCAAATATTTGGAAATTAAACAAAACACTTCTACATAAGCCAAACAGAATGTCTCAAGGTAAAGTATAATTTACTTTAATTACACTGAATAAAATCAAAGTACTGCATATCACAATATGTGAGACTCAGCTAAAGCAGTGCTCAGAAGAACATGTATAGCATTCAAATACTCTCATTGAAAGGAAGAAATATCTCAAATTAATGATCAAAGCTTTTCATCTTAAGAAAAGAGGATAAGAAAAGCAAATTAAAACCAAAGGAAGCAGGGAATTCCCTGGTAATCCGGAGGTTAAGATTTGGGGTTTTCACTGTTGTGGGCCCAGGTCTAAAATTACAAAAAAAAAAAAAAAAGGAGGCAGCAAGCAATGAAGCTGAAAACAACAAAAGAAAAACAAACATCAGGAATCAATGAAACCAAACACATATTCTTTGAAAAGATTGATAACATTAATAAATGGCCAGCAAGACTAAGCAGGAAAAAAGAAGGAAAAAATACATAAACTACCAATATCAAAAACTGAAGAAGAAATATTAAAAACCCCACAGACTTTAAAAGGATAAGGAAATATTATGAACAACTTAATGTCCATAAATTTGAAAACTTAGATGAAATGGACTCATTTTTGTTAAGGTACAATCTGCCAAAACTCATTCAAGAAATAGATAAAATGAATATCCCTGCACCTATTAAAGAAATTGAGTTCACAGCTGCAAGTCTTCCACAAAGAAATTCCAAGCCCAGATGGCATCACTGATGAATTTGTCAAACATTAACGAAAACAGTAATACCAATTCTACATAAATTCTTCCAGAAAACATAAGAAAAGGGAGCAATTTCTAACTCACTTTATAAGGTTAGCATTATACCATGATAAGGAAACCAAAGACATTACAAGAAAATTACAGAGCAATCTCTCTCATCAACACATAAACAAAAATCCTCAACAAAATATTATTAAATTAAATCCAGCAATATATAAAAAGTGTAATACACTGCAAACCAAGGAGTTTACCCCAGGAATGCAAGGTTGATTAAACATTTGAAAATCAATTTAATTCACCAATATTAACACACAAAAGAAGAAAAATCAAATGACTATCTCAACAGATGTAGAAAAAGTCACCCAGGAATGCAAGGTTGATTAGACATTTGAAAATCAATCAATTTAATTCACCAGTATTAACACACAAAAGAAGAAAAATCAAATGACTATCTCAATAGACGTAGAAAAAAATCATGTGACAAATTTCAACACCCATACGGTTTTTCCAGTGGTCATGTATGGATGTGAGAGTTGGACCGTGAGGAAAGCTGAGCGCTGAAAAACTGATGCTTTTGAGCTGTGGTGTTGGAGAAGACTCTTGAGAGTCCCTTGGACTGCAAGGAGATCCAACCAGTCCATCCTAAAGGAGATCAGTCCTGGGTGTTCACTGGAAGGACTGATGCTGAAGCTGAAACTCCAGTACTTTGGCCACCTTATGAGAAGAGTTGACTCACTGGAAAAGACCCTGATGCTGGGAGGGATTGGGGGCGGGTGGAGAAGGGGTTGACAGAGGATGAGATGGCTGGATGGCATCACCGACTCGATGGGCATGAGTTTGATTAAACTCCAGGAGTTGGTGATGGACAGGGAGGCCTGGCATCCTGCGATTCATGGGGTTGCAAACAGTTGGACACGACTGAGTGACTGAACTGAACCGAACTGATACATGACTATAAATGGAAAAACTCTCAGTTCCTACCCTCCTGTGTAGAAAAAAATCCAGTTCCTCCCCACCGTGTATTGTTCCCCATAAGTCTCCTTTTCTACTCATACCACCTTCACTTTGGTGACCAAATGTATGGAGGTTTCCCCCCCATTACCAAGGAATTCGGCTGAAGCTCCAATACTTTCGCCACCTAATGCAGACAGCCAACTCGTTGGAAAAGACCCTGATGCTGGAAAAGATGGAAGGCAGAAGGAGAAGAGGGCGACAGAGGATGAGATGATGGGATGACATCACCGATGCAATGGACATGAACTTGGACAAACTCTGGGAGATGGTGAGGGACAGGGAAGCCTGGGGTGCTGCAGTCCACGAGGTTGTGAAGAGTCAGACACAACTTGGCAACTGAACAAGAACAACCATCAAGGAACTCGCAGACACCAGAAGGGTGTCCAAGAATTCAACTCAATTCTGGAGTTGAACAGGAGACAGCATCAGATTCCACAGGTTAAGGGTTCAGTCCTATAAAACTCCCCCCTCAACTCTGACACCAACTGCAATCCCATTTAACACCTAAGATTCTGACTAGGTGTTAGCCATAGACTAACTAGCCATAGACTGGGGGATCCAAACACCCACTCCTTGTATTCGATCAGCTTGCTACAGAGGCTCACAGAACTCAGACATTTTATTTACTAGATCACTGGTTTATTATAAAAGTATATAATTCAGGAACAGCCAGATGGAAGAACTACATAGAATAATGTATGGGTGAAGGGGTTCAGAATTTCCCTGTCCTGCCCAAGTACATCACTCTCCCAGCACCTCCAAGTGTTCATCAACCAAGAAGCTCTCCAAACCCCAAACTTTGGGGATTTATGGAGGGTTGACCATGTAGATATCGTAGATCATTATCTCTATTTTCAGCCATTCTCCCTTCTCAAGAGAATGGGGGACAAGGCTGAAGAGTCCAAGTTTCAAACCATGACTTGGTCTTTCTGGTAACTAGCCCGTATCCAGGAGCCCGCCCTGAGTCACCTCACTGAACAAAACATAGTATGATCAGCAGGGAAATTACAAGGGTTTCAGGAGCCCTGTGTTAGGAACAAAGGTTAAAAAACAGCGTTAGAACACGAGATGCTTCTAGTACTCTTATCACTTAGGAAATTATAAGGGTTCTAAGAACTCTATGCCAGGAACCAGGGGCAGATCAATATACATTTCCTGTTATCGCATGATGATCAACTCTCAAAATCAGGAACAGCAGAGAGCTTCTTTAACCTAATAAAGGGCATTTATTAAAAAAAAAAAAAAAAGCCTGCAGCTAACATGATACTTCATGTTTAAAGATGTTTAAAGACTGAATGTTTTCCACCGAAGATTGGAAACAAGGCAAGGATATCCACTCTTCTACTCTTATTCCACATCAGGTTGAAGGTCCTAGCTAGTGCAACAGAAGAAGAAAAACAAGGGGATATAATGGGAAAGGAAGAAGTAAAACAGGTATGACTGTCTATGCAGAAAACCCCGGAGAATCTACAAAACCAGCTACTGAAACTGAGTTTGGCAACATTGCAGAAAACTAGGTCAACATACAAAAATCAATTGTTATTTATACATAATGAAAAAGAACAACTGGAAACTGAAATTAAAAGAAACAATATCAATTATAATAGCATCAAAGAATACAAACTACCTTGGTACAAATCTAACAAAGTATGTTCAGGATCTGCATCTGAAAAGAAATCAATGAAAATCTAAATAAATGAAGAAATATATCTGTTGGAGGACTGGAAAACTCAATATTGTCTAGATGTCAATACTACCCAAAATGATCTCTTGAATCAACACAATCTCAATTAAAATTCCAGTTTTGTTTTTTTTTTTAAGAAATTGACAAACTGACTCTAAAATTTATACGAAAAAAGCATATGAACTAGAATAAACAAATGAATATTCAAAAATAAAAATAGTTGAAGAAATCTCACTATCTAATTTCAAGACTTACTTGAATAGATCTTGAATCTATTGAAATGAATCTTGAAAGATTCAATAGACAAAAAAAGGCATCCCCAGAAGGACAGATACATGGATCAATGGAACAGAACAGAATCAAGAAACAGATATAGAGATGACCAACTAACTTTCAACAAAGAAGCAAAACATCAATGAAAACAGGATAGCCTCTTCAACAAATGTTCACTCCATAATGAAAAGGGGATCAACTGACCAATAGGGTATAATACAAAATTTCATGCACCTAAAAACACAGGCTCAAAATACATGAAACAAAAATAGATATGACTACAGAGAAATAGATAATTACAAAGTTATAATTAAAGATTTCAATATGCCCTCTCAATAACTGACAGAAACAGACAGAAAATCAGAGAAGTTTTAGAAATCTTGAACAAAATTATCAACCAACTTGACCTAACTGAAATTTACAGAACTCTCCCCCATCAATAGCACAACACACTCTTTTCACATGCACAAGGAATATCTACCAAAGTGGACAATACTCTAGCCAATAAAGTTTAAGTCCTAGTCATACAGCCTTACACATATTAAATAAATTGAACTTCTAGCTATAACTATTAAATGAACTGAGTTTATATTAAATAAATTAAATTCAAACTTAAAGAATTAACTCCAAGTTTTGAGGGCTTCACTGGTGAATCCTACCAAACATGTAATGAAGAAATTATGTCAGTTCACACACACTTCCCTAGCATATTGAACAGGAAGGTCCCAGCTCACTCTATGAGGCCAGCATTACCCTGACTCTGAAACCAGACAAAGTTACTACAAGAAAAGAACAAAACAATATCCTTCCTGAACATATACACAAAAATTCTTTTAAAATTTTTAATAAATCAAACCCAAAGAATACATAAAAAGAAAAATATATCACTTCAGATGAGGTTCATCCCAGGAATGTAAGGCTGGTTTAATATTCAAAACTTAAGCAATATAATTCATATTAAGCTTAAAATGAAAAATTATCATCTCAACAGATGCAGATTCCAATCTCAACTCAATTCCAATAAAAACTCTCAGAAAACTAAGAACAGAAGGGAACTTCCTCAATGTGACAAAGGGGATTTACAAGAAACTTACACATACTATCATATTTAATGGTTAAAGACTGAATATTTTCCCCATAAATCAGGAACAAGACACAGTCAACTACTCCTTATCACCTGTATATATCACTATAATGGAGGTTCTAGCCAGGGAAATAAGGCAAGGAAAAGAAATGAAAGGCATCTAGATTGCAGAAAAAGGGCTTAAAGTATCTTCATTTGCAGACAACATAATCAAGTATGTAGAAAATCATTAGGAATCTACAAAAACTACTACTACTACAAACAAGTAATTTTAGGAAGATTTAAGGATACAAAATCAAAATACAAAAATGGAGTGGGGGTAAAATGAATTGGGAGATTAGGATTGACACATATGTACTTTGAGGAGAAGGAAATGGCACCCCACTCCAGTACTCTTGCCTGGAAAATCCTATGGACAGAGGAGTCCATGGGGTTGTGAAGAGTCAGACACGACTGAGCAACTTCCCTTTCACTTTTCACTTTCATGCACTGGAGAAGGAAATCACAACCCACTCCAGTGTTCTTGCCTGGAGAATCCCAGGGACAGGGGAGCCTGGTGGGCTGCCATCTATGGGGTCGCACAGAGTCGGACAAGACTGAAGTGACTTAGCGGCAGCAGCAGCATATACACTTTGATACTGTGTATAAAATAGACAGCTAATGAGAACCTACTATAGAGCCCAGGGAACTCTACTCAGTGCTCTGTGGTTGTCTAAATGGGAGGAAATCAGAAAAAGAGGGGATATATGTATACATATAGCTGATTCATTTTACTGTACAGCAGAAACTAAATGCATGAGTAAATCAAAATGGACTCAACCTAAATGCAAAGTGTAAACCTACAAAAAGTCTAAAAAAAAAAAAAAAGAATTAAAGAAAATTTTTCATTGAGGCAAAGATTTCTTAGATAATAACACCAAAAAAAAAAAAAAAATCCATAAAAGGAACTGTAAGAAGTTGCAATTCATTAAATTTAAAACTTCCGTCCATTGAAAACTGTTAAGAGAATGAAAAGACAAGCCCCAACATGCAAGAAAATATTTGAAAATGACACATCTTATAAGGAAATAGTAGGCATAATACGTAAAGAATTTATAAAAATCAATAAGAAACAATTTTAAAAATGTGCAAAAGTTCTGAACAGACATCTCACCAAATGAAATTTACAGATGGCATGTAAACACATGACAAGATATTCAACATCATTATCATTAGTCATTGAAAGTTAAAGGAAAGTTGCTCAATCGTGTCTGACTCTTTGCAACCCTATGGCCTATATAGTTCATAGAATTCCCCAGGCCAGAATACTGGAGTGGGTAGCCTTTCCCTTCTCCAAGGGATCTTCCCAATCCAGGTATCAAACCCAGGTCTCCCGCATTGCAGGCGGATTCTGAGCACAAAAGAACTGATGCCTTCAAGCCATGGTGCTGGACAAGACTCTTTAAAAAGAGTCCCTGGGACAGCAAGGAGATGAAATCAAGTCAATCCGAAAGGAAATCAACTCTGAATATTCACTGGAAGGACTGATGCTGAAGCTGAAGCTCCAATACTTTGGCCACCTGATTCGAAGAGCCGACTCATTGGAAAAGACCCTGATGCTGGGAAAGATTGGAGGTAGGAGGAGAAATGGACGGCAGAGGATGAGATGGTTGGATGACATCACCAACTCAATGGACACGAATTTGAGCAAACTCCAGGAGATTGAAAGACAGGGAAGCCTGGCATGCTGCAGTCCATGAGCTGCAAAGAGTTGGACGCAACTAAACAACAATAAGGAACTTTTGAGAGTGACTAATATTTTTAGGATCTTGACTGTGATGATAGTTTAAGAGGCGCATACATACATCAAAACTTTTTCAACTGTAGTTTACTGCATGTCAAATATACCTCAATTAAGCTCTTAAAAATAATTTTTTAGAAAAAAATTTCAACTCTAATTATTCATTTTCAAAGTGCTACAAAGGAAAAACAGTGCTATAAGAGTATATAATGAGGGGTCATGTAGTCTGAAGAATTAGAAAAGCTTCCTTCAGACACTAGCATATGCTAAAAAATGAAGGATGCTTAGTAATCAGTCAAGCAAAGACCACAGAGGAAAGAGGGCTCAGAGAGATATGACAGTATGTGTGAAATGCCCTGAGTCCAAAAGCAATGTGGCACTTTGAAGGCACTTTAAAAGGCAGGAAAGCTGGAAGAGTGAGTCAGTCATCTGCTAAAGGAACCAAATTATGCAGACACATGGTCTTCAAAACCATGCTACTTCAAGTAACTTATCAGTTGGGGATCTCAGAAACACTCAATTTAAATTATTATAAAATTCCACTGTGTGATTTTCATGTTTAATAACATGAAAAGAACCCATGCATATAAATTACATATTAGAATCTGAGTTTGAAATAAAGACTTGGGGACATGGAGCATTCAATTTAAACATTATAGTTACTGAGAGCTTCCCTATTATTATTAAAAAGGATTCCAAATGAAATACGTGTATATGTGTATATACACACATATGTTGGGGGGTTTTAGTAGTAACTTAGGAAAAATATTTACACATTTAACCCTACTGCTTTCTATTTACAACAGCAACCTCACTCCTGGTAGTATATCTTCATTTTGCTGTTAAAATAGAAATAGATTACTTCTATTATAAACATGTGAAATTCATCATCCATATTTGGCTGATCAAAGAGGTTTAAAAAAATCTGCATACATTAAACATACAGCAAGATTTAATAGATGATTAGAGGAATACTCAATAAATGTACTTTAATAATAAATTTAAATTTATAAAATATTTAGAAAATAATGAGGTATTTTCCAATCTCAGAACATTAATCTCAGCTATTTTCTTTACCTAAGAGAAATGAGAAGTCTTAGGTTCCTAAGTCATATAAGCAAAAAATATCCAAGTATGAATGCAAATTATAAGTTTATATAAACATAAATCTCAACTACTCTACAAAAAGAATTCTAAAGACCTAGCTTATAACAGTGTTATTCATTCAAATAGAGTTTGTAGCAAAATGCTTTCCAGCCTAATGTTATACCATGCTGCCCAAGTAAATATAAATCTGCATATATTTCATATATCATATCCTTGATTATTATATTTCAAATTGGCACTGTCCTTTCTGATTCTCAGTCCTAAGTCTTTCAGTCTAACTTTGGCTAAAGATTGGTGTTCATTCTGTTTTACCTAGGTGAAGAATGGCCTATAATCTGAGAGTTTTATTCTCTTCAAATGGAAGCAGAAGGCTGAAATCAATCCTAAGAGAACTGAAGCACCACTTTTGATACCATATTTGCTGCTGCATTTCTCCCCCCAACTATCAATCTTCCTTCTAAAAAAGCATTTGAAGAATACTCATTCCCTAGTGAAATCCCTTCACTAGAAAAAAAGAGCTAAGTTACCATGGAACCAGCCAATTAATTTTGACACCTGCTTACGAAGATTGATCATTTTTTATGTCTGTGTGTAAGGTTGCTATCCTTTAGTTGAGTAAAAGATTTTCAAGATAATTAACGACGTGAGAACTTCCAGTTAAAAGTCTTTCCCACTGTGTTATTATTTCAAATATTAGATAAAACAAGCCAACACTCTGAAAGAAACCTTTCTTAGCTTAGCAGGCACTTTACCTGGAAGAAATCTTTTCTTCTAAACTGATTCATCCCTTTAACATTAAATACTTCTTTACCCTAAGAGTATATATAACAAAACACAAAGAGTTGTACCAGTTATATTTACTCTAATTAATAGCTGGTACTCCACAGAGAATGAAAAAGTACTTACTAATAGAGTACAGTGAATCATAGGAAATAGGTTCCAAGGAAATGAATATTCAATGATTAGTCCAGGGTTTATTGTTATTTAACTACATCTATATTTTAAAAAACTATTCCTATTTTACTCACTAATGTATTGTTTATGAACAGCAACCATCTCTCTATATTATTTAAGCCGGTTTTAACTTGATCTGTGACCTTTCCTACTAACTAGGACAACATCTGCTAGTGAGGTTACAGGCTGCTGATCTAGCTGATTAACAATTCCACTTCTATACAATGTAGACAGAGGCTTCTCAGGACTGCAGCAATTTTTGTCCTCTTTAGACAAACAGAGCAATTCCAACCAAACGCCAATGTCCCTAAATTACATATGAATCAGGCAATCTTTCTCTTTATATAAAAACAGATATAAAAAATGTATGTGGCTTTTTTTATTACTGACTACCAGTTTCTATGTTCAAAATCCTCTCTTGCCAGGTGAAGAGGCTGGGCTGGCTGTTTCGATCAAAGCAAAAGTTTAAGAACACTTAAGTAAAAAAGACTACTAATAAGCACAGTTCAAAACAGTATCTTTGTGGGTCTTGAAACATTTTTTAAAACTTTTAATTAGTAACTCTACAAAATTTTTTAAAGTATTTTAAAAAACAAGAGTATTACACTAATTTGTGAAATTACAAAGCTAGGAAACATTTCAACTTACTCCTACAAAAGAATTTCATAAAACTTCATTCTGAGATTTCACTTCCAAAATCTTGCTGTAAATTAAACTTGCTGTAAGATCTACTTAAATTAAAAAGTCCCCTTTTAAAAAACACATTTTTTTATATATTTAAAAATATACATTTTTACAATAAGGTTTTACAATAAGGTTTACAATAAGGTTTTTTACAATAAGGTTTCAGGGACTTGTCTTAACCGGCAAGTTTAAAAAAAGGAAAATATTTTGTTTAAAACTCCCAGGAAATTTTCTTTTGATACATAAGTAAGGTGAACCATAGGCTTCTCTTGTGGCTCAGTGGTAAAGAACACATCTGCCAATGCAGGAGGCACAGGTTTGATCCCTGGATCGGAAGGATCCCCTGGAGAAGGAAATGGCAACCCAATCTAGTATTCCTGCCTGGGAAATCTCATGGAAAGAGGAGCCTGGTGGAATATATAGTTCATGGGTTTGCAAAGAGTCTGGTCATGACTTGGCAACTAAACAACAACAAAGATGAACCATATTCTCATCTTTGCCTTAGAACCCAAGAAACACTCCACTTAGATTTGGCTATCACTGTGACAATAAGTAACCCATAGAATGCAATTTCTGAGCCACTAACCCAGCCAGCAAACTTGATCTGAACTATCTGGATGACACAGAAGTTGACTTACTTAAGGACTGTTCTGCACAAGTTGTCTGATGGACACCCTATTGGTCTCAAGTATTTTATTTGCTGCTGCCCCACACTCATCCATTTCTTTTCATATCAGGCAGCGACGCAATACACATGAACCAATAGGAGACAAGCATTTTTACTGCTGTAAAGCAAGCTCCTTAGGGCCTTAAGCTTCTGAAAAACCCAAGTGATGCTTCCACACAATAGCTGATAGTCAAATAACCAGTTAGGAATATATATTATCTCCACCACATTATAAGGTACAGGTATTTCATCGCTTTATCTAACTCAAAGTCACTCTGTATTTCTCAATTCAAGATTCTCTTCGCACAATTCAGCACAGTAATACTGGCTAAAAGTAAACGTTCTAGAGTTAGGCTGGCTGATTTGGATCACAACTCTGCCATCAGTACTGTGTAATCTTGGGCAAATTACTTAAACTCATTACCACGATTTCTCTCTGTAAAACCAGTATAGGAATCCTAGTAACTCAGAGTTACTAGGAATTCTTTGAGGAACAAATGAGGCACTCAGAACAGGGTCTGGCACATAGTAAGGTCATCATAATTCTACTTATGATCACTGTTACTAAATACACTAACAAGTTATCAGCGGTTACCTCTAGAGAAGGAAGTAGGCTGGGGAAGACGGAGATACCGGCAGACCAGAACTTTTAACCTTTACACTTCTGCACTGTTTGAACGCTTCACAATGCGCAAGTATTTCATGACTTACGTGCCTCATTTTTTCATTAAAAAATAGTGTCCGCTAACAAAATGGTGTTTGGCACCGTAACTGAGTGCGGAATTTTTGACGATCAGGGAAAAAAGACGGGCAGCGGACAGGTGGACCACCCGGAGAGGCTTCGCGTCCACGGCGGTCGGTGCCGGGCGCTGGGCGCAGGGTCGGGATCTCCGAGGCGCGGGGCCCAGACGGAGGCAGCGCTGGGGACCGCTCCCAGCCCGGGGACCCCGGACCAAGAAGGGACGGGGGTGGGGCCAGGCCGCGACGCTGCGGGGCAAGGCTGAGGTTCGGGGTCCGGCGCAGGCACTTACTTGAACCTGCCCTGGCAGTGCTGGCACTGGTCGCCCACCCAACCCGGGTCGCAGAGGCAGGTGGAGTTGACACAGCGGCCCGAGAAGCAGGAGCCGGTCCTCTCGCAGGGTTTGGACTGGGACACCTGCGCGTAGAGCGCCAGGTAGAGAAGGCCATAGCACAGCAGCCCGCTGTTCCCGTCCAGCAGCCAGGAGGCGCCGCCGCCGCCGCCTGCCGGCCGAGCCCTCCACGACCCCGGGGCCGCCGGCTGCGGGGGGCCAGTGCGGGCCCGGCCCCCCGGCTCCATCTTCCCCAGCACCCCGGGCCGGCGGGGCTGCGCTCGCGGGCGCCGACAGGGATGCTCCAGAGGGGAAACCCGGCCGGAGAGGAAAACACCGCGCCGCCGCCGCCGCTCCTCCTCCCTCTCACCGGCGCCTGCCCCAGTCCCGCTCCCCGGTCCGGACGGGCAGATCCCAGCCGCGCTCGCGTCCGCTCGGCTCCCTGCAGGCGCGCTCGGGCATCGCCTCTCTGTCCGCTGACCTTGTCCGCTGCAGGCCGAGCCCACCGCCGCGGCGCCCCGGACCGGGCCGGAGGCGGGGACCTGCGGGAGGGGGAGGGGACCCCGCGCGCGGCCCCGCCTCGCCCGCCGCACGGGCCAACAGCCTGGGCGCCCCGCGGCGCGCGCCCGGGAGGGCGGGGGGCCACGGGAGCCCCCCCGAGGTGGGCGCGCCCACCGCGGGAGGGGGGTACTCGGGAAGCGGGGCTTCAGCCTCGTCCCGCCCGGCCAGCCTCCGGCGGCCCCCCAGCAGCCATCTGCTCTCCGGTGCCGCGTTAGCCAGACGCCGGGGCTGCCTCTAGGGCCCGCGGGGTGCGGGGCCGCCTCCCGCTCGCGCGCGGGCCTCCGCTCCTCCCCGCCGGGCCCTGCGCGTGGTCTCGCCCCGCCCCTACAGGGACCGGGGACTCCCCCCCGGCGAGCGCGCGCGCGCCCACCCCGCCCGGCCCGCCGCGGGAGGGGAGACCGGCCCCCCAGGTGTGGCCCCCAGCGCCCGCGGTGCCCTCCCCCTCGGGGCCCCGGGGAACCCGGCCCCCGCGCCTCCGGATCTCCCCCCGCACCACCCCCGCGACACCTCCCCCCAAGCGAAAGATCAGAGCGGGACCGGCTTCGCAGCTTCAGCAGAAAAGAAGCCCTTCCCGGCCACTGTCTACAGCGGTAAAAGTGCAGCGTTTTTCCCCTAGCGCTCCCCCCGCCCCTCCCTCCGTCCCATCCTCCAGCCTATTTCTTCTTTTTTTCTTAAAAGAGAAAAACTCCAGCAACACACAAAGAGCTGAGCATGTGCAGCCGCAAAAGTCTTAAAGGCACCGCAGTCCGACCACGTTGAGGGGTCCGCAAGAACTGGGAGGGGCGAGGGCGAGGGACGGCGCGGGTCGCGGAGTCGGATCCGCAGCCGAGGGACCTCTCGGGGCGGTGTGTGTGGGGGGTGTCATTTCTTCCGCGGAAATAATGACTCCCCCGCCCCCAACAAAGAGCGGCGAGGTTCTGCGCCCCGCCGGCGCGCCGCCCCCCTCCGACGCTGCCTCAGAACCCCAGGTTATCTCCCTTTATGCTCTCAATGTTTCCTTCTCCATCTGGGACAATATTCTGCCATGAAATATATTGCAACATTGGGGCTTTTTTTTTTTTTTCAGAAGGGCAGAAATGATGCCCAGAAAAGAGCCTTTTTTTTTTTTTTTTTTTTTTACTTCCTCGGTGGCAGGCTTTCCTCCTTTAGATGACTTTCCAAGATTTGATGGCATATGCTGAAATTTTTGCTTTGTACCTTCATACCTTCTCTGAACAGGCCATTTGAACCCTTGAGAAAGGAAGCTGGAGATGAAATGCAGCCATGGACACTCGAGTTACAGCAATGTTATTGGATCCCCACCAAAGAGCAGGCAGTATGGAAAAGAATCTGAAATCTACCAAAGACATTGCTGGCAGCAAAAGCAGAAAAAGTTTTTATTGTAACCACACAGCCATAATATTATTGTTAAGATTGAACTCGTGTTTATTTGGGGCATAATGTACCCACGTCATCTCTTTTAATCGGTTACCCCCACTTTGTAGATAAAATCCTCCATTAACCCCATTTTGCAGATGAGAATAGAAAGACTCAAAAAGGTCCAAAGATTTGTCAATGACAGATTAGAAGTAAGCAATGAACCATGCTTTAAACACAAGTCTTCTGACTTCTGTGCTTTTTCAGCTGTTTACCAGGCTGTTTCTATTAGCAGATGCTTTGTTCTAGTTTGGTGAATAAAATGTAAGTGTTGGCTCGGTTTGCAAATACCTCAGCAATGACTTAAGGAGGGGAAAAAAGGTCCAGAAAGAGGTAACTCCTTCGGAAGTAAAAAAAAAAAAAATGGAAAACCATGATTTTCATTTATATAACAAATCACAATTCCCCCAAAGTAGCAGGACCAGAAATGTCCTCCTCAAACCTAAAAATTAGGACAGGTCTTTCAACTCACAACTTTTCCATATTGGTTTGTCCCTTAGAGATTAGTTGAAATGAGGAGAGGAGAACATTTTGGGAAAAAATTTAAAAAGAGGATCGTTCTAGATCACACATTTTAATTTCCATGAAGGCAAAATCAGAAGTCTCTAGGATTAGCCATGCATGAACAATCCCTTGTGGCTTTCTCCATTCCTCTCATGCCAGCCAAAGTTTAAAGTCAACCACATCCTTCTCATGTCTAATGTAGAGGTGCTTTCAGACACATGGAAAGTGGCCAAACTCTTAAAACCATCACTGAGTGCAGAGGTAGCTCAAAGGGTACACAGGAGCCGCTTTAACAAGAGAGCACTGCTCAGCCACTTACTGACTGTAGGCTATATTTAAGCAAAGGGTTTGCCCATTAAAAATATACATCTTTTAATCTTCTAACCACTATAATCAGTTCAGTAGTTTATGTTACACTGAAGAACATGCAGCCTTACAGGCCTTCCTCTCAACACTGCCTTTAGAATCAAGCTGAATATATTAAATTTATATAAAATTGTTCTCAGAAGGATCTCACAGGATTTTCACTTGCCCTATATCCTGTTTTTCTTTCAAACTCTTTCAGTCAGCATTTACTGAGTAACTATTATGAATTTAAGCAAGAGAAAACAAAGATGAATAAAACATGATTTCTACTCCTGAATAAGCTTATCTTTTATAAGGCTCACTAGATTGGGAGTTCCTAATACAGTTGAATGTAGACACAGAAAACTTAAATGATTTACAGTGGTCTCACAAAATAGTGATAAAACTTGCCCAGAATCTTGACAAATGGTTTAGTATCTTCTTTGATCAAGAAATTTTAAAACTCCAACATGATGCTATCTCTTTTTTCCAAAGAAGGAGAGTCAGCATCCTAGCTGTGCTACATGACACTACAATAATTCATAGTATTGGTAATAGCAGTCATAAATTCAGCAGAAAGGTGAAAATTTACTCCAAAGAGATAGTGGGGGAAAAGTCACTTTTACTGAAGTAGAATGAAACTGTTAAGATTTTGAAAGTGTCTATTAAATTTGCTCCAAGGGGAAAGATAAGAAAGTATATTTGCTCAACAATTAGCCTTATATCAGGACCTTTAAATATTAGGGGGAGTGTGTTCCATTTCCATTCATACCACCTAACAATGGGTCTATAATATAAAAGGCAAAAGTCTGAGACTTCATGTAGCCAAATTGAAGGAAATGCAAATGACTTTGCTTTTAAAGAACAAGAGAAATTATAGATCCATTGCTCTGTTGATTGCTATTCAAAATAAAGTAAAAGATCCTATTTGAACTAATGAACCAAAGCAGCCCCTTCTCAGTTGCTTGATTGAAGAGTTATCTCTACTCTGGTTATTGTGCATCATTCGGCTCATGGGAGGCTTCTGAAAGCAGCCAAGGTAATGAGAGGCTGTAGCTAGCGTGGCCCCAAGAGCCAGAAATGCATTAATTCAAAGGGACTCTTAGTGCAAATGGGACAGTATTTTAAGACACTGATAGAGTATGAATGGTCTGTGAGTTTTGAGCGTAGGGGGAAAAAAATCACCTTGAAGTACTCATTAAAGTATATTGATCATACTGAAAATATTGATATGGCTCTGACCTGAAACCCCACCTCCCCTCCACAACCAAAATCAAACACGCTGCTTTCTCTTGGATTCATTCTTTCCTTCTAGCAGTTTCTCCTGCTGTCACACTTGCAAACACACACATACAGACTGATCCTGCCAATTTTTCAACTTAACACATTTCAAACATATTGTTATAAGTAAATCCAAGGAAATAAGTCCAATGATTCTAAATATACTCTGCTGGACTAATACATTTTTGTTTAAAACTGGGAAATAAAATGAGCATGTTTAAACTTTTTATCCTAAATATTCAGACTAGTTACCCATAAAAGTTGATTGCCAGCACTCAATTGCAAAAATGTGTCTTTTGTGAAACAATTCAATAAAAATATGGGCTAGGACGTCTTGTTAAACATAGTGGACTTAAGTATATGCATTTACTCCTACTTTGAACTTTACCAACATGGGAGGAAAAAAGAATTTTTTTTTTTTTAATTTTTAAAAGTATAAAGTCACAATCACAAAATGAGAATAGAACCAAGTAGTAGATGACAGGTATCCATACGTTTGGAAGAGTCAATTCATTGGAAGGAGGAAAGTGAATGGAGAAATATATTCCTGCAAAGATAAATGACAATAAGAAGCCTGTTTCTCCTGAAGACCCCAGGAAAGTCTCAGGATTCAGAGGCAAGAGTTGCCATAGAAAGTAAAGATGGGGCTTTAGGATGAAAACGGGGTAAATGGTTGAGGCCAACATAAGGACCCACGGTACCCTACCTCACCCCAAGCAGCTAAAACTAACCCAGGCCCAAATGACAGGAGGTTAAAACTCTTAAGAAATTAAATCAAAGAGGTTTCAGATTTGGGGCACCAGAGATGATGGAAGGAGGCAGTGAGGTACATAGTTGAAAATGGAGAGATTAGGTGAAAATCTGTATGTTGAATGATACCATTACCTTGCCTCCTTTGCCTCCCTATTCCCAGAACACCTATAGCCAACTGAATAACCTCCAGGCAGAAACCTGAAGGACATTCATCTGAAAAATGGAATGGTCCAAGAGAAAAGATACTGTCATTTGGGGTCTCCCAACCAGATGGCAAACCTACAATGAATGAAGCCCAATGGATAACCCTACAATGAAGCCTGCTAGTCAGTAAGCCCAATTCAATCCTTTTTCTTATGACTCTTTCTTAAATATAGACAGCAAAAGTTCATCTGACGTAAAATACAGAAACCAAAACAAAGAAAAAGAAATTAGAGACAACACAGTCAAAGCAATAAAAGAAAGTTTTGCAACCATGAAATAAGTACTGGAGATTCTTAAAAACATAAAAGGACACTCAGAGAACATTAAAAAACAAAAACAAAAAAAACCAGGATAGTCAAAATTAAAATGCAATAGAAACTTGCATTTTAAATAAATGCAGATAAATGTAGGTAATCATCTAGAAATTAGAATAAAAGACAAAGAAGGCATCTCCTCTTATGGATAAAGGGAAAACTACAACGATTAGAAGCTTCATTAATGATGATGTATGATTATAAATTAAGCATTTATCATGTGAGTACATTTATTAATGTGGTGGTTCATTAATGCACAACTCCAATGTAGGAGCAGAAAAAATCATCTAGATTAATTTATTGAACATAAGAAAATTTCCCAGAACTAGACTGAGCCTCCAGATTCCTAAAACAGTGAGATTAACAGACTCACATATTAGGGGGGAGTGGAGAAGAGAGAGAGGAAGGAGACAGGCAAATGCAATGGTGTCCACAAGTATGAGAATAAAGACATTTTCAGACACACAAACCTCCATAAATTGTATCTCCTAAGGGGCCCTTCTTTAGGAAACTCCTGAAGAATGAAACAAAGGGACAAGAGGCTGGACATAAGAGAACTGTGAAAGGATATCCTAGGATGATGCACAGCAGTGCCCCAGCAGAGGCTGGGGAGGGAGGTATCTAGGAAAGTAACGGAAATGAGTGCTTGAAACTGTGGGAGCTTTTGGAAAAAAATATTAACAATATGTGACAGATCTTGGAGTATTTGGGTAGAAGATGGAATAAGCCAACAGAGACCTAAGTAAATGAACAAAATGAACCGATTATTGGCTAGAGAAAAAAAAGAAAGAATGAGAAAAAGGAAACCTACGTGAGATGGTTCAGCAGGAAATGATACTTACATAGTCATAATAATGCAAACTCTATTGATTTGGGGACTTCCTCCATGGCTTCCCCTGTGTCTCAGATGGTAAAGAATCTACCTGAAGTGTGAGAAACCTGACTTAGATCCCTGGCTCCAGAAGATCCCCTAAAGAAGGAAATGGCAACACACTCCAGTATTCATGCGGGGAAATCCCGTGTACAGAGGAGCCTGGTGGGCTACAGTCCATAGGGTAGGACATGCCTGAGTGACTAAGACTTTCTTTTCTTTCCCATAGCTCAGCAGGAAAAGAATCTGCCTGCAATACAGGAGACACAGGAGACATGAGTTTGATTCCTGGGTCAGGAAGATCCCCTGGAGGAGGAAGGGTTCTTGCCTGAAAAATCTCATGAACAGAAGAGCCTGGCAGGCTACAGCCCAAAATGTCACAAAGAGTCAGACATGACTGAGTGACTAAGCACCCACACTACTGATTTAACCAAAAATCTATAAAGTGTCTATATTAAAAAGATGGGAGCAGAGTAAAGAAGGACAGTGCTAAATCTTAATTCTTTAATAAGAAATGATTACAAGTTCAAAGCTGATAAATACAGAAGTAGGAGAATAAGTACATGACACTGAAGAAAAAAGTTGAAAGCTACTTTCTCTTAGGGAATAGGGAAGAGGAGCAGGAGATGCAACATTTTATTATAAAACTTTCAGTACTCCTTGATTAAAATTTTTAAATTACTTATAAAATATACAGAAATAATAAATAAAAATATAGGTCCCTAAGAAAATAAAGGTAGCATGGGACCTAAGACTCACAGACTATTGAGTCTGATTTAGAATTCTGCCACCTATACATTAGTTACCTTTGTGTGACATTAACCTCTGTGACTCAGTTTTGTCACCTGTAAGATAGGAATAATCAAACTACTCGTCAATGCCCATTTCAGAGCTGAGATGACAGTCCAAACGGAATAATATATGAACACACCTAGTAAATGGTAAAGTACTATACAGTGTTATACTATATACTATATTGTAAATTATAATATATTAATATATATTAATAGTATTGATATTTAATGTTCAAAAATTACTTTTAGGAACAGAATTCATTCTAATCCCATGTGAGGGAAAGAATTATTGAGAGATTTGGTCAATACAAAAACACAAAGAAAGACGCAGGGCTATAAGAAAACTGCATTATTTTAAAGATGAATCTAGTCCAAGTTCTTCATTGTGCAGATGAGATCCTGGCACCCAGAAAAGTGAAGTTTTATGCAAATTTGCACAGTGATGGAGCTTAGTCTAAACCTAGTTTACTTGAAAAGCAGCCCAGTTTTCTTTGTCTTATACCTTAAAAGTTCAGGCTAATAGGAGAAATTTACAGGTCATCCATACCTAGCTCCATAAAGGCCTTCCAAGGCTTTAATGAAGTTAACTGATTTGCCCAACATCACATAAATTAGTGACATCAGAGGCAAAACGAAACCAAGGGGCAGACAAAGAATGAACCTTGTGTGAAACACATAGAACCTAATGAAAAGTTGCCAGCAGAGCTAAAGGCAGACCTTGAAAGCCCAGCTCAGACTCTGCAACATACAGATGATCAATTAGTATCAATTAACTGGCTGAATAAAGGTCCTGCCAAAGTATGAAGAGAAAAGCCAGAAAGGAAACAGGCACACTAAAAAAAAAAAAAAGCTGCAATTAACATAAGCCCAGTCAGCAACAAAATTTCTCTTGAAAATGGAAATGTAAGAATTTGACTTACTGAATGAGAGAAGGATGTGAGAAAGATGGTGGAAAACAAAGGAAGAAAGGGCATGGCCCATCGTAGACAAAAAATGTCAAGACAGGGTACCTAAATGTAGGATTCTTCAAAATATTCCAAGATAACTCATAGGTCTCCCTATCTTCTCCTTTTTGAGACTGTGTTGAAGGAATGAAGGCAGAGGAAAGTTTCTCTATTGCATACTCAGCATCTCATTTGCTGGTACTTTCCTTCATGCAAAAGAACAAAACCCCCTTTCAACAAAACCATACTGTTTTATTAATAGAAATATTAAAAACTTCAATTTGAATGAGGTAACATAAAAGGAAATATTATAGTCTTTTATTTTCAAAAGTCATAATTTTTCTCCAGTAGATAATTCTGATTTCTCCAGATGACTCTTATTAGTAATCACTGCTTTATGCTCTATCACCTTATTTCCAAATGAACCAACTTTAAAAAAGGTCATACACTGAAAAAACAGTGTCATTGAATACAAATGACTTTGAGTAATAGAGAGCACTGCTCTAGTTGTGAGAAAAATCCAACAACTGCTACACACTCCTAAGCCACTGTCTACATGTAGCTAAACTAGGTAGAATTTCTATAAACCTTAGTTAAGTTGGGATTTGCTTCATGTTCTCTCTGTTTTAAGAAAAAGTGAGTCACTGTAAGAAAAACAGGAAGTACTTCAAAAACAAAAGCTTCCAAGCAAAATAAACAATTCATATGAACAGTAACATACTAGCTTTAGAAAGCTGGGGTCCTGACATCAAAAAATATGTTTATGTTTACCAGGAAAAGAACATGAAAGAGAATTATGGACACTCTGATCAGCAGAGACCAAGCCATCAGGATGCAGCGAGGTTTCCTCAAACAGAGCTCAGACACACAGAAGAACCGCAAAACAGTACACATTAAAAAAAGAAAAATATCTGACAAATGATAGCCAGGCCCCACAACTCCCGATAACACGACATTCTACTTATTAAAAACATCAGTCTTGGAAGACTCCAGGCACAGTAATTTTGAAAATGTACACAAGTAAATTAAAACCAGCCTTATGATTCTTCCTATTGTAAGGCCCTCACCCATATCCCTCTGCAAAGCTGATGTGAAATTTAAAATGCAATGAAAAAAAATCAGCTTGAACATTGCTGATTTTAAACAAGAACCCCAAGTTTTCTATTTTTAAATGAGAATGTAGTTGGAGAGAGTTTCTGCACGTGAAGAGGATATACATGTTTCTAGGAAAATTCCTTCTACAGTAAACAGATAAAATGTTATATCCACAACGAGGAAGTATGTGCAAGAGTTGTATTTATTAAATTATCTAATCCACTTGACAGCAGATGTTTTTGGACAAGCTTTATGGCCATGCTCTTCCTTACTGGACACGGTCCTTTAGTTTTTGGAGGTAGCACACAGTAGTGCCAAGAGGATGGAGTAATGAGCCAGGAGACCCAGACTCTAAAACTAAACAGTATGTGCCTCACTTGCTCTCAGTTCTTTCATTTGTAAAACAGCAAAAAATATTAGCCATCCCTGAATGTTAATGGGAGACTCAAAATTCCAAATGAGATAAACTGCCAAAGTTTTTTAAAAACTGTAAAGCCCTACTTGTGCCTCCTTTTATTCTTTCTGGGCAAACACTCTGTGGTGGGACCCATAGGGGCCACGTGACCCTGCAGAGTCACAGAGCAAACTCAGTAACTCCTCAGTATCTTCATTCCCCACTGCAGTCACCTAGCCCACTGCCTTATGCCGGGGTGAAGGAAATGACCACTGGTGTACAGTGACCACTGGAAAGGCCCAGAGAACAAGACATACTGCCCCCACACTCCAGTTAAAACCTGGAACTCAAGCTCAGTGCTTTTGTCTTTCAACTTAAGGTTTTGTTTCTTGGGCACTTGCACCTACGCAAATGCCTTTGACAGGTTAAGGTTATTTAGTTTGTACCAACCAATAACATCTTCGTATGAATGACTTTGTACCTATTCCTGAGTCTAGTTTTGATAATAACTATAAGAAAAGTCTAAAGATGTATCATCTCCCCAACCACCCCTCCCTGCTACTCAGGACACATGGCACACAGGGCTACTTCCCAGTCTGTTCTTAAGAAAATGAATGTAAGAAAATAGTAACACTCTTTAGCAACTTAGTATAACATGGTATCCGTGGGCTGGTGGGGAGGGTGGGGAGGGCTGGAGGATTGTTCTCCTGTCTCCTCTCTCTTCTAAACTCTCTCTTCGCTGCAGACCTCAGCGTTTCAGTGGAGGTGGGGTGGGAATACATATATATATATATATATATGTCCATGGAGAGAATGTTTATGTGTTTTAAAAGAAGTCCAAGGAATTCCCCAGCAGTCCCGTGGTTAGGACTCCATGCTTCCATTGCAGGGGTCATGGATCTGATCCCTTGTCAGGGAACTAAGATCCTGCACTGTGTGGCATGGCCAATAATTTTTTAAAAATTAACAAAGTCCAACGAGAGAACAAACAGAAATGAATTAAATGCTAATGGCAGGATTTTAGGCTGTGGCTCTGGATGAAAAATTTGACACAGGCTGTATGGTGGGCAGCTACCCTACTTCTAAATGGAAATTGGACTTAGCACTAGGATTTTGGCATCTCTGACTACACAATGAATGAATTTAAGGGAAGAATTAGAATGAAAGGTTGGGTGTTCACTTGGAAGCACCCTCCCTAGACTCGATTCTGGTAGGAATCATCGGCAAAAATCCTGATTATTTTTAACGGCTAGGAGGATGCTTAAGGAAATGTCAGTCTCTAAGATTACCCCAAGTCTCCTCTGCATAAATAATAACATCACTGCCGACAGATTCTTGGCTCAACCGGTCTTCTTTTAAACATGCAGACTAGTCAAAATGAAATACTTATTAGAGAAAGATTGGAAAGGATGAAACTGGAAATGATCACTCAAAAATAAAGAAAAAAATCAGCCTCATTAATAAGGGGGAAAATCTGGGCATTCTGAGCTAGCCAGACACCAAAAATACGTAGGAATAAACAGCAAAGCAGCAGTACTGTTGGTGTGATGTCTTTGAGTGTGGAGTAACTCAAGGAAACCACTGAAAAACCTGATGCCAGCACCCAAGCACATGCTCAGGAGGCTTGAAGGTACCGGACAGTCCCACTGGGTGAACAGTGTTGCATCAAGTGGAAACATTTCCTCTGGCTTCTGATCAGTGTATGCCCTGAAGCCCCAGGACTTGCTGGTGCTCATTATTTTTATTCTAACTCTGTTGCTGCAAACACTATCCTCATTCACATGAAAGCTTGATCTTGCTAAATCATCCTAAGCTATCTGCAGCAATTATCCCATGATTAAATTTCTAAAGTTAATTGTTAAGTTTAAAAAAACAGCCTCTTTTATTAGTTTAAAATTTTTCTGCTTTTTCATTTTACCAAGTGTCCTTTTAGTCCTTAATTATTAGAAATCGTAAATAAAAGTGTCCAATTATCCTTCTCTTTAACCTTTATCATTTTATAGCTCTTATCAGATTTCTGCATTCTTTTCTCCCGACTAGAAATTCCTCACCATTCATCTCTAGGTTCTATCTTCCTGTATGAGCTGTAATTATGTTATTTGAACTTGTCTAATTTATTTCTGATCTGGCTCAGTCATTTTTGAGATAAAGAAAAACGGAAAGAAGCCATTCAAAATTAGGACATGCCCTTTGTAAAAATGAACATAAATTTACTACAATATTTTCTATAACCCTTTTAACCAGAATAGTTTCTTATTACTTATTTGGCTACCACTACTCTTTAAGATGTGCTCTTTGAACAGTTCTTGATGGTGTCTACATGCTTTTCCAATATGGTTTAGAAAAAATTCAATACCCATGGGGATATTATTGAAATTATTTCTTTCTGAGACTCATTAGAATCAAAGAATCTCAAGATAAATCTCTATCTTTGGTGTGATCCTCTATTTAGTTAAGTAAAATGTGTAGGTACTTCTAGATTTCCACAATTGTGGGTTTTGAGTAATCCACTATTTCTTTCCCATCTGCACTAGATAATTATAATTAGAGACAAAGCCCTCGACTTCTTTTGAAAAAAAGAAGCGACTTAGCATGCATGCATCCTTTCCCAGGTGGCCTTAATGGTAAAGAATCTGCCTGCCAACGCAGGAGACATTGGGTTCAATCGCTGCGTTGGGAAGGTCCCCTGGAGGAGGTCATGGCAACCCACTTCAATATTCCTGCCTGAGAAATGCCATGGACAGAGGAGCCTGACAGGCTATGGCCCACAGCATCGTGCGGAGTTGGACGTGACTGAAGCAACTTAGCACGTGCATCCTTCGTATGTTCTCCTCCACTGCTAAAGCCTACTTAAGCAGCCCTGTTTTGCACACATGATTGAATGACTGAATGAGCTAGTCGCTCAGTCGTGTCCTATTCTTTGCGACCCCATGGACTGTAGCCCACCAGGCTCCTCTGTCCACAGAATGCTCCAGGCAAGCATACCGGAATGGGTTGCCATTTCCTTCTCCAGGGGATCTTCCTGACCGAGGGACTGAACCTGGGTTTCCTGCACTGCAGGCAGATTCTTTACTGTCTCTGCCACCAGAGGAGCAGCTCTGCTTAACTACTAAAGGCACGTCTCAGATGGCTCAGATGTAAAGAATTTGCCTGCAACGCGGGAGGCCCAGGTTTAATCCCTGGGTCGGGAAGATCCCCTGCAGAAGGGAATGGCAGCCCACTTCAGTATTCTTGCCTGGAGAATTTCGGACAGAGGAGCCTGGTGGGCTACAGTCCATAGGGTATCGAAGAGCTGGACACAACTGAGTGAGTAACACTAACTACTGGTAATTAGCACAGACACATGCGCCAACCTAGGGGCAGCCAATCCTTAGGCTCACCAGTGCTAATCAAACAGAGGTGAACTAGGGCAATCAAATTCTCACATTTGGGCATTTGAATTAGGAAATATAAAAAGGATTAAGCAATTAAGACCAGCAACTAAAGTTGAAAATTTGTGCAGAAAAAGAGAAACCGTTGGGTAGAGGAGGAGCCAAAAAGATATAACTCAAATTACGAAAAGGTCAGAGTTATGAAGAAGAAAAAATTGTAGATAAGTAGCAACTCTGACATAGAGAAATGATAAAGTAGGAGATTTTCTCTCTAGTAATTAGACAAAGAAACAAACCCATGGACAGTTGTTGAATCATATTGCCAGCAGTAGAGTGATGAGCCATGAACTCCTGTGGCTGAGGATTCTAGAGCTGCCTTGAAATGACTACTGAATTCCTATCTCCATGACTTCCTGTCATAGATTTTCATGAGAGTCAAACTTGTACTGGTATTTATCCAATAACTCCATTACTTGAGCTGGCTTGAGTGAATCTCATCCTAGAAACTCTGAAAGCCTAACCATAAGCATGATTCTCATCCATATGTTAGCTCAGATCATCTTCCATTGGGCTTCCCTGATAACTCAGTTCATCGCCTGCAATGCAGGAGACCCTGGTTCGATTCCTGGGTCAGGCAGATCCGCTGGAGAAGGCATAGGCTACCCACTCCAGTATTCTTGGGCTTCCCTGTTGGCTCAGCTGGTAAAGAATCCACGTGCAATGTGGGAGACCTGGGTTCGATCCCTGGCTTGGGAAGATCCCCTGGAGAAGGGAAAGGCTACCCACTCCAGTATTCTGGCCTGGAGAATTCCACGGACTGTATAGTCCATGGAGTCGCAAAGGGTCGGACACAACTGAGCGACTTTCACTTTCACATCTTCCATTACAAGCATTTTCTCCAGTTTATGTCACCTGTCCTTGCCTTGTACTCCCACCCTGAAATCCCATGATGTCTTCTACATACCTCTCTGATGACATCTACATCATTGCATGTTACACAGTCTCCTTTCCTAGACAATGAGCCTATCGGAGGCAGAGACTGCCTTGGTCCAGTGGAAAGAAATAGTTGGTACTTGATAAACATCTGTTAAGCTAAATGAATAAGTGAATGACTCTGTAATCTATACTATAATATTTATTCTCTCAAGGTCATTAATGAATATATTAAACTTGGAAGTGAACATTGGAGACATAAACAATCCAATTGAAAATGGGCTTGAATAGGTATTTCATAAATGAAAACATCCAAATGGCCAGTAAGGACATGAAAAGGTGCCTAACATCAATAGTGATGAGGGAAATGCTAACTGAAACCACAATAAAATACCACAATGAAGTGATCAAAATAGCCAAAATTAAAAAGATCAATGACATCAAACATTTCCAAGGATGCTGAACAACCAGAATTTTCATACCTTGTTGATTAGAGTATAAGTTGGTACAAGAGTAGTTTAAATACCTACCTACATACATACATACATATACATATACACATATATATTTATTAATCATGGTATACTCATGTCACAGAACATTATAAAGCAATAAAAAAAGGAACTACAGATATAAGCAATACCATGGCTGACTCTCACAGATACAATATTGAGCAAAAGAAGCCAGGCACAGCCAACTTTTTCATATATTATTCCTTTTAAATAAAGTTAAAGAATGGGCAAAACTGATATGTGTATAGATATCAAAATCATGGCAACCTCAAGGTAGGGGAAAGTGCTGAAAATGTTCTATAACTTGGTCTGAGCAGGGGTTACAAGGAAGCATACAAATATAAAAATTCATTGAGCTATATATATTTAATATTTGAGCACTAAACTGTATGTATATTATAACTCAGTAAAGAAAAAAAAGGAGAAAAGTGAGCAATGGGAAGCAGAAAGTACACTTTCCTAGAAATGGACTCTTTGCTGGTTTGCTTTGTAGATTTACTACATATGTTAATATTTAAGCCTTGTATAGTATGTTTTGCTCAATAATAGCAAATCCTTATAGCCAATAGCATGGTGTATTCGAGAGATTTGGGGTTAGAAGACTGGGTTCCCCTAGATACATAAACTGACCAAGTTAATGAATCCAAACATCAGTTTTTTCTGCTGTTACTTCTCTGCTGTAATGAGATGAGGTGACAAAGAAGAAAGATATACAGAGTGCTAATGAGAAAAGGAAGTCAGGAAAGGCCAACGGAGAGTGCATGAGGGAATCGTGATTTTAAAAAGAGTCGTCTTGGATGTGCCCACTGACTTTTGAACAGGGGTGACAGAAGCAGAGAGTTAGAAGAGGGTCCCAGGTGGAAAAAAAATACACAACAAGTGCCAAGACTCTGAGGCAGGAATGTTGGTGGCATGTTTGGAGAGAAGGCCAGAGTCCCTGGATCAGATTGAATTGAGGGATAGACTGAATTGAGGGGATGAGATCAGAAGGGTGGAGGGTATGGGCAGATGACACAGGGTCTTACAGACCAAATGCAGGGACTTTGACATTCATGAGAAGCGACATAGAGGTTTTAATAAACCTATAACATGATCTGGTTTAGGATTTTAAAGCTTTTTAGGCAGTCCTTCTACCTGTTTCATTAAGATTAGTCTGTAGTAGGCACAAGGATAGAAGAATGAAGATAAATTAAGGAGGCTATTACAATAATCCAGTTAAGAGAAAATGGACCAAAATTATAACTGCAGAGGTGGAGAAAAGAGGTCACATTCTGGCTATGTTTTGAAATTAAAGGCTTCAGAATATTCTAGTTGATTGAATGTGGGGTTTGAGAAAGAAAGTAGTCAGCAATAACGTCCAGGTTTTTTAGTAATCCTGGGAGGATGGAATTTCTATTTACTGGGATGAGGAAAACTGTGGGAAAGGCAGGTTTAGGAGGGAAGATTAGAACTTCACTTCTGGACATGTCAAGTTTCAGATGCCTATCACAGATCCAAGTGAAGATTTTGAATAGGAAGCTGGATATTTGAGGCTGATCTTAGGAGAACGATCAGGAATGAAAGTATATGTTTGAGAATTGTATACAATTGAGAAGTATATAAATACAGCATATATCCATTACACAATACAGAGTAGGATATATAGATTAGCATTTACATTTAAAATTTTTTAAAAGATAGCACTGGATGAGGTCACTCAAGAGTGAAAAATAGAGAAGTTTTCCGAAGATTATGGAAAATAGTATGCTTAAAATATCAATACGGTAAGTGTAGACTTCTGGGGACTTGACAAACTTTCCAACACCCTTTAAAAAATCAGGAATTGTAATCTGATGGATCAGGTTCCAGGACACTGATGGATTATTTATACCAGTGTTCAAGATCACTGTGTGTAAAACATCACTGCAGTGTAAAACACTGCATGCATGGAGGTGACAGGTTTTTTTTTTCCCCGCTGCTTCATCTGATCAAGTAGCGAGAGCAGCAAGAGGACAGCCCGCTTGAGGTCATCATCTCCCTCTCCTCTCTGACCAAGTGTGCTTGGAGTCTCTTGTCATTCTTTATCTCAATGGAGTGGCTGTAAGATTTAGATCTGGGCTTAGAGGGAAAGAGAGATTTCCTTCTCTACCTCCCATACTAGCCCCTTGGGTCTTTTCTCTAAATCCCTAAATCCAATCCATTTTAACAGCAAGTTGACATAGAATTTTGGGAGCAGACCCAGATAATAATAAAGTGGCACTTTGATTTTCTAGACTTTCCATTAGTCCTTATACATATATCCATCCCACTTTAGGGACTTCAAGGGGAGGGGTGGATGTCGGTTAAGGTAGGATTTTAGCATTCCTGGATCCCAGGCCATAATGTCATCAAACCAGTAGTAACCCCTATCAATAGGCATTTAATATCTATTCATTCTTTTCCTTTAACATTTCAGTAATTCCTATTACCTAGACATTGACCTACACATCAAAGAGAAAGCTTGCTCATAAATGGAAAACTTACTATTCCTTTAGTCCTTCATTATTAGAGCAACCCCATTTCCAACTACCTCCAGGGTCACACACCAGAAACAAGAGGGAGGGAGCAGAGTGATGGACACAAGTGAAAAAATTATAGGAAAAAAAGGGAGGTGAATAGAGACAGGCTGCCAGCTTGTCTGATAAATACTTCTAGTTACTTACACCCATGTGCATATGTGCTAAGTTGGTCCAGGCAAGAATACTGGAGTGGGTTGCTGTGTCTTCTTCCAGGGAATCTTCCGGACCCAGGGATCAAACTCGCGTCTCTCATGTCTCCTGCATTGGCAGGTGGGTTCTTTACCACCAGTGCCATCTGGAACGTGATCAAATCTAGAAAAATAGGTGCAATAATTGGGGGAGGAGGGTGTAAGGAAGACTCTGAGGCACGCTTCTTTTAGGAAAAGGTTCCCACCATGTGCCATGATGGTGTGGGCATGGACAGTGAGCAGAGGGAGGGCAAACCCTTACTGTTCTTGCTTTCAGGCTGCAACTCCCAGCACAGGTATCACGCCACCTTCTGAGGTTGTCTCACCAAACACTGAACTGTCTTCAGTCTGTGCAAGCAGAATACATCAAGATCCCCGCTAGGGTGCCCAGCATTGCTGCAGAGCTACCTGGGCCATTTTCAGAACTGGTTCAATTTTCTATTGTTTTGTAAATTCATCAAGTCTACATTTTTATCCTCAGTGGGCTACCAGAAAGCAAACTAGTTTAATATGTCCTTCCTAAAAAGGCGAATAAAAATCTGCTATATGCTGAGAATAAGAAATAATGAAGATATGATCCTGCAATCCCACTCCTGGGCATATAACCGGAGAAAATGTTCATTTGAAAAGATACATGCACTCCAATGTTCACTGCAGCACTATTTACAATAGCCAGGACACACAAGCAACCTAAATGTTCATTGACAGAAGAACATTTAGAAGAAGAAATAGTACATTTATATACGGAACACTGCTCAGTCATAAAAAATAATAAAATTACGCCATTTGCAGCAGCATGGATAAATTTAAGAGATTAGTCTACTAAGTGAAATAAGTCAAAAAGAGAAAGACAAATGCCCCAACTGCCACATGATAGCAGTCATACATGAAATCCAAAATATGACACAAGTGAATTTATCTGCGTAACAGAAACAGACTTGCAGACATAGAGAACAGTCTTGTGGTTGCCAAGGGGAAACGGAGATTGTGGAGAGATGGATTGGGAATTTGGGATTAGTGGCTGCAAACTAGTATATACAGGGTAGCTAAACAAAGTCCTACTGTGTAGCACAGGGAACTATATTCAATATCCTGTGATAAACCATAGTGGAAAAGAATATTTTCCTGTACAGCAGAAATTAAGATGACATTGTAAATCAGCTATACTTCAATAAAAATAAATTTAAATAAGAAAAAGATAATGAATCCAAGTTTTTCTTTTTATGAAAAAATTTGAATGTTTTCCATGTTGGTCAAAATGTCAATATTTTTCATCTAAGATTTAGGGAGCTGGATGAAGATGTTTCCTTGTCTTTTTTATAAAAAAAGAAAAAAGTGTTTACTTGTGAAATAATGGAGTTTTAAGTCAGATTTATTAATTTTAAAAACTAAAAATTTAGCATGTGGAAACCCCTATATGACCAAAAGTTATCTTGCAATTAGAAAGAACATTTCAATTATTTAAACTTAGAATTTTGCACAGATGAGTATTCAGTTGTTCCAGGGTCCTTTTACATAAATTCTACTTAGATTTCTATCATCAGATGCCATAGTTAAAAACATCTTAGGCAAAAATTTCCAGTATAAGTAGCATTTTTTAAATGCAACTTAAGATAGTGTATTTGAAAAGCATTAATAAACACAGTGCGCTCACAAAGAATTCTTTAATTTTACTACTTGCTGTCAGCTCTTTGCTTGTTGATCAGACCCATGGTGAAAGGCCTTAGACACAGTTTACAAAGAATGTTTAAGAGTGTCCAGCTGATTGATGATCCATTTTGCCTTTGATATTTAAGACCTTTGCTTCTTTGTCAACACAGAGAACATTTTCCAGTCATGGTAGAATGTGTCAGGACTCAGCTAAAAGTAACATTTTAGATCAAATTCAACAAAAAATAAGAATCTTTTGTTTTGCTAAAAATAGAGGTACCCAGAACTGTTCCAGTAAATTTTATAAAAATCTTCAGATGTAAACTTGACTTCAGAATACAGTCTGTTCCTAAGCTTAAGGATTTGATTTGTTTTGCTTGTTCTACTGCAGAAACAAATTTCCCCTGGCAGTCAGCGTTGATACCTTCCTAAATTATTTTTTTTCTTAATTTTTCCTGTGAAGGGAAACTATTTTAATTGACATTTATCACAAAACAGAATAAGAATCATTTCAGTTCTAAAAATTTGGAAGAAACATTTCCCATCTGTTTCAATAACCCAACTGGCTAATTACATTGCCAAGAATAATTTGCCAGAAACAGAAAGACCATTCTTTGTAGAAAAATGCTTACTGCTTTATCTTACATTATATACTGATTGATGAGCAATTTATAGAAAATACATGATTCTAACTTATGCTGTGAGTTTATCTCATGAATTAGAGTCCAAAAAGAATCTCAGAATTCTGGTCAATAATTGACATTGCTTTAAAAACAGGGGATGGAGTCTCTTGGTTAGATTACATTATAGCAGAGAAGTTGCATATATTAATATTAGCCACATTCTGCTTTTAAAGTGTAGCGCACTGGAGTATGAATGGATAGGCCTAAAAAGGAGGAGATAAAATGCCAGAGGTGTGTCTAATAAGATGACCATACTCCATAGTAAAGTATAAGCACTGATGCTAGACAGTGTTTGGATCCCAGCTTGAGTACTCACTTACTTGGCAAGTTATTTAAATTCTGGGTGTTGTTGATTCCTCATCTGTAAAATGGGTATATTTCTAAAATTTTATTTTATTTATTTATTTTTTATTGGAGTATAATTGCTTTATATTGTTGTGTTTGTTTCTACCGTACAACAGCGTGAACTGGCCATATGTATACATATATCCCTTCCCTCCGAAAACTCTCTCCACTCCCCTGTACCCGTCTAGGTCACCACAGAGCACAAAGATGAGCTCCCCGTGCCACACAGCAGCTTCCTATTAGCTATCTATTTTACACACAGTGGTGTGTATATATGTTCATCCTACCCTCCCAATTCATCTCACCCTCCCCTTCCCCTTGCTGTGTCCATTTGTTCGTTCTCTACATCTGCATCTCTGTTCTTCCCTGCAAATAGGTTCATCGGAACCATTTTTTCTAGATTCCATATATATATGTTAATATACAGTATGTGTTTTTCTCTTTCTGACTCACTTCACTCTATACGACAGACTCTAGGTCCATCCGTATCACTACAGATGACCCCAATTTCATTTCCTTTTATGGCTGAGTCATATTAAAATGGGCACATTAACAATAATAGTAACTATCTCACAGAGTTGTTGAAAATTAAAGTGGCTAACACATTTAAAGCTCAGTGAATATCAAGTATTTATATTAATAATATTATTACTATTATCACTGCTATTGTTCATATTGTTTTTATATTCTTTCGAGTGTTAACAGCTTTCTGGTCTCCCAAATCCCCAAGAAAAGCAAATTCTCCCTGGAAAGGGTCACCTCTTAAGCTTTAATTGTTGGTGTGGTTCTCAACTTTGGCTACACATTCAGTTCAGTTCAGTTCAGTCACTCAGTCATGTCCGACTCTTTGCGACCCCATGAATCGCAGCATGCCAGGCCTCCCTGTCCATCACCAACTCCCGGAGTTTACTCAAACTCATGCCCATCGAGTCCGTGATGCCATCCAGCCATCTCATCCTCTGTCCCCTTTTCCTCCTGCCCCCAGTCCCTCCCAGCATCAGGGTCTTTTCCAATGAGTCAACTCTTTGCATGAGGTAGCCAAAGTATTGGAGTTTCAGCCTCAGTATCACCTAAAAAGTGGCAAGGGGTGGAAGAGGGAGGGAGGAGAAGGGATACCCAGGATCTGCAGGAAGAGATTCTAAATTAAACAGGCTTGGATAGGGCCCGGGCACTCATTTAAAAAAATTTTCCCAGGAGTTTCCTCTGTACAATCAGAGTTGAGAGCCACTGACTGCTGGATCTTAGCAGGGAAGCTGAATGTGCGCAAGGGACAAACCTTAGGAAGAAGCACACTAACACCAGTAAGGCAGACAGAAAAAAAGTGCTCAAGTCCAGGAGAGTAAAAGAAGACGCAGGGAGGACTTTTTGCCCAGGAAGAGTTATGCTGTTTGCATAGCTATGCTGTTTGCATTGCTTATATCTCAGAGCTTGTTCTGTATAATTATTTCTTTTAAAAAAAATTACTAATTTATTTATTTGACTGTGTTGAGTCTTAGTTGTGGCACAGGGGCATCTCTCTGGCGGGATCTTAGTTCCCCAATTAGGGATGGAACTGTGTTCCCTGCATTGGAAGGTGGATTCTTAATCACTGGACCACCAAGGAAGTCCCCATAATTATTTCTTGATATGGCCCTAAGATTAAACTTAATAACC
Source organism: Dama dama (assembly GCF_033118175.1). Lineage (NCBI taxonomy): Eukaryota > Metazoa > Chordata > Mammalia > Artiodactyla > Cervidae > Dama > Dama dama. Next base: position 81,309,975 of record NC_083695.1, on the reverse strand, counting down.
AAGTCTCCTGGTGACCTCTGCCTTTTCCTTTCCTTCCAACCAAGCATCTTGCTGTTATCTTTTTGTGCCCCCATTTAAAAAGCACCAGAATCATTCTTGGGATATTTGATTTATAAATTCCAAAAAGGAGCCTCATTTCTTTAGTGATAACTTAAATTTCAGACAGATGGAGTATAGTTACAATGATGAATAGTTTCGGCTCAAGGGACTTTTAGCTACTAAATGGATGTGCTTGTTCTTTCAAAGGAAATGAGAGGCTCAAAGCCTTGAGGATGAACTAGGTTATTGTTCTTGTTTTGTAATAGCTTCAATAGCTCACTTTACTCAAATGAAAAGAGAGACAGGAGGGAGAGGTGATAAGCATTGATATTCACATTCAAAGAGTCAGAGAAATGGGCCAAGTGGAAGAAGCAGAAAAATAGCCTTGTATTTATGAAGTTCTAAAAACCTGAAATTTTGAGTGACCTTATCATTTCATTTTTGTCTCTACTCCACAACATTCATTTTAGAAAAATTTCAAAAAGTAATGAAAGGCACAAAAAAGACGTTAAAAATGACTTAAAATTCCAATACCTTTTTCCTTGCTTTATTTTTAGAATAATAATACCCTCCTCCATTTCTCCAAAAGTAAACCCTTCCCCAAATGTTTTATATTTATGTGTTTCATAAAGACATCTTAGCACGCTTATGTTTCAGAAACGTGATAAGCTCTTTAAGGGAATTAGCTCAGTTAGTCCTCATGATAACCCTCAAAGGTGGATATTATTATCTCCATCCCCTAACATCCATTTTAAGGGTGAGGAAACAGAGCCTTGGAGAAGTCACCTTACTGAAATTCATTTCTCATTTATTAATTCACTCAGTAAATATTTATTGAGTCCCTACTATGTGCCAAGTACTATATGCCACATACCCTAGACATAAGGGGTGTAAGAGTGAATCAGCTAGCTAGCCATGTCCATCATTCAACTCCTACCTCCGTTACTCCTATCATCCAACCTAAACAACCATCACCTCTCACCTGGATTGTTAGAATAGCTGCTAGCTGGTTTTCCCACTTCCACTCTTGTTCCCCTGCAGTCTCCTCTAAACACAAGGAAACCCAGGTTCAGAACCGTAAATGTTTGTGCTTGATGCCCAACATAAAAAGTACAGCATTAGGTCTCAATAGTTGACTTTTCAATGAAGTTAAAAGCACTGTTTAATGACATGGAGCAGGAACAGAAGATTAAATTTAATGCCCAAGAACTGAGTGAATGTTACAATGATGGTACAGATAGTTCTGAGAACTTTCTACTGCAACGACTTGACACTGTGGAAGGGATGCAGGTTGAACCACAGTTTGCTTCTAGTATTTTGAGATAAGCCAAGGCTGATGAGCATACAGAGAAGGTTTAGCTCCGTCGGCTGTGAAGTCTTTTAACTCTGATACCTTTCTTTTACTGTTTTCTTTCTATAGAGGATTTTCATTTGCTGACTATAATAAAAATACTTTTAAGAAATATACTGCAAATAGACAGCACGAGAGAAATTGGATATTCTACTTTTCTGCAGAATTTTTATTTCTTCTAGAAACCAGATTAACATATGTAGAAACAAGCTGTTCAAATTTTTAAAAAAATTACTATCCCTACTTCCCTACTGTACTACCAAAGCACAATATTTCTCATTTTTCTCTATACCTGTCTAGATTTTTAAATGTATTTTTAATTGGAAGATAATTGCTTTACAATATTGTGTTGGTTTCTGCCCTATGAATCAGCCATAGATATATATATATGTCCCGTCCCTCTTGAACCTCCCTCCCACCACCCACCCCAACCCACCCCTCTAGATTGTCACAGAGCACTGGGTTTGGTGCCTTAGAGCAGATTCCCACTGGCTCTCTGTTTTACATATGGTAATGCATATGCTTGAATGCTACTCTCTCAACTCCTCCCACCCTCTCCTTCCCCTACTGCATCCACAAGTCTGGTCTCTATGTCTGCAGGGCAGCAATGTACCTGTCTAGTTTTCGTCTATAGGCTCACTCTTAAAACTACACAAATTCTGTTTAAAGAAGAATTAGGTCACTCATATAGTTGAGCTAAGTTGCTGCCACATTCTGTCTAGGAATCTCTCTAAATAGAAACTACCGGATATGCTGAAATAACAGCTTCATAGGGCTGGAAGGGACCTTAGAGATTATCTGGTTCAGCCTCTGCGTCTCAGTGGTGGCTACATTGTCCAAATGGTTGGCCTTAGTAGTTAGTTTTAAGAGCTGCTGCCATTCATTCTTCAGAATTATGTGTTGGATACTTCCACTGTATTACCTCTAATTTACCTGACAATTCTGGAAAGAAGGAGTGAATACAAATGACCTGGCTTTGAGTCCTATAACATGGGGACAAGACTAGCACAACTTCCTAGGTTTATAGGAAGGATTAACTGAAGTGATGTATGTAAATTGCTCAGCATCATGCCTAGCTATTTTCATCATTATTATCCGCGTTTCAGTTAAAGAAACTAAGGCTCAAAAAGGTTAAATAACTTTGTCACATCATTTGTGTGCTTCAGTTTCTTACACATCCACCTCAGCTAGGGCCTAGGACAGTGTTTCACAAGTATATTTGGTGGTTTAAAATCACCTAGGATGCAGGACAAAACTCAAGTGTCCAGGTCCTTCCCAATCAGTCACTCAATCACACACTCTGGAAGTCAAGAACAGGAACATCCATTTTAGAAGTTTGGCAGGTGCCAAACTTAGAGTTAAGAGCTAGCTAATGCTCTGCTTTCCAAACTCACCAGCCAAGGGCTCTAGTCGAAGTTTCTCCCTCTGTGAAATGGGAATATGATTACTGCTCCTCAAACTGGTTGAGAGGATTAAACTAGGAAAATGCTTTGTGGACTACACAAGTGTGATTGTTTCTCTCTCAACCAGGCCCTTGCCAGGAAAGGACAGTGTCCAATATCTTCAGGTCAACAGCACCATCACAGACACAGCCCATGCTGGGCCCAATCAAACAGCCAGTAAAACTGTGCTTCATTTGTTTTTCTCTCATTATTTAACCTCTGCTCTATATCTATAAACACTGTTCTGGAGACTTGATGTCAGGGACTTCCTTGGCGGTCCAGTGGTTAAGACTCTGAATTTCCAATGCAGTGGTGCAGGTTTGATCCCACATGCAATGCAGCCAAAAAAAAGATGATGTTGTTTCTTTCTTTCCCCCATTACCGTGGTCTTCCCAGATAAAATCAGACATTGCTACAACTGGCATTGTCACCCTCCTTATTTAACTTATACACAGAGTACATCATGTGAAATCCTGGGCTGGATGAATCACAAGCTGGAGTCAAGATTGCCGAGGGAAATATAAACAACCTCTTGATGAGGGTGGAATGGGGAGAGTGGAAAACTGGCTTAAAACTCAACACTAAAAAAAACTAAGATCATGGCATCCAATCCCATCACTTCATGGCAAATATAAGGGGAAAAATGGAAACAGTGGCAGATTTTGTTTTCTTGGGCTCCAAAATCACTGTGGATGGTGACTGCAGTCACAAAATTAAAAGATGCTGGCTCCTTGGAAGGAAAGCTATGACAAACCTAGACAGTGTATTCTAAAGCAGACAGCACTTTGCCAACAAAGGTCCATATAGTCAAAGCTATGGTTTTTCCAGTAGTCAAGCACAGATGTGAGAGTTGGACATAAAGGAGGCTGAGCACCAAAGAACTGATGCTTTTGAATTGTGATGCTAGAGAAGACTCTCAAGGGTCCTTTTGATTGCAAGGAGATAGAACCAGTCAATTCTAAAGGAAATCAACCCTGATTTCCTTTGGAAGGATTGATGCTGAAGCTGAAGCTCCAATACTTTGACCACCTGATGTGAAGACTCAATTCACTGGAAAAGACCCTGATGCTGGGAAAGATCGAGGGCAGGAGAAGAGGGTGACGGAGGGTGAGATGGTTGGATAGCACCACCGACTCAATAGACATGAATTTCAGCAAATTGTGAGAGAGAGTGAAGGACAGAGGAGCCTGGACAGTCCATGTTGTCACAAAGAGTTGGACACAAACTAACGACTGAACAACAACGGCAGTTGCTGTAAAGTACTAGCCTTCAGCATGTTCTTTCCTTGCCGGGTCCATTAGTCTGTGGGCAATGAGAAAGCCTGCAGTTTGCTTTGTCCTCCATGTTTTATATCTTGAACTATTAAAGTGTCTGACATTTTCTTTTCCAGGTTTATGATTATGAGGATCCTCAAACCAGCCCACTTGACTAATCTCCCTCTCGATAGAGTCACTTTTAGAGAAGGGAACATAAGCAGTAGGCAAAGAGAAGAGAAAAAGTTCAGAAGCCACAAGGGTAAGGAATGACATGTGGACTGGGGGAAGGACAGGACTAGACTGGCAGGAGGAGGTAGGTGCTCCCAAAGAGAAACAGCTTGAGTTGCCTTCTCCCTTCTCTCCCACGAAGCTTGCCTCTCCATGGAAACTACTCACAAAGAATATGGAAATATTTTTAGCTGGAAGAATGTGGATTTTCATCTGCCTAAAAGAAGATGTGTAGGCCACATCGGCTCTGGATATCTGCTCTCCTAGACCCACATACTATAAACTCTGGGGAGGTTTGCTGTTTTCTGTTTAACTAGCTCCTACTTTGCTCTGTTCTTGTGAGTCTTGTGGAACTACCAATGCTGGTTGAATTCTCCCTTTCAGAAGCCAGGATGGGACATGTACAGGCTGAGTCAATGTAAGTTCTGGCCTGGGATTCTCTTGAAAATTTGAAGCCAGGAGGAAAACAGTCTTGTGCTTTTGGTCACAGATCTGGAAAGATATATTGTTGGTTGTCATCACCATCATGGATAAAAGCCTGTTTACAGAAAGAGAGAATATAAAGCCTTGTGGAATTCAAGAGAATTGGAAGTGAGAGGAGATACCTGCTTCCCCGCAGCGACCCTTCTGATAAGCTTTCTTTGACTTGAACTAGCCTGAATTAGTCAAAGGGTTCTCACTCCCCCTGCCTGCGTCTCTCCTGTCTCCTCACACTGCACCTGAAATACCCAACATTCCTCATTTCCAGACTCCAGATTTATAGTAAGTCTTTTCTGTCTGTTTCTCATCTTGATGAACCATCCATTGGTTCATCTTAATGAACCAACCATGGCATGAAAAGGCTAGTAAATTCATCCCCGCTAGGTAGCTCATGGATAATCCTGGCTTAATGTGCTGCTTTTCCCAGGTTATGACACTACTGGGCAATTGAAAATAGTGGGCTTCCTGGGTGGTTCACACAGTAAGGAATCTACCTGCAATGCAAGAGACCCAGGTTTGATCCCTGGGTCAGGAAGATCTGTTGGTGAAGGGAATGTCTACCCACTCCAGTGTGCTTTCCTGAAGAATTCCGTGGAGAGGAACCTGGTGAGCTATAGTCCATGGTGTTGCAAAGACTCAGATACCACTGAGCGACTAACACTCACACACATTGGTTATAATAACAACTGCACCAACAACAGTAATTACTATTTATTGAGTGGAGGTACTGTGCTAGGCACATATATGAATTAAAACATTTAAAACTTATCACGACCTCACTATCTGTATTAGGGATGTAAGGAGGTAGGAGGGGAGAGAGAGGAGACTCTTAAACCAAAGCAATAATTTCCAACAATGTAATTTCAGGGATTGTAGCTACTCCTTGTGTGCCTGCATACTTCAGTCTTGTCCACCTCTTTGTGGCCCTGTGGACTGTAGCCCGCCAGGCTCCTCTGTCCGTTTGATTCTCCAGGCAAGAATACTGCAGTGAGTTGCCATGCCTTCCTCCAGTGAATCTTCTTGACCCAGGGATCAAACCCACGTCTCTTACATCTCCTGCATTGGCAAGCAGGTTCTTTACCACCTGGGAAGCCTGTACCTACTGCTCACTCATCCTTAAAACTATGTCACCACCCATATTCTACAGCCCCCATGGACAACTGGTCAGGGGTACAGGGTAGGCAGGCCTAAGCAGGGAATCCCATCTTTTTCTTTTGATTTGGAGACTTGGTGGCTAAGAGAGGCCAAATTTCAGCATTTGCCAGCAGAAAGGAAGGCCATGTACTATCTGTTTAAAGCAAGCAGGGTGCAGGCTGGAAGCCAAGGAACCCTGGCCAAAGAGACCAGGGCACGAGAATATTTATTATCAACTATCACCCACACAGTGAACACATGATTGAAAACTCCCCAGAGGAAAGGGATCAATGACATTGGGAATGTGGTTCAGAGAGATGAGCCAGGGTTTTCTAGCCAAGCCCCTTGCAAGACTGAATCTTGCCAAGTTTAGTAACAGGACAAGCTCTGCCCCAAAGTTTCTTCTCCCCTAGTTACTTCTCTCTCTCCCTTCCTACATGAGACAGGCAATTTATCTTTCCATTCTTTAATAGGTTTCTAGTGAGCCTCTACCACATATTAAGACAAGATTCCTCCCCCTGAGGAAGTTATAATTCATAGGAAAATCAGGCAAGAAAGCTAGCAATAACAATAGAGTATGAAGTGTGTGGTGATAGAGTATAAAGAACACAGGTTTAAGAAATTCTGAGCCAAATAGATTTAGTTCAGAATCATCATTCTGCCCCCTACTGATATGATCGTGGACAAGTTATTTACCTGCATGTGCCTGCATCTCCTCATTTGTGAAAGAAGGATAATCATCATTTCTATTGGATAGGGTTTTTGGAATGATTAAATGAGGTCTATAATCCATGTAGGGTTTCCCTGGTGATTCAGACAGTAAAGAACCTGCCTGTAGTGCAGGAGATCCAGGTTTGATCCCTGGGTCAGGAAGATCCCCTGGAGAAGGAAATGGCTACTCATGCCAGTATTCTTGCCTGGAGAATTCCATGGACAGAGGAGCCTGGCAGGCTACAGTCTATGGGGTCACAAAGAGTTGGACACAACTGAACAACTAAACACTTCACATAATCCATGTGAGACACTTGGCATGGTATCTGACAAGTACTGAGTGTTCAATAAATGCTTCTACCACTTCTCTACAGGTGTTGGTCCTGAAGAGGCAAGCTGGTAAAGCAGTCCTTCGTTGCTTTTGATTCTATTTAACAAGCATTATGAAGAGTATGGCATCTGCTAGGTTGTTGTTCAGTCACTCAGTCATGTCCGACTCTTTGAGACCCCACGGACTGCAGCACACCAGACTTCTGTGTCCCTCACCATCTCCCAGAGCTTGCTCAAACTCATGTCCACTGTGTCAGTGATGCCATCCAACCATCTCATCCTCTGTAGGTAATTTAGGAAAAATCAAACAATATAAGACTCAGTCCCTATCATCAAACACTTTGCAAACTAGCAAATGAACAGTTTGGATACATAAGAAACCGTGCATTTAAGTACTAAGCAGTGTGATTCTACTAACAAATGTCCCTGGAGAAATAGAGTGGTCAGAAAATGTTTCATGGAAGAGGTGGGCCTGGAAATGGGCTTTGAATGAGAGAGAAGATGTGATCAGCAGAGGAAGATATTCAAGGCGGGGAAATTGCTTAAGTACTATTGGGAATCAGTAGGTCAGAAGCTCAGAAAGGTCCCCTAGGTCCTGTTTACCATATTGGGGAGTGGAACTTGGTCCTGAATTCAATGAGTAGCCATGAAAGCCTGTATATTGGGAGAAAGGCACAATTTGAGTGCAGGTTGAGGAATATGAATTGCTCCATGCAAATAGGATAGATTGCTAGGGATCAGCTTTAAGGGGGTGGAGGAGGGGAGACTAATTTGGTAATGACAATTGTCCATACTTGGGGCAACAGAACCTGAATAAGACTGTAGTAGTGAGGAAGACAAGGAACCTGACTATAACATATTTTTAAACTGTTTTTTTTTTAAATTGTGAAAAAAATATATGTAACATAAAATTTACCTTCCTAATCATTTTCATGTATACAGTTCAGTAGTCTTAAATACTTTCCCATTGCTGTGCAACCTATCTCCAACTTTATCAACTTGCAAAAATTGAAACTATACCCATCAACTTCCCATTTTCCCCTCCTCACAGCCTCTAGTTACCACCATTCTACTTTCTGCATGACAGATATTTTTATATCATTTAGAATTGTTGGTTTCAAGAGCAAATGAACTTAAACTAACAGGCAAAGGGGGTGGAAAGAGATGTATTAAAGATTTATACAAGCAGATCATGATGCTCCCAGAGGCAAAGCATCTGGGCCTCTGAACTGGCTAGAATCTAACCAGAAAGGTATCAGGCTTCTCTGAAGTCATATCTGCTTCTTTGCTACTTCACTGTCTATGCAGGCTGACTTCCTCGCCATCTCTCTCCACTTCTTAGCATCTCCTGTTCCTCCAGCTCTTAGTTTATGTTTCAGTTCTACCCTCATGCAGAGACTAAATGGCTGTTTCTGAATCTCAATTCAAAATCCAAGAGAGAGAATTTGATTGGTTCAGTTAGTGGCCATTGTCCATCAGTGTTCCAATCAGTTACCGCCTCCAAATGTGTCACATGGTACAAATACGGCTGATAAGGCTGATTTCAAGAGACAACAGTGGTCTTTGGAAACTGGCAGATATTCAAAAAGGAATTTCAGAGAAAGGATTAAGATGGCTTGGTGACAGATGGCTGGAATCTTGTGGCACGGAAGTGGCTGAGGCGATCAGGGAGGAGTAGGAGATGGGGGGCTTGACTTAAGGAGCTCACAACCTAATTGGGAAGGTGAGTTATTCAAGGAGTCTTCAGCTCAGAGTGGACTGCAAAGAATTCTGCTGTTTTCTACAGTAGCCTCTGTGGTAGCCACCTTCCAGAAAAGCTGCCGTAATCTCATGAATTTAAAAAGATACCATAGGAAAGGAGGCTATTAATATCATTTACATTCTGTGGTGAGAAATGGAAGGGAGACCTTTTCCTCTAGGGTCATTCATTGCAGAGGAGAGCTGACAGACCTCACGTTATAGCCTATGTGTGTTAGTTGCTCAGATGTGCCTGACTCTTTGCGACTCCACGGACTGCTGCCCACCAGGCTCCTCTGTCCCTGGGATTTTCCAGGCAAGGATACTGGAGTGTGTTGCCATTTCCTTCTCCAGGGGATCTTCATGACCCAGGGATCGAATCTGGGTCTCCTGCACTGCAGGCAGATTCTTTACTGACTGAGGTTCCAGGGAAGCCCATGAGAGTTATTTGTCCTGATTTATGAAACCATCTCCAAGGTCAGGGTAGTTCCAGTTGGTTTTTTTTTTTTTGTAGCCAAGCTCCCAGGATATTTCTGCAAAGATGGTTTGTTTCTACTACTGAGGATTAAAAAGACAAAAAATAGAAAGCATCGTTCAGAGAGAGCTCAAAATTTAAAATAAAATTCAAATCAAATCAGAAACATCCTGAGAACCTCCCACCAATGATTCCAGACTTTGTTATCAGCAGATCAGTGACTCCAGCTGTACACAAAATGCAATAAGCAATTAAATACAGGATGCCAAAGGAAAAAATGATACAGTCACGAAGCTACTGGAGCCTTCCTTTCTTCAAAATATTTAAGCTCTAGCTTCTTTAAATTTAATTTCACTTAAAAATTTCAAGAGACTAGTTGACTCCTCTGAGATTATATATTCTGTTTTAGATGAAAGCTGAGCAGTTCAGTGAATTGTATTTCAACTCATTTCTCTAGACGTCAGTTACCAGAAACCTTTTTAATGAAAGCTTTGAGGACTGTCTGTCCATTATGCTGCTAAGGAGCCTGAGTCAGCAAGCTCATTCAGATTTAAAAATTTAACTGGCCCTCTTCCAGTCTTTAATCAAAAACTAATGTACTTTTCCAACCTAAGTCTTTTGCCTTCACTGTCTATGGAGGATACTGGATAAAACATTCTTGGGAAACAGCTGGTTCAGTCTGTAAATTGCCATCACCATTATTTTGCAGAAATATTGTGTGTGTGTGTGCGCGCTTAAGGAAATAACCTATAGAAGGTCCTTAATGTCATCCAGCATTAATGAACCTTTGTAAAGTCAGTTTTGCCACAAACACATTTTCCAGTACAGAAAATGGAGTAGGAGCATTTTCTTCTTGCCTGTCTTCCAGAACGTGGGGACAGAATAAGCAATTGAATGAATCTGAGTGATGGAAGAGATGATAGAGATTCTGCAGAAATTTAAGTTCCTTCCCTAGATCTTTGCCATAAGGCTGAGTATATCCTGGAAGGCAAGCTGAACTTTTGTTTACAAATTTTGAACTGTTTTGCCATATACCTGAAACGCAAATAATGAAAAAATAAAAAGAAGTTGAACACTTAATTCCATGTATTTAAGTTGATCCCAAATGAGAGAAAAATGAGCAGTGTCAGGGTCTGGGAAAACATGTAATGAATTAGAAAAGGTAACAACACTATTAATAGATAGAACTCTGGCAGAATGACTTCCCCAAGGATGGAAGGGGTATTCTCACAGAGGGATTTGTTTATTCTCTTTCATTCACTGACAGATTAAAATATAATCCAGAGTGCTTTTAAAAGCAAGCCAGGGCACTTATTTCAGTGCTCACGCTAGATGAGATTTTATGGCAAAGCCACCATTCTATGTAAATACAACAGGTCAGAGAGACTATCACTGACCACTGGAATCAAGATAGTTCTCATCATAAATATATATATATATATATATAGAGAGAGAGAGAGAGACTCTCAATAACCTGATTAAAGAAATACTTTCTTTCATACAGTTTCTTTTGTCTTATTTTTGTATTAGGGAAAGTCAGTCTGTTCGTTTAACTGTATGGATTTTATTTTTGTTTCCTGAGCTGATGATGCCTTTGTTACATGTGAGCATAGAAATGGATAAATCAGTCTATCTCAGCAATCCCATGAATTCTTGACATGTGTAGAGAAAAGATCTTGGTATCACAGTACTCAATAGCCTTTGCATGTCAGCCAAGAGCCATAACACATATAAAACATTTACACTTGAGAAACACAGCTATCATTAATACATATGTATTAGCAAAGCCAAGTGCTGCATGAGATAGAATTGTGCGTGAATGACTTACAAGAAAATTGTAAAAATTATCAGTGGATTCAGAATAACTATGCAATAAAATGAGGGAACTTGTAAAAACAAGGTTGATCTGAAGAGCTCAGCTTTCTCATTTCACTCCCATAATCTATCACAGGTCTTGCAGCTCGAACACTGAATGCTTTCTGGGACTGTCAGGATTACTTACTACTCCAAGTGATGGTTTTGAGGATCCAGGCACTGCTTTTCCTGTGGAGAGTCAGCAGATACCACAGTTGACTTCTGAAGGGAGGAAGGCTGGCCAAACAGAAGAGATTGGTTTCACTTCTGAAGCTGTGTTGCATGAGACCAACCCCATGGATATGACAGACATAGGAGTGTTAATTTCCAGTGCTGTGCCCTAAGCAAACCTTTTGGAGAATACACTATGTGTCCAAAATACTGCTCTCCAGAACATTCCATATTTAGCCCTCCCTACAGTTCAGGGGCAGATGGTAAAGAATCCACCTGCAATGCAGGAGCCCCGGGTTCAGTCCCTGGGTTGGGAAGATCCTCTGAAGAAGGGAATGGCTACCCACTCCAGTATTCTTGCCTGGGGAATTCCATGAAAAGAGGAGCCTGGCAGGCTACAGTTCATGGGGTCGCAAAGAGTTGGACACGACTGAATGAAAAACACTTCAGGGGCAATCTGGCTGGTGTTGCTTTTAGTGGGGTCATGTTTTAGTTTCAAAGTGTGAATAACTTTTACTACGTATCAAGGATAATCAGATTTTAGAATGTCTACAATGAACTAGGTTTTTCCCTATCCAGGAATGCTTGACTTAAGCTAGACCTAAGCATGCTCCCCAAGTGGGAGCATGGCCCAGTTGGAGCAGGGGAGACTAGCCCCGTTTGCTACAATTCATTTGGTTTAAGGTAATCTGAAGACTGCCCCCCAGGATTAAAACAAAAGCAAAGTTAGGCAGTTCATGCCAACAAGTCATCAGCCCCAGGGGTCAGGAAATGAGGGAGCTCAGTAGTATAAAGCTACAGGGAAAGGGCAGAACCATATGAGGAACCCAGCATGGGAACCACTTTGTAGAAGCTTTTTACAGGCAACATGTCAGCCCACTCCAGGATTCCTGCCTGGAGAATCCCATGGACAGAGAAGCCTGGTGGGCTACAGTCCATAGGGTCACAAAGAGTTGGACGCGACTGAAGTGACTTAGCATGCACACAGGCATAGCCTCAAGCAAGGCAGTGACTGAGCTGTTCAAGGCCATCACAGGGCTCAAGATACAAGAACAGCAACCACAAGTATAGTCCCCGTGTTCTTTCCCCGTGTGCTGCTTGTTGGAAGTATTTGCACAATTTAAGAAGACACCAAAAGTACCATTTTAAAAATGGTATTGGTGGCCCTTACCCTTGTCTGCCCATCTCCACCCTAGCATACACCCCTTCCTTTAAGAAGCCTCCACTATCACGCTACCTGCTCTGGAGCAGGTGGGCAATCCACCCTGGATTAATCCTAGTATCCCAGTCTTTTTTGTCCCTGAGGCCTGATCCACCCTGGCCTCTCTGTGATAACGTTATGTGAGCCAATATATTTTCCTTTATGACTCGGGTTGGTTTGAACTAAGTATCTGTCACTTGCAACCAGAGAGTTCTGAATAATATACATGATAGTCTAGTTTTCACTTTTTCTTTATCTCTCACACCAAGAAAGATGGGCTTACCATAAACACACACCAGAGTACTCAATATTTATATTGCTATGAGTAAAATAATAATTTTGCCTACATCTGGCTCCTAAACTCTAGCAATTTACTCCCTGCATAGAGTCCAGAGTGGGTCCACAGTGTGCACTGAAGAGAAGATGATCAAAAATAGACCCCACAGTTCAGTTTAGTTCGGTTCAGTCACTCAGTTGTGTCCAACTCTTTGTGACCCCATGGACTGCAGCATGCCAGGCCTCCCTGTCCATCACCAACTCCCAGAGCTTGCTCAAACTCATATCCATTGAGTCAGTGATGCCATCCAGCCATCTCATCCTCTGTCATCCCGTTCTCCTCCTGCCCTTAGTCTTTACCAGCATCAGGGTCTTTTTGAACAAGTCAGTTCTTCACATCAGGTGGCCAAAGTGTTAGAGTTTCAGCTTCAGCATCAGTCCTTCCACTGAATATTCAGGACTGATTTCCTTTAGGATGGACTGGTCGGATCTCCTTTCAGTCCAAGGGATTCTCAAGAGTCTTCTCCAACACCACAGTTCAAAAGCATCAATTCTTTGGTACTCAGCTTTCTTTATCATCCAACTCTCACATACATACATGACTACTGGAAAAACCATAGCTTTGACTAGACAGACCTTTGTTGGTAAAGTAATGTCTCTGCTTTCTATTATGCTGTCTAGGTTTGTCATAGCTTTTCTTCCAAGGAGTAAGTATCTTTTAATTTCATGGCCTCAGTCACCATCTGCAGTGATTTTGGAGCCCCCAAGAAATAGTCTCTCAGTGTTTCCATTGTTTCCCCATCTATTTGCCATGAAGGGATGGGACCAGATACCATGTAGTCTGAATGTTGAGTTTTAAGCCAACTTTTTCACTCTCCTCTTTCACTTTCATCAAGAGGCTCTTTAGTTCTTCTTCACTTTCTGCCATAAGGGTGGTGTCATCTGCTTATCTAAGGTATTGATATTTCTCCTGGCATTCTTGATTCCAGCTTGTGCTTCATACAGTCTGGCATTTCACATGATGTACTCTGCATATAAGTTAAATAAGCAGTGTGACAATATACAGCCTCGATGTACTCCTTTCCTGATTTGGAACCAGTCTGTTTTTCCATGTCCAGTTCTAACTGTTGCTTCTTGCCTGCGTACAGATTTCTCAGGAGGCAAGTTCTGCTACTTGCCAGGGGGCCTCAGAAAACCGAGGGCCTGATACCATGGCAGGATTACATTTTCCTCTCTGGGTTCTCCTTTAGCTGCTGCAGGGATGGAACCAGAGCTTCAGGTGAAGCTAATTATTTCTCTGGTACTCTGTGGAGATGTTTGATGTGAGTGGGGAGTAGCTGGAGATAAGGAAGGAGAAAATGGAACAAGCAAATCAATGTCTATTGTACACTTTGTTTGTCAAAGGCACTGCCAGGGGCCATGCAACATCTCCGGATGGATGGAACATGGCCCAACATCCTTGAGAAGACCACTTTCTACCTGGGGAGAAAAGACATGCACACAGACATACACTCAACAAGAAAAGCTGCATAAATTCAGCAGCAACATAGATTGCTACAGACTGGTGTTTTATTAGTCTTTTGGTTGCAAGAAGACTCTGGTTAACTTAAGCCAAAATAGGAATATGGTGGAAGGGCAGGTCATAGAACTGGAGAAAAGGTTGAACAACAGATCTCTGGATGGACAGGAACTAGGGTGGCCCTAGAAGACCTCCTTAGTGGCCATCGAGGTGGTGAAGGTGAAGAGAAGGGTCTTACTGGTAGGGAGGCAGTAAGAAAGAAAAGGGAGCCAGGAGAGAGACATGTAGAAGCTCTCTTGTCCTCTAAACCTGGTAGAATACGTACATGTCACTCTTGGAGACTTGAAAGAGACAGTTGATCAGATATAATTGACTCAGGGAGCTAAGACTCGGGGGGAAGAAGATTTGTGTATATTAAGGGCAAAAATGTCATAGCAGCATCTCAGCCATAACTAAGATTTCTCTGGACCCAGATAAGAGACCAGCTGGGGATTTTAACCACTTAAGAACCAAGACTAACATTCTAAAACTGACTGCCTGAAAAGTACTTCTGTACTGAGAAATCTGATCCAGCCACTAGTATGCAGAAGGGAACGCTTGGCCTGGTGGCTTTATTGAGCACTATTGACAGGACCAGGGATCCATGACACCGAACCACAAAACCCCAATCAGCTCCTGTGTCCTCGTGCCCCTTCCACGGGCTTCTGCTGCCCAGAGGAGGCTGGCACAAGTTTGGACCTGAAGGGGACCCCACAGAGAAAGCAGGAGGCCCAAATGCCGTCCGGGAGTTACATCAGAGAGTGAACAACGCAAGCATCCTGACAATGGTCTGTATTTCATAGGAAAAGGAACACATTTTATTTTTTAAAGGAACAATTTGAAGGCCACATGGTGGGGAGTTAGGGAGTGGGTGTGGAATTATAAAGTTGACAAAACCATATGCAGCCACCACAGATGGCTCCCATCAGCTCAGCCACGTGGGAGGCAGAAAGAGTTGAGGAAAGATACCCTCTGATCCTTGTTTTCCTATTACTAATAAGGATGTGATTCTTCACTGTTAAGAGGGAAACTTTCTTCTCCCAAACCTCGGATTTCCGTATTCCCATAAAGACACCCAGGAGGTAAAATGGGGAGGAACTCTTGCCCCTTCTGTCTCCATGCCCACCCACTGACTTTGTCCAGACTGAGCGATGTGATTGTTGACTCAGTAAGGAGGACCTGCCCAGCTGTGGCTCAGGGCCATCCACACTCTGCTCTTTGGGGTAGCCCGTCTTTGGCCAGTTTTCTCCTCCATCACCAAGCAGGAAGAGGCTGCCCTGTGAGAGAGACACAAAGTGTCCAGATCTGTCAATGACAGGTCAGTAGGTCTGTCTCCTTATTCAGTTATGAAGTGTTAGGAAGCCTACTGTGGTCACACTTACACCATCTCCCAATCCAGATGATAGCTCATTTTCATCTATTAGACTTGTGTAGGTATCGCAACTGCTTCAAAATACGAGGCAGAAAAAGAGGAGTGGGTATCCCAAGGCCCCAGTTACTCTTCATGATCTCCTGCTAAGGTCTGAGAGATTTCTCCATGATGCTCACTGCTCTAAGCAATCGTGCTAATATTTTACACTTGCAGAGCACTTTCCCACATAATCTCTATGTGTTTCACAAAATCCTATGAGGTAAGTAGAGAAGGTATGACTCTTTCAGCTGTATAGATTAGAAAACTAAGATTCACAGAAGTTGAGTGAATTCCCCAAGGCTATCCAATTACTATGTGGTAGAATCAGGAGTCCAACCTGGTTTTCTGACCCAGGTTCTATAGGAAAAGATGATTGAGATTCAGTTTTATAGTGGGGTTAAAAGTCACATGGATTTGGATTCTGGCCCTAGTACAACCTGTGGGAAAGTTAATCAGTTCTCTAAGTCTTTCTTTCCTTATCTATAAGATAGGGATAGTAGTAATGTCATTTTGAGAAGTACATGGAATAATGCAAAGCCATTTGCAAAGTGTATATCAAACGTTCAGTAAGTGTCCATCTTTTTAACAGATTTAAGTTCATTTAAAAGGCAATCTGTTTACTATCCTATGTTTGGTTCAGATCAACCTATAAATGCCTGTTTTGCCATAATGCTTTACAATCTCATAAACAACTTAATAAAATTGTTTAAAAGTTAAACTGAAAGCACTCGATGGTCCTACATTGAGTGCTTTCAACATATTATCTATTACAAGGTCCTTCTGAACAGAGAAACAGATTATTGTAGTGTCTTTCAGTAGTACTTTCAGTAACATATACAAAATGTAAATTGGCATAATCCTCTTAAGAAACATTTAAGTAATTCATATTAAGAATCAGAAAAATGTTCATATCTTTTGACTAAGTAATTCCACCTCTAGGAGATTACTTAGAATATGTAAAAAGCCATTAGATAGACATACAAGCTTGCATACAAAGAATGTTTATCAGAGAAGTATTCGAAATAGTAAAAATAACTAAAGATGCCTAGCAACAAGTTTACCATTTGGAATTCCTTGGTTGCAAGAACAGAAAACAACTCTAACAATCTTAACAAAAAAGAATATTGAGAAGTTTGGGTAGTTTCTCAAATCAATGGCATCAGGAAGGATAGGAACCAGGGTAACTCCAGGGATCTAAGTTAGCAGATGATGTTTCTCAGGGATGCTGTGATTAGGATGACCTAACTTCAACCGACTGTACAGCATAGGGAACTCTACTCAGGGCTCCGAGGTGACCTAAATAAGAAGGAAATCCAAAAGAGAGGGGATGTATGTAAACATATAGCTGATTCATTTTCCTCTGCAGCAGAAGCTAACATGACATTGTAAAGCAACTATGTAAATGTAAATGTGTAGGTCACTCAGTCATGTCTGACTCTTCATGATCCCATGGACTGTAGCCTGCCAGGCTCCTCTGTCCATGGAATTCTCCAGGCAAGAATACTGGAGTGGGTTGCCATTTCCTTCTCCAGGGGATCTTCCTGTCCCAGGGACTGAACCCAGACCTCCTGCATTGCAGGTAGATTCTTTACTGTCTGAGCCACCAAGGAAGCCCTATACTCCAATATAAAGCAACTATACTCCAATAAAAATTAATTTTAAGAGATATGCAACACCTCCTCAAAAAGTAAGTCCTAAAACATGAAAAGAAAAAGAGAATGACCCAATGTCAGTCACAGTTTTTAATTTAAAAATTAAAAGTTTATGTAAATAAGGAGAATAACAAAAATACATTTTAAGTTGTTGGCTCATCAACCAAACTTTGAATGGGGTGATATTTTGCTCAATACTATCTGGAAAACATATCTAACTGGCCTGGCTTGGGTTATTTGTTTATCTCTTAGTGAGGCAAATGAGGAATGAAAATATTGTGGTCAACAAAATCTTATCCATGGGCTTCCCTGGTGGCTCAGTGGTAAAGAATCTGCCTGCCAATGCAGGAGACTTGGGTTCAATCCCTGTTCTGGGAAGATCCCACAGGCCCCGGAGCAACTAAGCCTGTGTCCCACAACTACTGAGCCTGTGCTCTAGAGCCCGAGAGCTGTAACTATTGAGCCCATAAACTGCAACTAAGTCCGCAAGTCCTAGAGCCCATACTCCACAGCAAGATAGGCCACTTCAATGTGAAGCCTGCATACCACACCTAGAGAGCAGCCCCTGCTCTCCACAACTAAGGAAAAGCCCGCATAGCAACGAAGACCCAGCACAGAAAATAGAAATAAATAAATAAATAAAATTAAGAAAAAAAATCTTAGCCAGAGGGGGAGTGGCATTTCCAGAGAGGAAAGAGAGATGCTGAGAAGAAAGAACAGATATTCACTCTTGTGGCAGAATGACCCCATAAATTGTTATATACCATTTGGAGAGTATTTTCTCACATTAAAAATGATGTTTATAGAGATGATATTAAATGCTTATAATGTAACTTTAAAGAAAAAGACAGGCTATTCAAATGTGTGGGAGTGTCCTGTGACTATGAAGGAAAAAAGATACTAGAAAAGGACTGGAAGGAAACTCATACAGATCCTTGGGTTTCCGAGGGATTTAGGCCCACCCGGTAGGACTGCCTGCCTTATGGACTGAAGCCAGAGGGAGGTCTAGGTCTTAGAGTCCGTTTGGTTCTGAACAAGGGGTCTGGACGTAGTAGAAGGGGGCTAGAACAACCAGAGGGAAAGGAGGCTCTTTACCCATCAATAAGTCAATCAGGCCCTAGGGATTGAACTGAAACAATTACCAAAAGTCAAGAGCTGAGACCAGGTTGGAGGAGAGAGAGTGGGAGGGTCAATGGCTTTGGTCTGATCAGGACCAGGTTACCCAGACCCTGCACTTGTGAGACAGGGGCTGAATGCTAAGCAACCCCTATGCCTGAGGAAAGGGGCTTCCCTCGTAGCGCAGTTGGTAAAGAGTCTGCCTGCAATGCAGGAGACCCGGGTTCAATTCCTGGGTTGGGAAGACCCCCTGGAGAAGGAAATAGCAACCCGCTCCAGTATTCTTGCATGGAGAATCCCATGGACAGAGGAACCTGGCAGGTTACACTCTATAGGCTCCCAAGAGTTAGACACGACTGAGCAACTAAAGCGCACACACCCACATACACACATATGCCTGAGGAAAAGGCATAGATTTGAAGGAGATGGTTGGGAAGAGAGAAAGTGAGTGATCTTTTGCTCCCTCCTTCTTTCAAACCTTTTGTGAGGACTTAAAAATTTCATATAAAGACTTCCTTCGTGGTCCAGTGGCTAAGACTCTGTGTTCCCAATGCAGGGGACCCAGGTTCAATCCTTGACCAGGGAACTAGATCCTGCAAGCCACAAATAAGACCCGACCTGGCACAGTCCAGTAAATAAATGTAAATATTTTAAAAATTAAAAATTAATGTAAATAAAGAGAATAAAAAAACACATTATAATTTTAAATTGTTAGTTCATTCTATTTATTTTCTTCTTAAAGTTAGGACCTCTATTAGCCCAGTAAAGGAAGTTTTAAATTTGGAATGGGAGAAGTCTATTAAACTAAACTGCTGTTAATACCCTTGAATTGTAATATTTTACTTGTTTGACTTAAAGTTATCTAGCTTTATCTGAATTTCAAAAGGCAATCTTTCTCTTCTTCTATAACTTAATGATCCAAGAGGAAATTTTGCTTATAGTTAAATGTAATGACTTCACGATTGTTTCTCCTGTAGGTTCAGTAATCTATTTGCTTTTATAACTCTCCAAAGATTCAGGAATGAAAACATTGCCTAGAGCTTTCTTTAAAATTTCTACAATTTGTCCCTTGATAATATGAGGACAAGGAAACTGTGAATAACAAATTGCCTTTCCTGAAAGGAAGGGCCTTTTTGCAAAACAAAGTGAAAAAAGAGGGGCCTTCAGAATTTTGTATGCCTGGTTGGGGATATGGCCCTCTCTTTTTCATCTCTACATAATAACAATAAAAAAAAGACATTGGTCCTGGTGTCATGCAAAGAAACATCTAAGCTTCTGGAAGGGGAAAAAAAAAATCTGTGGAGAAAAATATATTTATGATTAGGAACAGTTTTCGAGGACATTGAAAAAGAAGTAAATATATATATATGGTTTTATAACTGCTGATATGAACATTTTGAAATACATATTCTTTAGAGCAGGAAGAAAAACAGCTGTATTTTACAGAAAGACTGTCAGCCTTATTGAACAGCGCTATTTAATGCTTCCTTGAGGAAAGATGGGCCACAAGTCAAATGAGCTTTTAAAGCCATATCATGAAACTTCTTTTGATTTAAAACTGTATCTTCTCTTCTTTGACATGTCCTTCAACCACAGAAGTCTTTTTCTTTTAAAAAAATCTTACAGAATATAAAGAGCATATTGAGAAATACAGGTGATGAGAGAGGAAAGAAACCTGAATATGCACAGAATCGTTTGCAGGGCTGAGAACATCTTGAGAAGAATCACACACTTTAATCTCCCATGCTGTCATCTTTTCATGATGAAAGCTTAAAACCTTAAAACCTGAACCAAAGTTTCTAAGGCAAATTAATTTGTTATATTAGAAGGAAAAAAAACCCACAGCTTGTCATTTGAAGTGATGAATGCCATAATTCAGTTGCTTACATGATTATGCCTTAGACCTAAATATGCAAATATACCCATGGGGTTTTGAATTGGGCTTTTATGCTAGTTGAGCTTTCTTCTGTAAAAAAGGATAGGAAAGATAGAAAAAAAATATTTTTGTGGTCTGTAAGTCCGCATAGGTAAGAATTACATTATCAAGTTTAAAAAAGTTCTCGCTGCCCTTTGTTTGTTTTTAATTTTTTTAAGATTTCTTTTTTTATATGGACCATTTTTAAAGTCCATATTGAATCTGTTACAATATTCCCCCCAAAAAATTTTATATTTTGGCTTTTGGGGATATGGGATCTTAGCTCTCTGACTAGTGATTGAACCCATAACCCCTGCATAGAAAGGGGAAGTCTTAACCACTGGACAACCAGGGAAGTCCCTCTTTCTACCCTTTAAATCTGTTCTAGGACCTCATTCTTCCCCTGCCCCAGCATCAACACTCTGTCAGGCCCCTCAAATTTTCTATATGCTCTTATGTAATAAAAAGAATTCTTTTATCACTTCAAGCTTCAAAACATGGTCTTGTTTTAATAATTAAAATACTCAGTCCCACTATCATCAAGATATAAAATGCTTTTGAATTAAATAATAACACCAAGTTTTTCATTTTCAACCGAACGTTTCTTTCCCTCCCCCAAAGGAGGAGGAGGCAAAGGAGAAACTGTGGCAAAGGAGAAACTTGCAGTTGAGGGAGGAGGGAAAACTGCCTGTCTGCTTTCCCACCCTGGGTTTCTACCCCTCTTCTCCTCTTCTTATGAACCCTAAGATTAGAGAGAACAGAAAATGGAGGAGGAAAAGGTAAGCGGAGGGGCAACGTTCTTACTGACAGGTATCCTGGTAGTGATTTAGTATCTGAGTTTTTAAAGGCTTGGCATGTGTTTACAGCTGAATGGTTATCTAGTTTCGTGTGTCTGTGTGCGTGTGCCTGGGGGGGCATGTAATTGTTAGGGGTATTCCCATTTCCCATGACTAGGAGGCTTATCTTTCCCAAGCCACTCGTTACACGGGATGAATGAATCCAGTCCCCACCGATTACTTCAGCCCCAAAGGTACTTCTGGCCTCTGCTGCTGTGTGTTGCTTCCTCCAAGGACATCTCTTGGCCAAGACCCAAGGAAACTTTTGTTTTAATGAAAAGAATAAATGATTAAAAAAAAATTCTTATTGGTGTATAATTGCTTTACAACATTATGTTAGTTTCTGCTGTAAAATGAAGTGAATCAGTCATATATATATATATATATATATATATACACACACATATATCCTCTCCCTCTTGAAACTCCCCCTTACACCCCACTCCCGCCTCCCCACCCCCCCCCCCCCCCCACTTCTCTCGATCATGACAGAGCACTGCGCTGATCTGCCTGAGCCATACAGTAGGCCCCAGGGTAACATTTAAGAGGCACTCCAGTGCAGTTGATCTTCACTCCATCATCAAAGCAGCCAACCAGTCAGTGTCTCTCCCTTTCCTTGAGAGTCAGCAACCAGAGCCCTTTGTTTCCTGAAGCAGTTTTCCCACAGTAGGCTCTTGAAAGTCCTGTTGAAGGCCCGTTCCAAGCATGTTGGAAGGGAAGGACAGGCTTCCCCATCCTATCTCCATGGGGGGTTCTAGAAGGGGTGGGATTCATTCACAGCAAATAAACACCTCTTCCAAAAACGCTCTCTTCCTGATTTCCAAATTCCACACTTGCATCCTCTTATCAAGGATGAAATATTTAGAAGTTGTAAGACTGATATTTCTCTCATCTCTCTCCACCACACTCCACCAACACACTTAAAAAAAAAAACCTGTACGGTGGTCTGATGTTCATTTTGGAATCTGGTATTTTTATTGTGTTTATGTGTGCATGCTACATCACTTCAATCGTGTCTAATTCTTTGCAACACCATGGACTATAGACTGCCAGGCTCCTCTGTCCACGGGATTCTCCAGGCAAGAATACTGGAGTGGGTTGCCATTTCTTCCTCCAGGGGATCTTCCCAACCCAGGGATCGAACCTGTGTCTCCTGCATTACAGGTGGAATTTTTACTGCTGAGCCACCAGGTAAGAATTAGATAAAACTTCCATTTTTATATTTGATATTGATGTTTACCAGGTGGTGCAGTGGTAAAACTTCTGACTGCCAATGCCAGAGATGCAAGAGATCTGGGTTCAATCCCTGGGTCGGGAAGATCCCCTGGAGAAGAAAACGGCAACCCACTCCAGTATTCTTGTTTGGAAAATTCCGTGGACAGAGGAGCCTGGCAGGCTATAGTCCATGCAGTTGCAAATAGCCGGACATGCCTGAGTGACTGAATACGTTGATGTTCACAAGAATGTTCTAGTTCAGTCTTCAGACTTCAGAAACTGCAGATATATGTCAGCTATTAGATGCTCCAGATTATTATAAAAAGTTACAGATCCTCAGTGCCACCCAAATGTAAATAAAAATATGAGTGATTATAATTTCAATAATGCAAAATAAAAATATCAGAAAGGCAATGCCTACAAGCTACCTATGGTTCTGCTATTGTCTTGGTAAGCAACTCAGTATCAAAGAAAATAAGTCGAGAACATGTTAGCTGCAGAAATTATTTACTTTTATCAAAGAGCCATTGTTTTCATGCCTGTTCATCTTCTTAACACTGTATTTGCTGCCTCCCCAGTGACAGCCTGGTCAATTACATGGTCTTCCTTTCACACTTACATCAAGGCCAAGAGTAAACTGTTCCAAGCACAATGCAACAGCCTGTTTCTTTTGAAGCAGATGAAATAGGGCCATCGTTTTCAATCTTTTTTTTCTTCTGAAAAGTGACAGGATAAGAATTAGTCTAAAGAGAAGCACGAAGAAACATTTTCTTCCAGTAGGCTGGACAGCACTCACTATATTCACAATACACTTCCTGACGGGAAAGCAGTGAATTCTTTTGTTTACTAAAAATACCTCAATCAATTTTTCTTTTAATGACTTTCATCACCACTACCTACATAGTGCTGAAGGACATCTCAGTCCCAACTCTTATCTTTCCTCCTGTTCTTTATTGTTCAGAACAAGCACATACACTGTGGTCATGTGATATACCTTATTAGCTGTAACTGAAGCTTAACGGATATAATTAATGGATTATTCCAACCCTCTCTTTAGTTCCTTGGTTCCTTTTATTCTTAAAGAGATGAATTCTAATAGTGGCATTATCAGATTCTACATATAGTAGAGACATATTAGAGGAATAAAATGCCCCTTAGGACTTACCATGTGGCTTATTGTAGTTAATAGAATAAATGTCCATCCAGAGAGAGACTGTTAGCTTTTTAGTGCTTCTCTCTTAACCATTTCCTGGAGACTAGAAATCTGTATTCCAATATCCTTTCCAACCCCTTATTAGCATGAGATTGGCAAGTCACTTACCTTCTCAGTTATATCATCTGCAAAACAACCCCAGCAAGGAGATACCTAGCCTAGATAATTTCTTAAGTCAAATATGCTTCTCCATACTGTAACCTTCAATGCTATACTGAATTCCTAGCATTTGTTATTGTTTAGTCACTAAGTCGTATCCAACTCTTTTGGGGACCCCATGGACTGTAGCCCGCCAGGCTCCTCTGTCCATGGGATTTCCCAGGCAAGAATACTGGAGTAGGTTGCTACTTCTTTCTCCAGGGGAATCTCCCTGATCCAGAAATCAAAGCCATGTCTCCTGCATTGACAGGCAGATTCTTTACCACTGAGCCACCAGGGAAGTTCATTCCTAGTGTTTACTTAAGGATTAATAAAATCAGAATGCATGGTACAATTATGGCTGGACCCAAGACTGACAAGAGAAATATCAATAAC
The DNA here is from genome assembly GCF_033118175.1 of Dama dama. Taxonomy (NCBI): domain Eukaryota; kingdom Metazoa; phylum Chordata; class Mammalia; order Artiodactyla; family Cervidae; genus Dama; species Dama dama. The sequence goes on along the minus strand of NC_083695.1, from coordinate 81,285,840 downwards.
CTCAGATATGCAGATGACACCATCCTTATGGCAGAAAAGTTAAGAACTGAAGAGTCTCTTGATGAAGTGTAAGAGTAGAGTGAAAAAGCTGGCTTATAACTTAACATTCAAAAAATGAAGATCATGGCATCCAGTTCTATCATTTCATGGCAAATAGATGGGGAAAAGATGGAAACAGTGAAAGACTTTATTTTGGGGGGCACCAAAATCACTGCAGATGGTGACTGCAGCCATAAAATTAAAAGACACTTGCTCCTTGGAAGAAAAGCTATGACCAACCTAGACAGCATATTAAAAAGCAGAGACATTACTTTGCCAACAAAGGTCCGTCGAGTCAAAGATATGGTTTTTCCAATAGTCATGTATGGATGTGAGAGTTGGACTATAAAGAAAGCTGAGTGCCAAAGAATTGATGCTTCTGAACTGTGGTGTTGGAGAAGATTCTTGTGAGTCCTTTGGACTGCAAGGAGATCCAACCAGTCCATCCTAAAGTAAATCAATCCTGAATATTCATTGGAAGGCCTGATGCTGAAGCTGAAACTCCAATACTTTGGCCACCTGATGTGAAGAACTGACTCATTGGAAAAGACCCTTATGCTGGAAAGATTGAAGGCCAAAGAAGGGGACAACAGAGGATGAGATGGTTGGATGGCATCACCGACTTAATGGACAAGAGTTTGAGCAAGCTCCGGGAGTTGGTGATGGACAGGGAAGCCTGGCATGTTGCAGTCCATGGGGTTGCAAAGAGTTGGACATGACTGAGCAACTAAACTAATGTATTTTATTCCTTTACTATGTTTAACGTTTCCACAATGAACATGCATTATTTTAATAATAAGATAAAAGTCATCTAAAAAGAACAAAAAGAAAATAAAAATTAACAAAAATATGTTTTGGTGTTTAACACATCTCCAGACCTCACCCAGTTGCATTATAAAATGCAAAACAACTTGATGTGTAAAGATCACTGTGACACGTTTAAGAAATCTAGTCAGATGAGTTTAAATGTAGCATTGTATCAGATTTGAATAACATTTGTAGAACATCACATGGAAAAAGCATATACCAAAAAAAGCAAAAAAAGCTTAAGGGCAAATGACATGTGATCCTAGTTTCCAGTGCACCAGACTATGATTGGGAAACCTGTGCTCAACTCAGATTGGTTCAATCAGCATTTATTGAGTCCAAGACACTGGAGAATAAAGATGAATGAGGGGATTATGATACAGTCGAAGGGACAGATATTTAAACAACTCCCAAACCAGTCAGACTGGCAACTATTCTGAGAAAGGCAGAAAGGAGACTGTCAAGTCTGAGTTCGTGCTGACTGAGGGACACCAGAAATCTTGCACGTTTATGTTAATTAAGGAGTTTGCATTGTAGGGTGGCGAGCTGTGCTCTGCGTTCTCAGGCCAGTTATTCAGCCTCTCGGACCATCTGTTTTCCCAGCTGAAACCTAAAGAAATGGGATTTTTAAAAATTTCTAATCATATCTGTTTTTCTAAGGGTCCATGATTTTATGTTAAGACAACGATGAATGAGCCTCCTTATTAGTGCTTCTCTTGACTTTTTTCTGTCGTCCACCTAATCACAGCTGTTGTCACTCTCTATAATTAAATCCAGTTTGGGGTTATTCCTCTCCCACTATTCCCATTTCTCTATGATGGCAAAACTACGGAAACACCCAATTTGCCGATGGAAAACTCAACTGTTTGACCTGAGGGTACACAATAAAGAGAATTTGGTTCACAGCTTCCCATTCTACATTATTTCTCTTTATGGTTTATTGATTAAATGCAAGGTAGGGCAGAAGGCAAATATGAAAACCTGTTAAATTAGCTGTTTTTATAATTAACTGGCTTGGGGTGTCATTCTGATTTAAAGGCATGCAGAGAGCTCATACTTTTTTTTTGTCATAGTGATATTTTTCAGTTTCTGTGAATCTTACACATTAACCTTGAAGCCACATGACATTCTTTGAATTCTTTAAATAGATCTGGGGGTTGGATTCAGGGCTGGCTTTTATTAGCATTACACTCAGCAAATAATAGCTACTTTGCTTTCTCTTTTAAAGAGCATTATTCTTGGATCCATTCACAGGGAACTGCATGTAGCCTGCGTTTAATGATTCACTCAAGACAAATAGAAGTTCTATGTCTAAGTAGCCATTTTCCTGTTATTTATTAAAATCTGTATGAAAGCAATATTTTAATCTGTTCATCCATTTAATTAAAAAATATTTATTGAGCTTCTGCTATGTGAAAGGCAAAGACATCATTAAGTGAAATGATCCATCCTTTCTGTGAATTTATTCTTTTATGTGAATTTATTCTTTTCTTGTGATATTAAAATGATTCAACCCTTTAAAAATTCTCCAGAAACTGCTGGGGCAATTGATTGTGGGATGAATCCAAAATGCTGAAACAATTGACTAGAATGTAAAAGGGAAAAGGAAAACAGGGTTTCTTAACTTTGGACCGATTGACATTTGGGGCTTCGTGGATCCTTGTGGGGAGACTGTCCTGTGCTTTGCAGGACGCTTAACAGCATCCCTGGTCTCTACCCACTGGAGGCCACCCCCTCCCCCCAACTGGAGTGACGACCATAAATGTCCCCAAACATTGCCATCGAGTCCCTGGAGTCACATTCACCTCTAGTGAAGAACCAATGAGCTAGAACGACTTTCCCTCCGATAGACTGCCAGTCTCTACTCATGAAAGTTTATTCTTTTTTTCTTAGAGATGATATCTAAACGTATGCACTTCAAACTGTGTGCCTTGAGATTGCACATAATGCAAATTCCATTCCTATGTCTCTCCCTCTGTCACCAAGGGTAATAATAATAGATGGTCCCTTCTTGGAAATGACTGAAAAGATGACTACTGGCCTAAAGTCAGGGTTAGAACTTTGTTTTCCTAAATTGGGGTAAATTTTTACTAATATATGTATTCTTGTAATGGGGGAAACCTTTGTATCCTATCATAAGTTAATCACTAAATTTGTGTTGGCAAATTTTAAGAGATAGCACTCCAGGAAAAAAAAAAAAAGCACCAATCACCATGGTACAAATATTCACACTTGTACTGGGGTCAATTTCCAGCTACTAGCCCAATGTTAGTTTATATGGAGTTACGGAGAGAATCCCATTATAAAATATTGTAGCCATATGTGTACAACAAATGCAAAGAATCTTCAGGAATAGACAGCAAAATAATTATGAAGGGAAGAGTATGGAGTAACCACTGCTTTGGTTTTTATTTTATTTAATAAATGTATTTATATAAGTTAATTTAATAGTAACTGTTCTGGGCCTTCCCTGGCAGTCCAGTGGTTAAGACTCTGCTTCCAATGCAGGGGGCACAGTTTCAATCCCTGATTGAGGAACTAAGATCCCACATGCTACATGGCCAAAAGAAAAACAAAGCAAGCAAAGAATCCCATTTTTACCAACCAGTTTACAAAATTCCTAAAAATTTAACAACTGGCTCTCACGAGCTTCTACAAGCTGGCTCCAGCACACCACTGAAGGATTAACTTTCATGGACTAGATATGTGAGCAATATCACCTACCCCAAATGGTCCCTCTATTTCAAACGTGCGTATTTCTTAGAGTTTCTATGTGGACACAGAACAGGGTCAATCTTACTACCCACTTGAGCTAATAAATCACCAACCCAGTCTCATTAATCTCATCTTTTAGACTGTACAAAGAGCCGTCGTGCATATAATTTCAACTGATTTTTTTAATCATTTTATGCATGTAATATAACAGATATTTCCCTCATTTTACAGGTGGAGAAACTAAACTGAGAACAGCTAACTTACTTGCTCACATTTAACCAGCTACGATATGGCAGAGCAGAGAAACAAGGAAACTACCATTTGTTGAATGTCAACCATAGACTAAACACGGACATTGTGGCTAATCCTCAAAGCAATCCTATGAAATAAATAGAATTGGGCCTATTTTAAATATGAGGAAACTGAACTCGGGCGATTATGTAACTTTTTCAAAGATCATCTCTCTAGTGTGTCTAGAAAGTGAAGTCGCTAAGTCGTGTCCGACTCTTTGCGACCCCCAGGGACTGTAGCCTATGAGGCTTCTCCATCCATGGGATTTTCCAGGCAAGAGTACTGGAGTGGGGTGCCATTGCCTTCTCCAGGGGATCTTCCCGACCCAGGGATCGAACCTGGGTGTCCCGCATTGTAGGCAGACGCTTTTACTGTCTGAGTCACTAGTGTGTCTAAGTTAGGATCAACTACACAGTGCTTCTCAAACTCTAATGCACATCAGAAGCACAGGAGAGCCTATGAAAACACAGATTTCAGAGCTCACACCTACCGATTCTGATTCACTGGGGTTAGGATCAGACCCAAGAGTTTGTATTTCTAACAGGTTTCCTGGGGAGACCCTGATGATGGTCTGGGCACCCACTTTGAATACCCCTGAGTGTACCATGCAGCCTATTAATTCCTGGGAGCCCAAGGGTCCTGACTTCTAGCTCGACACTCTGTCTACTTCAGCAGTGTTCCCCACATATTATGAGTTTATTTCGACTTCTAAACTAACCAAGCAAAAGGTGATATTGTGTATATACATATAAATGTTTATTACACATACTAAATTAATGTTCTCATTAATAATATATACATACATTTTAAAAAATAATATATACATACATTTAATCTATAAGTTTGTGGTGGTTCTGAGCTTTTGTGTGAACTGACATTACATAGAAAAAAATAGTTAATTGTCATGAAAATCATTAGGTAAACACTTAATGACTAATTTTAAAAACCTCTCATTGGGGTTTATTATTAAGGTTCTGAACATTCCTGGGAACAAAGTTTTTAAGTCAAATTTTGTTGTCAATAGTCCACGTAGGAAAAAATTACATATGTGTTGCACAAACTTTGGGATCATATAAGGCAAAACAAGCCACCAAACTTGAATTTTCAAGTTTCATTTTTGTTTCAGGGAAAATTGACTTCTTACTCAGCTGATATTTATACTTAGAAGATCTGCATTGAAGCAACACTTAAGGATAACATATATTATAATATTTATAAGACATCTTTCCACCAGGCTCTCAAGTAACTATATACAATCATGTAATCTTTTTCCCAGTGTGGGCTTAGGATAGAGAGAGAATTATCAACTCCATCTTAAAGATGACAAGCCTGCAGTTCTGTACACACCTCAGGTATCTTGCTGAAGGTCATTTGCAGACTTAACAGTAAAGAGAGAATCAGAACCCAGGCTTTGGAAATCCTGGCTTGGGAGAGCCCTAGTTACATAATTATTCTTTAATTTAATAGGTGAAAAGCCTCCTTGCAGGAGGGTCAGGGCAACGGTGAACACAACAGTGAGACTCAAGCCAACCTGTGTGGTTATTGGGTAATGACCTAGGCAAGAGGAAAGGGGAGGAGGAGAGTCAAGCTACGGCTAAAAGTAAACCATTAGTCTGAATTACTCATTTCTCTTTATTTCCCATTATCACCGGAAAAAATATGAGTTGACATTGTTCTTTATGGCTTATCAAATGTGACCTGGGAGAACCTCCTAGGGCTTCTGAAAATTGATGCTTTATTCAAACAGCTTTAGTTTAATGTATTGGATTTGCACATAAACAGTTAGGAGGCAATTCATTTTCAAATAATAAGGGCTCCAAGAGTACTTAATTAAAATTATAATTTGATTGTTGTATTGCAGTATATGATTGGGGGAAACGTATTTGAAGCATCTGCCCCGCCCCCAGTCTTCTGCCCTTTGCCATCCTTGGAAAATGCCATGTATGCCTGGCAAGCACTCATTTTGTCCTGCTCCAGGTACAGCAACTTACTGTACCTCCCAGAATGTTCATTTCACGGATGACTGAAAATAGCGCTCTTCATTGCATTGCGGGTGCTTTACCCCTTCCAAATGATGAGTGGCTTTATGAGTTGAGGAACTTGGATTGTTTTCATGGGCAACATCCAGGGAGTTCCAGGGCCCAGGCTTTACACTGCTGGGAAAGCTCCCCAGGTATTAGGACCTCGGGCCAGTCCCTGGAGGCCCAGGAGGAGCCTGGAAGCACGTCCACAGGTGCCGCACTGAGTGTGAATTTGGAAGGAGGCTGAGTTGTCAGGATTTGGTGAAATGTCTCTCTCCATTCCAGCCTCTCCTTTCACTCCATAGACACTGAACTAGTTCAGGCTTCCACCCCGTCTGACCCCTTACTCATTCCCTGGCCCAGCACAAGTGCTCATATAACTGTTGTTGCTATTGTTTTGCAGACTTTTAAGACCACCCAGTTTCTCCCACATCTTATCAAATTTCCTCTGCTGCAACATAGATGTCCTCCGGTTTCCACTCTGCTTATGTGTACGCTAAGTCGCTTCAGTCGTGTCTGATTCTTTGCGACCCCCTGGATTGTAGCCTGGGCTTCTTTACTGGTTCAGCAGTGAAGAATCCGCCTGCAATGCAGGAGTCACAGGAGATGCAGGTTTGATCCCTGGGTTGGGACGATCCCCTGGAGGAGGAAAGGGCAGCTCCTGCCAGTACTATTGCCTGGAGACTCTCATGGACAGAGGAGCCTGGTAAGCTACAGTCCATGGAATTCTCAGTCAGACAACCTAAGTGACTTAGCACACAGGGACTGTAGCCTGCCGAGCTCCTCTGGGTTGCCATAACTTCCTTCAGGGGAGCTTTCCAATCCAGGAGCCGAACCCATGCCTCTTGTGTCCTCTGCATTGGCAGGAGAGTTCTTTACCACTAGTGCCTCCTGGGAAGCCCCCACCCCGCTTAAAAACCTTCAATGTCCCTCTATTAATTTCTCCTGTATGTCTCAAAATACATCAGAATCACTTTGGGTTGCTTTTTATACAATTGCAGGCTTGCAGGTTTCCCCTATAGTGTACTGTATCAGACCCTTTTGGAGTCAAGCCTGGGAATGAATTTATAACAAGCTCTACAAATGTTCCTTATACACTCTATTAATAATTAGAGACTCACTGACCTGTAAGATAGTGTCCACAAACTTTTGTGTGGCTCTTTCTTCCTAAAGCTTGGTCCAACTCTTTCCCCAGTCTCACTTCCTGCCACATAAAATCAATAATACAACTGAAAAATTGTGAAAGAATTTGAAATGAGAAAAAAAAATCCTGGGTGTCCTGTCTAGCACACTCTTCTGTGTTATCTCTACCTTTCATTGTTTTTGAGCTATTGCACAACTCCGTTAGTTGTATAAAATTGATAATGATGGAAATAATCCCTGACTGTAGAAATGTAACAGAATCATGTCTCATGGAATGTGATTGGTTATTGTTCTACGGATAAACCAGCTATGCATCTATTTGCAAATTCATTTCAGCATTCCTCATTGCCTGTATTTGAATAGTTCTTGAATTCTCCTTTGAACTGGTTATGACTTGAACCATTTGAACTAGTTGAATCTTACTGGGGTTCCTCATTAATAAATTAATAAATAAAATCTTTGGCAAGTGTTCATTTTATATTTGTATGAGGTCATGATTTGACCTTTAAAAATTATCCTTTAACATCATGAACATGCTCTAGCATCTTCAGTTTCTCCATTGTAGGATGCTTTCTTGCGCCTCCTTGCCTCCTCCACTCCTCTGCCCTACCCACCAGTTTCTGTGAAGTCCCTCATACTTTTCAAGGCTCCACAAAAGTTGTAAAGCATCAGCTTCTCCATCAAACTTTAAGTCCAATCCATCTGTCCATCCAAACATCCATCCATCCATCCCCAAGTGCCCAACTTAGTCTCAGGGCCCTTGCTCACACCTTATTAGAGTATTTTGCACACCACATTCCAGGTGATATTGTAGCAACTGCTCAAAAACTGAGGGTACAAATATGGCCCCTTCTCTGCTAAACCTCTTTGCATTTCAGTTTCCTCATCTATAAAATAGGGATTATGACAGCACTGACTTCATAGGGCTGTTGTAAGCATTAAATGACTTAATCCACATCTGTTACAGATGACTCTGAACAACATGGAGGTGAGGGGCCCAGACCCTCCTCACAGTCGAAAATCTGCCTATAATTTATAGTCTACTGGCCCAGTTCTCCTGTATCTGAGTTTCCTCTGTATCCATGGTTCTGAATTCACATCAGAATTTACATAGTTTGGATTCAACCAACCTTGAATCATGTAGTACTATAACATTTACTACTGGAAAAATCTACCTATAGGTAGACCTGCACAGTTCAAACCCATGTTGTTCAAAAGGGTCAACTATATAAAGTTCTGAATAAATGTTAGCTATCACCATTTTTCATCATATTTTTCTCACTAGCTTCTTGAGATTCCCCATGTCCTAGGTAGCAGAAACTACTGTCCACAAAATCCATCTTCCTTAGATTACATTTCCTAGCCTCCCTCCAGCTAGGTATGATCAGAAATGGAATGGATACACATTTCAGGTCTGGCCCATAAAAATTCCCACACATACTCCTCCAAGCTACCTTCTCTTTCATCAGGGCCACAGTAGAGATGTCAATGACCAGAGTCACCTTGGAAACCAGATGTCAAATGGCAGCTTTGCTTTCAGCCTGGGTTCCTGAATGACCTCCTGACGCAGTACTCACCCTTCCTCTCCCCGACCCAACATCCCAGAGGGTGCAGTATACTCCTCATTAGACTGCCTTCTCCCAGGAGTTACTGGGGTTTGCTGAACACAAAGATCGATCAGTCTTCTTCCAACATGAAAAGGAGATGGAAACTCTTTGGGGCACCACTTTTACAAGGCGTGACAGTCCCTCTCATAATGTCCTTTTACTAGTCCGATCATGCCCTTTCTGGCTTAGATGGAAGCACACAGGAAATGATTCTTTACAAAAGTATAGCCCTCTCTGCTGGAGCTCACCTTAGCCAATGATGAGTACAGTTGCTCTGAAAGTTACAGCTGCAAGTTCTTACAGCTCAAAGTCACGGGCATATGGGGTCCAAGTGTCAATCTCATGTCAGTGTCTGCCACCTCCCAGAACCAGATGAAACAGGTCCCCTTTACCTGGACAGTTGTTATTTGGCGATCCTTTACCCAAAGAGTGAGGCTGGTTTTTGAGGGCCAGAAAACACAAAGATCTCTTTACACTTTTCTTGAAGCCTGCTCATCCAACCTTCATATAACACAGAGTAGCCATTTGCCTGGCTTTTCCTTGAGCCACGCCATCTACACTCTGGGATGCTGGAGAAGCTGGAATTTTTAGCCCAGGCTTCACCAAGCACCACATTTGATCATTCAATCACTGTCTTGACTAGCACCCTGATACACAATCACTTTCTAAATCTCCATTCTATAATGAATATCTCAGACATGGAAGCAACAGGTGGGGTTTGGAGTCAAGAACACACACTCTTATGTTTGCAGGGATCCAAAGAGGGTACCTCTCCTGTTGTTATTGTTTAATTGTTAAGTCATGTCCAACTCTATGATACTCCACAGACTGTAGCCCACCAGGCTCCTCTGTCCACGGGATTTCCCAGACAATAATACTGGAGTGGGTTGCCATTTCCTTCTTTCCAATGGAGTGGGAAACTTCCTGACTCAGGGATTGAACCTGCGTCTCTTGCGTCTCCTGCATTGACAGGAGGATTCTTTCCCACTAGCCACCAGGGAAACCAGGGCTACCTCTTCTAGGTTGTCCTTATTGCTTTTGCTCCATGCCTACTCCCTTCTGATAACCATGAGGGCTAGATGTGATTATACAGCAGAGCACTAGCACAGCAGTTGGCACACAGCGAACGCCCGGAGATGTAGCCTTCCATTATAATTCTGGGAGGACAGCCATGTCCTCCAGTCCTTCCCTTCACCATTGTCAGAGCAAGAATGCTGAGCAATACACAAAGTACTATCCATGTGTCTATGCAGGAATAAATATACCTCAGTATTAAGAAGTTCCTCTAATACTTACAATAGGTCCTTGTGGATTTTGCCAAGTTATTTCAGAGCAGTTACCAAAGTGACCAAGCAGTTACTAGAGGGGTAGACCCTTTATTTCATGGTCAGCACCATAGCCTGACCTCCACACATATTTCATCACCCATCACATCTCCAAGTGGCCCTGCCCATGAGTGACCCTCACCCAAACTCCCTTTCTGCTTCAGAATCTGTGGGGTGGGGTTGGCGGCAGGGTAGGGAGAGAAGCCCGCAGCATTGCCAACTCTTAGCAGGAATCCTACTATTTTATTTCATTTGGAGGACTGCTTCTAGAGATCTTTCAGCTGTGCAAAGATAAAGGTATAAAGCATTGTCGTCATCATTAAGAGCAAGGTTAGTCGGCATGGTTTTCATCAGAATGAGGTTTCTTTCCGAGAGAAAGAAGCAACTCTATTGCTCTTGGCAGTGAATAAGTGTGTGTGTGTGTGTGCATGTCAGGGACAGAGACAAAGGCAGGCAGGTGGGAGGGGGATGGAGGGTGAAGTGTGTTTCCTGCAATGCCTATAGAAGATGTGAACCTCTTTTCACAATGCAGTTCTGCACTGAAATACCGTGTTAGAAGTCAGACCTTCTGTGCTTTTCTCCTCTGTGAACATTTCGTTTCCTCAGTCTGCTGGGCAGTTACTTGAAGAGCATTTTCCAGAGAGGATGATGCAGCATAGTGAGAGGCCCTGGGGACTGCTCTGTTCAAACCTAAATCAAAAGTTGCTAACAGTGTCTGATGGCTACTTGGCAGTCCTTGTGAAAGGCGCTCACAGCAGCAGCTCCGCACCCCGTGGGCTTCTGAGAGCTCCAGCCAACTGACCAATCAGGACTGAGCTGGCTGTTGTGCCAGGACCGTTAAAGGCGGCCAGGTGAATCCTGATCTACATGGCAACCCTGCGGAGGGTGGGGGTCACAGCTTCAGAAACCACACACTCTGAACAGGACCCGTGACCCGACGTGGCCAGGCTGGAGTGTGTGTGCCAGAGAGCTGGGTGTGTCGGAACAGCAGCCTGCCCAGTCATCACAGACATCAGGCCTCCCAGAGTGTCTGTTTTGAATCATTTGAAAGTGAAAGTGAAAGTCACTCAGTCGTGTCTGACTCTGGGACCCCAAGGACTATACAGTCCAGGGAATTCTCCAGGCCAGAATACTGGAGTGGGTAGCCTTTCCTTTCTCCAGGGAATCTTCCCAACCCAGGGATCAAACCCAGGTCTCCCACATTGCAGGTGGATTCCAGCTGAGCCACAGAGGAAGCCCTTGAATCATTTAGTACATCAATAGGTAAGAATAGATGAACAGATGCTCTTGTTCTTTTCATACCATAATATAATTAAAATAAATTCATCAACTCAGGATGAACCAAAATTATGTACAGTTATTTACAGCAGCATGTCAGATAAATATTAACTGACTTTAAGGACTTCCCTGGCCAATCAGTGGTTAAGACTCTGCCTTCCAATGCAAGAGGTACAGGTTCAATCCCTGGTGGGAAAGCCAAGGTCCCACATGCCTCGCAGCCAAAAACTCAAACCCTAAAACAGAAACAATATTGTAACAAACTAAAAAAAAACAAACTTTAAAAATGGTCCACTTATAAAAATCTTAAAAAAAAAATTAACTGAATTTAAATTACTGGCTTGTGAAGGCATACAGAGACAAGGGAGACACGGGAGAGAGAATCCATGTACAAGTAACAAATGTAATTTAAAAATTAAAATAAATATAAGTTACGGTGAGTGCTAGAAGGAAATTTACAGGGTAAAAAGAGTGAAAGTGAAGGGGTCACTTGAGGCAGGGTGAAAAGACAGCTGAGCTGAGTCCCACAGGATGAGAAGGAGGCGGCTTTGGGAGGAGGTGGGAGAGCTGGGTCAGGGCTTGGAGACAGGAAGTGGTTTGGTTTGTTAAGGACCAGAGAAGAGGCTCCAGTGTGGCTGGGATGCAGTGATCAAGGGGAAGGAGGTTAAGCCATGAAGGTAACACATACTAAGACACAGAGGGAGAGGTAGGAGGAATAGGGCACACGAGCCTTCTAGGCCACAGCAAGAATGGATGGCAGGTGAGCACTTCCAGCTGTCCAAATGGAATGGGCTGCTTTGCCCGGAAGAGGAATTCTCATCAACCAAAGCTTAACTCTGCTGCTCTCAAAACTATGATGCAAGACTCTTTGGGTCTAGAGTCTGGTTACACAATTATCCTCATCAGGTATCATATTACTGGATTCATTTCTTCCTTGCCTGAGAAGCTCTTTTCAGATAACTATGCCTCCAATGTTCTCATCTGAAAGCCATAGATAAAAACTGATGAGGGTAAGACAGGACACGGCCACCACCAGCTGGCAGCTAAACCTGCCTGCCAACAGGGGCTAGAAGCCATTCTTAGGGATTTCATGTAGGGAATACCCCTTAGATGGGGAGAAGATGACCTTTACTATCTCTGCCATTCCTGAGAGTTAATGAGATCTGTGTGGATACATTATAAAGCATAGCATACTTCCTGGTGTTAGTGGATATTTAGGGGAATATTGGCTTCATGAAAATTTAAGATGTAGATCTGCAGAAAGCAAATCTTTTATTTTTTTATTTTTTGGTAGTATATAATGAAGACAATTTTTATTATAACTGATAAACATTTCTTTTTATGCCAATAAAATGCCTCTGTCAAATATGCAAGGTATCTTTTCAGCAGTTGCTTCATCACTTGGACCCTGGGAGATATTTTGAAATACATAGGCCATCCATCATTTTCATGATCTAAGGAGAAAGTTATGTGACAATCATTGTGCACTGGGTCCGTTTTTAACCTCAGTCAGTATTACTCGTTCAGTCTTTGTGACCCCATGGACTGTAGCCCACCAGGCTCCTCTGTCCATGGAATTCTCCAGGCAAGAATACTGGAGTAGGTTGCCTTCCCTTCTCCAACTTTTTGACTTAGATGCAGTTTTTTATTTTTGACACAATTAGAATGTTCCTACTTAAGGAAGCTAGGCTAAAAGATCTAACCTTTTGAAGAACCACTTACCTTAAGCACTGAAGAACAGCAGGCAGAACCAATTCTTTTTGGAAAATGCAGAGCATCCCACAACCAATTGATATTTTTGCCCTGTGATCACAATCCACCTCCATCTCCACTGCTGTGAATCACTTGGAGCTGAGAACTTTCAGCTTTGGTAACTTGTTCCTCTAAGTGCAGTGTTTAGAATTTTCCCTTATTTTCAGAATTAGTGAGATGGGATTCATCTCATAATAAAAACGTTCATGTTAAAAAAAATCATCTCCTGAAACTACTGAAGAGTTTGAGAGGGAACGTGCTAAGTGTTCCCAACAAGAGCCTCATTTGCCCATGGCAGGGACATAGTCCTGCCTCTGAGGAGACTGCCGTGCTTCTCAGGGTTCTCGCTGGCTGCCGCAGAGGAGGCCCAAATCCCAGGAATCCCAGAAAAACACCTGCCACCAAAGGCCTTCGTACCTTCTTCTCTGCTGTTGATATACCAGGTAAAACGTGGGATGCTTCCTTGTGACTGTTCCTCAAAGCCTGGTCCTTGGAATCACATGGGGTGGGGGTGGGGAGATGCTTGTTTAGAGTGATGAATCCTGGGCTCTGAAAGTGAAAGTTCCTCAGTTGTGTCTGACTCTTTGTGACCCCTTGGGCTATACAGAACCTTCCAGGCCAGAATACTGGAGTGGGTACCTATTACCTTCTCCAGGGGATCTTCCCAACCCAGGGATCGAACCCAGGTCTCCCACATTGTGGGCGGATTCTTTACCAGCTGAACCACCAGGGAAGCCCAAGGATACTGGAGTGGGTAGCCTATCCCTTCTCCAGCAGATCTTCCCAAACCAGGAATCGAACCGGGGTCTCCTGCATTGCAGGCAGATTCTTTACCAGCTGAGCCACCAGGGAAGCCCCCCCTGGACTTTAGTCCAACCTAGTAAATGCAAATCTCTCAGGATGAAACCCAGGACTTTGCTTTATTTGAGATGTTACCCTTGTGACTGTCAAGTTTGGGAACCCCAGGTACTGCTTTACTTGGATAGACATTTTGTCCATTTTTTGTCAAGTAGTAACAATAATGGCAATCAGTGCTTAGTCACCATCCTAAATACTTCCATTTATATATCTACTAATTTGACACTTATAACGACTTTGTGGCAGTGTTATTTACAATCTCCATTTTATAGAAGAGTGGATAAAAGCACACTGTTAAGAGAGGTAAGAAACTTGCCCAATATCACACAGCCAGGATTCAAATCCAGACAGAGTCTGGTTTCAGAGTCTACACTGTTAATCCTAAATGAATCTGTTTTCATACCTTGGCTTTTTATAATGTGAGCACAGCCCCCATATCCCATTCATCTGGCCAACACCTCTTCTTACAAGACTAACTTGGCACTTCTGTCTCTGTGAACCCTTTTCTTAACCCCTGTGAAGTAGAATACCTCTTTTCACTTGAGTGAGAGGAGAGAGGAGGGCGCAGGCAAGGGGCAAAGCTGCCATCTTGCTTCTCCCCCTCCCAACAACACTGTTGTTAGGGAACCATTGACCACAATTGCCCACCCTGGCCAGGCAAATTAATGATTACTTGCCTGAGTGGTCTCACAACAGGAGATCCCAATAAGGAACACAGTGCGGCCACTGCAAAAAAAAAAAAAAAAAAAAAAACAACTAAGTGGGAGAATTTGGGAGAGGTCAAAAGGAGGGAGGAGACTCCAGCTCAAACTATGTCCTGCCAACCTCCCAGAAACCCTCACGCTGGAATCCATCCTGGCTGAGAGATGATGTGCCACCAGGAGGGGCCTGAATTGGACCAAAGAGGGGCACAAAGAAGATGACTGTCCAGAGACGACCTGGAAACTAGCCCCATTGCCATAAAACCTGAGACCGTAAGCCACATGGCGGAGCAGTCCCCCTGGTTTCCTAACCTGACTGCTCTCTACCTGGGTGCCCCTTCCCAGGAAAGTCTTCTGCTGTGTCAGCACATGTGTCTCCGTGGACAGTTCATTTCTGAGTGTTAGACAAGGCCCTGGAAGGGGTCCTCCTTCCAGTATCTCTGTGACATCTACCACTTGGCAGCGTCGGAATGAAAACCACAGTTCTTAGGTTAATAAAAGTAACCACATCCAGCAATTCACTGGCATTGAATTTACCTAACAACTGAACCTTGCAAACCCATGTCAGATTTCCATATGTGAGGTGAAAGTTCTCATTGACGAATCAGAGCAGGTCCCCGTAAATGGCTGACCCAGGCCAAGGTACCAGTGACCTCCTAAGGCAAGACAAATGTTTCTAAATGCCCAGGAGAGAGCAGGAGTTCTACAGGAGTTTGTGGAATGAATGAACGAATTCAGTGTGACTATATGCCACGTTGTGTTTTCTCATCCATGGAAACACCAGGGCCCAGGGTCTTCTCAGACCTCTCCAGCCTCCAAGCCAGGGATCCTGCTTTGCTGTGAGGATGCTAACCTTTCCTTACCAACTGGAAATGAGCTGATGGACATGTAAATGCTTCATATTTATGTAGTGCATTTATCCCAAAATAGACTGCAAATCCTCTTGAATTGTCTGATGCGCCCTACAACAGTGTGAGGAATCGGGCTTTGTTATCATCCTCTTCGGGAGCGCAGAAGGAGTAAAACTGGAGGAAGGTTAAGGACTAGCACAGGGTCAGCACAAGTGAGAAGCTCAGCCATCTTTAGAATCAGGTTCCCTAGCTCACAGGCTGGCCTGTGAGTTCCTTCCTGGAGTCCTTCCTGCTCTTTGACGCCTAATGACACTTGCTTCACTGCATTTCTGCAAACTCTGGTCACATACATGTTTCCTGGTGTCTGACGTTCTCTCATTCTCCACCAAGAATATTTCCAGTGTGACCATTACCCCATCAGCCACTCCAAGCAGGAGGATTTGAAAGGAGGGCCGCTATTTTCCATGAGCACAATTATTTATGTGCACAAATGATTGTGCACATAATTGGCTAATGGAGAGTGCAATCGGCCACATGTGGGCATAATTAGCCACTTGCCCCTCATTTGGAGGGTGTAATTATCAAAGCTGGCAATTTTATATCTGCAGATAATTGTACGTGCAGAAGAGAATGATGGGTAGGAAATCCGGTCCTTAATTACTTTTCACATCGTTATTTCCAGAAAAGCATTTAGAGGTAAAGGTAACTTTCTGTTTTCAATTTCTTGTTTGGATCCACGGATCTAGTTGTGGGGGTGAGAGCAAGGTGTAAGGAAGAATGAGCCAGGATCTGTGTCCCAAGCTGAAGTCTGAATGGTCCTCGCCAAAAAACCCCAGCAGCCAATTACCCTGGACATTACACCGAGGCCCACCTAGTGGTCAGCCATCTGCCTCTGCAGACAATAGAACTCAATTTTTTATCCTTCTTCACTACTGTGTATCATTTTTGCTTTAGCAGTTTTAATGTTTTCCTCACTTTGTGGTTTTATAATCTCAGATACACCAGTTGGCTTGGCACAGTGATTTTGTTCGCTGCTGGAAATGGGTCATTTAAAATGCTTTAACAATACCTTTAGCTAGTCATTCATCTGGGGATGAACGTAGAATAATAAATTGAGAGCACGTCTCTCTGTGGTTTTTCCGAGACCTTAGATGGTAGTGATTTTACATTCTCTGCTGTGCCCCCTGAATTCTGGCTTAAACAGCTCTGCAAAACTTTTCCCACTCTCCCACTCAATCACACAAAAATACACTTGCTAACAGCAGATCCTAAAAATACATGTCACATGCGAGCACAAGGGAAATTATTTCTTCACATGAATTGACTCTTT
This sequence comes from Dama dama, assembly GCF_033118175.1. NCBI lineage: Eukaryota > Metazoa > Chordata > Mammalia > Artiodactyla > Cervidae > Dama > Dama dama. The sequence goes on along the minus strand of NC_083695.1, from coordinate 81,269,122 downwards.
AGGAATATGCCAACTGAGTAATTTTTCAAAAAGAAACTCCAAATCTCCTATTACACCATCCTGCACCTCCACCAGAGTATTATCTATATGGGTGGGGAGGGCAGTATGCACAGTGGTTAGGGGACAGGCTTTTGGACATTAGAAAGACCTGTGTTCCAGGCTTGGTTCTGCCACTTGCTGAGTATGTGACCTTGGACTCAATTTCCTCATCTATGAGTTGGGCTGGTCTAAAGATTAAATGGAATGCAGGGAAAGTGCTTAACACAATGTCAGGCACATTCTAAGTACTCTAATAAATGGCATTTATCATTAATATTTGGGCTTCCCTGGTAGCTCAGACGGTGAAGCGTCTGCCTACAATGCAAGAGACCTAGGTTTGATCCCTGAGTTGGGAAGATCCCCTGGAGAAGGAAACGGCAACCCACTCCAGTATTCTTGCCTGGGAAATCCCATGGACTGAGGATCCTGGTAGGCTACAGTAATACTAAGAGCCTCATCTTTTAATCCATAGTATACCTTATCTGTGGGCTTCCCAAGTGGCATTAGTGGTAAAGAACCCACCTGCCAGTGCAGGAGATGGAGAGACGTGGGTTCAATCCCTGGGTTGGGAAGATTCCCTGGAGGAGGGCATGCAACCCACTCCAGTATTCTTCCCTGGAGAATCTCATGGACAGAGGAACCTGGTGGGCTACAGTCCATAGGGTCACAAAGAGTCAGATATGACTGGAGTGACTTAGCATGCACATCTTGTCTGTAGCAGTCACATGACACTCCATATGACCAGTGCACTGGCCTCATTCCCTCTAATTGGATAGGAATGTCTTCTGCATCTTTATAATCCACACAGTGTCAGACCCATAGAAGAGGCTCAATAACAGGTGATGAATAATGGTGACATCACAAGAGGTCTGTCTCCAACATCCACTGGTCTCAAGCACCATGTCACATGTCCTTCATGGCTTCTCGACCTGGAAGCCATAGAAGGCTTCTACAAACTCCATCTATGCTCATCCCCATAGATTTAGGGATCTTCCTAACCTCTGTTTCCACCTCATCAGCTTCATAGCCTCTGCAATCACTCCTACACCCACCCTTAGCACAGCCATCCTGTAGTGGTTCATCATCCCTCAGACCTGAGGCACCTCAAGATCTGGAATTTTCTTTGACCTTATTGATTTCACCTTCCTTACCTTCCTCCTTGGCTGGGAACCAGTCATGTGCAATCTCTTCCCAGCTCTGCTTTTAGGGTGATGGCTTAAAACCAGTCATAGTGGGAACACTTATACCACAAAGATAAAAAATGCTGCAGGTCAGGATTTCCCTCCACACCTAGGAAAGCCAGGTGCTAGTCATTTTCCAATGTTGCACGGTGTGTGTTTACATATAACATCATAAGAATACCTTCACACCTAACTGTTCCCCATCATCCCCTACTGGCATCATTTACTTTCCTATTTGGTACCCCAAAGTCAGCTCTCACAACAATACATGTAGCACAAGACTTCAACTCCAAGCCCTTTGATGCTCTGCTGATTCTACTGTCCTATCTCTGTTTATGGGTCTCTGGACCCAGTCTCTTCCTCTGATTCCTTTCATTCTTCCTGTTACCCATCTCTTACTGACTCCTAACGTGCTCCCACAACGGATATTCTTAAACTTCACCTCCTGTGCATACTACATTGCCATGTCCAACTTTATGCAACCCCATGGACTGCAGCCTGCCAGGCTCCTCTGTTCATGGGATTCTCCAGGCAAGAATACAGAGTGGGTTGCCAGGCCCTCCTCTGGTGGATCTTCCTGACCCAGGGATTGAACGCGCATCTCTTGCATCTCCTATATTGGCAGGCGGGTTCTTTACCATTAGTACCACCTAGGAAGCCCTTAGCTCCTGATACGTGTATAATTTTAAATAGACAGACAATTGTCTGTCTGCACTCTTACTCATCATTCTGGTAGTCTCATCTTTTTGAGAAACAGCAGGGTAGGGAGAGAGAGAAAAGAGGTCACATGCCGGTCTTTTCATGGCTGGCCCCTAAGTCCCTTTAGAATTTTTTTAAACCCAGTTTTGATACTAATGTAACCCTTCAGGCAGTGACTTTCATGTGGCATTTGATTTTTTTTTTTTTTTCATTCATTTCAAAATGGAATTTGTTACTGTGCATCCTTGCACAACTCTCTCAGTGCATCTCAGCCTCGAAGTGTTTATCAAAACTGATAGAGCTCTTCCTTGAAAGAAACAAATCATAAATATTGCCTTTTATAAAATTAAAAATCTACAGTGTGGTGCTTACCATAAGTCATGCATCTCAATGTTGTTTACACTGTTACCGCAAATAACACCCAGTGTTTCTCTCCGGAATGCTTGCTGGACAGGAGCCCTCAGGGGGCTGGAGGGAGAAAAAGGTTACAGGGAGGCAGGAGGGAGAAAGGAAAGGGAATGCTTACAAGGGCTTTGTGCACTGCTCTCTGACCGTCCTGCAAGCGGCTAAGTGAGAGCCTGAAGATGGAGCGGGGTACATTTGGCCTGCACGGTCCTTTTGGAAATTTAAGAGATTTTACACACAGATCAAGATTTCTGGCTTTTCTTGAGAAATCGTCGGTATTGGCCATCCCCAGCCAGCATTTCTACAGGGGAAGACAATTGGCTGGAAAATGAGAAGCAGCTGCCCCTTTAAAGCAGGCTTGCTCTCCAGCTGGAATCAGCCCTCACGCCCCACCCACTGGCCTATAATTGTTTTACATCCAGCCCAAATCACTAGTTTCTGTTGTCAGCTGGGCCTCTGCAGGCTTGTGAGTTGGTGACTTCTAGCTTAAAAAAAGCCCTGGAGCTTATGCACATTTTACAAACTTCCCAACATGCTGGTTTATAGGATATGGTTTATAGGATACGGTGGAATCTCAGGACTCCATTCATCTCTGATGAATCTTTGTACATCTCTGTGAAAGTGAAAGTTGCTCACTTGTGTCTGACTCTTTGCGACTCCATGGGCTCTACAGTCCATGGAATTCTGCAGGCCAGAATACTGGAGTGGGTAGCCTTTCCCTTCTCCAGGGGATCTTCCCAACCCTGGCATCGAAGCCAGGTCTCCCACATTGCAGGTGGATTCTTTACCAGCTGAACCACAAGGGAAGCATGGCAGCTTATAGATAAAGCAGGTGTTCAGTTAACGAGAATGAAGTACTCAATGAATGAGAGGGATGGAACATCTGAGCAAGACAGGCCCCAGGTGGCCTTGCTGAAGCTCAGTTACATGAGTACACCTGGGACAAAAGCCACATGTCACCCATAATGTGGTAGGCTTTGCTGTTTTGGCAGCTGTTAAATTATGGTGCTAGAGAAGACTCTTAAGAGTTCCTTGAACTTCAAGATCAAACCAGTCAATCTTAAAGGAAATCAACCCTGAATATTCACTGGAAGGACTGATGCTGAAGCTGAAGCTCCAATACTTTGGCCACCTGATGCGAAGAGCCCACTCACCAGAAAAGACTGCTGCTGGGAAAGATTGAAGGCAAGATGATAAAGAGGCAACAGAAGATGAGATGCTTGAATGGCATCACCGACTCAACGGACATGAATTGGAGCAAACTCTGGGAGATAGGGGACCCTGATGTGCTGCAATCCATGGGGTCACAAAGAGCCGGACACAACTTATAGACTGAACAACTACAACTCTGAGCAGTGGAGGTGAAATCCCCTCCAGATGTGTGCACAGAATGTGTAAGCCCTTGGGAGAACACCAGTTAGAATCAATAGGTTAGGGGAGCTTCTTTCAGTAAACAAATTTATTACCGAGTCAAGACTTCTGTGCTTGATAAAAGGACCAGAGCTCTACCTAGTCATTTAATCCACAGTTCACCACTGTGAGCCTTGGCCTCTGTTTCCTCATTAGAGAAGCAAGCATTTGATGGTGGAGTGAACTTCTACCTGATTCCATTTCTGGCTTCCTCCAGAAGAGTGACTGGTGAACTAGTTACTCTAGTGCCTTCACAGTAAACGTCTTGATAATTAAGCTTGTTACTGATGTTAAGTGCGTCCCTAGTGGCTCAGACAGTAAAGAATCCACCTGCAATTCGGGAGACCTGGGTTCGATCCCTGGGTTGGGAAGATCCTCTGGGGAAGGGAACGGCTAGCCATTCCAGTATTCTGACCTGGAGAATCCCCATGGACAAAGGAGCCCGACAGGCTACAGTCCGTTTGGTCTCAAGTAATTGGAGACGACTGAAGTGACTAAACACACACTGACTTTAAAATGAATTTTTTAAAATTTCTGAATTCCAATTAAAATCATCAGCGTTGTTTTTCTGATGTATAAGGAAGTGGGAGATGGTGAGAATGCTATTTTCTAACCATCTTGACTTGTTCTTTTTAAACCCTGGGTTGGGTTGGTGGGAGTCTTGAGATTGCTTGTCTTCCTGAGAGTTGCTACCTCCAGCCTAAAAGTTTAGAAGCAAAAATCCTGCATGGAGATTAATGAAGACCTGTGTCACACTGCCTTCAAAGCATCTGCCGGCTCTCAAAAAAGTCATGCACTGGCTCTCATTCTAGTTAGAGCGGAACAAAATGGGTGCCTTTCCTTCTTGGTTGAAAATTAAAAACCAAGAAACTGTTCCCCCCTGTTTTGATGTAATCTGACACCATTGTGCATGTGAAGCATCTCTGGTATTGAAATGAAGGATAAAGAAAACACCAAGGTGCTAATTGAATTCATATCTCCTCGTCTCCCAGATGCTAGAAAAACAGAACTCACAAAGCACTTTCAGTTCTGAGAATCTAAATAGCCCAAATGGACCCCTTCACAAGTTAAAATCCTTTTAAAGCATCTGAAACTGTTGCCAATCAGATTTGATGCTTAATATTGCTGTATACAAACTATCTCAGTGGAGGACATTCCCCAAAAGGAGGCAAGAATGTTATTTCACCAAATAATGTGTTTATCACATAAACAATGATATAAAATCTGTGGGGGCTTAATTAAGAACTGCCAGAGCACTCATATCAAGTCAAAATAAATGAACAAAGATGAATTTCTTAGATGAAGACCGAGATGTACATTTAGATCAATGCAAAGCTTTTGAATCATTAACAATATTTACGGGTTTTAGTTTTTAAATATTTAATAATTTGTAGTACAAAGCAACAACTCTTAAATAAACCTTCAATAGCAGCTGTTATTTGTTAAGTACCTATTTCATATTAGACTCTATCTTGACACTTCATAAGTTTGTTCCTCAATGCAAACCAGTACTATTCTATCTTACATATGGAGAAACAGATGCTGAGAGAGGCAAAGTCATTTGAGGTCATTTAGCAAGTGGCTTTATTAGGATTTGAATCCAGGTCTAACTAATCCTAATGCCTATGCTTTAAATTATAAAAGCATATAAGACTATGAGTTTGACAATAAGCACAGCTTTGACCACATCCAGTAAGCTAAACATTCACTGTTCTTATTATTTTCTAAATTGTTTACTATAGTTTTTATTTTTTCCTTTTCAGACACATCTCTTGAAGTCATAAAATGTTTTTACATGTATGGCTGGGAGTTGTCACACTATAAAATTATTAGCTTTTTATTGTTCACCATATCTGTCTTAACTATTTCCTTCTACCTCTAAATACTGTCTATCAAAAATCTACTCTCCGTAGTTAGACATTCTGCTATTTCGGTTTCATTCTGGTCAGGAGAATTAATGGATAGGAATGAATAATTAAGAGATGATGGAAGGATGTGAGGTTTAAAAAAACTAAGCAGTGAAGAAAACAACAGTGTTTGTGTGGGTAAAGAAATGTGCTAAATAAAATAAAAGGTTTTAAAAGAAGTAGTGAGGCAGAATTCTAAGAGTTTCTGGGTTTCTAGTAGCTCTTAACAGCTATTTATAAAAATACCAGACATTTAATTTATTTATTCATGTGTTTGTGAAAAGCAATAACACTTCTCCAATAAAATATCTAGTAAGTCCCATATCAAACCTTTGAAAGAACATCTGATTTTTAAAAGTTAATAATGTTGACTTCCATGGCTGGTGACATAAACACCATTGCTGCATTGCATTTTTCTGTATATATTTTTTGCATTTTTCTGTTCACTTTTCCATCTCTTTATTTTCCCTGTCAGGAACTTTAGGAAAGCTACTGAGTTTATTTCTTCTAGCATCCCCTGTGCCTAGCACAATGCCTAACATGGAATTGACATGTGGTAAATTCTCATTGAACGAATAGAGGTATTGCCTGGAATTGCCTACTGGACATTGACTGGATTGGACCCCTAGAATGAGTATTGGCCCTGGTCCAGCACAAGTTTTCCAAGACCTTTTGAATACAAAGTGTTAAGCTGCCAAGTCCCCAACCTGGGAGATGAGTCAATTTTCCTAGCTTTGGTTTGACCAACTTCAGCTTCCTCTTCTCCATCAATGTCTTAGCAAGCCCATATACAAGAATACATGAATTATGATAACTAAATGTCCAACTAATCTGAAGACATCTTAGATGAAGGGATTCCTGAGCACTGATAAGAGTGCAAAGTGAAAAGCATGGCATAAAAACTGGGATCAGGGAGGGGGGATCGGGATGGGGAATACATGTAACTCCATGGCTGATTCATGTCAATGTATGACAAAACCCACTGAAATGCTGTGATGTAATTAGCCTCCAACTAATAAATAAATAAATAAATAAACTCAAAAAACAACAACAACAACAACTGGGAACATAGACTGGAGACAATCAGTTAAAAAGAAAACTTGAAAAATTCCTTTAAATTTGCCAGTGAGATTGGAGGTCATTGGCAAATCTTTGTCCTATAATTTTGGACATGAGAAAATGGAGACAGAGTGTGCACAGACTTGCTAAAAATCTTTAGTGCCAAGGAAAAGAGAAATAGTATGGTAGCTAGTGGGGAAATTAGCATGGAGGATTTGGTTTGCTTTCGGCTTTTGTTTTTACTGCTTGGTGACAATGCAATAGACAAAATCTGAAACAAAGGGAAGACAGAGCCCTCACCTTAGAACTCACATTGAAAGGAGGTCACTATAATTTAAAAAGGGATCTAAGTCAGCTATGACATAACCTTCAAAGATTACAAGAAATCAGGAGGAGAAGCGAAGGCCTTAGAGAATGTGACTGTACAAGTAAATGTCATTTTGACAGTTTCTTTCTTGGAGGTACATTTAAGATTATTCGAGTTGTCATTTTCTCTAAGAAGACTTAACTTTAATTATACAAATATTGAATATTTTTCAAGATAAAAAATGGTAAAGAATTTGCTTTGAAGTCCTTAGCCTTCAAACGCTATTATGTGAAATCCTCATTGGAGAAACAGTGAAGAATAAGTGCAATCTGGCCTCATAAATGAGGAACGGTGAATGTTAATGGTGCCGTTTTACCACGAACCTTTTAAAGGGCCAACGGAGAGGCTTTATTATTTCAAATATCACAGATCTGAGGGCTCCCTGAGGGAAATCATGATAAATATTGGTAAAATGCCTATAAAGACAGCAAGGCAAAAAATTAGCCAAAAGTTTGAGTTGACCATTTAAAAAGCCACCTAACCTTTCATTTAATTGCCTTTTTGCAGCAAACCAGACATCAGATTCAAACACAATGTGTTCTGGTTGCCCTGAATATGCTCTGAAATACCTGCTATAAGAGGATTGAAAGTGCAATTGCTTTGCTCTCAGCTTGAGTGCAACCAACTGGGGACAAATTGAAATTTGGTGGTGGACTGTGGACATGTTTGTCTCCTGCAGGGGTCGGGGGTAGAGGGTGAAGAGGAATCCAAAGAGATGCTGTTGAGTGATGGGCAGCCTGAAACAGTGGAAAGAGCCAGACATCATTTGAATGCCAGCTTTTTGTAGCTGAGTGATCCTGCCAAATTTACCAAGCCTTTCTGAACTTCATATTGCTCATCTGTAAAATGGTTGCATTAACATCTAATTTGGAGACCTATCGTTAGGGTTGGTAGACATCAATTTATTCATTTGATAAGCACTTACTGAATACTGTGTGCCAGGCACTGTTCTTAGAGCTCCGGGATTAGAGCTCTGAACAAAACAGGCTGGCATTTTAGTGTAGAAAGACAGGCAGCGTAGAAGACAAATAAGTCAATTAAGTAGCATGCTAAGTGAGAAAGAAAAAGCAAAGGAGAGGTGGCCCGTTGAATTGTTGATAGGCGGCGTCAACAATATCTCCCATCCCACAGGCTCTTATTCAATGTCACTCAGATTCTTATCCAATAAAGTGATGGCTTCTTTGTTTTCTCCCCTTGAAACTGGATGGGAGTTTCTGTCTTTTCAACCAATAGAATAGAAGATGTGGCAGCGATGCTATGTGAATTCCAAGGCTAGAGGCTAGATCATAAAAGACAATGCAGCTCCCACCTCACTTGCTGGAATACTCACCTACAAAGCCTCAGACACCATATAAACAGCCTACTGCCCTGAGACCACCATGAGGCAAGGTAGTTAAAACTAGCCCACATGGAAAAACCCCGTGCGAGGGCCCTGAGACTGTATGGAGAGAGAGACAGAGACAGAGATAGGCAGATGTCCCCTGCTACTTGCACCCTGCTTTGTTCCAGTTCTAACCACCATTTGTGGGTGCTTTGTCGCTCAGTTGTGTCTGACTCTTTGCACCCCTTTGGGATGTAGCCCACCAGGCTCCTCTGTCTGTGGGATTCTCCAGGCAAGACTATCAGAGTGGGTTGCCATTTTCCTCCTCCAGGGGACCTTCCGGGAATTGAACCTGTGTCTCTTGTGTCTCCTGCACTGTAGGCAGATTCTTTACCCACTGAGCCATCGGGGAAGCCCCAACCACCATCTGACTACAACCATATAAGGGATTCCCAAACCAGAACCTACAGCTGAGCCCTTCCAGAATTCCTGATGCTCAGAAACCATGAGAGTGAAATGTTTGTTGACATTTTAGCCCACTGAATGTGGGGGAAGACTTGTTACAAGGCAAAAAGAACTAGAGTGGTGGATAAAAGACCAGAGTACAATTTCACGTAGGGGGGAGAGAGAGACTTCACTGAGGCACTCAATCAATGAATTGGGGAGTGAGGGAATGAACTAAGATATCTGAGGGAAAGTGTCCCAGGCAAAGACAATGCCTGGTGTCTTCAGGGAACAGCGAGAGACCCAAATGTGACTGGAACAAGTAATGGAGAGAACTAGAAACAGCAGGTGAGTTCAAAGACCAGAGAGTCTAGGGTCTTGCTGGCCATGGCAAAGATCCGTTTTCACTCTGAGTTCAGAAGCTGCTGGATGGTTTCGAGCAGAGTAATGCCAGGATGTGATTTACGTCTTAATAGAAACACTCCAGGTGCTCTGCTGAAACTGGTACCTTGATTAGTACCTTCATTACAGCATCTCTGCAGAAAGCAAAGGTCAGTTCGGTAAGGTTAAAAAATTTATGCTGTCACTAAAGTACTAATAGCAGAGATGGGAGGTAAACCCTTATTATCTTTTCAAGTCTTAAGGAGTCAGTTTCACAGACACTAACCCACGACCATAACTTTCAGGCTGGTCACTGCCATCACCTCAGTTCCTCTTGGGTTGACCCTTTTGGTAGAGGATATAAAGCATAGAGTCACAAGCTTGGACTCCAGAGTCAGATGGGGTTCAAATCCTGGCTATGCCACTTACCAGCTCTACAATATTGAGTCAGTTATTTAACCTCTCTGTGCCTCTATTTCTTCATCTGAAAAATGAGGATAACTGTACTGGCTTCAGAGGGACCTGGTGAGGGGGAAGAGACAAGCCTCTCAGGCACTTGGCCCAGTAACCGGCACATAGTCATGTCACCCTGGTCGTAAGCACATGCATCCAGTGACTCCCCGAATTCTGCCTCCCTCTCTTCTGCATTCAAGAAAGTACCATCCCACACCTAGTCCCCTCTCCCTTGCCACCTCCAGCCACATTCTCTTCCTTCTGGGCTCATCAGCACCTTTGCTCATGTTCTCCCAGTCAGAGCTTCTAACCTCATACTCTTTGTACTGAGTTTTCCTTTTCGGTGTTTCTAACTCCTCTCTATGACAACCTTGTCAATTTCGCCTTAGGAGACCTCAGCGGACCTAGTTTCCCACCATCCCTTCCAGGCTCTCCTCCCACCTCTGTTTTGCAGTCACGACTGCCCTTAGTCATCATCCTCATCAGCATATTCCACCCATTCCCTGTTCTCTTCTACCTCTGGAATCCTTTCTCATCTTCCTGGATGATTCCCAGAGCATGGTTCACAGTCTATTTCTCTACTGTTTTTCTAAAAGTCTTTCCAACATCGGTGCTAATCATGTTCCCCAAACACCCTGGGCTCATGGATCATCAGACTCTTCATTTTCAGCACTTTTAGCTTGCCCTTCTGTCAGTCACTGCAATGCAGGAGACCCTGGTTCGATTCCTGGGTCAGGATGAGTCTGTTGGAGAAGGGACAGGCTACCCACTCCAGTATTCTTGGACTTCCCTGGTGGCTCAGCTAGTAAAGAATCCACCTGCAATGTGGGAGACCTGGGTTTGATCCCTGGGTTGGGAGGATCCCTTGGAGAAGGGAATGGCTACCCACTCCAGTTTTCTGGCCTGGAGAATTCCATGGACTCTATATCCATAGGATCACAAAAAGTTGGATATGACTGAGCTATTTTAACTTTCACTTTTCTGTCAGTCACATCACAGGCATGCCTGTGGTATAGTTCTCATGACTTCTCAGAGCCATTCCACCTCTGTGATTATGTTAGTTCTGTTTGGGCTGCTATAACAGAATTCCATAGACTTATAAACAACATAAATTTATTTCTCACAGTTTTGAAGACTAAGAGGTCTAAGATCAAAGTGACTGCATGTTTGGTGTCTGATGAGAGCCCGTTCCCTGGTTCACAGATGACTAAGACCTCACGGGGTCCTCATGCGGTTGAAGCAGTGAGGGAGGGCCTGGGGGTTCTCTTTTAAGGGCATAAACCCATTCACGACACTCTGCCGTCATTCTACCTTGTTGTCCAGTTGTTAAGTTGTGTCCAACTCTTTGCAACCCCAGGGACTGTAGCCTACAAGGCTCCTCTGTCCACGGAACTTTCCAGGCAAGAGTACTGGAGTGGGTTGCCATTTCCTTCTCCAGGGGATCTTCCCGGCCCAGGGATTGAACCCAGGTCTTCTACATTGCAGGCAGATGCTTTACCGTCTGAGCCACCAGGGAAGTTCCTCGTGGCCTAACCACCCCCTAAAGGCACCACTTTCAAATACTATCACATCAATTAGGTTTCAACATACAGATAATGGGGGGACACATTTAGTCTGCAGCAGTGATCTGTGGGGCGGAGGAAAGAGTACCAAGAATCTAAACATACTAACAGACTGGGTGACTCGAGCAAGTCACTCTCCTTTTCTGAGTCTTAGCTTTCTTCACTGAGGACATGGGAACTTGGACATTAATCTGGGAACTTTAGTTGTAGCTTTTTTGTGTGACCTTGAGCAAACCACCTAAACTTTCTGGGCTTTATTTATTTATCTGTAAATTAAGGTGGCTGGAAAAGAATGGCCTTTGAAGGCTACTATAAGCATGAAAACTTTATGTTCTCTAAGACTGAAATTCCATTTCTGATTCCCTCCCTTCCTCCCTGGTCTCCCACTTCCTCACTTCATCTGGAGCCGTTTTTTTGCTCTCATTGTGGTCCAGTCTTCACCTTGGCCTTTGCACCCTCCCAGTCTTATCACCAGGAATCCTGGTGGCTCAGCAGAAAAGAACCCTTCTGCCAATGTAGGAGACACAGGTTCAATTCCTGGGTTGGGAAGATCTCCCGGATAAGGAAATGGCAACCCACTCCAGTATTCTTGCCTGGGAAATCCCATGGACAGAAGAGCCTGGTGGGCAACAGTCCATGGGGTCGCAAAGATTTGGACATGACTGAGCAATTAAACAACAGTCTCCTCATTGTTCCACCTGCAGTCTCCCAGGTATCCATCCCATCTCCTTCTCTGCATTTGCTGATGCTATGACTTCAATGTGGGAAAACCTCACTCACTTCTTCTCCAACAAAGCACTGAGTCCCCCTTTACAATCTGGCTCAGGGTTACATCCTCCCTGGAAGCTTCTCAGGACACTCCTGTCCCACCACTTTCTACCCATCTCTACAGCCTCTACTGTTCATCTCCATCAGAGCCCTTGTGCCATAAGATCATCTATTCAATTTTGAGACCTAGGATGGTATTAGTCATTTTCATATCCTCAGTTCCTAAAGTACATGGTACTTGGTGAACTGCCACTCAGCGAGTGAACTGATCCCAGCACATCAATGAGGGTTTATGTGCCACTTGGACACGTGCTATGGGATGCACCTACTAAAGAAAGACCAAAATTAGAACCTCTATCCCCCCCTCTTTTTTTTTGGCTGTGCAACATGCAAGACCAGGGATCCCAGGACCAGGGATCAAACCCTCAAGAACCTACAACCCCTGCAGTGGAAGGGTGGAGTATTTACCACCAGATCGTCAGGGAAGTCCCTCTATCTCCTCATTTTAAAAGGCAGATACTTTCAATTGGATATCTCTTTAAAACACATAATCAGGACATCATGCCCTTTATTTCCAATGCTGAACTCACTTTCCCTCCCAGACCAGCCACCGCCCCCCCCCCCCCAACCTTTTTAAAGATGTACTGTGTCCTGAAGGCTCAAACCTTGGAAACATCTTTGGCTCCTACCAATGTCCTTATCTCATTCTGTATTCCTTCTTTCTTGAACTTTTCTACTGGTTTTCTAATGGGCCCCTGATTCTCCTCTATCACCTTTGAATATACCCTACAGATTAATCTTCCAAAAGTTCAATTCCAACTGTGTCATTCTTCTTTTAAAAGAAAAGTCCTCGTGGCCTACTAAATACTATCTAATCTCCTCTGGCTCTCATTCAAGCCTTTTATGATCTTATGCTAACCTCACTTTCCTAGATCAACGATCCATCAATGGAAGGCAAAAAATAATGTCTTCAAACTTCAGCGTCTTCGTCTGGGTTTTGGAAAACATGGATAGAATTCAACGTGGTCGGGTGATCAGAGCTATGAAGATGTGAAGATTCTTAATCACAGTTCTATCACTTATTGTTCGAGTGACCTGGACAGCCACTTCACTTCTCTGAATATTAATTTTCTTAATTAAAAACAAGAGTTCTGACAGTTTTCCCTGGATGTTATTGGGGCAGAAAAGGAAAGAAAAGCTCCCATTTGGTACAAGAGTCCTTGCATACATATAGCTAGTTTCTTTGATCAATCAAGTCTAATTATGATACATAATGGGGCAAAATTTACTTAGTTTTCTCCCAAGAGAAATTCTCTGTACAGGCAGTAACAGAAAGTCTCCATGGGGAGGACCTTCCTTGTCTTATATTGAGTTTCTTGGGTGGTTCTGTGGCTTATGCAAGTATAGACAAGCAGTGACCTATTATCTTAGGTAAGGCTTATATAACATGGTGTTTTTGCCTCATGGTATAGGAGTTGCTTCCAGTTATGAAGAACTTTGGGAAGGGGAGGTGTATGTATTTGCAAACTAGTACAGGAGTTCCTATGGGTTGGATTGTGTCTCTCCAGAAGATACATTGAAGTTCTAACTTCAGTAAGAATATTTACTGACTATTCAGTGACCATATTTAGAAAGAGCATCATCACAGATGGGATTATTAAAATGAAATCAGACAGGAGTAGGGTGGGTCCTTAATCCAATATAGTGATTGTTCTTATAAGAAGTTTAGGAGAGACACAGAGACACTGCAGAGGAGAACACCATGATGATAGAAACAGGGATTAAAGGGCTGCGGGCAAGACATTCCAAGGTTTGCCAGCAAACCACCAGATGCCAGGAAGGACTCTCCACAGGTTTCAGAGGGAGCATGGCCCTGCCGACACCTTGACTTTGGGCTTCTAACCTCCAGAACTGTGAAAGAATACACATCAGTTGTCTTAAGCCACCCAGTGGGGCTTTGCTGTGGCAGCCCAGCAACACTGGTACAGGGGCATTCTGGAGGTAAAGGAACTTGATTTCTGCTCCCCAAGATTCTAAATAATCCCATGGCTGATAAAAGTAAAAATACTGCTGAAATAAAAGACCTTGAAGAAAGAGGGTATTGGGAGCAGCGACCCAGCTTTTCCACAGCTCTGGGGGTGGGCAGGTTCTGGTACAGCACGCGGTTCAGGCTGGAGGCTCTTCCAGATTCAGCCACTTCAGTGCGCTGGGGGTTCTCGGGGGTAAAAGGACTGACCATGTGCATAGGGTCTGGAAAGGGCTGTTCAGTTCAGTTCAGTCACTCAGTTGTGTCTGACTCTTTGCGACCCCATGAATCACAGCACGCCAGGCTTTCCTGTCCATCACTAACTCCCGGAGTTTACTCAAACTCATGCCCATCGAGTCGGTGATGCCATCCAGCCATCTCATCCTCTGTCGTCCCCTTCTCCTCCTGCCCGCAATCCCTACCAGCATTAGGGTCTTTTCCAAAGGGTCAACTCTTCGCATGAGGTCGCCAAAGTATTGGAGTTTCACCTTCAGCATCAGTCCTTCCAATGAACACCCAGGACTGATCTCCTTTAGGATGGACTGGTTGGATCTCCTTGCAGCCCAAGGGACTCTCAAGAGTCTTCTCCAACACCACAGTTGAAAAGCATCAATTTTTTGGCGCTCAGCTTTCTTCACAGTCCAACACTCACATCCATACATGACCACTGGAAAAACCATAGCCTTGACCAAATGGACCTTAGTTGGCAAAGTAATGTCTCTGCTTTTTAATATGCTATCTAGGTTGGTCATAACTTTCCTTCCAAGGAGTAAGCATCTTTTAATTTCATGGCTGCAGTCACAATCTGCAGTGATTTTGGAGCCCAAAAAATAAAGTCTGACACTGTTTCCACTGTCTCCCCATCTATTTCCTATAAGGTGATGGGACCAGGTGCCATGATCTTAGTTTTCTGAATGTTGAGCTTTCAGCCAACGTTTTCACTCTCCTCTTTCACTTTCATCAAGAGGCTTTTTAGTTCCTCTTCACTTTCTGCCATAAGGGGGGTGTCATCTGCATATCTGAGGTTATTGATATTTCTCCCGGCAGTCTTGATTCCAGCTTGTGCTTCCTCCAGCCCAGCGTTTCTCATGATGTACTCTGTATATGAGTTAAATAAGCAGGGTGACAATATACAGCCTTGATGTACTTCTTTTCCTATTTGGAAAGGGCTGTTACTCAGGACTAATAACAAGCTAGTAGTCTCTACCCAGGGCTTCATTAGTGGCTCAGTGGTAGAGAAGCCACCTGCCAATGCAAGAGACGTGGGTTCGATTTCTGGGTTGGGAAGATCTCTTGGAGAAGAAAATGGCAACCCATTATAGTAGCATTGCCTGGAAAATCCCATGAACAGAGGAGCTTGGTGGGCTATAGTTCATGGAGCCATGAAAGAGTTGGACACGACTTAGCAACTCAACAGGACTTCCCTGGTGGTTCAGACAGTAAAGAATCCACCTGCAATGTGGGAGACCTGGGCTCGATTCCTGGGTTGAGAAGATCCCTGGAGGAGGGCATGGCAGCCCACTCCAGTATTCTTGCCTGCAGAATCCCATGGACAGAGGAACCTGGCAAGGTATAGTCCATCGAGTTGCAAAGAGATGGACACAACTGAGTGAGTAACACACACACACCGCCCCACCAGGGGCTGAGGGTTTATTATTCAACGCCTGCTGTAACTTGTAAGTGCAACAGGAACACAGCCGCAGCCTGAACAGGAACCTTGCCTGGTCAGCATGCCATCATCAAGTGGACATGGGTCCACATAGCGACATAAGAGCAGTTTTCCAAAGTGAGCCTTTGTGGATGACAATGGCTACAGTTCTTTCCCCCCAGATATTTAGAAATAAGACTGACACTTCATAGAACAAGTAAGTTCCTGGATTGAGAAAAGGACCTTCTCAAGAAGATACTGAACTTCCTACTGAGGAGGGAAAGCGGGAAATCAAGTAATTACTCAGAAAAATAAAAAGAAATTGTATTCTTTTGTATCCTAAGTTGAAAATGTAGGTCATAATGGCAAACACAGAACACAGTGAACAACAAAGCTCGCCACATGCTTGGCTGTGAAGGATAAAGTGTTCCAGGAATAATAGATGAGAAAGTCTATTATTGGAAGGTTCAAAAGACATTTTCTGAGAACTGTTTCCCGTTTGTTGAACCAAATCTCTGAATGGACTTCAAATAAAATCTCCTTTCTGCAGAAGTGAAGCTATTACTCACAATCAACCAAGAGCAAAAGAGCCACATTACAGCAATGAAAATTGGTCAACTGTTTCCACGCAGAACCGAATTCAGAAAAATTTTCATTTTCTCTGCACCAGCTTGTCATCAGCTATGAGTTCCGCTTGGAAACAGCCAAGTAATGCTCACAGTTTGACATTACATGGATATAACATGGATGTAAAGCCCCTCCTCCAGGAGCAAAATAAATAAGTTGGCAAAAAATGATGAAAGGAAGCATGTGCACCTTCTGAGTGCTCAAGATCAGCATGGTGGTGCTTAGCTATTCCTGCCACCTGCTTCAGTGGGGTCTTGGTGGGACCTGCCGAGAGTACAGTGCTGTGTTAAAGTGGGAACTGTGTGTGCACATAATGATAAACAGTTAGGACGTGCTCAAAGAACACGACTGCTGATGTTACTGAATCTATAAAGGGGACTTTACAGGGGCTATTATAATCCTAAGGATTACGGGAAACAAACATGATTTTCTGCTGCACAAGAGAAGATCATAACTTTGGCGAGAGAGACAAAAGGTGACGGCTCACAAGCTGGGAATCTGAGTCCAATCACCAGCACCTGGAGGTTTATACTTCATTTCTATGTTGCAAGTCCTTATTTAAGTCAATGATGATGAGCCATCCCATCTATATAATGGACATAGAAGCCTTTCTCTTCTACAGAGATACTAGAAAGTTTAATGAGCCAACGTTTCCTATGTGAATTCACCAAAACTAAGGTGCAAAAAAAGTGAACTAAATACAAAGTAAAGAAAGATTATTATGTACCCAGTTAAGCTTCTTGGATACTACTGAATAAGAAAGGATGATTTTTCTGCATATTATTCTTACTTGACCCTCGTTTTCATGGTTCCTCTTTTTCTTTTCTCTTGGTCTCCTTTACATGAAAACACACATAAGACAGAGTACAATTTTCTTCTTTTTAACAGGATCCTTCACAGCAAGACCATAGGGAAATAGATTGCTTCATTCCATAAACGTCTATCCCTTGCTTTTGATAGATAAAGTATAATATGTTAGCTACTAGGGAAGCTAGAACATCGCTTTTGCTTTCAAGGGGTCTAAAACTCTTTGAGGAGTCTAAAATCACATAAGGGCCAGTAAGGCATGAATTTACAAAGAACAAAATCAAGCAAGTATTGTGCCAAAAAGATTTGTAAAACCAAGTTTATGGATTTTCAGAAAAAGGAAAACTCTTCTTGGAATTTGAGCTAGCATTTAAAAGTCAGGTATGGAATTCAGCATGCGAAGATGAACACAGGACGTTCCGGAAAAAGGCAATGGTGGAATGAAGGTTTGGAGGGTTGGTGGATGACTTGATTCCACAGGTGACAACTCAGTTGTCTAGTTTGGTTAAAAGGTGGGTTGTCCGTGGGCGGCTAGTCCTGTATTAAGCTGGAAAGTCATTTAGAGTTTGATTGAAGAAGGAACTAAGTGTCAGGCTGAGTCTAAAACAGTGTTAAGAACATTTTTTTTTTTTTTTTTTTTTTTTGGCTTTTAAAGATTATTATTAAACAAAAAACACTCTGACCCTCCTTTAAGAAAAAAAGATTATTATTACTAGTAGTATTGGGATTATTATTATAAACTATTATTAATTGGGGCAGATGGAGCTGCTGTGGCTGAAGTGCTTCCTCTCATTACACTCACATACTTTGGTGCCTTTAAGGAGCCCCACGGAACTCTGAGGACTCTGCAGAGGACCTTTGTACTTTGCAGGAGGCAAAGGGCAGTCATTAAATGTTTTTCTTTTTTAAAATATTTATAGGAGTGTAGTTCCTTTACAGTGTTGTGTTAGTTTCTGCTGCAGAGCGAAGTGAATCAGCTCTATGTATATTATCTCCTCTTTTTCGTACTACCCCCCATTTAGATCATCACAGGGCATTGTGAGTTTCCTCTCACTAGTTACCTACTTCATACATAGCAGTGTATATATGTCAACCCCAACCTCCCAACTCATCCCACCCCCACTTTCCCTCCTTTGTATCCATATGTTTGTCCTCTATGTCTCCTCTCTTTCTGCTTTGCAAATAGGTTCATCTGTTCTAAGCATGGAGCTGGCATAATCAGAACAGAATATTCTGAATATTCACCTGGTAGGACTTTTGAATTAATTGCCAGGGGATGGACCAGAGACAGGAAAAACAAAACAAAATAAAAATGTGCTGGCAGAACGTTTGGTATCTAGTAAGCACTCAATAAATGTTTGGTGAATGAGTGAATTATAATAGGAAAGAAAATACAGATTTTTTTTTCAAGGAAATCAACAGCATTTGCAGATTGATTATGGGAGACAAGAGGGAAGTTGTGAAAACATTCAGTTTCAGGTCTGGGTTCCTAGAAGTGTGGTATCATGAATAGGACAGGGAAAGCTTAAGCAGAACTGATTTGATGGGAAAGATTATCTGTTAAGTATTTGACAGGCTAAATGCTGAATACATTAGAGATATTCAATTGGAAACAACGCCTAAGGACTTTTGTAATGGGAGATAATGGGAGGCTGGGGCTTTAGAGAAAGACCAGGGTAATTGACATAGATATAATAATGTGATAAAGACACGTGTGGACAGGATGGGCTTGGGAAGTCAAAGAGGTGAGGCTGATCCTCGGAAAAAATTACATTGAGGACAAGAGGAGGAGGAGGGAAGCTGAAAAGATAATGGCATGGCTGGAGAGGGAATTAAAAAAAACCTCATCACTTCATATCCTGAAAACCAAGTGAGAGACACTTTAAAGGAGAAAATAAACAACACAGTCAGATGCTCCAAGAGCGTAAGAAGGAAGAGAACCAAGAAAAGGTCACTAGATGTGGAGCTTATTAGTCACCCTCAGAGAGAAGTTTCAAGCAGTGAGAAAGGAGGCCTGATTATCCTAGATTAAGGAATAAAAATTGATGGAACAAAATGGAAACAATGATATAGGCCAGATTTTCAAGAATTCCAGCAATAAGTGGAACAAGGGAATCAGACAGTAACTGGATAGTAAGACTATTTTTTCTTTGCTTTTTAAAGCTTGGAGAATCCTGAGTGTGTTTATAAGCACATTGGCAAAAGGGAAAGAGTTGATGGAGGGGAAGCTGTTGGAAAAAAAAGAAAATTACAATCACGTTAAATTTTCTGAGTAATTAAAACCATACTTTTCAAATTTGGAGATACAGTCAGTGAGAAGAGAATGAATGAAATGTGAACATAAGTCTTGTAATTGGATACTTATTGGATATTACAGCTGCATCTTAAGAAATCCCAGGAAATATACTTTACCTGGAAAAATGCTCTAGCATACCCAGTTAGTCATCTGGCAAGAGAATAAGCAGCAGTGTTTTCAGTTGGCACAGAAAACAGAGATGTTTACTACCTTTAAACACTGTTATGAGCCATCATAACATGAGGCTGTTTGTTCACTGCATGAAAATATGGAGCTGTGAGCCTTCAAAGAAACTAAGCTAATGTCCACATACTTTGCCTAAGGCAGATTAAAACTCAGTCCAAGCCAAGAGGAACCTAGGGAGCCATGAAAATCAAATGTCATAGGGCATCCTGTGGGTTCTTGGAAGAGAAACGGACATTAGGTAAAAAAATAAGGAAATGTGAATGAAGGATGTGTGTGTAAGTCACTCAGTCATATCTGATTCTTTGCAACCCAATGGACTGTAGCCTGCCAGGCTCCTCTGTCCATGGGATTTCCCAGGCAAGAATACTGAAGTAGTTTGCCATTTCCTTCTCCAGGGGATCATTACAACCCAGGATTGAAACCATGTCTCCTGCAATGCAGGCAGATTCCTTACCAGCTGAGCCACCAGGGAAGCCTGAATGAAGGATGGTCTTGAGCTAATACTAATGTATCAGCATCGGTTCATTAATTGTAATAAATGTAGCACACTAAGGTAAAATGTCAATAATCGTGGACACTGATGGCATGCAGGGGAACTCTGTATTGTTGTCTCAATTTTCCTGTATTCTAAAACTGTTCTAAAAAAATAAAGTCTAAAGGGAAAAAACAAAACAAAACTCACTCAACCTCAGGGCCTGGAAACCACACCTTAACTCTGGCTGTTTTTAATCTGTAAGACACTAGAGCATAAATGCATGGGCCAGCTGGAAAACATCAGTGAGGTTAGTATGCACAAACACACACTAGCAGGGAGAATTCATCAAGACACGAGCTCTCTGCCTTGAGATTCTTTTTTTTTTTAAGTTGAAGTGAGATCTGATCATACTTTCTGTTTCGGCTACTGGAAAACACAGAGGCAGATTTGGGCCGCTTCTGCCAAGCTTGACACTCACTTCAGTGCCATGATTGAAAACAGGGTACCCAGTCAACTCTCAGGTTCAAATCCTGCCTCCACCACACATCAGCTATGAAAACGGGGTCAGTTGCTCAGACACTTTGGCTCTGTTCTTCATCTATTAAGTGGGGAGGATAATGCCTCCCCCAGAGGGGCAATGAAGTGAGTTAATGAATGCCAAGAGATCAGAATGGTTACATTGTAAGACCTTAGCTACCTATTTGTGGTACTTTTGTGTGTTAGTCTGATCCTTTTCTTTCATTCAAAACCAAATTTATTTCCCAGCCCTCATGGTGCCTGCGCCCCAATGTCCTCATTTATTTATTTATTTTGTTGACTGCTGTGGGCAGCATGCTGGATCTTAACTGACCAGGGATCAAACCCGTGCCCCCTGCACTGGGAGCATGGTGTCTTAACCACTGGACTGCCAGGGAAATCCTTCATTTATTATTCTTTATTACTTTATTCTATCCTTTTGAGTATATTTCATCATGTCATTTTGAGTCTTTAACCACATTAATTTTCCTTTAGGTAACTTAGGGTTGATTGTGGAACTACTGATATTTTTCCTACTAGCATTTTTTTTTTTTTTTTTACAATTTTTAAAATTGTAAAATACACATAGAATTTATCTTAGTGGGTTTTAAGTACACAGTTCAGTGATGTTAAGCACATTGTGCAATCATTACCACCATCCATCTTCAGAACTTTTTTCATCTCGTAAAACTGAAACTCTGTACCCACCAAACAGTAATTTCTGCTCTTCCCCTCCCCACAACCTCAGGTGACTACCATTCCACTTTCTGTCTCTGTTATGATTTTGACTACGTCAAGTCCCTCAAATAAGGGGAATCATATGGCACTTGTGTTTTGTGACTAGCTTATTTTACTTAGTATAATATCCTTCACGTTTCATCCATGTGGTTGCATATATTAGGGAAGCTTCCCTGGTGGCTCAGATGTAAAGTATCCACCTGAAATGTGGGAGATACCGGTTTGATCCCTGGGTTGGGAAGATCCCCTGGAGAAGGGAATGGCAACCCACTCCAGTATTCTTGCCTGGAGAATCCCATGGACAGAGGAGCCTGGAGGCTATAGTCCATGGGTCAAAAAAGTTGAACATGATTAAGACTTTCACTTTACTTCCTTATCTATTCATCTGTCAACAGACACTTGGATTGCCTCCATATTTTAGCTATGTATTGTGAATAATGCTGCTATGAACATAGGTATATGGATATCTCTTCAAAATTCTGTTTTCAATTCTTTTGTGTATATACCTAGATGTGGAATTCCTGGATCATATGGGGGCTCTATTTTCAGTTTTTTGAGCTACCTCCACACTGTCTTCCACGGCAACTGTACTGTTTTACATTCCCATCCAACAGTGCACAAGGGAGCTAGTTTCTCCATATACTAGCCAACACTTGCTATTTTCTGGTTTTGCCTTTGTCTGTCCTAGAGGATATGAGATGTCTTATGGATATAAGATGGATCCTTATGAATATAAGGATATCTTTATGGATACAAGGATATAGGATGTCTATATATCCGAGAGGATATATTATGCCTATCCTAATGGATAAGAGATGGCATTTCATTGTAGTTTTGATTTACATTTCCTTTGCTATTAGTGATGTTGAACATCTTTTCATGTGTTTATTGATCATTTGACTGCCTTCTTTGGAGAAATGTCTCTTCAAGTCCTTTGCCCATTTTTGAATTGGGTTATTTGTTTCTTTGCCATTGAGTTTTAGGAATTCTCCATATATTTTGGATATTAATTTCTTATCAAGTGTATGATTTTCAAACATTCTTTCCCATTCTGTGGGATGACTTTTTATTTTGTTGAAAGTGTTGTGCTGCACAAAATTAAAAAAAAAAAAACTTTAATGAAGTCCTACCTGTCTTCTTATTTCTTCTGTTACCTGTGCCTTTGGTATCACATCCAGGAAATCATTATCACATTATGAGTAATTTTTAAAACACAAAAGTACAAATTTTATATGCATGTCAGTTGTTAGGACTTAGGTTGTTTGACATTTAGGACTGAATTTTAATATAATTTCTAAATGTCTGTGTTTGTGTGTATATATTTTATCTAAGCAACTAAAATCAGTCTGTTGAAGAAGATAGTTAACATAAATGAAATGTATTATTTTGTGAGGCTAAGCCAAGATCATTTTGATATGCTAAAAATTCCCAATATAAACTGCATCTGTTGGTTCAGTAAATAAATTTAATCATAAAAGCGTCTAAGCAGTATACTCGACTAATTTTGCTTGGTGTTAATAGATGTCAGAATGAGCTCAACTTTAACTCTGACCCCCCATATGCAAAGAACTGTCAGTCTCCTGGTCCTTCAGGTATAATGCTTATTTTTAACAGGGTTGAAAAAAAAAGAAACTGGTCCACCACTTGTTTTTTAAAATATAAGAGGTTCCTATATTGAATGGGATGACTGAGCTCATCATATGATAAGCCAACTTCCATATTAATGTTCAATCAGGGAGTCAGGTCAGAATGTTAAAAATAAAATTCTTTTCAGGAAGAGGGAAGGGTGGAGAGGTAAGATAGGGGTAAAGGATTAAGAGATACAATCTACTATATATAAAATTAATAAGCCATACAGATATATGGTACAACACAGAAAATACGGCAAATATTTTACAACTATAAATGGAGTATGGGACTTCCCTGGTTGGTCTGACTGTAAAGAATCTGCCTGAAATGCAGGAGATGTGGCTTCGATCCCTGGGCCAGGAAGATCCTCTGGAGAAGGGAATGGCTAACCACTCCAGTATTCTCATTTGGAGAAGTCCATGGACAGAGAAGCCTGGTGGGCTACAGTCCACGGGGTCACAAAGAGTCAGACACAACCAAGCGACTAAGACTTTCACTTTCTCACTTTCATAAATGGAGTATAAACTTTAAAAGCTGTGAATTACTATGTTGTACACCTGAAACCTATATAATATTATAAATCAACTATACCTCAATAATTTTTAAAGTAAAAAAAATTTACTTAAAAAAATTGTTTAAAGACAAATGTGTGTAAACTATCAATAAATGACACCCAGACCTTCTAAAAAATTTTCATAAAAATGCTTTGATAAACTGGATCTGTTTTACAGTTCTGCAATTCTAGTTCATCAGTAGCATGGTTGGGTCCAGAAGATATTAAAAAATAAATATTTTCAATGTATAGGTGTCTACATAGGTGTCTTTTGCATACATGCTTAGTCGCTCAGTTGTGTTGAACTCTTTGCAACCCATAGACTCTGGTCTGCCAGGCTCCTCTGTCCATGGGATTCTCCAGGCAAGAACACTGGAGTGGGTAGCCATGTCTTCCTTATAGATGTCTTTTCTCCATCTCCAATTCATTTAGTATAAGGGATGAGGTAGAGAATAAGCTTATTTCTCTCCTAGTGACAAGGCAATTATCTCAATATCAATTATTCCATGGTCAATTTTCTTCCACTGGTTCACCATATTAGCTCTATTTTATATTAAATTACTTTATGCATTTGAGTCTATTCCTGGACTTGATGTCTGCCTCATTGATCTGTTGGGTTTTTTTTTTTCCCTGCACCAGTTCAGATTTAATAACTGTTGCTTGTGGCTTCATAGTCCATTTTGATATCCTGTATTTTACATTACAGATATGCAACTTAACACTTCCTGGGACCAGGATCCTTTGCTGTGTAGGTGGAGATGGGTCAGCAGCACATTGTAAACCTCTTAGAACACCACACTTCTCTCTCACAGAGCTGCTTTTTTCCTTTTTATCTGACATTTGTGATTTCAGAAATTGAGTAGGAAGAAATCCCGGGTGTTCTGCCAGGGAACTGCCAGCTCCCTCTTGCTTTCATTCTCTCTTTATAGTCTTTTCCCCCAGTTTTATTGAGATATAATTGACATTTAACATCATATTCATTGAAGGTATGTAGTATAATGATTTGTTATTTGTATGTTTTGCAAAATGATTACAACAGTGAATTAACACCTAGCAGGTCATACAGTTACAGATGTTTCTTCTTATGATGAGAACTTTTAAAACTTACTCAGTGGCATTCAAATACACAATGCAGTATTTTAACTGTAGTCACCATGATGCTTCACATTACACCTCCAGAACTTATTTATCGTATAACTAAAACTTTATACCTTTTGTTACCTTTATCCACTTCTTCTGCCTCCCATGCCTGCCTCTGGCGACCACTAATCCGTTCTCTGTTTCTATGAGTTCAGTCTTTCAGTGTTCCATGTGTAAGTGAGATAAGTATTTTGCCACTATTAGTCTTTCTGTGTGACTCATTTCACTTAGCATAATGCTCTTGAAGTCCATTCATGTTGTTGCAAATGGCAGGATTTCCTTCTTTTTATGGCTGAATCATATTTCATTGTGTATATACCACATTTTCTGTGTCCACTCATCCATCGATGGACACTTAGGTTGCTTCCATGTCTTGCATGTTGTAAATAATGCTGCAGTGAACATGGAGGTGTAGGTATTTCTTTGAGACTGATGTAATTTCCTTTGGATATACACACAGAAGTCAGATTGATGGATCATATGGTTAGTTCTATTTTTAATTTTTTGAGGAAACTCCATACTATTTTCCACAGTGGCTGCACCAGTTTACATTTTGCAATTTACATAATATATAAACTTACATGTAAATACAGCTTATGTATATTAATTACATTAAAGCTGAGTCCTAAATACTACATAGTTTAGAAGAGATGAATAAGCATTCTGGGTAGATAGAGCATCTGCTATGGTTTTACATTTCTTTGAATCTCTTCTTAATTCTACTTGCAGGTCTCTTTATTCAGAAAGGATCAGATATGATCTCCATAAATTTTACTCTATAGAAATATACCTGAGTGTAAGCAATATCAACTTTCTTTGATGTTATTTTCCTAACAAGTCAATCATTTTTCCCTCCCTATCAGTTTCTAATTGAGTCAAGTATCTTCTCCTTGCTGTTAGTATCCTGCCTAATTTATGCTTTCATTTTCACTATCAGTTCTTATATGTTCATTCTTTGTTCAGCAGAAGGTAAGCAGCTTCCTTGTCTTTCCATCTCTAACAGAGAAAAGAGAGAAGGAAACATCACAGCATAATTAGAACAGGCTTTGAAGACAGATAACTCAGAAAAAGGAAAGAAGGGGAAGGCAAAGAGAAAGGAAGAAAGCCAGTTTATGTTTTCTTGCTGGGCTGGCTGCCAGATGGGGTGTCAACTTTTTCCAGGCTGTCAGAGACCTATCCACCACATGAAGAAGAAGAATCTTCCATCCACGCTTCTTCCTGCTGGGAAAGGCCCCTAAGTCTTGCCCTGCAAGGATGGGATGACTTTCTGGCGTATCATATACTCCAAACTCTGATTCGAAGGATGAGAAGGAGAAAAGGAGACCTGGCGATGGGAATGCCCATGGGCCTTTGGCCTCAGAGTCTTCTCATAAGAATGATCAGGATGGGCTGAGTGGCTCACTGGTCCTACCAGTGAACCAGTTTCTGAGTAGGATATGGTGACAGCCCTTTCCTAGGGCCTGGTTCTGTGTTAGTGTGACTGCTCTGCAGGGAAGAGGACCCAGCAGACTTGTGGGTCCCTGAAGGTGGTCACATCCCAGTGTCAGGGAGTGGATGCGAGAAAGCAGCCCTAGGAAGCCAGCAGGGCTGACCAAGAGTCTCTCCAGCAGCTGGCAGCTCACAAGCTGCTCTCTACAGGGGCCCTCCCTGAGCCCCGGGCTACACAGGGCAGCTCTGAACTCTTCCCCAGTGTGGATCAAGCTTCATCAGGCGTGTCTCTTGGATCCCTCCTCTGTCTTCATGGGTACAGACTATGTCGGTTTCACCTCAGGACCTTTCAGAGCCTCGATCCATGACCCTATCGTCTATGGCTCAAGCCCACAGGGGCCTCTTTCCTTCCAATTTTTGCTATGTCCATGCTGGTACGCATTATTGCATCACACTTTGGCATTACTTTCAGAAGAGGGAAGTAGTCGGTGTGGTCTGTGAAATATTATAAAGAATCACAATAGTTGAGTTTGTTACTGGCATTTAGTTGAAAGATAAGACATACAGGAAAAAAGAATCTGTTAGAAGCTCTTTATTCTATGAGCCAATCGGATCTACAAGGTAATAAGAGACCTGAAGTTTGATGACCAGAAGTGAAAATTAGTCAGTACCAAGTTAGACGTATGCTTTAAATCCTTAGTTAAAGAAACAAACAATTTGAAAGAAATACAAGATCAGTATTATTTTTGCAGACATACTAAAGGAACCAGAGAATTTTCCAAAATTCCATCTTTGGAAGTTTTACTTAAATGCATTACTTCCAAAATGAACAATAAGGTAGAAATGAAGGCTTGAGAAACAGAATATAAGATCTGAGAAAACATAATTAAATACTTCTCTGAAGAATTTCAACACTGAGGTAAGCTCTCTTTTATCACACATAGTTAAAGATCTCCCTATATTGGGGTTCTGGAGCATTTTCATGGAGTTTGGTTTGGGAGTTACACTGGATATAGTGCAATTGTTTGTTCTAGAAGATTCACGTGGGAATCGAGACATAAAAGACAACCCTTTGACCATATCCATGCAAGAGTTCATATCCCGCATAAAGAGGCTATTAATTTTTACACACTTAGGATCTGAAGTCGCAGCTTCTGGCCTCTTGTATGAGATTGTTAGATAACACTCAGTGACACACGCCACCTCTCTCCATCCCACCCTTGAAAAGGAGGCAACTGAGATCACAAATAATAGTCTGTTTACCCAACTGGTTACACCACTGAAGATGCATTTCCTGTTCTGAAGCTAAAATCTCTGTAATTTCCTATTGGAACACCAGACTTGGGCCTGGGCTGAGCACCCTATGTTTAAGGGGCACGAAAGCCACTCTCAGCTTCCATAAAATTATTCTTCCAAGAGAATTTACATGGATTTCAGTGCTTGTTATAGCTCCTTTGAACTTCAGTTTCCTCATCTGTAAAGTGGGGACAACAGTATCCTCCAGATTAGGTTGCTGGGGACACAAAGGAAGGCTGTGCAAGTGAGCTGTGACACAGGGCTGAGCACCCGAGGGCCCTGCCCCATGGATGCTGATCATTCATGTCCTGGCTGCCTGGCAGGCCCAGCCCTGCCCCCATACCTCCCCTCCCCTTGGGTCAGCCCTGGGTCTGTAGGATCCCCACAGCTTCCCCCAGAGTGTCCTGTCTGGGAACTCAGCTGGGGGTCAGTGCATCACCCATCAGGGAGGTGGATGGTGGACTGACTCATGGAGGTGACCACCATATCCGTCATGTGGTCCAGAGTCACGGCCCCGCACCCACCAGCTAGAGAACCACAAAGCCATGCATCTCTTTAAAGTTCCCATCTTAACTCAGGAAATTGAAGTAACTTTCAAGGGCAAACCTTCAAATAAACAAAAGGAAGACAAGAAAACTTACCTGCAGTTTTCTCCCCCAGAGATGGCTGTTGGCATTTCCAGTCTCTTCTGCTATGCCTGTGTGTATCTATATTTAGATAAAAGGGACCAAGCTGTTTTTCCTTTTAATGGAATATAGTGTATGTCCTCGGTATTAGGTGGTTCCCAAGAATTATTTGCTGAAATCATGAGTTGAAATCAGCAGTATTTTGAGGCCAATAGAAGAGATGAAGCAAGTTGAGGCTGCTGGAGTTTGCAGCCCCTGAGTTATGCTGAGCAAATGCTACTGGCTCCAGGCACACTGGCCTCACTCTATCAAATCTCCTGTCGTGATGCTGATTTGTTCCACTCAGTTTGAGGATCTGACCAAAATTATAGTACCTTGCTCCTGGGCTGTTGGTAAGATCAAATGAGATCATGCATCTAAAACACTTAATATAGAACCTAGTATATAGTAAGAACCAAATGGAGAGATAAGAACTGTGGAATATTCTGCAGCAATTAGAATCAATAAATGTGATATGCACACAGCAACAAGGATAAATCTTAGAAACCTAGTGAAGTAAAAACAGAAAAAGATATGTAACACAGTAAGTACCATTATGTAGATTGATAGGACAGGTTTACACCATTTGTAAGAATGCACACAAATAAACAAATACACAGTAAACATCTTAGAGCAATCACCTATTGGGGCAAGCAGGGCGTGGTCAGTGAGAGAACAGGAATGTGGCGTAAACAGAGGAAGGAAGAGCAGGCACTGGAAAATTGGCACTAAAAGGGCCATGGGGCTTCTCTGGTGGTCCAGTGGTTAAGAATCCGTTTGCCAATGCAGGGGACATGGGTTCGATCCCTGGTCTGGTTAGATTCCACATGTCACAGGGCAACTAAGCCTGTGTGCCACAACTGCTGAGCCTGTGAGCAGCAGCTACTGAAGCCTGTGTGCCCTAGAGCCCGTGTTCTGCAACAAGAGAAGTCACTGCAATGAGCAGCCCACGCACCACAGCTAGAGAGGAGTTCCCACTCACTGCAATGAGAGAAAAGCCTGTGAAACAACAAAGACCCAGCACAGCCAAAAATAAGTTAAAAAAAAAAAGTGTGCCGTGAACTGAGCAGTATAATTAACTCCATTCCCTGCATCTGAGGTTAAAAATAAAAAAGATAATAATAGTTATTATTAATACTCCCAGACCTCCCACATCCTTTCAACTGTAAAACATCGGAATATCCTTCAGACGGCATCCTTCTTGCCCCTGCTCAGGAAGGAAAGCGTTTTCCTCCAGCTTTCTGGGTGATTTAACACATCAGGGAATAAGTATCTGAAAAGACATGGAGCTCCCGTGTAGCCATTTCTGGACCTCAGAGCTAAATTGCAAAGTCGGTTCTACACATGTGGTTTCAACTATGAAATTAGGGCAAGGTAGGAAGCTGACACAGAAAAAAAAGGAAAAAAGATTTCTTATAGTGTTGCTATCCCTTCCAGTGGAAGGTCACCTGCCTCTTTTTTTTCCATTAGTTCAAGGCAAGATTGACTGTGGCTGCTATAGCATCCCTTCAAAAGCACAGCCTGTGAATAATGCTTCAGCAAATATGGGAGTGCATATTCACATTGGCCAAAAATGGAAACAGCTCAAATGCCCATCCACAGATGCATGGAAAAAACACAGGTGGTACACATACATAACAGTTTAGTTGTGAGAAAGGAGGATATCCTGCCAGTTGTGACAACATGGCTGGACCTTGAGTATATTATACTAAGTAAGATAAATCAAAAGACATGTGCTGTATGATATCACTTATACATGGACTCTAAAAAAGTCAAACCTGTAAAAAAAAAAATAGAATAAAATGCTGGTTACTAGGGAGATGAGGAATGGATAAGATTTACGGTATTTAAAGGTACAAACTTATAACAAGTAGTAAATAAACCATAGAGATCTAACGCACAGTATAACGGATGTAGACAATAATGTGCTATAATTATGTAATGTCATAAATATCACTAAAGATCATATTACAATACATAAATGTATCAAATTAGCGCATGGTATATCTTCAGCATACACAATAATAGGCTTCCCTGATGGCTCAGATGGTAAAGAGTCTGCCTGCAATGCAGGAGACCCAGGCTTGATCCCTGGGTCAGGAAGGTCACCTGGAGAAGGAAATGGCAACCCACTCCAGTATTCTTGCCTGGAGAACTCCATGGACAGTGGGGGGAGTCTGGGGGGCTACAGTCCATGGGATCACAAAGATTTGGACATGACTGAGCAACTAACACTGTACGATGTTACATGGTAAATTAATTCAACAAAAATTTTGTTGAAATAAGAAAAGAAAACCTATGGAATGGAAAAAAAACAATTGCAAACCATATATTTGACAAGGGGCTAGCATCCCAAACATATAGAGAACATCTACAAAAAAAAAGAAAGAAAGAAACCAAAAGCCCACAGCCTGATCCAGGAGCTGTGCTGTCCCCATCTGACGGCCAGTTGCACAGTGAATAATTGTGGGGTCTTGATGGTGCAGATTCGCACTTAGCTTGATCAGTGCTGGCACAGCAGAAAAGAATGGATGGGAAAATGTTTGGATTTTAGCAGTAACAGAGAGAAGTTGGAAAACAATTATTGGCCAAGCCTGAGAGCTCTGGTGGAGGCTGGTGTGGGACTGTATTTTCTTGCTGACAGCCGAAAGTGAGCCCAGCTTTAATGGAGCTATTTTTCTTCCTTTTTAAAGTTACCTCCAATTCTAATGATCAGTTCTCTCAAGAAAGCAAGAAAATGGATTGGGGAAGGGGGAGTTTGGTTTGTTGTTCTATTATCCGTAATAGGACTGAAAACATGTTTTCCCACCAGGTGTCTGCTCGTAAACACACTACTGCAGGTGCGCTAGTGTTTTTACAAAGGTGAACAGGTCTCAGCAGTCCCGGAGGGAACCCCGTTTCCGCAGCTCCAGCAGAACTGCCACCCTCTTCTTAGATGAGACATCTCACCCACTCCCCAGGCTTCACTACGAATCCTGTCCCATTCTCCTGCCTTGGCCTCTGACTGATCCTCTCTCAAAAGCCTCATTCTGTTCAACTTTCTCCTCCCACCTGCCAAGTCAGGGATGCTCAAGTGTGTGTGTGTGTGTGTGTGTGTTTGAGTTGTCAGCCCGTGTATAGACACGTTTCAGAGTCTGGGAGCAAGAGTTGAGTTTGAAAACAAAGTGGCATTTTGTCCTATTGCTTTGATTTCATTCACCATATTTAATGGGACTTTCTGGCTCAGACAGTAAAGAATCTGCCAGCAATGTGGGAGACCTGGGTTGGATCCCTGGGTTGGGAAGATCCCCTGGAGAAGGAAATGGCAATGCGCTCTAGTATTCTTGCCTGGAGAATTCCATAGACAGAGGAGCCTGGCGGGCTACAGTCCACGGGGTCGCAAAGAGTCAGACACGACTGGAGCAACTAACACTGGCATTAGAAATAACATCACCGGTGGATACGAAGTCCTTGTGCTCATCACAGGGGGATGTGAGTTTTTCAGAGTCTAAGAAACCTGACTCCATCATTAGATATTTTCAAGGGTCTAAGCAACAGCCAGTGATCAGCTCACCATCCCTGCCGCTGTTACTGGTGTGTCTCTCTCTCTTCCATATATTTAATTTCACTCTCCTCACTGACCTCATTTACTGTTACAGCTTCAGTTTTTATTTCTGTGTAAACAACTCCTAATCCTCTAGTCCGGAGATGCTCCCTCTCTCCCACCCAGCTCCTTCTCTCTTCCTCTCGTGCTCCCTTCCCTTCCCTTCCCTCATTCTCTCCCTCTCTCTCATGATCTTCTACGAGCATCAGCCTAGTAACTAACAGCAGGGGCTCTGGAGTCACAGTGCCTGAATGGAAATCTTCGCTCTGCACTAATCAACTGGTATAACAGGCAAGCTACTTAATTTCTCTATGCCTCAGCATTGTCATCTGTAAGATGGGCATACGGTACTTTCCGTAGAGGGCTGCTGGGAGCAGGACCTGCAGTAACTACTGGTTGTTTTCCTGGTCCCTTGGTCTGGAGAAATGCACACACCCAATAAATCTTACAAATAATTTTGAATGGCCTTTGAACCTACTCTTTTCAAGATCACCAACAAACTCTGGGGCTCCAGGCTCAGTGATCACTGGTCCTGATCTGACTAGTGCCCCCAGCAGCACTGACCAGTCCCCTCTTCAGTCTCCCCAGGCTTCCTCCTACCACCCTGGCCTGATCTGGGATGACTAAGGACTCAGGAGTCATTTAGCTTCTCCATCTGCACTCTCCTTAGAAGGATGACTGGTCCTACCCTACAGTTTTGAGCAGAAGAAAGGAGCTGAAGAAACTCAGCTCCTCAGCCTCCGTCTCTCCTCTGAGACCACGCCACCTGCCAACTCCTGAATATCAGACGCGTCTCAGACCAGCACAGTGGAGTCTCGCTGTCCTCCAGACTTCCACACTTGCTTATCCCTCAGTCTCGTCTCTGCAGGTGCTCAGAGAGGAGACCTGTGTAAGGAGAGAAAGGAATCCACTGTGGGATCCAGTCGAGAGCTGTGTGTGGCTTGGACTGGAGCTGTGCTATGGAGAAGGTGAGCGGTGGGCATGTACCAGCTTGTCTTGGCAAAGGATGGGGTGAGGAGGGGGGAAACCTTGGAGGCAGATGCCAATATGCAGTGTATGTGAGATGGGCAAGGTCGAGAGAGAGCGAACTTCACATCAAAAACAGTTAGAGGCAAAGGACAAGGCACGTTCTGGGCACCCGAAAGAATGTGTGTTGTGCTGCCTACCACTGGATACGTGTGGGAGATTCTCTCTTTTCATGAGAGAATTTTTAGGGAAGCTAAGTTACAGCTAAAGGGAATGGAATGTTGCAGAAAAGGGTAGATAAAGCCAACACAGATCCTTATAACCAGATATAATTGCCCAGTTCCCTAAATTAATTCTCCCAGTACTATATACAATGCTATATACATTAAAAAAAAACTTTTAAATGACATTTCAAACATGCAGCAAACTATAGGCTTGTGTTATAAATATCTTTATACCCACCACTCTGCTGTGATGTATATATACATTTTTTCTACTTTTTTATTTAAATATATTAAAATTTTTTTACAATGTTGTATTGGTTTCTGCCATACAACAATGTAAATCAGCCATAATTATACATACATCCCCTTCTCTCTCTGCCTCCCATCTCTCCAGGTCATCATGGAGTGCCAGACTGGGATCCCTGTACAACACAGCAACTACTCACCAGCTATCAACAAATATACACTATCAGGTGTGAGATGTAATCTATATATCTTTTTGGGCTTCCCAGGTGGTGCTAGTGGTAAAGAACCCACCTGCCAATGCAGAAGACATAAGAGATGATAGTTTGATCCCTGGGAAGATCCCCTGGAGAAGGAAATGGCAACCCACTCCAGTATTCTTGCCTGAAGGATCCCATGGACAGAGAGCCTGAGGGGCTACAGTCCATGGGGTCACAAAGAGTCAGACACAACTCAAGGGATAAGTATCTTTTTAACGGCACTTGCCTCTGTAGCATTATTGTGTTGTTACGAATTCACTTTATTTTCTTGTGTTATAGAAAATGCCTTGAGGGCAAAGCCTCACCTCCTCTTCGTATCTCAGAGGCATCTTACATGATGCCTCTCACACACAGTAGGTCTTCTAATCTTTGCTAAGTTAAACTGAGTTCTTGAAAGACCTTGAAGAAATCTTCAGGAAAAAAGAAATTGTGGCAAGCAGCGTATACTATTCTTATAGATTTGAGAATCTGCAGCTATTTTTAAGAGATATTAATTCAGAAGGAAGACTGTAAGAAAAAATAGGACAGTAGCTGCATCTCATGACATATAACTAAGAAAATGTATTTCATTTGCTGACATCCTTGGCTAACATTTCTGATTCTGGAATCAAAGGCACAGGTAACCCAAATCTCAACTTTCCCCTGTAGGCTTTCAATTTCTGTGCCATCCTACGAATGCTAAATATATTTGATTTATTAAGAAAGATTTTAGGCGTGTAATATGGTAACAATTTACTATCAGCTCTGGCAGGTTTATCGTTAGGCAATGTTAAAGCTTTTGTCAAGTCCCAGTTGCTGTGTCTCCTGCCCTAAAATGTCTTTTACCTCCTACACATTCAGGGAAGTGTTGTACTGACTGATCTATTAGAGCCTACCATTGTGCTCCTTGACACAGAGCTACATCAGTGACTTACCAGAACTCCCGGAAGAACTTGTCATATACCATGGTAAGTGAGACTTTCAACAGCCGTGGCAAGTAGTTAGGGTGACAGAGGCATCTGGTTGTCCGGGATAATCCCAGTTTAGACCTGCTGCAGATCAATAATGTCTCAATTATTATTAGGAATCCCATGTCTCATGAGCATCTGGGTTGAGATAATAAAACTATCTGGTCACCCTATCAATTATGACCTAAACTTTTTATATCACATGACTGCCATATGTGAATGAGGTTTCCATTGTTTTTATTTGCGCATTGTCCTGACAAATGGATTAAATAAGACTTTTTGCTTTGTTTTAGGAAGTCACACTAGACATCACAAACAAGTCTATTTTGGGCAAGCTTTCTGAAGAGAACACAAACTGAAATAAATCCGCTCACCCAGATGTTTCCATCACAAATTGTGCCGACACGGCACAACTGCCTTTCCACCGGGACAGAGCAAAGCGTCAAAAAACAGTAGGAACACAAACTTAAATTACACAGTAAAAATGTTCAACATTTAAAGTCTAGAACTGTGGTTACAGAATTTAAGTCAAAACCAGCTTAAATTTCAGAAACAACAACAAAGACCCAGGATGGCTTTTTATTAGAGAAATGATCTCTCTCTTTTATTTCATCTGCATCAGATTCAAAAAAGGAAAAATCATACAACATTAGAATAAATGTAGTTATAACTATGTTTTCAGCCTAGCAATTTCAGCTCAATTTTCAGCAGCAACGTTTCACTAGAATCAGAGATTTCTTAGATGGTTTAAAAACACAGTGAAAATTTGGCACTTTGGAACCTTACGTGAATACAGCTTTAACTTATTATTTTCAAAGAAAAATGAGATTTAACATTAAAAAACTAAGGCAATGCCCCTTAAGGTCCTTAAAAAAAAAAGAAAAGAAACTCAACCTGCTGTACACATTAAATAATTCAAATCAATGATCCTTTTAAGCCCTTAGCAATGCACGAACCAATGGGGAAAAGCAATCTAATACTTCATGCATTTAGGGGATTGCATTAGAAAGACTCTTAGCCTGCTTCTGCTTTTATAAATGCAAATATATGCAGAGCAGACAGATTGGGATCTGTACAATTTAGCAATGATCGAAACTTGTAATTTTTGAAAATGGGACAGATGTCCAGACTAGTTATATTAAGATGCTGCTTATTGAGGAAGAAACCAAACAAACAATCCAATTCCACCTCCTCCTTAAAAAGGAAACAAATAAACAATGC
The DNA here is from genome assembly GCF_033118175.1 of Dama dama. Lineage (NCBI taxonomy): Eukaryota > Metazoa > Chordata > Mammalia > Artiodactyla > Cervidae > Dama > Dama dama. Next base: position 81,233,652 of record NC_083695.1, on the reverse strand, counting down.
TACGACAAATTAGAATAAGCTGTATGTCATCTTGTTTCTTTTATAGAATCTGAAAGCTGAAAGACAGCTTAGGGTAGAGGAATAAATATTTCCCGACTGTATCATTCACTGCATTACTCATCTTCCTGTCCCTAAAACACAGAAATGGGGGGAAATGCTTCCCCATTCAAGGGCCACTGAGAGTCTAAAGGTTAGAGATCAGCTAGATCTCTGGTCAACAAATAAGGGCTGAATGAATGCCATCTTACTTTATTCACTCAAAGTTGTTGAGTGCTTACTGTCTTCCTATACTCGGAATATAATGGCTCCCAGGGCTTATTTGACGATATTGAGTGCCTACAACGTGCCAGGCACTGAGGAAATATGATGAAAACAGTAATTGCCCTCAGTCTCATGGGGAAGACAAGTAAATAAAGACTTGATTTAAATGGGGTGCTAAGTATGGTAATGAATGTATATGAGGTACCATGGCAAATGAGATGAGGATGGATTGATTCTGACTGGGTCATGAAAAAAGACTTTATTACTATACACTTGGGCTTTCCTGAGTGGTGCAGTGGTAAAGAATCCGCCTGCCAATGCAGGAGATGCAAGAGACGTGGGTTTGATCCCTGGGTCAGAAGGTCCCCTTGAAGTAGGAAATGGCAACCCGCTCCAGTATTCTTGGATAGAGGAGCCTGGTGGGCTCATGGAGACACAAAGAGTCAGACATGACTGAGCGACAGAGCATTCATGAACTATACGCTTTGAGACTTGAAAAATTGCTGAGTATGTTTCCTAAGAGTTTAAACAGAGAAATGTCATGATCGGTTGTGTTACAAAATAGCCACTCTGGAGGCAAAGTGGAGTATAGTAGCATAGGGAAGAGGCTAGTGGTGAAGAGGTCTAATTGTGGCAGCTGCATAGCCCCAGTAAGAGGTGACAAGGGCGTGAGCTAATAGAATGATGCTGGGCCTGGAGAAAGGATGTCTAGACATGAGATTCAACCAAAGTTGTCCACCACTGAGCTTCTGCTACATTTCCAGAGAGTTCCAATGGCTACAGGATCCACTCTTACACTGAGCTGGAATCAATCTCACTCCAACTACCATTTGCTGGCCTAGTTGTGCATTCTGGAGAAATTCAGACATGACAGATCCTCAAATGCTGGCTCTGTGTTCATGCCTGATTGCCATCAGTGAAATTCAGATAAAATATTTATATTCCTCTAACTAACAAAACAGCAGAGTCGGGACATACATTTCAAACGTGCCCTAAATCTCCTGCCCTAAACATTCACCTTCAAGGTAAGCTGAGATCTGCTCTGAGAGGCAAAAGCAGAGCAGTTGGTTTTTTTAAATCTTAAAAAAAAAAGAAAAACTAACAACTTCAGTTTCATAGATGTTTCCTGGGTTTTGAAATCATTTACCTTATGAGTTACCCCTCTTCTTACTTTACAGAGTCTACAAATGAGGTTCTTCATTCAAGAGAATAGGATATGGCCATTCTGAAGGCACCTGCTTCTCTGATCAATGGCCAGTGCTTTACACAAATAACAGACAGGAGCGCAAGAGATGTCATTCACGGTTCTACAACCCTGCTCTCTGCACTTTCACTGTAGAAATTCAACCTGCTGAAGCCACCACCAGAAGCCTACAATTCTAAGAATTGTCCTGGATTTCCCTCCGCAGTTTTACAAAGAGTCCTTCAACCCAGCCCAATCTACCTCCCAGAGCAAGATGGTGAGCAGAGGCCCTGGTCAAGCAGAAGTCTCTGTGTATGTCATCGGTATAAGGTTTTGTATTCAGGGAGGCCAGGGATTAATAAAATACTACTGAGTTTTGTTCAGGGAAACACAGATTTTTTTTTTATTATGAAAGTTTTCAAATATATATAAAATAAACTCACATATGACATTCCTTCAGATTCAACATTACCAATATCCGCCGCTCTTGCTTCATTTATCCTTTTCATCCTTTTTCTTTCCCCCTCTTTAACTTCCTTTTTTCTTTCTCTTCCTTCTTTTCTTCCTCCATTCCTCCTTCCTTTCTTTTGTGTAGTATTGTTAAGCAAATCTCTTACGTTATGTTGTTCTATCCCTATATGTCAGAGTAACTCTAAAACATACTTTCTAGGGACTTCCCTGGCTGTCCAGTGGTTAAGCCTCTGAGCTTCCACTGCAGTGGGCACAGGTTTGATCCCTCATCAGAGAACTAAGATCCCACATGCCACAGCCAAAAAAAAAGGGCATTTTCTTATACAAACACACTGACCAAATTCACTATCACACCTGACCAAATTAATGATCAGTCTTTAAAACCATCTAGTATCTGGAACACAGGAAAGTTTTAGAAGCCTTGCAATTTCTGTTGTTTTTCTAGGGAAAGACTATGCCACAGAGCTTTCTTAGATTATCAGGAAATTTCCCCTTATATTCAGCTTAAATTTGCATCCTATCACTGTATACTAGATCCATGTATCATGCTAAATAATTAATCTACCTTTTTAATGTCTACACATTTTGAGTATTTGTATATAGTTAGCTGGTTTTTCCCTTAGTCTTTACTTAACTGAACTATACATATTTAATTCTAATCTTCCCTTATTCATTGATGCCCTCAACCCCTTAATCATTTCAGTGCTTTGCTTTGAACCTCATCCAGCTGGTTTCCATAAGCCCGGTGATGAGTAGCCCAGAACCAGATGCAGTGTTCCAAGAGTGTTTGCACCCAAGTTAAACTGCTCCCCATTTCCCCCCCTGAATATTCAATCCCAAACCACAAGAGCCGTGCTCTTTGTCATATTATAACAGGAACAAATGTCTTGTTTTCTGCTTTGATTCCCAGTTATTTTTTGGCATTGCAGCATGTGTTTCATTCCTCCCACTAAACATCTGTGCTTCAGATCACTTTCCTCCAGATGTAACACAAACAGCATCTGGGAATCCAAAGAGCACAGAGACCCAGCTCTGCCACCCCAGCGATGCGGCTCTGCCGAGTCCCTTACTCCTCAGCGCCACTTCAAGTCCTTCACCTAAATAACAGGTACAGACATTCGTCCTACTTCACAGGACTGCTGGAGGGTCAAATGAGATGATGTAAATGAAAAATGTTTACTAACCATTCTTTAAAAAGATTTTTTTTTAAGTTAACTAATTTATTTATAGCTGTGTTGGGTCTTCATTGCTGCATGCGGGCTTTCTTCAGTTGTGGAGAGCAGAGGCTACTCTCCACCTGCAGTGCATGGGCTTCTCATTGCGGTGGCTTCTCTTCTTGTGGAGCACAGGTCCTAGGTGCATGGGCTTCGACGGCACCCAGGATCAGTAGTTACGGCTTGTTGGCTGCAAATCACAGGCTTCATTAGTTGCAGCGCAGGGGCTCATTAGTTGTGGCTCATGGGCCCTAGAGCACGCAGGCTTCAGTAGTTGTGGCGCACGGGCTCCGCTGCTCTGCAGCATGTGGAGTCTTCCAGGGATTGAATCCACATCCCCTGCACTGCCAGGCAGATTTCAATCCACTGTGCCAGGGAAGTCCAAGGTTTACCATTAACAACTTTAATGGCATATGTGTTTATGTGTGTGTGTTTATCTATCTATATCAGTACATGAAATATAGAAAAGGTGAACATTGACATTCGCTAAGGACTTTTTCTACTTGTATCAACAGCCTATTGTATCATTTAATAACCTCTGGTATCAGGAAATTCTTTCTTCAGCCGAGTTCCTCTCATCAAAACAGAATCATATAAAGCGTCTTATATACCTGGACTACATAAGCCATGAGAATTTCAGGTTTATCCTTCACTTACATGTAAATCAGGTATAGGACATTTGCTTCTGTTTACTACTTACTGAGTTCTAGGGAAGTATGCTAGAACTTTCAGGTAAATGCTGAATAAATAAAATAAAATGCTTTCATTTTACCTGAAAAATGACCTAATTTGGACTTCATAATTTCATCAAATAGTCACCACTGATATCCCCAATTTACATATGAGGAAATTGGGGCTCAGGAAAGTTAATTAACTTTCTTAAGGTGAATAGCTGAAGATAAGCAGTAAAGCTTGGTAAACCTAACAACTCCAGAGCCCTTGCTTCAACGATGGGCATGAGTTAATATCTCAAATAATAATCAGAAACCCCTAACTACAGATTAAATTCAACAAACCTACTATATGCCAGACACTTAGAGAAGTGAAAAGGAATAATTCTTTTCAGGAGGCTTACTGTTTGATCACAGAACTCATGGCTATTATAAAGGAACAAGTAATCATGGCTGTTACAATGATGACTCATGCCCACGGTTATCAGAGGCAACTGTACCAACTATCCAGTGCCTAAGAAAATGCTTGAAAGTGTTAGTCCCTCAGTCATGTCCAACTCTTTGCCATCCCATGGACTGTAACCTCTGTAGGCTCCTCTGTTCATGGGATTCTCTGGGCAAGAATACTGAAGTGGGTAGCCATTCCCTTCTCCAGGGGATCTTTATGATCCAGGACTGAACATGGGTCTCCTGCACTACAGGCAGATTCATTACTATCTGAGCGACACTCATGCAAAAAATCAGATTGGTTTAAGAAAACCTATTTGATGACTATTGCTAATCATTTTTCCTCCAGTTCTCTGGCTGTCAATTATCTAATAAATCACTGAATAAAATCTCTTTTTCTTTAAACTGTCCATTCAAAGATGTATTAACTGAGAAGGCTCTAGTTCAGACTTTTTATTATCCAGACTCAGTCCTGGATTACTGCATTAGACTCAGTTCCAACTGACTTTCTGTCTATTTCTACCTACTTTGGGCTTCCCTGGTGGCTGACTGGTAAAGAATTCCCCTGCCAATGCAGGAGATACAGGTTCAATCCCTGGGTCGAAAAGATCTGCTGGAGAAGGAAATGCCAACACACTCCAGTATTCTTGCCTAGGAAATCTCATGGGCAGAGGTCCCTGGAGGGCTACCGTCCGTGGGTTTCAAAAGAGTTGGACATGGTTAGCAATTAAACAACACTTCCACCTCTTTAGTTCCTGCCAGACATCACTGCTAGATAAACCTCCTTAAAATAAAGCTTCCATATGAACCAGTCCCTCCTCTGAAGTTTTACTCAGTTCTGCATTTCAAGGCTCCAAATGATATCATGACAATTTGCTTTTCCATACACAAGTTCTCCTCTCCACCCAGACCATCCTCTTCTTTGCTGATGGAATGTGCCTTGTATACCACCGTCTTTGGCGGAACTCCTCCCCTCCATCCGACTTGTCTCCTCTTTGAATAGTATCTACTGTTCAAGGCCCAACCCAGGTCTTCCTTCTTGAGGCAGCGGTCCTGGTCACTGAACGTCCATGTTCTCCTTCCTCTGTTTTCAGTAGGAGCTCAGCAAGGGTTTGCAGAAATTAATTATAGCTTCATTAAACGTCAATAGCACTTTCTGGCAATATCACCCACTGACACACAATTATGTACTGTCTTATGGCACTGTATGCATGCATGCTCAGTCGCCCAGTCGTGTCTGTCTGTTTGTATCCCCATGGATTGTAGCATGCCAGTCCCTTCTACCCATGGAATTTTCCAGTCAAGGATACTGGAGTGGGTTGCCATTTTCTTCTCCAGAGGATCTTCCCAACCCAGGGATCGGAGCTGGATCTCCTGCATTGGGAGGCGGATTCCTTCCCACTGAGCCAGCTAGGAAGCTCAGTGGTGTTACATAACTTTCTGTTTGTATATTTCTTGAGTTCCTATTTGAAGTAAAGTGAAAGCTTCTTAAAGGCCTGAACCACGTCTTCAAGACTTCTTCTGTATGCCATATATTGTTCCCCAGACAAAGGCATTGTATGCTTAAACTGACAAACAACTGACCCTGATGCTGGGAAAGATTAAGGGCAGGAGGAGAAGGGGGCAACAGAGGATGAGCTGGTTGGATGGCATCACTGACTCAATGGACACGAGTTTGAGCAAACTCCAGGAGACAAGAAAGGACAGGGAAGTATGGCGTGCTGCAGTCCATGGGGTTGCAAAGAGTCAGACACAACTTAGTGACTAAACAACAGCAAACACTTAAATAATATGGAATAAAATCACCTAGTCAACACCTTTAGATAATATAGCCAGTTCGGCAGGCCAAAAGAACAGTCACGACTTAAAATATCTGGCCTCTAAGTCTTAGCCTTACTAATGCATTAATTTGGATCTGATGAAAATAAACTGAAAATGCAAGAAATTCAGATGCCCTCAAAAGGATAAATACAAAGGAAAACACCTAGACACATTAGAGACAAACTGCTGCAAATCAAAGATCAAACCTTGAAGGCAGCTACAGAAAACTATACAAGCCAGAAGACAATTGAATGACACGAAAGTGCTGAATGGAAAGAAAAAAAAGTTAATGAATCTAGATATATATATGCAGAAAAACTGTAACTCAAAACAAAAGGTAAAATAAACACTTTTCAGACAAACAAAAGTAAATTCATTGCTCTCAGACTTGTGTAGTGAGAAATGTTAAAGGAAATTATTCAGAAAGGAGTATGATACCAGATAGAAATTTAGATCTACATTAAAAAATGAAAAACACCAGGATGTAGATAAATATAAAAGTTTTAAAAACCTTTTTAGATTTAGAAGTGTTTAGAAGATAACTAACAGTCAGGGGTCAGCAAGCTACAATATGAAGGTAAATATAGTTCTATTGAAACATAACTACATCCATTCTTTTCTGTGTAGTGTCAAGAGTTGTCACCCCTGGTCTAAAGCACCAAAGTAAAGATAAAGAACAATTTTAAAAACCCAATATATTGTAAAGTTTATAATATATGTAAAAGTATGAAAATAGCCCAAAAAATAAAAGATATGGAAATATACTCTTGTAAGATTTCTACCATATATATGAGGTGTCATAATACTATTTGAAGGTAATCTGTGATAAGGACATCTATCATAAACATAAAAAAATTTTAAAGAGGTAATATTAACAACGGGAGATATAATGGAATACTAAAAATATTCAAATCTGAAAGTTAATCAAGTGCCCATCATTCAGAAAAATGGATAAATGTAGGTATAGTCACACAATGGAATACTAAACAATAATGAGAATGACTTATGACTGTACAAGACGATGGAAGAACCTCACAAATATAATTGTGAGCAAAAGAAGCCAGACATAAAACAGTATATACTGTTCACTTTATTTATATAAAACACAAAAGCAAACAAAATAACAATCTGTAATGTTATATGTGGTTACCCTTGGCAGTGGGGTGGGGTTAGAGGGCTAGTGTCCAGTGAATTAGTAACCTTCTGTTTTTTTAATTTAGTTGTTGGTTACACAGGCTTGCTTTATGAAAATTTATTGGGTGATACATTTATGATACATGCAATTTTCTGTATGGATATTAAATATCTGTAAAAATTATAAATATACATATACTAACTTTTACTGATACCTATATAAATATATGATATATACTTAAACTAAACCCCTGATGAAAGAAGATGACAACACACACTAAAAGAGGGATTCTGAAAAAAAGTTGATGTTCTATAAACTTTAAAAAGTCACAGTAATTTTGAAATAAATATACAGGTAAACAGTACATTAAAATAGTAAATTAAAACAGTAAATTAAAATTGGAAATTCTCTAAGAAGAAGCACTGAGATAAAGAGCTGGAAAATATGAGAGTAATTAGACACAGAATAAAATGGAAAGACATAAATCTAACAGGACTGCTAGATGGAACAGATGTGATATTCAAAGAGATAAAGGATGAGAACTTTCCAAAATTGATGAACAACATGAAAGTTCAGGCTCAAAAAGAACATGCTCTGAACAGAATAAACACAAATCATCTATACTTAGAAACCTGTGTTAGTGCTGCAAAAATTCTTAGATAGACTAGCTGTCTCCTTTGTTCTAAAGATAAGAATACTAAGGCCTAAAAAGATTAAGTGATTTGCCTTAATCAAAAAGCTAATAGTAGAGATGGAAATAATCTTAATATGTTACAGTTTAAGGCTTACTTACAGATAAGAGGAACAAAATAGTAATTTCTGACTTCAACTTTCCTACTGGTATCATCATTTATAATAGCAATATGAGATATTACTGTTCACAGACAGAATTTAACTCAAGTTGAAACTATGAAGAGATTATGGATTCAAGTGCATGCAGTAAGTGTTTAACAAGTGATACTCAATAAATGATTAGGCCAGGCTACTGCTGCCTACATATGCCTTAAAGAAATAGTTTCAAGATAAATTTCCTATTTCAATTTAACTACAAGACCATTATAATCATTTCAACCCATAAAACTTATATTTTTCATATTCCTCTATTTAAATGTTTCAACATTTTAGAGTGCTTTTGAATTACAATTTTTCTATTATATGCATCAACATATAAGGTAAATTACTTTCTTCCTTTGAAATAGAACTAATTAAATCTCTAAATGCCCATGGTAAGTCTGATACAAATTTCAAACTGGTCAGAGAGACAGAAAATGTACTAAAGACCTGATATAAAGCATTCTTTTCTTATGTAGTACAATGAATAATTTCTGATGGTGGATCTGGAATAGGTGTTAATTCAAGTATTAAAGAAGAAAAGATCTAGTTAGGATAGGAAAGTGTTAAGTTTAGTTCTTATTCAAATTTTATAATTTTGAATCATCAGAGAAAAATTATATTATTTTAATGATCATGGATCTTAAAGCTATAATAAAATAATTCTAGGGCCAAGTCTGTTGACTTTTCAGACAATATTTTCCAGAAATATAAAAAAATTAAATGTCAAAATGAAATGATCTGTATATTCCAGGTGGAAGCATTTTCAGAAATTTCTAACACATGTTTTCTTACAAATAAGACAACTTTATTATGACATGAAATACACAGGCACAGATATTTCTTTAATATTTTGACTAAAGTGAAAAAAATAAAGCAACTGGTACTTAAATATCAGATTCAGGAGAAAACTAATTTGTTTTATGGATGAGTCAAACTTTTTAGAGCATCTTGATCAGTTACAGCTGCTTATGAAAGTTAATAATGTTTTTAATTTTTAATAAATTTTAACTCTTCATACTCATAAATCTGGCAACTATAAAAGAATTCTTAAAATTAGCAAATTTAGTCAGTAAAAATGAAAAATGAAACTAAAATAAAAAAGACAACAGACCATGAAAATACTTCTACCACGTATTTACTGCACAAATAACTCACACAAATGTATAAAGAAACCATTAAGACATTTATTTATATAAGTGACAAAGTATATGAAAAAGTCACACAGAGGTAAACCGGCAATTTTGAACTCTTATAACTTACTAAATTAGCAACAGTAACAAAAAAAACCCCCACCCAAAGCTGTAAACTTCTGGTGAACTGATATACTCAAATGGTAACACTGTAAAATGTTACAACTCTCTGGGAAAGCAACAAGGCAAACTTATTAAGAACCATAAAACTGTTTATATTACTTCATTTAATAATTCCACTTCCAGGAACTTATCCTAATAAAACTGAAAATAACCTAAGAATTTAGCAATAGGGAAATGGTTTAAATAAACTAAAGTAAAAAGATTAAATAATCATTATCAAAACTAAATACAAATAGGCGAATAATATGAAATTAAAAAATAGTTTAAAAAAAGAGTAATACAAAATGAGTGTTCTGAAGTCACTGTATCAGGGTGGTGAGGATTATGGGTAACTTTTCCATTTGGCAAAATTTTCTTCAGTGTTTTCAATAAAAGAAAACGACCGGCTACCATTTCAGAAAGTCACTTGTCTTTTCAAAACATTTACACTCTTTACCATTAGCAAATTATACATGCCAAAATGTAAGTTGAGGAACAGAGCCAAGATGCCTCAGGCGCTTTCCATCCCTTACCAGGCAGTGTGTGAAGGCGTCCTGGACCCTGTCCCATTCCAACAGGAAGAGGCGACCACTGTCACCTTTGATGACATGAACTGCAGGCCCTAGCCACAAACTAGTAAAAGTTTCAATTCACACCTTTGTATGTCTGAAGTTTTATTTAAGGCATTATGATAACTAGCTCTTTTCCTTACTATTTTCTGTGTCATTTAAGAAAGTGCTAACATTTTCGTTCTAAAAATGTTGACAATACGCTGAAAGTGCTCTACTGAAGCATGTAACTTCTTAGACTGAGTTCATATTATGTTCACCACAAATACGACCATTTTTCTTTACATATTTAAAATTTAGAGGTTGGAGGTTGCGTAACAACTATCTTTGCAAGAAAGACAATCCATAAAAATCTAAAAATCCTTCTTTGATGAAAATTTAACAACTCTTAACTTTGAAATTATATTTATTTGAATAAATGCAGTGGGATTTCAACAGACTGGCTGCATTATATATTGCTTTCCCATAACAAAAATATGAAGCACTCATTACACATGAAATTTACTCTTTTTGAATGTGACTGTTTTCAAAACTATGGTAAAGAGGGACATGGACCTGTCAGTAGGCCATTTGAATGAAAATGTTCGAGAACAACTGTTTTTCAACATTTAAAAAGACGGGATTAACTGCAAATACAGGGCAAAACTCAAAGTTTGTAAACATCACTTGAAAAAGCAAACTGCAAACAAAATACCAGGGGCTTGATACCCTAGAAAGAGGTGTAAATAAATACTAAAAAATAAAGAAAAGTTTTTAATTGAAGACACATTCTTTAGCTTAATTTTTAAAAATTAGGTTATTTAGTATATTGGCACAGGGTGGTCGACCTTACTGATTACCAGGAAAACATCTCATAGCTGCCAAAACATAAGCCATAGGAGCTGTCCTATGCTAATGGTAGAGTAGAGGTGAATTTATTTAAACATTTAGTCTTCTCTTTACATTCCATTAGTGGTAGCAGCAATAATTTGGTTCAGTTACAAATATTTATTATAAAAGTTTATTAGTTTTTAAGATCTAAACAAACACAGCTATTACCAAGATAAGTATAACATTATTAAAGAAATGTTCTTAATAATCATCAACTCTCTAAGACGTAAGAGCTAAATAATGGCTTTTTCAAACATAGTTAAGGAGTTTCAATAACCAGAGCCACCAGGAAGCCAAAATAAAGTCAAAGAAACAAATATACATTCACTTCATGACACCAAAGAAACATGTAGCCCATTGTTTTTCCCCTCTGATTAGAAAATATGGTCAACTTTTTCATAGGAAAAGACTTTTTAAGAGAGATCAAAATCAAAAAGTTGCTTTTCCTGAATCCGATCTAACAGCATGACAACATTCTACAGTACAGCAAGAAATGAACAACTGCAGGGCTATTTATAATTTACAGCAGATAAATTGTGTACCATAGAAACCATCAATGATGGACATTTTTCTTCATGCAAAAAAAGAAAAAAACCCAGAGGTATCATTTGTCTTTTGCATGTAGCCTGTCATTCCGCACACAGGATTCAAATGTCAACCAGGAAATGATAACAATCCCAAGCCAGTCTTAAAGTGTCTTAATTACATCATCTTCTCCCTTTGTCTCATTCAGAGTTATATACTCACAGCTCAAAACTTGCTCATTAGACTCTTCAGGTTTTGCTTTTTTAAGTGCCAGCTCTGCTGGAAGAAGAGATGAGCACTGCTCGAGAGACTGTGCGATGTCATCAATCGTCCATCTGTCTTCGGGCAGGGCATGCTCCTCCAGGGTGAAAGGTCCCTGTTTGGTGCGCGTCAGCTCTAGCACATTGGCACAGGAAGAGAGTTCTGTGGCAACAAAACAGAAAAAGAAAATGCATGATAAACGATTTAGTATTTCATAGTCTTACCATTTTTCAAATGACTGAGGGACTCAATTCAAACCTTTCAAAACTACCCTAAATGTAAAGTTGTAATAATCCAAAATAATAACCAGGAGCCTTGAGATTAAGAAATGATTAAGTAGCCAAATAATATTTACTAGCTCATCTAATAAACTGGTTAAAGTCTAGAAGGAACTGGCACTCCCTTTCCTTACGTAACCCATGAGTAACTATCCCTCTCACTCTGCAGAGGAGGTCATGAGACCTGTCCCATGTCACCACAGCCAGCCAATGGCAGGGCCAGATCTCCGATTTCCCGGTTGTTAGTAAGACGATGGCTTCTAGGTTGTTTTAAAAAATTTGACGTATAGCAATGAAAAAAAAATTTTTTTTAAAGGAGTAATCTTTTCTTCTTGTACCTACTTTGAGTTAAAACATTTTATGCTTGAAAAAAAAAATGCTGGTCCTTAGATTCACTATTCACATCTTCATTTTCTGTTCCTCTTTTTCTCTTCTCTCCCATTACAAGCATTTCACTGCAGCTATGGATGCTGCTAATTGTCTGCCATAAACCTAGAATGCTTTTAAGGTTGAAAGCACAGGCTTCATTACTGTTCCTAAGGCCAGTCAGTACTCAGAGATATGAAAAACGGAAAATTCCTTTTTCCCATCAAAAAGGAATATTACTCTCTAAATGGTAATTCGTAACTCATATTTATGCTTACCTTTGCCAATGTCACTGACCAAGCTTCTGATATAAAAACCTCCTCCACATTCGACATCTGCAATGTTAACAGTGACATGGTAAATTTCTAAGCTCCTATGAAATCCACTTTACATAGAAATGATGCCCCTAAACAAATGTAAAAATGCACTATGTAAACAATCGAGTGATAAAATATTTATGTGCTAAAACATAAATTATTCATCTAGTAGCATATGTGTGTGTGAGACTGAAAAGTCAGAGTGTGGAGAAAGCAAATAGCAGCAACTCACAAGCAGGTCTTAAATTACATGGCAAGTCATATCACTCTAATACTTCAGCCTTGTGCATTTAATAGGTTTTAAATAGTTAGAAATCTCAGCTTTGCTATCATGAGCTGCAGACTTAAAAAATTTTTTTCAGATTTGCACATCTTGTTCATTTAAAAGGTTTCAAATGGTTAGACATCTCAGCCTTGCTATAATAAGCTGTAGATTTTTAAAATATTTCCAGATTTACATACTCGAAAAATACAACAAACAAACAAAAATTCCCTTTTCAGTGACAGGATTATGTTTGGGGTAATATATTAAACAGAAAACTCAGCATATTTAAATGTCCTTTTGGAAATATTCCTAAAAAAAATCATGAAGTAACTTAAATCTACACAATGTACCAGAACTGACTACTGACTGCATGTCTAAACATCTTCTTAGCTTAGCCAGTATAAATCAAGTTTATTGGTTAAGAGCAAGGCTCTGGATTATTTTTATTCATCCACAAGACATCCTGAAAAGAACTGTATTTCCATACAAAAAGACTACATTCCACCTGTTTCTAGCTTAGCATACAAATAAAGTTATTTGAGGGAATTAATCAAAACTCCCCACCTGGGTATTTTAATTTCTTTTTTCCCCCATCAGCTCAAGGTTGGGAGCCACTGCTGAGATTTAAAAAAATGAGCACCAGGACCAACGGAGGTGTACTACATTCTTGCACTATATTTGACTTTGATGAAAAGAGTCAAATGTGGCCTACTATAAACTCCAATGAACAAATGCAACTGGAAAAATTTGAGGTTTGTTTTTTTTTTTCACTTTCATAGATAATATCTGCTTTGCCAACACAGCTGCTGCTTTTTCATGGAACATAGTAAAATACTTTTTAGCATATTTGTTTCATTGTTTGTCTAATATTTTAGAATCAGGAAACTTAAGGAGTGATTTCCTAAAAAAATTGTACAAAACCCACAACCTACAGGAACTTACACTAGATAATAACGTCAAAAGGAGAAAAAAGAGCAACAAAGTTTAGAAAAAAAGACTTGGGAAATTATTTCTAAAAGTCATCCTATTCAGAATGCACCATGAAATTAAGAGCAGCGTCAATTTCAGGGAGCAGGATCAATTTCAGGGAGACTGAAGATTAAGAAGAAATACAACTTTTGATTCTTCACAACTCTTACACATTCAGGGCTTTAGCTAGGAGATCATAAAATTTTCAAACAATAGAAAAAGTCTTCTTGGGTTTTAAATTTATTTCAAATATGGATTATAGATAAATTCAAACTGTTAACTTGAATTAAACTTTACTACATGTCCAGGAATACATTTCTGCATTACCCATTATTCCTATATTTTCATGATCTTTAGCAGTAATTTGCTGGTGACAAAGAAAAATCACTCAACTTTTAGAATTTCTTGTTCACAGACTGAAAATGCACTGTTTTAAAAGGACAAATAAATGTCAATAAAAAAACTGAGTGTAAACTATCAGGTACTAGCCAAAATGAGAAACAAGTATTCATAAGACAATAAAACAGAAAATACAAAATCTTGAAAATATGTATTCCTTACCTACTCTTCTCTACAGAGATCCAAAGTATGTTATTTACAATTTTATAGTAAGATAAGAAACTCAGACGATTTAGGACAACTCTGAACCCCTATATAGCCATAGGTATTCTCATCAGATGTGTTGTCAGAAAGTTATTAACAAATTCTAACCTTCTTTAAAGTCCAATTTAAAAAAATTTCCAATATCCTCGGGATCCATTAAAGTTACAGAAAAGTAGCCAAATATAAAAGTCACATGTAAATACAAATGATTTCCGATTTCTCCGTCTTACCTAGTGTGAAAAATGGTGGCTGGAATTTCTGAAGGGAGAGACTGTATACAGTAACTGGCCTGGCAGGCTTTGCTTCTACTACGTCACCTCTCTTCATCAAAGTTGAAAGTCTCTGGCCATCTTTCTTTAATGCAGAATAGCTTGCAAAGTACAAGAGGGAGACAAAGAGAGAAGAAGGGAGCAAGAATAAAGAGAGATTGAGAAAGTGATAGAGAATAATTCCAGATTACAGCATGAAGAGAAAAGATGATTAGCAGCCCTTTCAACTGAAAATCCTTCCAGGAATGAACTTTTTTTCCTTCTAACCTACTCCACACTGGTGTCGGGGACAGAGCTCCTAAATATCTTGGAGGCTAATACAATTCATTCTGGCACTCAGGGAGCAATGTTGTCAAATATTCCTCTTTAACCATCTTCCTGGAGATGGTATTCATGTCTTCACTAGTCCTCATTCTGGGTAAAGGGAACAAGGCATCCGGTAGCAATGATCTCAGCTTTATTTCCTTGAAACAATGTATTTCCATTGTAATTATATTCATTTTCACATAAAAGTTACCAAACTGTTTCCAAAGAAAAAATAAGCAAATAATCTACTTAACAGCACTTAACTTTGTGTGATTAAGTATGATTAGTCCACAAAAAAAATCCTTGGAACAATCACAGGGAAGAAAATCCTAAGACGATTCTTATAAACATAAATGTTTACTATATCTTAACAATAACGATCCAAAATAATGTTTGTTCAGATCCTGCTACAATTTTTAAGTCTTCCCATTTGAGGCAAAATTATAAAGAAACATTTCCCACAGACACTTCAGTGTTCTTAAAAAAAATTAAGAGTTTTTTAAAAAACCAAAATTCTAAAAGAAGTTTTAGTAACATATCCTGACACATTCCATGCCATTAGAAAAAAAAGGAAGCAATTTGCTTGAAATTATAATGTGCACAAAAATATGGCTTAGGTGGGAAATCAATATACTTATACTTTTAATAAGTTATAATTCTCATCTGTTTCATTTGTTGCAGAGAATTACGAAATATAAGATTCTGGGCCCAAAAAGAATGGTCCCAACACCTGACAGGAAGCGTCAACTGGACTCTAAAGCATCTCGGATGCCTGTACCAGATGGGACTGGTCCCTTTTCCTGCTATTCTGGGACAAGCAACATGTCTGCTGCTCTCCAGAACTGCCCTGATGACTACAGGTGGAATCAGAAAAACCAACAAACCCTCGAAGAGCACAGATGTCAGGCTGGGGCAATATCCAGGGACAAAGGAGACTACATCCCGTGTGTGTATGCGCTGTGCTCAGTCATGTCTGACTCTTTGTGACCCCACGGACTGGAGCCCACCAGTCTCCTCTTAAAGACACCAGAGGCTCTGTATCCTATCTGAATCAGGGTCACCTCTCTTGACCAGTTGCTAGGTCTAAAACATGCCTTGCCATAAAGTAAAAGGAAGCCACTCTCCTTTTTCTTCATTAGCGCGATGTCAGCCACTGGAAAATAAAATTAAACATTTATTCAAATTCAACAATTGAACTTACAGGGGAGGTACCTGCATTATATTCCCAGTGAATTTCTGTAGAATGCCTTCAATATCTTCTTGTGTTATTTTATCTGCCAAAAATGAACCAAAAAAAAAGTGTGACTAAAACAATCACAGAAGTACATGGGCTATTTTCACAGTACTGACAACTCTGAAAATTAAAAAAAAAAATTTTTTCAACAAAGCACTTATTACATTATACATTTTACAGGTCAAATTCTACCTTGTTGAGATGGATAAAATACAAAATAATGAGATAAAAGGGGGAAAGTCTTATACTGTCCAATATTAAAACTAAATTCAACTTCCTATGCTTCATTTTTTTCTCCATTAAAAAGAAAACAATCGTTTTATGTACATTTACTACAATCTCACTAGGGCCTTCAGAAAACCTGAGAAAAATGCTGCATTAGCTACAGAAATGGTCCTGCAGTGATCAAAAATGTGGTGATTAGAAAGTAAGTAGAAAAATACCCACAAAGCTATTTCTAAGCTTCTCCAGGGATCAGATATTATAAATAACTAAATAAGTTATTGAAAGCTATCAAGTACTAATCACATTTAAAATTTTACCTGATAGATTTCAAAACTGTTGTATGTATGGGATGGTATGAATTTTCTACACTCAACATGTTAACTTTGTCCCCAAATAAAGCTGAATTTATCTGTCTCCTTCCCTCCCTTCACTGCTCTTAGAATTTCAATCCCGAGTCTGGTCTCAAAAATAAGCCAGTGTAAGAAAGGAAATATATTGGGTAGATTTGGGTTTTGATGTCATGGAAAATCTGAATGAACTTTTTGGCCAACCCAATACATAACAGAGATTTTATCTGTCTTAGTCATGTTTTCAGCTTTTGTTTGATACTCTTTCAAACAAAATGATGCAATATTAAAATACTGCTCTATAATTTTAACAACTGGAAACTAACACACTGAAATTCAATAGTTGGGATTTTCACATATAGATAACTATACAAATTTCATATTCAGTAAAAAACTAGGTTACAGAAACATTCTATTACTTGTATAAGTTATAGTCAATGGAAAGAAATTAGTCTTTTTTTTCACTCTGTAGGAAATTTACTTGAACTTTTTATCCTGGTATATACATGTTGTATTTGATCTTCTTATTTAAACAATATTAAACAAAAACTAATTACTGTGTTTTGAATTACTGTACTAATACCAGAATAAAAATTAAAAGACAGCAAGGAACACTGTCCAGATTTTAATATCAGTGCAGCAAGAGAGCTTTAATCTCTGTGTGACCTTGATCCTTATGAGCTATACATGAACAAAAGACCAGAATCTACTAGACTCAAACAGAGAACAGCTACACAACTCAAAAGAATAGCACCTAGCAGCTCCATACAGGTAGAGCTGAAATGCCCATTTTGTTCAAATTGTTGTACAAACAGATGTATCTCATGATATGAATGAGGATTTTTTTCCATGAAAAATGTTTCCTCTCTTGAAACATTAAGACATAATTACTGGTGATATTTTAGTTATGCAAGACTTCCAAATCTAGACAGCCAATGCTACCACCATGCTGGCAATTGCTCAGAGAAATGCCACTGCTGATAAAATTGCTACAGTTCATAATTTAGTCATCCATACATTTAAAAAATAAGACCAAACAGCTTTCTAGTTCCACCAAGCTGGTCTCTTTACTAACATTTCTGCCAAGGCCAATTCCCCTGTCCTGCTTGGGGGACTCTCTTTTACTGAAATTTTCCCACACAAGGTGACGAGATGTATTCTTTCTCATTCTACACCTGCCGTGGTGTCGCCTTCTCTGACTTAAGATCCTAGGCATGTATGGTTTTGTTGTTCATTCTGCAATTAATCATTCACAGTTTTTAACAGCTATATATTTCATGTGTGTGTGTGTGTGTGTGTGTGTGTGTGTGTGTGTGTGTGTAGGTATTATCTCACCAATGGAATTCTAATCTCCTAAAAGGCAAAGATAGCTTTTCTTCTTATATAATGCACACAATTAAGATGGTACTCGAGACATTCTTGTTGAATTTAATTTGCTGAGGAATAATAAAATCTCAAGGTCAAAAGAGCATTCCTAGTCACCTAGGAATCATTTATTTGATGCTTGAATCACCAAACAGAAAGCCTATGCAGCAAAAAAATTTTATAAAATTCAATGGTTGCTCATGATTAAAAAAACAAACAAATGGCAAATTAGGAATAGAAAGCAATTTCCTTACTTTGATAAGAAAACTAAAAAGCTTATAGAAAAAAATCTATAAAAATAAGGTACAAAAATTGCTCTTTCAGATAACAAGACTTATTCTAAAACTATAGCAATTAACATAGTTTGGTGTTAACACAAGGATAAACAGACCAAATGCAACAAAATAGATTCTAAACAAACCCACGCTTATAAGATGCTTGATTTGTGATCCAAGAAACAAGGTAGTGGGGAAAAGTGCTGAGTGAACTGGATATCCATATAGAAAAAAATGGTAGACTGTAGATGTAATGTGAAAGGCAAAACAATAAAGCTGCCAGAATATAGAAAAATATCTTAATGCTTTTGGCATGGGAAAAGTTTTCTTAAACAGGACGCTAAAAAATTAACCATAGACTAAAGTAAAACTAGGAACTTCTATTTTCCAAAAGATGCAGCTAAGAGAGTTTTGTAAAAGACAAGCTACAGAGAAGACAGTATCTGTAACACACGTGATCAAACAGAAGAGCACATATCCAGAGTTTTTTTTTTTTTTCTTCCATAAAACTCATACAAATGAATGTTAAAAAAAAGAGTGACTCAATAGCGAGGGAAAGAAGAAACAAAACAAAGAAATGGGCAAGAGACCTGGACAATAAACAAAGATGGCTTAGTACCCAAAAAGCATATGATAAACTGCTGAATCTCACTGTGTGTGTTAGTTGCTCAGTCGTGTCTGACTCTTTGCGACCCCACGGACTGCAGCCTGCCAGGGATCCTCCAGGCAAGAATACTGGAATGGGTTGCCATTCCCTTCTCCAGAGACCCTTTCTGACCCAGGGATCAAACCCTGGTCTCCTGCATTGCGGGCAAATTCTTTACGGTTTGAGCTGAATCTCATTAGTAAAGAAATTAAAACCACAGTGAAACACCATGACCTACTGATCAGAATGGCCAAAACTAAAAACACTACTCATTATCATGTGTTGCCAAGGATGTGGTACAAGTAGAATGCTTATACACTGCTGGTAGAAATGCAAGGTTGTACAACCACTTTTAAGAATTACTTGACAATTTCTAGTATAGTAAAATATGCACTTACCCTATGACCCAGCAATTCCACTTGGGTATATATCAAAGAGAAATTATTGCACATGTCTACCAAAAGACAGGCATAAAATACACATAAGCAGCTTTATTCATAAAGTCTCAATCTGGAGTCAACACAAATGTCTCATGACGGAAGAATATGTATGTATACACACACACATCTCTCTACATATTTTATACAGATGCACATAAAAGTATGAGTATGTGAGTGCTAAGTTGCTTTAGTTGTGTCCGACTCTTTGCAACCCTATGGACAGTAGCTCGCCAGCATCCTCTGTCCATGGGGATTCTCCAGGCAAGAATACTGGAGTGGGTTGCCAAGCCCTCCTCCAGGGGATCTTCCCAACCCAGGGATCGAACCTGCGTCTCTTATGTCTCCTGAAATCGTAGGTGGCTTACCACTAATGCCACCTGGAAGCCCACATAAATGTCTATGTACATATACGGGCTTCCCAGGTGGCACTAGTGGTATAGGAACTCACACGCCAATGCAGGAGATGTAAGAGAGGCAGGTTCGATCCCTGGGATGGAAAGGAAAGATCCCCTGGAGGAGGGCATGGCAACCCACTCCAGTGTTCTTGCCTGGAGAATCCCTTGGACAGAGGCTTTGGTGGACTACCATCCAAAGGGTCACAGAGTCAGACACGACTGGAGCAACTCAGCACACGTACATATATGTACTTTTTCCACACAGTAGCACAGGCAAAGCTATACTATAGTTTTAGGATTATCAGCAAAGCATTGGACATCAGAATAGTAGTTATATTTAGAAAAGAGAGATGTTGTAGTCACTGGGATGGGGCAGGAAGGGGGCCTCTAAGAATTTTTAATTTTTTTTTTAAGGATTTAAAAATATTTATTTATATTTTTGCTGTGCTGGATCTTCATTGCTGCACACGGGCTTTCTTTAGTTGTGGCAAATGGAGGCTAATCTCTAGCTGCGGTGCGTGGATTTCTCACTGTGTGGCTTCTCTTGTTGCATGGGCTCTAGGGCGAGTGGGCTTCAGCAGCTGAGGCACGTAGGTTCAGTAGTTGTGGCTCATGGGCTCTGCAGTGTGGGCTCAGTAGTTCTGTCGCGAGGGCTTAGCTGCCCCATGCCATGTGGAATCTTCCCAGACCAGGGATCAAACAGGTGATCCCTCACCACAAGGTGGGTTCTTAACAACCGGACCACCAGGGCAGCCCCTCTATTTCTTGACTAGACTGGGAGCTGCATGGATGTTTGTTTTGTGATAGTTCATCAAGTTGTAAACTTATACTTTCTTCACTTTCCTTTATTTGCATGATACTTTATAAGAAAAAAGTTTCAGTATAAACAAAAGGTACCATGGGATGACTGATACCCAGCTACACCCTAGCCCCAATATAGTGTGTGCCTTATTTGTTTAAATGACAACTGGAGACCCAATTCAACTTTTCAGCTTCCTCTAGGAAATGTGGGCAAGCCAGACCACAATCCAGGAGGAGCCACTCGCATCAGATACGACGTTAGTGGCATCCATTCGAGAAGACTTGGCAACATTCTATTACGGGACCAAGAGGTGGTGGTGTTTGGAACAGAGGATTAGCAAGAGATGGCACTTACAGTTTACATTTCTTGCCTCCCAGTAATAAAGGCACAGGAGGCATAGAAAAAAGCTATTCCCATCACCAGAGCAGTAAGGCCTTCCCAGAAGCTTGGCTCACATCCAAGACAGCCTGGGAAGCCCACAGCCTCAACGTCCTGAGCAGATGAGCGCACTGGAGCCGTGTATCCTCAGAGACACCGGCAGCTGCACCTGAAACGTAACACCTCACTGTGGATGAGAAAAGAGCAGCAGAAGATGGGAAGATGCTATGCCTTTTCTGGGACTTCCCTGAAGTCTTTTCAATGCCTCTATCACCAGCCTAGTTTAGTCATACCCACTAAATACTTTATTCTATATGCCACGCATTGCTCTAAACACCAAAAACCAAGAGAGACACGGTCTCAGCCAAGCTTAGGAATTAATGTACAAAAATTTATTAAATAAATGGCAAAAAATACTATTTAGAAATAACAAAAGGTGTCAGGATAGGGAATAAAAGAGCCCTATTAATAGGGTTTGAACGCTGAGTCTGAGCTAGACTCATTTTGTATGGCTAAAAATAGTAATCTGTCTAGATGGGATAGTGACCTCAGGTCCTTCACATGCCGTTTACTGCATAACCCCTTGTTTTACCCAGATGGCGGTTGCTTTCAACAGGTCAATTAAAAGCTGTATTTTTTATTGCTGTAATGACTGGTGGGTGGCGATGGCAGCAGCACTTAATAGGTGAGGACTAGGGATGCCAGACGTCCTGGGATGTGCCCGGGGCAGTGCAGTGAGGAGCTGTCCTACGCTCTGCCTGAGTTCCGGACATCTGCCAGATGCTCAAGTGGGTGACCTTCTGTTTAGAATTACTTTAGGCTAGGACCGGGCTTCCCTTGTGGCTCAGCTGGTAAAGAAAATCCGCCTGCAATGCAGGAGGAGACCTGGGTTCGATCCCTGGGTTGGGAAGATTCCCCGGAGAAGGGAAAGGCTGCCCACTCCAGTATTCTGGCCTGGAGAATTCCATGGCTTGTATAGTCCGTGGGGTCTCAAAGAGTCAGACACAACTGAGCAACGTTCACTTCATTTAGGCTAGAATCTAAGTCCATTTTCCACTTAAATACAGCATTTTTTGTACAGTCTTGTTTATTTGCTAAGTTGCGTCTGACTCTTTTGCGACCCCATGGACTGTAGCCCACCTGCTGACTCTGTCCATGGGATTTCCCAGGCAAGAATACTGGAGAGAGTTGCCTTTCCTTCTCCAGGGAATCTTCCAGACCCAGGGATCAAACCTGCATCTCCTGCACTGCAGGCAGATTCTTTACCACTGAGCCACCGGGGAAGCCCCAAAATAATTCTCTTCTTCAGTTGCTCCCGCAAGGATATACTGAACTTTCCAATACTGAGTCATCAACACAACACACCTGTCAGCCTGCATTTGACTTGTGGCATTCACAGTGATTGATGTGTAAGTATCTGATATATATACGTATCTGATTACCTATGAAGACTTTCAGTGTAGTAATATCTGTGTATTTACATACTGATGTAACTATTTTACTATAAATTACCTTTATTTCTTCTTTCTAGTCCATTTACTATAGTACATTGATTTTTTTTTTTTTTTTTTAATGTGTAGGTAGGGGAGAAAAACTCTGAGTTTTCTTTCAGCATAATAGAGAAGGCATTACAAAATACTGGTTATAGGTCTTAGGATTAAGTCTCAGAGGGTTGAGAACACAGGTCCTAGTTCTCCATGTGACACGAGTTTCTTAAGGATACAAGGTAGGTTTTATATTTATTTTCCCCTTGGCACCTGCTGTGCAGCTTAAACAGATGACAAACTACGCTGACTTACCAAAATCATACAGAAAAATCATGTCAATCAGCAAAACTCTCTGAGCTCTCATTTTCTGGGACGACAGTGTTCAGTCAACTATAGGGAGCTCTCCCTTTCAGGGCCTAAAGAAAGTTGTTTAGTTTTTCAGATTCTCAGATTTCAAGATTATAATGAGATGATTTTAACACACTAACATACTTTCCTTAACGTAAGTAAGGACGTAAATGGTAAAATACAAAGTAGAGTTTTTAAAAATTCCAAAATGCCTCAGGGTAGTCGTTCTCATCGGTGTATGTTCAAGTAGTTCATTACCCTGGTCCTCTTGTAATATTCCCTACTCAAAGAATTGCACCGTCATGTAACAGTTTTAAAACCCAGAAACCTAGATCTTTTTTAAACAACTTCCTCTCTGTCCCCATCCAACCAATGAGTCTCACCAATTTTACCACCTCACCATTCTTTTAACTATATATAAACTGACATATAATGTAGGATACTCTGGAAATCTCTGACATCCTCCTAGGCCTCTTTAATCTCACAAGCATTCTGGCTGAAGATTATGGTTGGGTTTCCATTAAGTGGGCATATGCTGTTATTCCATAATAATAATAATAATAATGATTTCAAGGCTAATTCAACATCTATTTTTTAAAAGACTCAAAATAAATTGGTTGATTTTTCTTTTCATTATGGTGCTTGATTAATCATGCAAGATACTAAGCCACATATAAATGTTAACAGGACAAGAGAAGCCATTATGAACAAGGAGAAGGTTGGTCTCTCTACTGGGGAATATGTAATATACATTAAGACCACTCAACACAAAAACACAGGGAAGCAGATGTTAGACTGCCTAAAGCTACATTAAAAAAGATAACATTAAGCACGGGCAAAAAAACAAAACAGAACAGAAAGCTTACAAATAATTCAGTTGATGACATAATGATGTAGGTGAACTGACCGTACAGAAACCACAACTGCTGCATTATAAATAGCATAAGCACTATGAGAGTTGCTAGGAAACCATTTCATTTATCCATCCTTTCTTAAAGAAGTGAAAGAAGGGATGGTAGAAAAATTAAAGTGCGCCCCAGTGAGTTCTCTTTATTTCCAGAGAAATAGCTTTTCTTTTGTTATATCTTTTTGCATACTCCAAAAGCACAGGAATATGATCAATTTTAACGTATTAAGCCTAGGACATTTATTTCAACAGCTATGGGATAATTATATACACCAAAACCAAAACAACAACAATGACACAATGCAGGTAAAATCGAGCAAGAGAATTTCTCTGCTTTGTTTCACCTAGGACTAGGAAAAATGTCCTAAATCGTATCTATTGTATATGTGGTTTTTGCCAAGGGAGTTATTTGGAAGAATTCTGCACGTTAAAAAAATATTGAGGTGGGAGGGGGGTTCAGGATGGGAAACACATGTAAATCCATGGCTGATTCATGTTAGTGTATTGCAAAAACCACTCTAATATTGTAAAGTAATTAGCCTCCAACTAATAAAAATAATTGGGAAAAAAATATTGATTATAGGAAAAGTCAATTACTGCAATTCTTTACTAATAGGCATACCATATAAGCAACAATGTAATAAACAATTTCCAACCTTTTTAACCTAAAGAAATGTACTGACAATTAAAATCACCGGAAACATAAGAGACTTATTTTTAAATTCCAAATTCAGAGAAAGTTTCTTTAAATATTAGAAATAAGGACTACATATGACGAGCTTCATACCATAAGGTTTTTCTTCTGTTACTTTCCCTGTAGAATCTAGCGTGTCAGTAGCCTTCCCCAGTTCCCCAATGGCAATATATCTCTAGAGGAAGAGACACAAGAGAGGGAAACAGGCCATAAGGTAAAGAACTGTTATGCATGTCTTAAAGCTTATACAGAACCTTACTAATAAACCTAACTGATACAAAATAAAAGGCAAAATCAATAGACTGTAACTGCTTGGTTAGTTGTTGATATGTGGGAAGCACTGTATAGATTGAGGAACTTTCACAAACTTTCCAAACCAGCCAACATGACAAAGAAAAACCTGATTTTATTGATAATCAATGCTTATAAATATACAGTTGTTGGTTGTTCAGTCACTAAGTTGTGTCTGACTCTTTGCTACCCCATGGACTGCAGCATGCCAGGCTTCCCTGTCCTTCACTATCTCCCGGAGTTTGCACAAACTCATGTCCATTGAGCTGGTGATGCCATCCAACACTGTACAAAAAGTTTTAAAAAATCAGTTATATGTGAGACAGCAGAAGAGACACAGATGTATAGAACAGTCTTTTGGACTCTGTGGGAGAGGGTGAGGGTGGGATGACTTGGGAGAATGGCATTGAAACATGTATATTATCATATGTGAAACGAATCACCAGTCCAGGTTTGATACATGAGACAGGGTGCTCGGGGCTGGTGCACTGGGATGACCCAGAGGGATGGGATGGGGAGGGAGGTGGGAGGGGGTTCAGGATGGGGAACACATGGGAAACGCATCCGTGGCGGATTCATGACAATGTATGGCAAAACCACTACAAAATTGTAAAGTAATTAGCCTCCAATTAAAATAAAATAAATTTATTTTAAAAAATTAAAAATTAAAAAAAATAAATTTTCTACTGGGCAGTGAAGATTGTGAAGGAAAAATTTTTTATATATCTAGGAGTAGAGATAATGGTACAATAATCCCCTACTTAACATCACAGGATTCAATAATCTTTTGTTTTTGTTCAGTCGCTAAGTTGTGTCCGACTCTGTGATCCCATGGACTGCAATAATTTTATTCCACATGCAATTAAAATTAATTTTTAATTATCATTTCTTATATGAAATACCAAGCTCAGTCTTAGGAATTTGATTATGCATTTAAACAAAAGCTAAATACATAAAAACTAGTATAGCAGAGATAATGTACATATGTGTTTCTTGTAAGGAGAAATGGCTACGTCTTAAGCTCTCTGAAAGGATAAAAGTCACTTCTCAGAACTGCTCATTACTCACAAGTGAAGAATTAGATCACTCCTAGTTAACTGAGGATTGTTCTGCTTTCTATCTTGGGTCACACTGTACTACATATTCTTTATTCTCTTCTCGTTTGGTCAAATTCAAATTTCATTTTGAGGATCACAGGAATTAGCGAGAAAAATGCAAGGAACAGAATTCTCACTGAAAAGAATCGGCAGTTATGTGAGCAATTTAAGATGGAGTACTTTGCAGAAATATGAGTTTATTAATGATAAGCTTATTATGCTACCACACCGAAACATGGTTTTGAATATCTTCATTAACAAGGAACAGCTCTATACAGCGCATAAAATGTTAAGTCCTTCAAAATTTTGAATATAGTACTTATGAAATATAATGAATATTAATAGAGTGTAAAGAAAAGGTACAAATTGGACGAACCTCTGGAGAAAGTGGATTAGAGATGCTCCAATCTTAAGAGAGCTGCTGCTAAGTTTCACAGGAGGAGCTTTATTAAAGTCACACTTTGCAGTTGACACTGATTAGGTAACCTAAAAATGCTTGTGTACACCTGGGGGAAATTACTGGCCTCTGAACACATCTGGGGGAAACATCTGTATACCCCAGTGATGATACCCATTCAATAGTTGGAGGGGATACAAAGCTGCTTTCTGCTGAAATGCTGGCTTTGCCTACAGGCACTATGGTTTATCCCCACATAGATATGCGAGTAGCATTATACCTGGAAAATGCTAGTTAAGAGCATTTTCATGGCACTAGCAATCTCATAACAGAACATCAACCCTTCCATGGCTCATCTGGTTTCAAAAGCACATATAAATAACCAACTTTTAATCAGCAATATAGGAAGCTAATAAAGATAACACTCCAAAACCTCATCAAAGCCTGTTACTTCAAAGTACATCTGCCATCCAGATTCTCCTGAATGACTGGCTCAAAGAAAGTGTAATTTAGGGAAGACAGTAAAGGGACTGTGAATCTATTGCTTTCTTCTGGGTAAGCTATATTCCATACTTAGATCAAGTTAAGTCAAAGGGATGTGTTCACCTAACTCCCTTAGAATCATTCTACCTGTTGTATTTCAATGCAGAGCCACTTATACACATGTTGTAGAACTATTTTTGAGAACCACTATCTATCATTCAATCTCCCTTACTGTAAAAAATTTCTTTCTGACTTTAATACCCAGAATAAAGTCTCTTCCTTAAATAACCAGCATGCTTCCTCTTTCTCATCAATGCCATGTTTTTGCCTAGGCCATCAGAAAGTCAGAGATAGAAATAAAAGGAATGAAATTAACTGCATTCAAGATTTCCAACAGAAATTGCTTGAATAAAATTAATGTCTATGGCATCTGTAGTCAGAGCGATCCAACAGGCCTGTAACTCAGGAGAGAGAGATTTGGGGATAGACGAAACACGTGGAAACAGTAATAACAGTATTTACTGAGCAACTTTTGTATAACAGGCACTGTGCAGAAAACCTATGTGCTTTTTTTACATAATACACTCAGAATCCCAAAAGAGAATGCAGCGAGAAAAAAATGACTCAAGATAAAGCTGATCATTGGCAGAGCAAAGCCTGACAGAAGAGAAAGCTAATGATAAAGACAAGGAAAGGCTCTTTCTTAAACCTTGCTCTGATCTGACTGGGCAGGAATGCATATAAGGAGTGGTGGTGGTGGTGGTGTAGTTGCTAAGTCGCATCTGACTCTTGCCACCCCATGGACTGTAGCCCATCAGCCTCCTCTGTCCATGGGATTTCCCAGGCAAGAATACTGGAGTGGGTTGCCATTTCCTTCTCCAGGGGATCTTCCCAACCGAGGGATCGAACCCAGGTCTCCTGCATTGCAGGCAGATTATTTACCGGCTGAACCACAAGTACATAATTTAAAATTAAAAGTGTAAGAAATACAAACAGCTACCAAGATAATAACAACTCTTATATTGCAAAGGTGAAGTACCCAAGAACTAGGTCTCTATAATAAGAAGCACCTGGAGTTTTCTACTTACATTACAGTCATCTGAAGATCAGCGATTTCACTGTAGTCATACAGTGAGCTTTCCTAGCTGAATACCAAAATGATTTGTGATAAATAAAATTTAAACAAGAGCCAATGATGCATGTATTTTTCCAGTCATCATACTTCTGGAAATGTGTCTGGAATTTACATGTAAAACCTTTCAAAAACATATAATGTGTTACATGTACTTATGGGTTTTTTTGAGGGGGGGATGTATAATGAATATTTCAGTGAACTTAACATTTTATCTTGGTGGGGAAAACAAACAAACAAACAAATGCCTTAATGTAAAATATATCTTTTGTTTTATTAAAAAGTGACTTTTCATTATAAAGATTTTGAAGAATACCAAGTAGTATGAAAAAAGAAAATAAAATCACCCATAATCTTGTCTCAAAATAACCATGGTTTATATTTTAGAATTAAACATATATTAAGCAACTGGAAAATTCTGTACCAGAAACAGATTCAAACTCTACGTGTCAGTATTTAAATACACTGTACAAATTACTGTACAATGTCAAACTCCTCCATTCTAACACAATTGTTACATTCTGTGATTTTGGAAATTCTTCCACTTATCTAAGGTATGAAGATCCTTCCCAACTGAAAGACAGGCTTTTATGCCAACTACTAACTAAAATGGGATGTTAAAGGCAATAGGCTTTCCAGGGCTTTTCATTTTAAGAAAAACTTACTTAGACCTCTGGCCCTCAACAGTCTGGCCCAAGGGCCAGTACCCACCACGAGATAAGTTCAGAAAATGAAGGTGCTTAGAAACTTATTTAGCAATTTGATATTAATTATATTTTTAATAAAAGTCTGCAGTGAAATGGTAAGTTTTTTAAATGGTCTTTGACCACAGTTTCTTTTCTAAGGAAAAATTTGGACAGAAAGCACTTTACCAACTATTTATAACCCACTTGCAACAAGGGTTTTAAAACAAACAAAAAGTTTAGTCCAGGAACTTGCTGAAATTCTCCCCTTCCTAATGGCATATTAATCTTCCTTCCACGTTTTCCACATTTCCTATCTTCCCCATTTTCACTGGTCCCAAGTCCAAGCTAATAAAACCAGCATCTAGCTGCTAATTAGAATACAGATATTATTCTCTCTCTTAAAGCTGGAAGAGGCCCAGAGAGGTGAAACACTGACATCTAGACATGTCTCTGGGCTCCTTCCACCTTGCCAGTTCAGTGACGGTTCTCACTCAAGGCCTAAAGCCCAGGTTTAGAACCTGTCCTGTCCCTGCTTAATCCCTCCTCCCTCTCCTATTCAAAGCCTTAAAGATGCTTTTGGATGCAGTCAAGGAATGATGTAACATCATCTTTAAGAAGCCCCATTCTTTTAGTTAGTAAACATTTTGTAAACACTGAACAAAACATGTCTTTTGTTGGAAACTGCATGGCTTACAAAATGATATTGTTTCTACAAAAATTCTAAGGTTTAAAAAAAATCTTCTAACAGAATTTATGATCTGTAAGTTTTCTTTAAGAAATATAATTATACAAACAAAAAGAAACATACCAAAAAATCCCTCACAAAAACTAAACACATCTATTTTTAAATTATAGGTACCACAAAATTTTTGCTTCGGTAAGTCAAATTTACTTTTCAATTATGAATTTACAGTCTATTTTGAATCTCAAATATCATGATTATAGACACTGTGATTAATACCCAGGGTTGACACTCATTCAAGCAAGTTATACAGTTTATTTTTTAACTGATAAAATCCAACACATAGGTCATTAAGAAAACATTCAAGAAAAACAGAACCATTCCAGTCTTCTTACCTTGGACCCTGATAACATACTGGTCAGCATTTTTGTTCCCCTTCCAATTCCAACCACTACGAATCAAAGAAAGAGATATTATGACATCTTATTGTGAAAACTAGGCTTTAAAAAGATGCTTTATGACATACATTGGGCACAATTTCCTGGCTTATGTAAAGTTAGAAAAAGCATTTATTTAGCATAATGTCAGGGCTCCTATGACTCCAATCAGTTGAACTTGTCATGCAAGTAAGAAATTCTGAAGTGGGGGTGGGGGAGAGACTTTCTTTCTTTCTTTAAGTGTGAAACATAATATTAGAAACCTCAATCCAGACAATTAGATAACAAAAAGTTTTGAAAAAATCTCCAAGGACTCACTGGAATTTTACATGGGCATCAGTGAAAAAAAACGCTACAGTTAATCTTGGTATGATAAACTCTCTGACAGGGTCCACTATTAAACAAAAAGCAAAAGCTATCATCATAACTAATGAACCATTTAAAGATGATTTGTGCCCAGCAGTATACAATCAAGAAAATAGAAACATAACAAATCAACCAGACACAAAGAATAATACAGGGTAAAATGTGAGTCTGGAGAGTAGATGTTTGCATGGACCAAATAAAAAGTACAATGGCCCACATGTCTCCTCAGTTTCAAACATTATCCTTGTAACAAAACATTTCACCAGCCAAAGATGAGAGGATGTAATCATTTCTTCACTTAACAGCAAGCAAAGTTTCATAAGAATGGAAGTATTTCTCATTAGTGGATACAATTTTGCAAAAGCACACACAATACAACCGTCGCAATTCAGAATTATAAGAAACAAAGAGAAATGACTGGCAAGTTGAATGAATTATCATGAATATTTATAGCAGATATGATCCACTGAGTTTACCATGTATCAAATTCTACTCTAAGTGCTTTCCGTTCATTAGCTCATTTAATCCTTAAAACAAGATGATACGATTATCCCTCTATGATAGCTGATGAAACTGAGGCATAAGAGTCTAAGAACTCTGCCCGGTATCTCACAACCAGTAAATGCTAGAATTAAAATTCCAACCAGACTAACAGCAGACCTCCTTCTCCTCATCCCCCTGCCAACTTACTCATCCAGGCTTTCCTCTCACTGCCACCAGCCCAAATCAACCTCCCTGTTCTATATCCTATCTCTTCTTCTTCCAATCCATACCATTTCATAACCATTTCTGAAAACTTCAAGGCACAAAGCTCCTGAACAATCCTCAATAGGGTCCCAATGCCTACAGCACCAACTTCTTAGTAAAGTATTCAAAGTCCGTCCTTTGAAACACAGCTCACATCCCCATTCCTTCATAAAGTCTATCCCAAAGCCCCTCTCAGCTTCTTTGATAGTCATAGTGGTTCAAGGGCTAACATTAACACTCTCTGCCTTCGGGATCCTCTGTTGAGCTCAAATGAGAGCACCTGCTGCTGAGGCAAAAACTTTGTATAATCATAACAAAGATTCAATTCAGTTTCATTCCATTCAAGAAACCACAATCAATATTTTGCAAGCAGCTACCAGGCACTCCATCCCAAGGACACTTTTAATGGAATAGCACATATCCTGACTTTGAAAGGGCTTATAATCTCATGGGCAAAATAGAATACAGACGAGGGAAACTGCAAGTGCTCAAAAAAAAAAAAAAAAAAAAAAAAGTTGCCTGAATTAATGAGAATAACATTAAATAACAATACAACAATACATGATGTGTCAAAATGAACACACAGATGATAACTACTGTAGGAGGTTACTCTACATGGCCGCAGAGTCCAGAGAATGCTTCACTGAGGCATTCAGAGTTAGGCCTTTAAGAATGTACAGGATTTGAACACGCAGACGAGAGAAGTGTGTTCTAAAGAAGGAACAAGTTGACAAATTCTCAGACACAAGGATGAGCACAGTAGGTTTATCAGCCAGAGTGCAGGGTGTCTTAAGAGCAGGTTGATGTGTCTGATTCTATCATAGTTAAAAGGCTGGATGGATGACGATTTCTCTGCTGCTTCAGTGATCCACAGTGAAACAAGAAGGCATCTTAGAGTAATCCAGCTTGTACATGTATACAGTCTCCTCTGTCAAGGGCTCAGTTGTTTCTGACTCTTTACGACCCCGCTAGGCTCCTCTGTCCGTGGGGATTCTCCAGGCAAGAATGCTGGAGTGGCTTGCCATTTCCTCCTCCAGGGGATCTTCCCAACCCAGGGACTGAACCCACGTCTCCTGTGTCTTCTGAATCCACTGTAGGTGGATTCTTCACCCGCTGAGCTACCGGGAAAGCCCAGAGTATATATATAATAGCTCAATTTTAAAAAATCTGCATAGGCAAAAAGCTAGGGAGAAATATAACCACAGTGTTGACAAAAATTATTGCTGGAAGTTGGAAAATGGAAAATTTTTACTTTACACTTTATGTTTTCTTGTATTTTCTAACTTTTTTCACCATAATTTTCTAAGTTTTAAAGTTAAACTTGAAAATAGTATATCAAAACTTAGTTCCATTTTAAGTAATTTATACTGAATATCATCTTCCTACTGCTTGTGCAACGGATTACCAACACAGTGGTTTAAAACGACACAAACTTATTATCCTACAGTTTTGGAGGTCAGAAATCTGAGGTGACTTTTACTACGGTACAAATCAAGGGGTCAAGACACTGCCTTCTTTTCTGGAGGCCTGAGGGGAGAACCTTTATCTAGAGGCTTCCCAGGGGAGGTTCCTTGCCTTTTCCAGTTTCTGGAGGCTCTTTACCTTCCTTGGCCCAGGACCCCCTTCCTCATCAAGGCCAGCAACCGCATCACTGCAACCTCTGCTTCCATCGCCACATCTTCTCTGACACGCTTCTGCCTTCTCTTCCAATTTATAGACCCTTGTGATTACGCTGGATCCACCAGGATATGCCAGGATGTCTCTTAAAGTCAACTGATCAACAACATTAATTCCATGTGCAACTGTAACGCATCCTTGTTATGTAATCTAACATATTTATAGGTTCTGGAGACTGGGACATGGACATCTTCAGTGAAGTCATTATTCTGCATACCACAGAGTTTTTCAGAATTTTGTAAGCCCTCTTTATAGAATTATATATGCTTTATATATAATATATATGTATTATATGTAAGTTATTTAACATTTGAAAACATTTTATAACTATTTCTAGTACTTATATAAAATATAGGCTAATAGAATTATAAACCTGAATTTCAGATTATATTTTAAATTGTCAGCTAAACTCTTAAATCTTTACCATCAATATTTCCCCCTCAAAACAGCAAAAACAGCCTAAAATGTTGAAAGTAAAAGTATATTTCTCCACTAGGTCCAGTTTTGTTAAAAACAACAACAATAATACAAAAAGCCCTTTAACAAAGCTCTTCACAGGGTAGAGTATATATCAGTATACTATAGACACTTCCTGCTGCTGCTGCTGCTAAGTCACTTCAGTCGTGTCCGACTCTGTGCGACCCCATAGACAGAAGCCCACCAGGCTCCCCCGTCCCTGGGATTCTCCAGGCAAGAACACTGGAGTGGGTTGCCATTTCCTTCTCCAGTGCATGAAAGTGAAGTGAAAGGGAAGTTACTTAATCGTGTCCGACTCTTAGCGACCCCATGGACTGGAGCCTACCAGGCTCCTCCGTCCATGGGATTTTCCAGGCAAGAGTCCTGGAGTGGGGTGCCATTGCCTTCTCCGAGACATCTCCTAAGATATTCCAATAAACCTTCTGAGAATTACAGTAGATGTTATCACTTTTTAAGAGATAAACTGAAATTCTGGGAGGTTATGGGATTTGCTCAGGGTGTACGTACTTAGTAAATAAAGTAGCCAGTATACAACCCATGATGATTACAGCCCAGTGTTCATTTCACCATACACCAAAAATCAACTTTGCTTAACAGTCTGTAGAATTTAGACAACAAACTTCCCTTATTCTGTAACTAAATATCTACTTTTTAAAAAACTATTTCTCAATAGAAATCACAGGTATTAGGGAAAAAATTAATAATTTTGACATACAAACACACTATTGAAGGACATGTGTGATCAAATACAAATTAACCCTCTAAATAGAAAATTATTTCCAACGCAATTTCTTCCACTCATACAAATCTCTGCCAAATGCCACCCCTTCACAATACTAAAATGGAAGCTTTCAACAAGATCCCTTAGATTTAGGGTAAAAAATAAACTTCTTTACCCAGTGCCTTGAATATCACTATTTTCTGCATGCCAATGAATAACAACAGTCATAAATTAATACAATTGGTCTATTCATAAATAAACGCATATTTTATCCCCTTTCTTCTTGGACTTATGTTCCTGTGCTTTAGAAAGGGGCTTCCCAAGCGGCTCGGTGGTAACAAATCCACCTGCCAGTGCAGGAGACACAGGAGACGTGGGTTCTATCCCTGGGTCAGGAAGATCCCCTGGAGGAGAGAATGACAACCCACTCCAGGATTCTTGCCTGGAGAATCCCATGGACAGAGGAGCTTGGTGGGCTACAGTCCATAGGGTCGCACCACTGAGCGACTGAGCACGCATGGACGGCTTAGAAAATGGAAGAGCTTAAGAAGAGCTGAACTGACAAGAATCATGAACCCACTTCTGGAAGGAATGGTAAAGAATGCTGACTGATTAGTAATTTCTGCTGTGGACATGGGGAACAAGGGCAGGAGTACCAGCTATTTGCCATCCTAGGTTAGGGCAGAGACTTTAACACTTAGCACGTCCAGGTTCAACTTTTGATCTTACCACTCACTACCTACAGGACCTCACCCATAGTAAGTGCTCAATAAGTGATTGTCAATTATTATGGTAAGAAACAGTAGTTAACGTGTCAGAATTTGCCTATTCAAGTTCTCTAACTCAGAAAATGAATTTTCATGTGTTTTTTCCTGTTTTAACCTCAAGTAAAGATGTTTCTGCCAACATGCATCACATAAAATCTGTAATTTTAGAAAATGCAAATCATATACTGTTTCCAATTTTCTTGAAAAATATAATTTTATTCACCAATTTTATCCTTTTCTTCTAAATAAGCATTCATTTCCTTTGGCTGGCTTAGATCAGGTTTGTTTTTATTTGCATCTAATTTTAGCTCTAATAAAATGATTGGATGCTCTAGCACAGTATTTTTCAAAGCATGAGTCACATTCCATTAGGGCAGCATGAAATCAATTTAGGGGATTATGATCAACATTGTAAAAAAAAATGGAATAGAGTAAAATAAAAAACACCAGGGCATGTAAAAACGTAGGCTTGTTCCATAAAAGTTTGTTTCTAGTATGTGGGGTAGGGGGAAATAGGGAGAATTCCAAATGTGTATTTCTGTGACTATGGATACAGTTATTAAAAAGGTGTCTAAAAACATACCCCATCCTGCGGATACACACTTTGGCAGTCTAAAAAGATAGACTTCAGGATTTCTGCATGTGTGCTAAATCATCTCAGTCGTGTCTGACTCTTTGCGACCCTATGACTGTTGCCTGCCAGGCTCCTCTGTCCATGGGATTCTCCACTGGAGTGGGCTGCCATCCCCTGCTCCAGAGGGTCTTCCCCACCCAGAGACTGAACCTGCATCTCCTGCAGATCTTGCACTGCAGGCGGATTCTTTACCATAGAGCCACTGAGATGTTCCCTCAGAACCTCTACTAGATGCAAAAAAAACCCAAACAAATTA
This sequence comes from Dama dama, assembly GCF_033118175.1. Taxonomy (NCBI): domain Eukaryota; kingdom Metazoa; phylum Chordata; class Mammalia; order Artiodactyla; family Cervidae; genus Dama; species Dama dama. The sequence goes on along the minus strand of NC_083695.1, from coordinate 81,198,332 downwards.
AAAAGGTGGAAGAAAAAAAGACAAATGACTCTTCTTCCCTCAATCAATTCTATCAATCTTCCTCCACATGTAGTAAGACACTTAACTAATGTCCCCAAGAGAAAGTGACTTCCTCTGAGGAACTACAAGGTTCATCTTCTGAAGATACAGGCAAAAAAACAAAAAGAGTCATATACTGTGTCAGGAGTCCCCAAGACTATCCCACGCTGAAAGATTCATCCATGGCTAAGATTTACCTACAGTGACATCCTAAGGTTACACAGCTGCATCCTCTATCCTGCCATAATCGAAAAAGGAATAACATGTGTACAATATTCCTGCTCAAGGGAGCCCATTGGAAACCCAACATCCAAAGTTTTTATTGGAGGGGATGAGAGGAATGGTTATCCAGGCACCCTCTCACTGCATGGTGGGACAAAAATTGCAGATTCCAAAATGGAGAGCAGGTGTCCAGCATAAATCTCACTGCTTACACAAACCACTGAGGCACACCAAACCACGCTTATCGGATGGAGAAGGGTGGGTTCAACCCCAAATCCAGGTCCCCAAATGCAGGCAGGCCCTCAGAAAGATAGTGAACTCAGGCTTGCTGTGTTAACTCTTTTCTGCACAGATACACACCCTTTCTCAAGGTCCATCCACACTCCACACATGAAAGTGGCTATTTCTAACAGCCTTCTATACCTTGTAGAAGGGCTTCTTGAGAAGATGGCACTGTAAATCTAGTAGATGTGAAATATTCCAAGTAGATTGAAAATAGCATAGCTTTAGTCAATTTTGTCTGTTCTTAATCAATATTTCTTTCTATATAAGTGGCAGTTACATCAAATTTCCATTCGAATCTCTTACCCAGGACTCCTCGGGCTGCACTGTCTAGAGTCCCTCCGTGCCCAATTTTCAAAGTCTGCTTTTTCCTCTTGGTCCATTCTGGAGAAGGCATTCCAGCTTCTTTAAGAGTAAATGGGATTTAAAAAAAAAAGAAGAAAGTAATTACTGAGAGAAACAAAGTAGAATCTCCATTACCATAGGATGAGGCGGCATGGATGGAATACTCAAAACAAATAAAAAGCATCGTACAAACTTTATATATTAAGATTATAAGAACTGACTCATTTGAAAAGACCATAATGCTAGGAAAGACTGAAGGCAGAAGGAGAAGGGGGCAACAGAGGATGAGATGGTTGGATGGTGTCACTGACTTGATGGACATGAGTTTCAGTAAGCTCTGGGAGCTGGTGATGGACAGGGAAATCTGGCGTGCTGCAGTCCATGGGGTCGCAAAGAGTCGGACACGACTGAGTGACTGAACTGATTACAACATTACTGAAGAACAGACTTTAAATATACAGACACTATCTAAATTACAAAGAAACAGTATTCCCAAATTAGTTGTCAAAAAACTAGAACCCATTTTGTAAGGGAAAAAAAATTTTTTTAAGTGGGTAAATATCCACACTAATCCACAAAGATCCAGTAAATTCCTGGCAGTAGTGGGCTGGTAGATGGAGGATGATGAAAAGAAGTTTTTACATAGGCAGCTAGTTTTAAAAGTCCTCAATTCCATCTCTAAAATCTCTCTTGTCCCCTGGTGTTCTCTGCTGGCCACTCCAGCTACCTAAACATCTGGAGTATATCTCATACAGGGTTACTTCTGAGAATACTAAGTCCCCAGACTATCTGTATATCTGCCCTCCTCTCCTAATCAAAAGTCACCAATTCCTTAAAGAAGCTAATCTCAACAAAAGGTTACATGGGAAGAAGGTAACAGTTTAACATGCCACTTATACTCCAAAGCATTTAGATTTTAAAAAGAGAAAAGGAAAAAAACAAAATATGGCCTATCTCATATTCCTAGTGTAAAGAATAAAATCAAATAATGCTACCTGAAAGTGCTTTGGAAACTCAAAGCTCTATACCAACATGCTGTTATCATCATCATGGTAAATAACAATATATTGAGAGACTACTGGCCACCAGACTTCAAATGAGCATGGAGACAGAAGCAGGAAGAGCCGTCTTGATCTGTACCTTTCCAAACCCATAAAACGTTCCTTACTTGCCAGGTGGCGCTAGTGGTAAAGAACTCACCTGCCAATGCAGGAAATGTAAAAGACCAGGATTTGATCCCTGGGTTGGGAAGATCCACTAGAGAAGGAAATGGCTACCTACCCACTCCAGCATTCTTGCCTGGAAAACCCATGGACAGAGGAGCCTGGTGGGCTACAGTCCATAGGGTTGCAAAGAGTCCAACATAACTGAAGCGACTGAGCATGCATGCATTACCACGGACACAGAGAAGATGGAAAACAGAGTAAAAGAAACTGAAACGCAAGGACAGATCAAGGTAAGGAGAGAAGGCGGAGCCACAGCGGAGAAGCCAGCTGAAATGGCCAAAAGGATGCGCTGGGTTGTAATCACCACTTAATTACCACCTTAGTGAGTTAGAACTCCGGTGTCTGGGACATGATTCTAATGTTACTCTCTGATTACGACATCCCCATGTTTGGAAAGACATGAGGATATGCTTTAACGTGAACCTCTAAGGTTAGGCTTAGACTTCAAACCCTTCACCTTCACCTGTAACCCATTATGGCTCTCTCATACTGTACTTATAGAAACATTTTGGGAACTCTTTGCATTTTTAACTTAAAGGTGCTTGGAGAATGGAGGCTCTAAAGTTTACTGTCTTCCCTTTGTGCTTTTCCCTTTTTCCAAGTTTGAAGACACCTGGCCTCTACTATGTTGGAATCTGGTTCACCCCACTGGCATCATGGATGATGAATATTTACCAAGATCTTTTATAGCTATAAAATTCTGCTATGTTTTAGGCCTTGAAGGTTTCAAAAAGACAGAAGAGCAGAGATTTTAGTGCCAGATGAATCAATGTAAAGAAAAGCAAGGAATATTAATAGAGGCCGTGACAACTAACTGTGGCCTAAATCAGCGACTGTCAAACCCGGCTGGCATTAGAATGTTGTGTTCTGGAATCTGTATCTTTAAGAGAACCTTCCAGGTAAATTCTGACAACCAGTCAGAATAGCATTTAGAAAGCCCTGGTCTAGCTAACATAAATATAGAATCAGCCAATCACAAGCAATATAGAAATGGAGAGTGATGAGAATGTCTACTTCTGAGTGAGTGGCCTCCAGAAGACAGTTCAGCAACAGCTTGGAAACCATCAATTTTAACTAAGTTTCAACAAGAAATTTCAGTTCCTGGAGATCAACTAACCAGAAAGCCAGGCTATGGCTTTAATCCTATGAGAAACCCATCTGAAAGAAAGAACAGAAATTATTACTTTGAGGAACAAAAATGCCATAGCTTAGCTAACAAAGAAGGCCAAAGGAAAGCAATTCTATGAAGGAATCAACTCCATGATGACACCACAAGGCTTGTCCCTGATGTAATTCCTTCCTTCAACATCCTTACAGGTAACAAAGTATAATGAAAGTATAACAAAAGAATGAGCAGATAAAACACAGGTATTAAATATCTTCAGGAATTTACCAACAAACATCTGAACCTGTGTCAGTTTTAATTAACAAATTCCTACCAGAATACTTTGTTTTTGCAATAAAAAGGGAAGCAGTAACATTTGCCAGGGGACACTATTCAAAGAAATTTCCTGTACTGATTTGATGGAAAAATAAGCCAGGGCCAGACTTTGGAGGGCCTTGAAAAGCTAGTTAAATAGTTTTATCACCAAAGGCTACAGAAATTACTACTATGAGCTCAGTTAAGGAGGAATCGGTGTCTTTCAGATTTGGCTTATTGCAGGTGTCAAAAAAAAAAACTAAAAGTTCCTTGATTTCACTGTATGAAACGAACTACTGCATTGACAAACTGTGAGATCCTTTAGAATTTTCTAATATTCTCCCAGTGTATATAAAGAAACAAACAAAAAGAATGCTCTAGAAATGACCAAGTTATAGTGTTCAATAAAATGTGGTCCATAGACTGCTTACACCAAAATCACCAGGAACAACAGTTTAAAGATGGAGTTTCCTAAAAACACCCCATACCCTCAGAATCACTATTTCTGAGAGGGTAAGGATTAGGCATCGGCATCTGCATCTGTACAAGAGACTTTAAATAATTCTCATGTCCACTCTGTGAAAAACACTGTGTTAAGTCTTGGTTAAGTAATATCCACATTTCCAACATATTTTTAAGAAAGCAGCTTTGGAATGTAGAGAGCCAGTGATTCATTTGGGTACAGTTCACTTACGTGAGCCAAACAAAAGGTTTCTGAGGGATTAGATTACAGAAAATTGGACTGCATGCCCAAGAGCAGAGGTTTATTTGTGGGTGTGTAGATTTTGTTTTTTCTTGTTTTTTTTTTCCCTTGAGAACGACAACTGCCAACTAGGCTACAGGAGTTTACGTTAGGACAAGTCTTAGCCGGAGACGCTCCAGATTTCTGTCCAGAGTTTATACAGTGGTCGTTCTCCCTTTCCCTTCCTTTTATCACGTGAGCCTTGAAAGGGCAAAAAGCCTAGCGTGCTCCCTGCGGCTTCCGCTCTCACGGCGACCGCATGGCCTCCGCCTGGTCCCCACCCGGCTGCAGTACCTGCCAGCAGCTTCTCCTTCAGCCGATTCAGCAACTCGGCTGAAGTGGGCCCTTTGGGCTTGTGCACAGCGAACACGCCGCTCAGCGACAGCAGCTTAGTAGCCAACGTGGGCTTGGAGACCGTGGCTTCGGATCCGGTCCTGGCCGCGGCCGCAAGCGCCGCGGCTGCAGCCATCGCTGAGGATGTGGCGGCCGTTGCTGCAGCTGTCCCTGCACTTTCGGGGACTGGGGCTGGGTCTGGTTTCAAAGAGGACGACAACACCACCGCCGCCGCTTCAGCAGCTGCCATGCTTTTGTAGTCCACACCGGTTTTGTAGCTTGGAGTCGCACGCTAATGACGCAACAAGCAGTGCGCCCGACACCCCCACCCCTGCCTTTCCCTTGCTTCGAAGCTACCCGGGTGGGTGGGATCGCAAGGGCTTGTGGGAATTGTAGTCTTTGCTTTCCTCGTGCTGGCTGAGAGTCGCTGACCCTTCTGAGGGCTCTGATGGAGTAGTTTTCCTTCTGTCATCCTGTTTGCTTGTTAAGTAGGGTTAATTCGGTGCCGCAGGTGTAAGTCACAGTTTCCGAACCCAAACACCAAGCCTATGTAGATTTTCGGCGAGAAATATCTTCACATCTCTCCCCTATCCCTTTTAAGAATTAAGAAGACCCAGCATCCAGGAACAGAAAATTTACTAATAAAATGCTGACTTCTGCTGCAGCTTGTGAAGAACTACGGTTCCCGTGGTTAACTGCTTTATTCAATGTATTGTGCTCTTGGATTCATAATTCAGAATTAAAATACACCTAGACGTAAGCTCTATTAGAGCAAAGAATCTTTTTTACCTAGTTCACTGTTGTATTTCGGTGCCTCACACAGAGTAGGCACTTAAATATTTGGGAACACATAAATGGATACGAATTCTTCAAATTCCTAAAAGAAAACTCTAGGCCAAGCCAGTGCTAAATCTTGTGGGTTTATTTTGATGCCCTTCATGCAAGCCTTTCCACACCTTAAATCCTGCAACTCACATTCAATTCTTAAGAATTCTAAGACATTTAATAGTAATTCTTCTATGGATTGCATTCTTTAGTAACACATTGCTTAGGCATTATTGCAGTTCATAAAATTAAACTTTCCTTTTGATTTGAGACCTCTCGAAGTTATTCACTCCCAAACAAGATTCAGGAACACTGTTCTGATCCTGATAGAAGGCAAAATGAAGAAAAATTCTTCATTTTACTTCCCCAGATACATTAAATGGTATTATGAGTATTGTGAGACAGATCAAGTTTGTGTTCACTGTTCTTAGAAAATTCCTTACAATCACCCTTTCTCTGCATCATCTTTTTTCCCATTAGTGTCTAGAATCCTAATGATGCCTCTTAGCTACTCAGAATCACTCATTATGGGATCCCATTTGAATTTGCCCCATTCCTTCAAGAACAGGAAAAAAAGAACAACAATGTTTAAAATACAATAGTTATTTCTTCCTATATTTCCAACCCTCCCCTGCTTCAGTCAGATCACCAGACCCTCATTAAATCTTTGGGGTGCCCAACAACGTAAATGTACCTAATGCCACACAACTGTACACTTTTAAATGGTTAAATGGGAGATTTTATGATATATATTATACCAGAAAAAAAAAAAAAAAGGAGGAAAAAAACCCAATATCTGAGGAGGAGTGGAGAAAGAGAGAGAGTTTTTATAGGGTGGAAAGCTGAAATTCCTAGAAGGAATTTACTTGCTCTTGTGGTCTATTATAAAAACCTAAGCTAAATGAAAACATTGTATGCAGTCTACTTTGGATGCCAGAAGAGAAGAGAATTGTTTTGAAAAGAAGAAGAGAGAAACTGAGATTGACAGGTCCCATAATTAGTGACCATCTGAGACTCCTTCAGGATTTTCCCTTTTTCAGAAAGTTTGCTTGACTTCAGATGGGATGGCTACGACTTAGGGAGCAAAGCATCCTTCGACCTTTGTAAAGTTTCTGTTCTCTCTTCTGGGCGTAGAAGCGGAGAGCCAGGGACTTTGAGAGAAAGTACAAAGCAGGCTTGTACAATGATGACGTGGAGATTAGAGAGCCGATACCAGTCGTCTAGACATCAGTAAGCTTCTCCAATTCTGTTGTGACTCTAGGGTTGGGGGAACAGAGGGAGGTCATAACTGGGGGTGAAAAATAACACTTTCATTTGAATTTTCCATAGGCCCAGTGCAGGATCAGAGGTAATTTGATTCAAAGAAAACAACGAAATAAGTATTTCTTGTACATTTTATTTCCTGGATGCCAGGGAACAGTAGAGGGCCTCCCAGGTGGCGGTAGTGGTAAAGAACCTGCCTATCAGTGCCAGAGTCCTAAGAGATGCAGGTTCGATCCCTGGGTCAGGCAGATCCCCTGGAGAAGGGCATGGCAACCCACTCCAGTATTCTTGCCTGGAGAATCCCATGACAGAGGAGCCTGGCGGGCTACAGTCCATGGGGTCGCACAGAGTTGGACACGACTGAAGTGACTTTGCATATGCAGGGAACAGGAGAATTAATTCAACTCTGTATCATATCTTCATTCTGGTCATCAGAAGCACCAACTTCTAATTTTCTGAAGTAACCAGCAGCTCCCACTTTGGGTGAGCATTGCATTTATAAGTTATTTTAATATATGTGTGAGTTAGGATTCTTTATTTGAGAGTGACCAAAACTGATTCATTTCAGCTTGGAATTTATCAGAAGGATTTGTTTTGGAAAAGTTTATCAGAAGTGTACAGAATATTATGCAGAACCTTGGAGGTTCTTTTTGTCCCTCTCTCCCCACATTCTCCTTTCATGCTACTCTCTTGTATCTTTTTCGTTCTTCTCTTTTGCTTCTAACAGACTCCCCCTCCCCCCCCCCCCCCCCCCGCCCACTCCTTACTCTACATTCTTGATTCAGACCATCCTGTTTTGATCCAATTCCAAAAATACCCTGGATGAAGCCACTTCTGGCCATCTACCAAACATAGCACTTCACTAATTTCATTCCTTAACTACAGCACTTTCCTTGCTGCTTTTCCTGCTTGCTTTTTCTCCATAGCATGCTTTATCTGACATACCAAATATTTACTTATTTTGCTTACTGTCTTATTTCCTCCATCAGGACGTAAGCTCTGTGAGAAATGTTTGTATGTTTTATTCATTGCTGTATCTGCAGGACCTGAGCTAGTGTCAGATGTAGCACTCAATAAATAGTAGTTGAAGAAAGGAATGAATAAACATGACAGCTTCAGCAGAAACCGTGTAGATAGAGGAAAATTAGCACCAGTTCCCAGAAAAGTAGAGTGCTGGACACAAAAAATATGTATATTCCCCCTGCAGCTTATATCATGTGGCTTCAATTTTTAAATCTCCATTTTATATGTGTGGAACTGAAGCAAAGAAAAATAAGATTACTTAATGCTATATAAAACTTCAACTTTCTAGACAAGCTTCCATGCCGTCCTCACCTACCCATGTGCCTTGAAGGATTGTTAATTAACAGCAATTAAAAATTGACAAGACTTTCAGGTTTTGTTCCAAATCTGTCCCTGGCTCTGCCTTGGTTGCATCGCTGGGGCACTTCTCTGGTTCTTGCTTTAAGCAGAAATGCCTGAGAGAGCTATTCTTTACAAAAGTTTCTGCAGTTGTTGGTCATCTGTGCCACTTTCTATAGAGATAGAATCATAGAAAATAGTACTTGATGAGGACGTACAGAGAATATAACCTGAGTCTTTCATTTTAAAATGTGCTGCTGATACCCAAAAGAGAAAGCTCAAATCTATACCATGGACTTGACAAAAGCATAGATTTTTAAAGTTTAGAGAAAAGATGGATATGTTTCATTGCATGAAATTTGAGAGAGCCAGAAACTCTCCAGAAAGAAACTCTTCTGTTTATTGCATCAAGAATTGTCTTAATAGGGAGGAATATGGTAAGATAATTAAAGAAACCAGTAGCACAAGGATCTCTACTGTGAGCTGAAGTAGATAAAAGAAATACATTGTGATTTCTTTAGAGCAGAACTTCTAAGAAAGTTTAAATAAGTATTTTAATTATTTTAATTTTGACTATACATTTCTTTGTAATTAGGAAAAACATGTAACAATAAAATATTTTTTAAATTAGGCAAATAATTTTTTTTAAAGGGTAGACAATAAAAGATGAATATGAGAAAGTACCACAAATATGTAGCAGTAAGGCCAGAAAAGTTTATTGGGAACAGGAAGAAAATACCAGAGACAGGAAAATAAAATGGAACTTTTAAAGAAGATCAAGAAAGAGATATATTTACTGCTTGAGGCCAATAAATAATAAAGGTCAAGCAAAGTTTCTACTTCGCCTGTCTTCTCCATCAAGAATGATTTTTGGATGAAAATAAATAGTAATCAGTTGATAGGAGGAGAAGGATGTCCATGGGGGACAGAAGGATTGGAAGAGGACATCACTGTACTCATTGAAATTAAATCTCCTAGTCCAGACAGTTGCATCTAGAGGTGGGGAGAGAGGAGAGATATAAGAACTCACAAACAATATTGCTTAAGAGAACTAACTTTTGTTGAATACCTATGCTTTGTGCTGGTACTTTACATTTTCCTGGAGTTTTCTATAGTAACTCTTCAAATTATGCTTGCGAAGAAAATACAGTGTAGGCTGGCTGCCAGAATTTCACTGCAAAGCAGGTGTTATTATTTTACAGATGAGGAAAGTGAAACTAAATGAGGTTAGATAATTTCATTGAGGATATATAGTTTGCATAAAGTGAATGTGCCAGGGGTCCCCAAGACCAGTCTTAGACTGGATTTGCTTGAAGAACAAGCAAAATTCAGAAGAGCTATAATGCTCATGATTATGGTTTATTACAGAAAATGGATACAGTTTAAAATAAGGAAAAAGAAAAGGCACATGGAATGAAGGCACCAGGAGGAAGCAGGAGCGAGCTTCCAGATGTCCTTACTTACTGCAGTCCCAAGGACAGCTCTTACCTCTCCCTTCAGTGAAATGTGACAATATGCGTCAAGTGTTGCCCATCAGGGAAGCTCACCTGAGACTTGGTACCAGAGTTTAACTGGGGATCAATTATGTAGGGATACAGGGCCTGTGGCCTCCCTGGTGAAGAGCTCAGTTAAGAGCCCTTAAGAGCTCAGACGGTCAAGAGCCTGCCTGCAAAGCAGGAGACACGGATTCAATCCCTGGGTCAAGAAGATCCCTTGGAGAAAGGAATGGAAACCTACTCCGGTATTCTTGCCTGGAGAATCCCATGGACAGAGGAGCCTGGTGGGCTACAGTCCTTAGTGTTGCAAAGAGTCGGACCCAACTGAGCAACTAACACACACATGCAGTGCCTGTATGACTAACCTTAGGGGCTCAGTCTCTAGCCTTCCAGAAGTCAGACTGATTCAGTGTAGCCTAAGGTCTCAGGTACAGGGAAGCATCCTTGTCAGGCAAGATACACCAAGGGCTCAGAGGTTATCTCCCAGTAGCTTGACAAGGGCTAGTCTTTCCTTTGAATGTGCAGAATTAGCACAATGACTCATCTGATCCACATGGAACTCATTAAACAACCCTGAGCAGTATTATTGCAAGGTAAAGATGAGGAACTGAGGCTCAAAAAGATTAAGCAGCTTGTTGAAGTTCCAACAGCTAATAAAAGGCAGTTAGATTTAGTAGAATTCAGGTTTGCCTGACTCCAAAATCCATAATCTTAACCAGTTCTCAGTGACCTGTAATCAGAATGGATAGCTGAATTCAAGTGAATTTTTACAGAGATGAACATTAAGTCCTAGAATATAGATGCCAAAAATCAATTTTCAAGGGCAAGTCATAGAAAACATGATATGGAATCCACCTAAATGAAAAAGTTGGAGGGATTTCTGTCTACAGTGAGCCTTACACAAGTGCATTATAAACTTTATATGAATATTAAATGATCACCAGAACAACTAATGTAACCTTGGAGGCAATCACAGAATTAATATGTCTGGAATGAGGGAGGTATTATCCGGCCCTGATAATATGGCAGACTCTAGGTAGTGTTTCACACTCCAAGCCTTTCCCTTTAGCAAAGATCTCTGCCCTCTCCTTAGTTTTAGTTCAGTAACAAGGCAATCTGATAAACTATTCCTATGAAGGTATGATGTTGACTCAGATACAAGTACTACCTATGTAGGTCAAAATGTTTGAATATCAGCAATTTCAGTCTAATATAAACACCTAATAATAATTTAATGTGTCATTTCTCTAGAGGTATTTGCATTTTAGTGTAGAAATCCATGAGACAACATTTCAAATCAAGAAAGGGAGAAACTTGTGAACTTGGAAACATTCTGATGCTTGCCAAAGTACACCATACCCAGCCTATGTTTTCTTGACAGTTTGTTCCATTAAGCTATACCAATATCTCTTTATGGCCCTGTCAACTCATGTCCATTCAAATAAATTAATGTTCCTATCTCAGCTGACTCATTTGGCAGTAAAAGCTAGTTTACATGCCAATGCATTAGCTGGCTCATATGACCCCTCTATCAAAAAAGGCATGTTTTCACAGTAATAAGCAAGAAGGAGCAATATACCATTTCTTGCCCAATGTAGTAGTTCAGTTTAAACAAATGTGAAAAATGTAAAGGGCAAAGGAATGGAAAAGAGGAGACAATGCAGAAAGACTTGGGATGATACAGATATCTTACAATGTATAAAATAAGAGTACTTAATGTGTTATGTTTTTAGGTCTATAAAAAGATAATTGTAACTACTTCTGAGCTCTCAGAATTTTCATTAAAAGGGCACAACTGATTCCCTACAATGTATACAATATTATCAAGGTACATTAAGGACATTTAATAAACTCTCAAATTAAGTCAATATACACAATTGTAAATATTAAATTTTATTAAATGGTATGAATAATATAAAGTTGATAGTTTAATGTAAACTAAATATATGTGATTTTATATATGTATTAAAGTGAAAGTGAAACTCACTTCAGTCGTGTCCGACTCTTTGCGACTCCATGGACTATGCAGTTTGTGGAATTCTCCAGGCCAGAATACTGGAGTGGGTAGCCTTTTCCTTCTCCAGGGGATCTTCCCAACCCAGGATCGAACCCAGGTTTCCCGCATTGCAGGTGGATTCTTTACTAGCTGAGCCACAGGGGAAGCCCTTTCACTTTCACTTTTATATTAAGCAAATTACAGATACAGAAGAACAGATTACTCTGGAGTTGGTTAAATGTTGTTTTAATGCTGCAGAAGTGACACTGCAGATCTGATTGTATGTTATTTAACACTTATTTGTACAACAAATGTTTATTATGCACTTGCTCTGTGATAGGCATGTGAAATAACTTTCATATTGACCACAGCTGCAAATAAAGTCATTTATAAACAGCTTGGAGAAAGTGTTATCAGTATCTGTTTTTAAGTGGGCTCTGAGGATTTGAAATATTTAAACCCGTTCTACATTCACATTCCAAAGATAATGTACAAATTGTCTTCATTGATTAACGATGCTATCATAAGCTGGGGAAATGTCGTTCTATGACTTCAGTTTTCTTTAAACGTTTAATAATGTTCTCCACTAGAGGAAGGGTTTAAGGCTGGACTCAGAGACAAAGGTGATGGATGATTCCCATTACCAGGTTGAATGAAAAGCCTCTTATTTAGCATGGACTCTGCCTAGAGGCTAGCTGAACAAGAAAGCTTTGCCCGGTCATTTGTTATCTCAAAATTCCTGAAAGCTTCAACCTTTTCTTTTACTACTTAATTGAATTTAGAAAATTATGATTTCTTCCTTTTAAATATTTTACATATTTTTACATGTAAAATTGATTTTTTTTTTTTGGCCTGGAGAAGGTTTGGATATGTTCCTTTAGTCTGTGATTTGCTATCTATTCCACAATTTTAAAACATTATAATGTTTTGGCTAAGTTGGAAAATAAAAGTATGTTCTCATACTTTGGAGCCAAAGCACAACTGCTTAAGTTTCTTTGCTATGTAGATATACCTTGGCTCCAAAAAGTTCTTGATTTTTGTGGTTAGCCTGAAGAAAATGGAAAACTATTTCAAAAAAAGCAAAGCTTGAGTATGAAATCCCGAAATTACTTCTTACTATTAAACATTGGATAACATATAGTATGTTATACATTTATTACTATGAAATAAAATTAATATTTTATGTCAACGAGAAACAAACTTTTTAAAGTACTATTAACTTCAAAAAAATGTGTTTCACTGTACCAGATCTTTAGCTGCAGCTTGTGAGCTCTTAGTGGCAGCATGCGGGATCTACTTCCCTAACCAGGGATTGAACCTGGGCCCTCTGCATTGGGAGCATAAAGTCTTAGCCACTGAGCCACCAGGGAAGCCCCTAAAAACTTAAACATGAAAAAGTTTTCTCTTCTCTTTGACCTCCTCTCTCCCCGCTACTGTGCACTGTGTTTCTATATTAGGTATTGACCAAACCTCCCCATCAGCAGAAATACCTGCTCAACATAAAGAGCAACATTCTCCTAGTATCAGCAAGTATGTGCCTGCGTGCTCAGCTGCTCAGTCATATCCAATTCTTTGTGACCCCGTGACTATAGCCTGCCAAACTCCTCTGTCCATAGGATTTTCCAGGCCAGTTATTAATAAGTCATGTGTGACTTTTTGCGACCCCCATGGACTGCACAGTCCATGGAATTCTCCAAGCCAGAATACTAGATTGGATAACTGTTCCCTTCTCCACTATTAGTAAGACAACTCCTTAAAAGATAACATTTCTTCTTGATCTTGTAAGGGACCCCAATGACCCACTACTCACTAGACTGTATAAACTGTCAATAATACATCACTTAAGGTACCGCTCTCTGTCTCAAAACCTTATACAACTGTTCTTTGGCCCCAAACTTGTTCTTAGGTTCTGAGAAACAGTTCTTAGACCTTTCTGAGTGGCTGTTCCCAGGTTATAATACTCAGTTTGGCTCAAATAATACTTTCCATTTCATGAACTTATTTACAAAACAGAGACTCACAGACATAGAAACAAATTTAAGGTTATCAAAGAGGGAAGGTGAGGGGAGGGATAAATTAGGAATTTTAGAGTAACATATATACAGTGTTATATATAATACACTCATATACAGTATTATACATAAAATAGATAACCAACAAGGACCTACTGTAAATCACAGGGAAATATACTCAATATTTTATAATAACTTATATGGAAAAAGAATCTGAAATATATATATGTATATCTGAATCACTTTGCTGTACTCCTGAAACTAAGACAACATTGTAAAATCAACTATATTTCAATAAAATAAGTAAATAAGCAAGATAGCAAATCCTAAGAGTTCTTATCACAGGAGAAAATTTTTTTCCTTTATTCTTTTCTTCTTTTTTAAAAAAATATTTGGCTGTGCCCAGTCTTAGTTGTGACATGTTGGATCTAGTTCCCTGACTAGAAATCAAACCTGGGCCCCCAGCATTGGGAACTCAGAATCTTAGTCACTGGATCACCAGGAAAGTCCCTATTCTTCTCTTCTTTTTCAATTATAATCTATATGAGAAGACAGATGTTAGCTGAACCTATTGTGATGATCATTTCACAATATATGTAAATCAAACCATTGTGCTGTATGCCTTAAAGTTATACAGTGATGTAAGTTGATTATTTCTTAGTAAAACTGGAAAAACTTACACTCCTAAAAATTTTTTTCTGTTTCTTGGATCGATTGATTTTGTTGTTGACATTACCCTATAGACTTCATAATAGGAATCTCAAGAATAAGACCTTAGTCCATAATAATTTTTCTTCTTTTTTCTTTTTTCTGTTTGACTCTCCCACTTTGAATAAGCACTAACTCACTATGAACACACTGGTCATTTTCCCCAGAAATAAAATTTAGGTCTACTTCACAGGGTTTCCGAAAGTGTCACTGGCAAAGCCCACTGGCATAGGGGTGGGGGATAGGATAAGGGCTAACCTCTTCTTCTGTGCTTAATTTGGTTTCACTTACCTACATGCGGCACCTGCAGTAACCTTGCGCCTAACACGTGGGATCAGCATTCTCACACGTGAGATCAGCATTCTCAGTGCAGAACTGAAGCACCTGGCACGTGCCTTGGCGGGCCGTGTGCAGAGGTGATGCACCTGACACCTCAGTCACCATGGCAACAGGGAGCGGTGTGCAGAGATGCTGCACCTGGCGCTGCAATCTGGATCCCTGGATCCACCTGCGCCTGCCCTGCCCACAGACCTTCATCCCTCCCCCCACAGATGAGATCTCCATAAAGCAGCCCCACCCATGGCCAGTCCGGAGAGTGTGTGTGCCCTGGAACTATGACTGGCACCTCTCCGTTTTGTTTTGTTAAATCAAAAAGACAACCTTTCCTTTGCCTCTGAACACTATTTGATCTTTTTCTACTGAACCAAACGACAGCGAGCAGCAGGGCCGCAGCTGGGGCCTGACTCTGGAGGGTCAGTAACAGAAGGAAAGAAAACAATTTTCTCTCAGTTTGGTGAAGATCATTCTCAAACTCAGTGTTACTGGGCATTGATCTGTTTCTTAAGCTATAAGATGGGAACTTCAAGTTTATGTTTGGTTTGTGAATGAATCATGCCGGCTCAGCTAATGGTCGAACTATCCTGCTAAAGGTTATATCCTACCTGTAGGGGAGGAAAAAGTTTTCCTTCATCTCCTTAGGTTCCCTCACAGGGTCAGAAAATTAAGCTGGCGGATTAATGAGAGAAAAGCATATACATTTTACTGAATTTTTATATATATGTGGGAGACTTCTTAAAACAATGAAGACCCAAAAAAGTGACCAGAAGAGGAGGCTTTTATACCTTTCAGACAAGGTATAAACCTTGTCCAACCTTTTTGGCACCAGGGACCAATTTCATGGGAAACAATTTTTCAGTGGACTGGGGGGTGGGGGTGGGGATGGTTTGGGGATGATTCAAACACATTCATTTATTATGCATTTTATTTCTATTATTATTACAACAGCTCCGCCTCAGATCATCAGGCATTAGATCCTAAAGGCTGGGGACTCCTGTTAAACAAAGAAGCAATGAATAATTGACAAGGCAGAGGGATTTGGGATTGGGGTGGTAAATGGTGAAGAAATAACTAGTAAGGGTTAGTTTAACAAGGTTTGTTTTGTACAGATTTCTAGGCCCCAGATTCTTGGCTCTAGTGTGTTAAGAAAGCCTTCTTTCCTCCTGGCACAGAGAGGGTACCTTTCACATGGGAGATTTATCTCCTGCTTTCAGGGAAGAAAAACAAGGGGGTAAGGTCAGAGTGACCTTCTCGTTTCTGCCCTTTTCTCACATTCCTTCAGCTGAAGATATTCAACATAGCAAGGTGACAAATTTTGGAGTAGCATATCCTGAGCCCCATTATAACCAACAAATAAATGTATCTTTGTTAATAAATACCTCTTCCAGGGGAACATCTCTCTTTCAGTCTCTTTCTCTCTAATACATATAGTTTTAAAAATAATATTGAGATCCTGCCATCTAACAATATAAATATTCCATATTTTATCAGAAAGCTGGGGTACTTATGATATTCATAAAGCTGCCTATCTGTGTAATTCATCAAAGAGATGAGCAAACCCACATATGAAATTTTAACCTTGATTCCTTTCAGAGTTTAGAACAAGCCAGCTTGTTTTATTAAACATATGTGTCTAATATTTAAGTATTTCACATGCATAAATTCTATTTTCTGATTACCATGAAGACACATTTAGTTCACACTCCAACATAAAATAGATAGGGATGCCAGGCAAGGATTTTTAGACATGGTGTCATTTTACTGAGAGATACATTCTTTGCTGATAAATGGCTTTGAAAGCAGCTGTGTGGCCCTCCCCTTCCTCATCTCCCCCACCTCACAGAGGGTGTCAGGGCACCTTTATAACCTGCCTGAAGAGAATTATAATCTGCAATGTGACTTTGCCAGCCATTAATCTTCCTCCTGTTTTAGAGTCTGAAAGGAGAAATCCCTAGAGCATGTTTTCCCCTGGCCTCCGAACCATCCTGTTAGCTTCTTTGGTCACAGATAAAAGAGCAGTCTTGTGCTCATGCAGCGGGTCTCTGGGGGCAGAGCCAGCCACACAGCTCGATTCCTGTGATTTTTCCACGAAGGATTCATGCTTGTCACCAACAGAAAATCAACCCTATCAACGTCAGTTAAGGTGTCACTATAAGCAGAAGATGTTTTCATGGCCTGGACACAGTTCTGAAAATAAGGAAATGACACATGCCATTGAAATCTTAAATACATTATCCTTCAGGGTGTGGGGGAAAGATTTCTTTTAAAAGCTTTCATAAAATAACATTTTTCTGCCAGCAGCAGCATTTTATCACCAGTTACAATAACCTACTCGTTAAATGCATGTCTTCCCTTGGAAGTCATGAATAAGCCAATTCTGATTCCTGGGTACATAAATTGTCTAGGATGTCTCTTCCAAGTGCCAGATTATATGTCTATCTTCTGCCCACAGAAGAGCCCTGAGCTTATCTTACAGCCTTGCATTATTCACTGGAATGCTCTGGCGAGGCAGGGTAAAGAGCACCACTCTCAATCAACACTGTGTAAATCGCACCACTTAAAAGCATCTTCAACATCTGTCACTAAGGCCCATGATCAAAATGACTGGAAGGTTCACTGATATGTCCACACTTAATTCTTTTTTCACCAAGCACCATGAATTAAAACTCAGAAGCAACGTTACCTCATGGGTCACTGGTCACTAATTGTTCCATTTAACATTCATCAAGCACTTCCTGCAACTCCCTTTGTTCCAGGCAGCAGGCCAGAGGAGCTTGGGGGCATACACGTGCTCCCTGGCATGGCGCAGTGCTCCCAAGTCCCTCAGAAACAGACCCAGGAATTGGCTAGCAGTCTATCAGTACAGGAGGGAGAAAAGATCTATTTCTGGGTATCCTAGTGGTGCTCACAGAAAAATCATTCCGGGGGCTTCCCTGGTGGCTCAGATGGTCAATAACCTGCCTGCAACACAGGAGACATGGGTTCTATCCCTGGCATGGGAAGATTCCCTGGAGAAGGAAATGGTTACCCACTCCAGCGGAGAATCCCATGGACAGAGGAGCCTGGTGGGGGCTGTGGTCCATGGGGTCGCAAACAGATGGACATGACTGACGGACTAAGCACACAGACACAATTCATGTGGATGGATATGTTTGTAAAATATTTTTTAAAAAATGAACTACAAGAAAAATTAAATTTAAAAAATCCACCAAATATGCCATGTGATTTATTATTATGTATTATTACAGTTACTATGTTATTTTGTATTATTATAAAATTATTATTACTCTGTCAAACTGCTAAAAAGTTCCTAAATGCTTACTTTCAATTTCTGTATTTAGCTCATCACAGACTGATAAGACATAGGTCACCTAGCACAGGTCTGTTTTTTTTGTTGTTGTTCAGTCACTAAGTTGTGTTGGACTCTCTGTGACCCCATGGACTGTAGCCCGTCAGGTCCTCACAGGCCCTCACAGTCTTCCACTGTCTCCTGGAGTTTGCTCAAATTTATGTCCATTGAGTCGGTGGTGCTATCTAACTATCTCATCCTCTGTTGCCCCCTTCTCCTTTTGCCTTCAATCTTTTTCCCGTATCACCACTGGTCTGTAAATCAGGCTTAAAGTAGCTCTGACCTAAGTCATAACCTTTGTGCTTGAAATACCTTATGTGTTTTAAATGTGTGCTTTTATGAATTATAATCGAACTGAGATGTAAACATTTTCAGAGAAACCTCAGAGAGGAGAGATCCCTCTTCAATGTGGTGGAAAATATCCTCCAATGGGGAGCTTATCTTTATCTTTCTAGGAACGGAATATTATCATGGAATAAACATTGACTTTGTGAAAGTGAAGTCACTCAGTCGTGTCCGACTCTTCGCGACTCTATGGACTATAGCCCACCTCCGTCCATGGGATTCTCCAGGCAAGAATACTGGAGTGGGTTGCCATTTCCTTCTCCAGGGGATCTTCCTGATCCAGGGATCAAACCCAGGTCTCCCACATTGCAGGCAGATACTTTAACCTCTGAGCCACCAGGGAAGCCGGGTCCACATAAATCAGGATTTGAATCCCAAATCTGTCTTTTACTAGCTGTGTGACCTTTGGCAAGTTAATTAACCACTCTAAGCTTCTTCCCTGTCTGTACAATGTGGTGGGCAAATGACTCTCTCAAGACTGTTACAAGGGTTAAACGTAACAATTGCCAGTCCAGGTTCGATGCATGAGACAGGGTGCTCAGGGCTGGTGCACTGGGATGACCCTGAGGGATGGGATGGGGAGGGAGGGTCAGGATGGGGAACACATATACACCCATGGCTAATTCATGTCAATGTATAGCAAAAACCACCACAATATTGTAATTAGCCTCCAATTAAATTACAAAAAAGAAAAAGAAAGAAAAACATAACAATGGATAAAATGCATCTGAAATGAAGCAGATGTACAATAACATAGCCCACTAAACTGGGAGCTTCTCTGAAGCAGGTTGGAGGAAAAAGCACATCTCTTGGAATGTCTCCTAGCTCCTAGCTCAGTAGCCAGCAATAAATGCTTCTGGGTGTAAATAGAAAGGGAAAGGGAATGGAAGGGAGTACAAAAGAAGGAAGGGAAGAAAAAAGAAAGCAAAGGAGGAAGAGATTGCTGGCCATGGTAAATCAAGGATTTCCTCCCTTTAATGAGTTTCAGAAAGTGCTGCATTATAACTTGCAGAAATCGGAATGGATGAAACGGAAATTCCTTGGTGAGCTGCCAATGAGGGTTCAAAGTAGGGTCACTATCTTTCATCTGGCATTAGACATCCACTCGGGTTAATCCACATGCAGTCATGGAACAATCCATCAATCAGTGGTATTTATTGAACAAGGTATCCAGCCCTTGTACCCCAGCAGGGTATCCCTGCTAGGCATATAGAGCATGAGGTTGGGTGACCTTGGGACACACCTATCTAATTGGGGAAGGGGGGGGGAACACAATTTCATAATTCAATATCACCTTGAAAATTAGAAATTGGCCATAGCTCCAAAAAGAAACGTACTTAGCAGTTTTTGATGAACAATTAAAGTGTGTCAGTGGTTTCTAACATGTAAGTGAAGTTGGGTATCATTATTTAGAAGGTCGATCTAGTGGAGTCTAGTTTGCTTCACAGACAAAAGTGGCAGTATAGGCTGAATGGGGTTATTTATAACCTGCCGCAGCTTCAGAACTGCTGATGGAAGCTTCGGAGTACGAGTCCTTTTCACAGATGACGTCAATTATTTTGGTGTGTGTTCTTTTCTAAGAGGTTGTTAACTGGCTTCAGCTGTGATAGGAAATGATCTTGGTCTTTGGCCTTTTGCGATTACGGTAATAAAACCTGTAATTGGGTATTAGTGTTCAATGATTCATTTTAAGACTACAGCCTTTGCTTCGCCTCTCTTTCGTAGGGAAGAGCTGTCACTGGAGAAACTACATTTTGTTCTTCCCGAGAAAGAATCACCATTTTCAGTATTGCTTAGAAATCTATAACACAATGTTCTTTTTCTTGGACTTACAAGACAAGCTTTTCTGTGATTGTTTTAAGTACTTGGCCTGGTACTTCTGGTAAGAGGAAGATTTTAGTTTTTACTGAGGCTAAAATAAAATATTCACCCATCAGCAATACTGCGAAGCTCTATGCTGTGAGAATACTCACTGTGGCAATTACTTCTCTGGATAGAATGGATAATGACTGCTTTTTTACTGAAATGAGTCTCTTTTATTTCTAGGGATGTTAAAGGAAAATGTGTAGGCTTACCAGGGCACTAAGGAATCAGTCTCCATTCCTACAAGGAATTCTCATTTTCATTATGTGGAATTTGCCAAGTTCTTTAGTTTCCTTTATTTAAAAAAGAAAACAATTCTTTAATTGTATAAGTCCTTCCAAACTAAACCCCAAAAGATAAGTTCGAAAAGTGGATGAACAACAAGGTCTTTAATAAAGTCTCTTCCCTTTCAAAGCATTAAACATTTGTGATTATCAGGAGTCTATGTGTATAATTAGTAATGTACAGTGTAATATCTCATCTCGAATATCAGCACAGTTCTTCATAGTATGACAAGATAGCAGGCAGATCCTGACATTGGAAGAATCAGGCCACCCAGGGGAAAATGAATGAAATATATTTTACAGTCCTTTGATTTCCTCCTAACTCAATGGGGCTTTTATTCCTGGTTTAAATTTATAAGATTTATGATCATTCTACTTGCAGTAAAAATATTCTCATTTTTCAAGCAGGGATAGTCTAATTAATAGTTGAGGAAGAAGTGACTATAACACAGTGGAATGTAAAACTTTAAGAGCTTTCAAAAAATTATCAGTATAAACAACTGGTTATTTAGGGTCAGTGATGGATCTTCTTTTTGTTCTGGCAAGACATGAGAGAAAAATTATTTCTATATTTTACATCCTCTGTCAGTGATAAAGACAAAGATTTGGACCAATCCTGGCATGTGAACATACCAGTCATGGCAAAAGTCATTTATGAAAAGCTTGGAGCAGAATTTGGCTCCACACTGAAACTGTAATGAACCCCAGCTGAGTCCCCTAAATTGCCTAGGAAGCAGTGTCCTATGTTTAACATCATCTCTCAATTCTTTAGTGATATCCAGAGACACCCAGATCACACCTTCTGGATGTGTCTCCAGTGACCGTCTCCTGGCCTTTGATACTGATTTAAGCTTTCAAAACTGAGACCCAGTTGAGATGGTTTCACATTTTTTATCAGAAGATCCAAACTATTTCTCTCTTTCTCTTTATTGTACTCTACCTCTCTGAGCCTGGCTGTTTCATTGTTCCAACAAGCTGAAATATCATGAGGGTATATTTCCATACATGTTGTTCCTTTATACCCTCTGCATACAGGGTCCTGGGAGAATGGTGAGGCTGCAGGCTTTAGTGCTTCTCTCCAAAGCTGATGGCCTCACATCTGTTACTATCCTTTCACGGCCCCTCACCCCCTCTCAAACTTTTCTTTGGATTATCACTTATACTAAGGTTCAAATAACTGATCACGACCTACAGTAATAGTCCTCATACCAGAGTGCACATCAGAATCACATGGAGAGTAAAGTTTCACATGGTTTGGTTCTATTCCAGTCTTAGTGAATCAGAATTGTTAGGAATGCGAACCAGGAGTTTTTATTTTGTAAAAGCCCATAAACATTCTTGATTAAGAAATATCGGCCTTCCATTGTATCTGCCCTTTAATTGGTTCAAACTGGCAAATAAAATCACTATGATCAACTGAAGAATTTTAAGCAGCTGTGGAAGTGAACTGCAAAAAGCCAAGAATTCCCGGGACAAAACGGGTGGAGGACTTTGGCTCTAAATACTTTGCCTGTAACAGCTACATCTTTTTTTAACAATAAAAATTTTAATAAACTTTTTTATGACTAAGAACTGCATATTCTTTATAGGAAACGTGAGGAATATACAAAGGGGAAAAAACTATATTCATAAGACATAAACTCAGCATTTTGTCTTATATCTTTCTATTCTTTAGGCAACTATTTGTATTTTTTTAATTTTTGCTTTTTATAAAATTGGCCTTATCTTTTTCATACTGTTTCCTGCCAGAAAACAGTCTGTTTGATGAATGCAGGATCTATACATAATATTCTCTTTCTCTCTCTCTCTCTTTCACACACACAGAAACACATACACATACACACAGTGCCTAACATATAGCACCTCTATTATTTTATTTACTCAATAAATATGTGCAGACTAAATGTATTCATAGGACCGATTTTGGATACCTTTCTAGGCTTTCACAGAAAGATAGTGACAAATTATGATAATTTCTATTTCTTGCCTTCTCAATCAACTTCAAAAGATAATCATTTTTTAGGATGATTGTGTGAAAAATACATAATAGAATTATTAAATACAATTCGAATAGCTCTTTGCTCTTTCAAAATAACTCAACAGCAACATTTAAATTTGAAAAGAATCTGTCTCCTAAGAAAGCTGAGTGCAGAAGAATTGATGCTTTTGAACTGTGGTGTTGGAGAAGACTCTTAAGAGTCCCTTGGACTGCAAGGAGATCCAACCAGTCCATCCTAAAGGAGATCAGTCCTGGGTGTTCACTGTAAGGACTGATGCTGAAGCTGAAACTCCAATACTTTGGCCACCTGATGCGAGGAGCTGACTCATTTGAAAAGACCCTGATGCTGGGAAAGATTGAGGTCAGGAGGAGAAGGGGATGACAGAGGGTGAAATTGTTGGATGGCATCACCGACTCAATGGACATGAGTTTGGGTGGACTCCGGGAGTTGGTGATGGACAGAGAGGCCTGGTGTGCTGCAGTCCATGGGGTCACTAAGAGCTGGACATGACTGAGCGACTGAACTGACCTGTCTCCTAAGAAACAAGGCTTCTTCTGCTAACTTAGTTTCTTCCAGAAAGTATCACTTGGAATGCCTTTCAGCAGCTGCAACAGTCACAATTTGGTTTGGTTGCATACATCAATAATGGCAAATAACAGCAGTTTAAACAAGAAAAAGTAAAGGGACAGACAGTTCAGTGCTGGCATGGTGGTTCCATGGTCAGTTGGAGACTAAGCTCCTTCTTTCCTTCTGCTCTACCATCTTCATGAACACTGCCATCTTTAAAGTCTTCTCACAGTCAAAAATCGCTGTTGGAGTACAATTTACATGTATATTCCAGGCAAGTAAAGAGAGCGCTCAAACTACTGCACAATTGCACTCATCTCACACGCTAGTAAAGTAATGCTTAAAATTCTCCAAGCCAGACTTCAGCAATACGTGAACCGTGAACTTCCAGATGTTCAAACTGGGTTTAAAAAAGGCAGAGGAACCAGAAATCAAATTGCAAACATCTGTTGGATCACAGAAAAAGCAAGAGAGTTCCAGAAAAACATCTATTTCTGCTTTATTGACTATGCCAAAGCCTTTGACTGTGTGGATCATAATAAACTGTGGAAAATTCTGAAAGAGATGGAAATACCAGACCACCTGACCTGCCTCTTGAGAAACCTGTATGCAGGTCAGGAAGCAACAGTGAGAACTGGACATGGAACAACAGACTGGTTCCAAATAGGAAAAGGAGTATGTCAAGGCTGTATATTGTCACCCTGCTTATTTAACTTATATGCAGAGTACATCATGAGAAATGCTGGGCTGGAGGAAGCACAAGCTGGAATTAAGATTGCCGGGAGAAATATCAATAACCTCAGATGTGCAGATGAGGAAGAACTAAAGAGCCTCTTGATGAAAGTGAAAGAGGAGAGTGAAAAAGTTGGCTTAAAGCTCAACATTTGGAAAACTAAGATCATGGCATCCAGTCCTATCACTTCACGGCAAATAGATGGGGAAACAGTGGAAACAGTGGCTGACTTTATTTTTCTGGACTCAAAATCACTGTAGATGGTGACTGCAGCCATGAAATTAAAAGACACTTACTCCTTGAAAGAAAAGTTATGACCAACCTAGACAGCATATTGAAAAGCAGAGACATTACTTTGTCAACAAATGTCAGTCTAGTCAAGGCTATGGTTTTTCCAGTGGTCATGTGTGGATGTCAGAGTTGGACTATAAAGAAAGCTGAGTGCCAAAAAATTGATGCTTTTGAACTGTGGTGTTGGAGAAGACTCTTGAGAGTCCCTTGGACTGCAAGGAGATCCAACCAGTCCAACCTAAAGGAAATCTGTCCTGAATATTCATTGGAAGGACTGATGCTGAAGTTGAAACTCCAATACTTTGGCCACCTGATGCGAGGAGCTGACTAATTTGAAAAGACCCTGATGCTGGGAGGGATTGGGGACAGGAGGAGAAGGGGAAGACAGAGGATGAGATGGCTGGATGGCATCACCGACTCAATGGACATGGGTTTGTGTGGACTCCGGGAGTTGGTGATGGACAGGGAGGCCTGGCGTGCTGCAGTTCATGGGGTCACAAAGAGTCAGACACGACTGAGTGACTGAACTGAAAGAGCGTGAAGAGTGGGAGAAAGAAAAGAGAGCATCTTGGCCAAGTTAGTGCTCTTTAGGGAGCAATCTCAGAAGACACACCCATCAATTTCTGTTGACTTCTCAGTGAAGTCCTAGCCTCAAGAGAAATGGGAAATGTGTGAAATTGTTACCGAGAATATAATCAGGGTTCTATTCATATGAAACAAAAATGGACAACAGATACCATACAGGTAGTTAGCAGTCTCCCTTCCACAGCATAGCCTTTTATGCCATTTATTGGTTATGTTTTTGGCTACACATAACCAAATATCCAATAGTAAGTGGCTTAACAGCCTGGTGTGGTGCAGTCCATGGGGTTGTAAAGAGTGAGACGCCACTGAGTGACTGAACTGAAGTGGCTGAAACAGTAAATTTTGTCTTAAAAACTAAGTCAGGCTGGTTGAGAAGCTCATGGATGTTGTCAAAGCCCAAACACCTTCCATCATTCTGCTATGCCATTCATAATATATCAACAGTATCTTTCTTTAGGGCTTCCCAGGTGGCAAGGTGGTAAAAGAGTTTGCCTGCAAATGCAGGGGACACAAGAAATGTGGATTCAATCCCTGGGTCAGGAAGATCCCTTGGAGTAGGAAATGGTAACCCACTACAGTATTCTTGCCAGAAAATTCCATGGACAGAGGAGCCTAGTGGGCTACAGTCCATGGGGTCACAAGAGAGTTGTGACTGAGCGGACATCTTTCTTTATCTTCAAAAGATGGCTGCACCATGACTTCACATTACAACATCCAGACATTGGAAGGGTAAATTCTCATTTGTGTCCCTTCAGGGTCAAAAGCACCTAGATGACTCACGGAGTGTCACATGTCCGTGCTTAAACCAATCATGAGCAAGAGTGATGGAATTACAAGTGGTTTAAAGTGATTCCCTTCTGGGGCTGAGTGTGTGGGAAGGTAATTCTACAAGATCGGGGTTCTCCTACTAAGGAAGAAAGGAGGTAGTCAGGCAGTGGGAAAATGGCTATTGGATAGATAAAGGTTTGCATCTGCCATCCTTTTTCTGTTTTATGAAACACAGTGATTTACAACTGCTTTCCTGAGTAGTGAAAACTTGGGAAATTCCATGATACCTGACTCATTACTTAAATAGCATTTTCTTTCTAAAGGGCAAAAGACAAGCCTGAGATTGGACAATGAATCATTAAGCGTTAACACAGAGACTCATTTCTATTTGTTGCTGTTCATTTGTTAAGTCATGTCTGACTCTTTGTGATCCCATGGACTGCAGCATGCCAGGCTCCTCTGTCCTCCACTGTCTTTAGGTGTTTGGTCAAATTCATGTCTTCAAGTCGGTGATGCTATATAACCATCTCATTCTATACCTATAGTTGTAGAAAATAAAAGGATTGTACCAGTATTCTTTAAGTGTTAGACATTTAGCATTACAATAGTGTTGAGGGAAAGGACCAAAAATCCCAATTATTCTAAAATTCAAATAATCATAAAATAATGTGCATTTCTCCCGCATAGATGAAGATATATTTTCATTGGATGTTCCATTTAAACTGCTAAGGACATGAACAGGTCAAGGTAAAATTACCCTTTATTTTCCCTTCAATTATAACATTTTTGTGCTCTGTTGTAAGCATCACTCCTCTCACCTCAAATTAAGCAACTCAGCCTCCTGTGTTGAAGGTTTTAATTTCCTTAGCTTCAAGAAGAACTGTTTGACCTGAATTCTCAAAATCTAAGCTGATAAGGGTTTCAGACTTAGGTTATCCTGGATTGGGGAAAGAGAGGTTTCTGCAGGTTGAGGGAGAGACAAGTGAACCTACCTTGAGAGTTAAATTCCATCAGACTGAGTAGGGTGGTGGGACAGGGTTACAACTTCTACAAGGTGTGGGATCCACTCTCACCCAGCACTCTGGGGGTAACTTGGCACCTGATGGATGCCCTATGGACACTGGATCTCTAGCACTGTAGTCGGAAGAACTGCCTCCAGCCAATGGATTTCTGTGGCAGCAGTCTTGGATCCCACCCAGAACACTGTTACTTGGTAGCAGAGCATGTAGTTAAAGAAGCCTCAAGAAAGATGGCAATTAAAAAGAAAAAAAGAAAGATGGCAATTATCATAAAATCAGGGCCCTTCTTGTTTTCCCAGAGTCAAATACCTTCTTGGATTCTTATGATCCAATGAAGAGAGGGAGGGAGTATGATTGTGTCTGTCTAATATTCATTCTTTCTCACTAGCAAAACTATGTTATTGAAGGCAATTTTACCTGGCCTGAAAAAAATACATTACCTGATCTTTCTCACATGTGTATGGTGGATGAGAATAAAAAGAAGCTGAGAAACACTTCTGAAAAATTTCCTTTGTTCTAGAACTTTTCCTTCTTCCTTCCAGGAATGACATCTGGAATCCAACAACCATCTTCTAACCCAGAAGGTTACTAAAGATTGCTGTGCAGAAATACAGGAAGTTAGGCTTTTCTGGTGGCATAGCAGATGGAAGCCTGCCTGCCGACGCAGGGGACATGGGTTTGATCCTTGGTCCAAGAGGATTCCACATGCCAAGGAGCAACTATGCCCATGTGCCACAACTTCTGAGCCTGTTGGCTAGAGCCTTCCAGTCACAACTATGGGACCCATGTGCTGCAACTACGGAGGCTCATGTGTTGCGACTACTGAAGCCTGCATGGCTAGAGCCTGTGGTCCACAGCAAGAAAAACCATCATAAAGAGAAGCCCATGCACAGCCACAGAGAGTAGCCCCCCACTCGCCACAACTAGAGAAAGCCTGTGTCCAGCAATGAAGACCCAGTGCAACCAAAACTAAAATAAATAAATAAATAAATAAAAGAAAAAAAATTTTTTTTTTCCAAAAAAAAAGGGAAGAAATAAAGAAAGAGATGGTTGCTAGTGACTTCCTGGGGCATCCATAGCAGTTCAGGCTGCCTCCATGGGAATTCTACATGACAAATTAAGTGGTTCAAGTTTCTTATTGGCAGAAGTATTAATCTCCTAATCAATTTATGTAACTGTCACAACAACCTTGGAAGTATTACTATGACTGATCCCATTTTTTTAAAAAGATTTTTTTATGTGAGCCATTTTTAAACTCGTTATTGAATTTGTTACAATATCGCTTCTGTTTTCTGTTTTGATTTTTTTGGGCCTCCAGGCACGTGGGGTCCTAGCATCCCTGATCAAGGATAGAACCCACACCTGCCTTGGAAGGCGAAGTCCCAACCACCGGATCGCCGGGGAGGTCCCCAGTCCTATTTTTTTACATGATGAGGGACTGGTAAGTCATGGAACCAGAATTCAAAGCCAGTTTTGTCTGTCTGTAAACCACATACTTTTAAGTATCATGCTATCTGGTAAATCAAGCTAGGATAGTTAAGGTTAGGAAGCAGTCAGGGAGTGGGGGTGGGGGGAAGAGACGGTGCAAATACCAGAGCAAGAACCAGGCAGCCAGAAGCTGGGGGTAAGAACCCTTGGAGAGGTATGTGTGTATGTGTATGCAGTTACAAGGCCCAGGAAATATCATCAAACTGATGAGTACTGTTCCATTTGCTTTTTAGCCCTATTGTTGCACTCAAAGTATTTCTGAGCTTGAAATCTGAAGCTCAAATAAAAAATATGCCTAACCATTGGTCCACTAATTAAATTAATGTAGGTGCCAATCCTGATAAGTCAGAATCTGAAAAAGAAATTTTGATCTGAATTAACTAGTTTAATTGTCTGTGAAATCCAAATTGACCAAATAATTGCAAGTTAATCCTTTCATTTAATGCTGTGTAGATCCTCCCACTCTGATTGGAAACATGCTGTTTGTACTCTCAGAGCTTTCAGCCTTTATCTAACAGGTTTGACTCCCTTTACCAAGCGTGGAGTACAAATGTCTTCAGGGGACGTTTGGCAATGTCTGGAGAAGTTTTTGGTTATCACAGCTGAATGTTGTGATTGGCATCTAGTGGAGAGACACAGGTCTGCGGCTAAACATCCTGCAATGCACAGGAAAGCTCTCCCCAGCAAAGAATTATCCAAGCCAAAATGTCAGTTGTGTTGCTATTGAGAAACCGTGCTCTAGTCCAGCAGTACTTAGTGAAGGGAAAATTGGGTGCTTTCAATGGTTAATGATAGTCCAATCGGTTACTTAAGGCTCCAGAGTAATATTTAAACCTGGCCTCTTGATTCATCAAATTAAGCAGGTAATTGATCATGCTCTATTTCCTTTTTCTATTGTGGATGCCGTCAAAAAGTGAAGCTGATAGGTTGCTAAAATCCTTCATCCTTTCTGTTTCAAGTCTGTGTTTACTGGAAGGTCATTAAGTTGCTTTGCTTTTGAAGTCCATTTATTACTTCTAAATCTAGTGCAGTCTATTTAGTCTTTCTTAATGCTGTCTAGTGAAACATTAATGAGAAGCTCACGCATAGTCATAGAATTTGTCTGATTACATCATTAATTTTTAATGAGTTTGCTGCTTACACTTCAGGATAATAGAACAGAAATTGGATAATGTAATTCTTTCCGGGTGGAGTGCCCTAAATTTGACTCTCAATTATTAATCATGTAGGCCGGGGACATTAAAGAGTCTTTTGCCCATTAATTTACCCAAATCTTTGGCTACATAATTTCTTTAATATATTCTCTTCCCAGAAATTTCTTTTGATCAATTATTGTGGCTGAAAACATCCAATTTTCTCCAGAATGAAATCCTCAGAAATCAAAATCTGAGAAATTGAACTTCACTGTAAGATTCAAACTTGAGCCTACTATCATTTAGAAACATTATGATCACATCAGTTTCTTTAAAATGAAAGTGAATTGTTATTTTAAATATTAATTTATGGTTTCTCTAGAATACAGGTAGTATCTGCAATCTATTTCTGTACCTAGAGCATCTAAGTGTATTATACATTGTTTTAAAATTCCTTTGAATTTGGGGCACAGAGTTTTATTAGAGTACTAATTTTGCATCTATGAGTAATTTAAGTCCCATGGTAGCCATGATTATAAGATTACTCGGCCAATAAAAACTCATTTTACAATTGCAAACATCTCAGCACAAAAATGGTTGAATTAGTTATTTTAGTCAATAAACCTAGAACTTCTGTATCCTAGCCCTTTTCTAAGAATGGTAGCAACCATTTCTTTCCAATAGAGCAAGAATAATGAAAGTCAGACCATGAAGGTTATGAAGGCTCCTATAAATTCCTGACTATACCAGTCCTATCTACCCCATTCCAAAAAAAAAACAGAAAACAAACCAAAAACAGCAAACTAATTCTGTCAATTCATGGGAGTTATAAATCAATTCAGGATGTGTTCATGTGTTCAGTCTAGAATCATTACAAAAACTACAAAGGAAGCATTCCACTGAACTAATCAGCCTCAGATCATCAACACAGGAGTACAATGCGGATGACCAATTCTTCCCAGTCTCTAGTAATCCACAATCATTTCTCTCAGCCAAAACCAACTGGCTTGATTGCAAGCTGGAGTCATAAATCTACAGCAAGTGCTTTGTAGTGCCACTTCACAGCATGGTTTTTGTGGAAAAGGGAAAAATCAGAGTCAAACGGGTCGTTTTGGTGATGTAGGTGAAACTGCTAGAATTCAAGGAGGCTTATTAGTCACATCCTTTTGCTGAATTAGTTCAGAAGCAGACTCAGAAGTCAAATGATGATCAAAATATGAATTTATCGCTAATAAAGCTAGACTTGGGTTTCCCAGGTGGTGCAAGTGGTAAAAGAACCCACCTGCCAATGCAGTAGACATAAGAGACACAAGTTCTACCCCAAGCTCAGGATAATCCCCTGGAGGAGGGCACGGCAACCCATTCCAGTATCCTTGTCTAGAGAATCCCATGGACAGAGGAGCCTGGCGGGTTACAGTCCATAGGGTTGCAAAGATTCGGACATGACTGAAGTGACTTAGCACACCATGCACGCCAAGGAAGCCTGGAGATAATTTTGAACAGTGGTTCTCAGCTCTGGCTGCACAGGAGAGTCCCCTGACGAGTTTTTAAATAGTGCATATGTGACAGTCCTCATTTCCAGAAGTTTTCATCTAATTGGTCCAAGGTGTGGCTCTGACATTAGTATTTGAAGAGATCTCCAACTGTGCAAAGGGTTTTTACTAGGTGGATGCCGTCCCCAGCCAGGGGCAGGGTTTGGCTCCAGTAATGCTCTGCTTCCAACATCTCAGCAGGGCCTTTTTGGATCAGTACAGAACTGTATGAGCATTCATAGTCGCTCTGCTTCTAAAGTCCTACTCCACAGAGGTGGAAAGAAAGTAAACCCAAAGGTAAGTCTGGAAATAGAAGGAGAACTAGATTGAGAAGAGCCACGAAAATCTGGAGTTACAAGCAGCAACCGCAGGAGTTAGTCTGAGGTCTCTCTCTTACAAGCTGTGTGATCTCAGAGACTCAAGCTCTCCGGATCTCTGTGCCCTCCCTTGTTACAAAGCACAGTGGGAGTGTGTGGGGTTTCTGTTTCAGCTCTGGGGAACTCTAGAGCTGATTTTGTTCAATTTAATCCAAATGCAGGTGTGGGGTGAGTATTAGATGAAGAACTTGTTTTATAGTTCCACAGGAGGTGTTAAAAGCAGATTTCTCTCCTAAATAAATGGCTTTTTACCCCAAGACAGAACTTTCCTCGTGGCTCAGGTGGTAAAGAATCTGCCTGCAGTGCAGGAAACCCGGGTT
The DNA here is from genome assembly GCF_033118175.1 of Dama dama. Taxonomy (NCBI): domain Eukaryota; kingdom Metazoa; phylum Chordata; class Mammalia; order Artiodactyla; family Cervidae; genus Dama; species Dama dama. The sequence continues at coordinate 81,167,071 of NC_083695.1, read as the reverse complement.
CAATCCCTGTGTCGGAAAGAGTTCCAGGAGAAGGGAATGGCAACCCACTCCAGTATTCTTGCCTGGAGAAGTCCATGGGTAGCGGAGCCTGGGAGGCTACAGTCTGTGGGGTCACAAAGAGTCAGGCACACCTGTGCGACCAACACACACATACAGACATTCACAGAACAAGGAGAAAGCACTGCTGGTTGTATTGCTGATAACCATCCTCCTGAGACCTGGTGAGGAAGAAAGGGGAGGACCCCTGACTAAAAGGGGAGGTTTAAAGGGCAGGGAATCTCCCCACTCTTGGTGAATTCTGGGCCTGCTCAAAGTGAAGAAGGGCGTGTGGAGCTGCTCTACTCAATCAGGATGCATGGCCTGTTCTTTGCCCAAGACCAGAATTTCACTGCTTCGTCAGATCTCAGTAAACAGAAAGCTGGTCATTGGACTGATGCTTTACCGCAGGTGCACAAATTTTAGCATGCATCAGAATGACTCAGAGGAAATTTTAAAACCTAGGTTACTGACTTCTCCCACCTCGCGTTTTTGTGTGAAGAGGGCCTAACAATTTACTCTTTTTGCTGGTGAGAATCTCTGCTTAAGGCTATCTTAGAAAGAGCCATGGGGCTCTCCCTTTTTATATTAATAAATCAGTTGCAGCGTCTTTGGGCCACTATAATATCCTTTGAAAACTTCTGAGTCCACTTGTATTCTTTGTAAAAGACATGTCCATTCTTTAGGTTTCATCAGGATAAATGTACAACAATATTTTTGTTAACCAAAGTCAAATGTTATTCTATTAAGCTGTAAAAACCCCCCACAAAACTTGACCTTTTATTTGACAAATTAGTATCATAAATAAAGATCACACTGAGCTATGCTTCTATATATCTCCTTTGACAGTTTTCAAAGTCCTATATGGTGACTATTAGTAAATATGCCCTTTTCTATGTTGTAGCCAAGAGACTATTTAACATTTTGCTATTATGAGTAATGCCTCAATGAATATATTTGGGTATATTTTTTCACAGAGTTTTGGATTACAAATATAGCTATTGTCATACTGAGCAAAATTACACTTCATGTACTTTATTAGCCTGGGTTCTCCAGAGGAACAAAACCAATAGAATGTAAAGGAAATTTATTAAGAGTAATTGGTTCATGCAATTATGGAGGCTGAAAAGTTCCAGGATCTGGCAACTGCAAGCTGGGCCCAGGAAAGCCAGTGGTGTAATTCAATCTGAGTCTGAAATCTTGAGAAACAGGGGAGCTGACAGATAGAAGAAAATGAGAAATTTTAGCTCAAGCAATGAGGCCGAAAAAAGAGACAAATTCCTCCTTCCTCCAACTTTTGTTCTATTCAGGTCTTCAACAGATTGGATGGACAATGCACAGCCACACTGGGGAGGGTCATCTACTTGAATCGGTCTACTGATTCAAATGCCAATCCCATCCAGAAACACTCTCATAGATACACCCAGAAATAGTGTTCAAACAGATAACTGCACATTCTCTGATCCAGTGAAGATGACACATAAAATTAGTCACCACATGCACATTATAAAATATCCTCTTCCCAGAGAATGGTTCTGACCATTCTCCACCTCACTCACCTACCATAGTTATTGAAAGTGAAAGTGAAGTCGCTCAGTCGTGTCCGACTCTTTGCGAATCCGTGGACTGTAGCCTACCAGGCTCCTCCATCCATGGGATTCTCCAGGCACGAATATTGGAGTGGGTTGCCGTTTCCTTCTCCAGGGGATCTTCCTGACCCAGGGATTGAACCCGGGTCTCCCGCATTGGAGGCAGATGCTTTAACCTCTGAGCCACCAGGGAAGACTATAGTTATTGAGTACCTACTATAGTTCTGAACTAGATGATAGAAATACAGCGATGGACAAAACAATCATAATCCCTAATTTTATGGAGCTTACATTTTTTTAGAGAGAGACAAAGAAGAGAGAGAGAGGAAGTAATAGGAAGTTACAATACCTACTATAAAGAAACAAATAGGGTGCTGAGATAAAGACTAACAGACATGAATGATCACTGAGGAAGGCCTCTCCAAGGGGTCATTTAGGCTAAAACTGAGGATAGGTAGTAGTTAGCCATGCTACTGCAGGTAGAACATTTTGCACATTGCATGTGCAAAGGCCTTGAGGTGGAAATGACTTTCAGGTGGAGAAACTGAAGAAAGAACAGGACATCTAGAACCAAGGGAACGGTGGTGAGAGACGCATGCTTCAATAGTAAAAGGCTTTGTAAACCTTTGTGAAAAATTGGGATTTTTATTCTTAATGACATGGATGGTTTTAAGCAGGGGAATTATATAATCAGATTTTTGTTTTAAGCAGATCACTTTTGCTGTTGTGTGCAGCCTTAGAGGAGGAAGGGTAGAAGTGGGGACAAGGGAATTGTGGTGTTCAGGCAAATAATGTTACAAATCAGGCAAAAGTGGGGTTGTGGAGATGTTGATTGAAGGACAGATGATAAGTAAAGGAAACGTACTTAGAGGTAAACTCTGGGATTTCATGAAAAATGGGGATGAGAGAATGAAGGACAGGGAGGAATCAAGGATGACTCCTAGATTTCTCAGAGATGGAGGGAGTAGTCACGCAACTTAGAGGCCTATGTAAGATGTGTGAAGTTAGGGAAAGATTGCCTATGAGGCAACTGAAGTGGTAATTGTTGAGTGGTTTTCCGTGATGCCCTGCTAAGGAAGTCAGCTGAGGGGGAGACTGTGAGACGGGTACCTAATTTTCCCTTCCTATCTCAGATGATCTCTTTTGTTTGGAATTCCTCCCCCTCAAACCAGGCTACAGGATGCAATAGCCTTTCTAGTTACCTAACTCTCAAGACAATAGCCCCTCCTACTTTTCTTGCTACTTCTGTAGCAAGAAGGATTTTACTGCTAACTACAAAGGGAAAATAGACAGATATTAAGAACTTTGTAAATACACTACCATGTGTAGCATATTAAATAGCTAATATCTATTAGGGACGCTAAAGGGAAGCGGCTGTGTAGCGCAGGGAGCTCAGCTCATTGCCCTGTGATGACCTAGATGAGTGGGATGGGGGTGGTGGGAGGGAGGTCCCAGAGGGAAGGGATATATATATATATATATATATATATGTCTACTTACTGCTGATTCACTTCACTGGGCACAGAAACTAACACAACATTGTAAATCAGTTATACTCCAATTTTTTTAAAGTTCCAATTCCTGGTTCTCTTCTTGTAATCAGTCTTGGTAAATGTAAGCCCAGTTGAGTTCCATGCTTTGAGATTTTACTTCTAAGAGTTGACTTCCCCTACTTCTCCATCTCAAGCCCTCTTATTCTCGAACTTCCTCTCGGACCCAGCTCCAGACCTGAGGGACTGTTTCCTCCAGGAACACATCACTCCCTGCGCCGTGGGTCTGTGAAGCCACCGTGTTCCCTCTCTCCTTAAATAGGTGCACTTTTCCCAGGGCTTCCACAACAAGTGACCACAACCTGGGGTGCAGAGGGGCTTTACACAAAAGAATCTCATTCTTCACAGTTCTAAAGGCTGAACATCTGAAATCAAGGGCCGTGTTCCTCCCATGGGGGAGAATCCTTCCTTGCTGCTTCAGCTTCTGATAGCCTCAGGTGGTCCATGGCTTGCGATAGCATCACTCCAATCTTGCCTCCAGGCATGCTGAATTGAAGCCCAGCGCTATTTCTTTATGTCCTCATTTTAACTCAACTAATTCCATCTACAGTGATCTTCCTTCCAAATAAAATCACATTTTGAGGCACTGGGGTGGGGTGGGAGGGTGGGGGCTGGGTCTTTAACATATCTTTCTCGGGAACTCAATTCAAATCATAACAGCATGCAATCTGGATTTCCTTTAATTCCAGACCATGTGACCCCTGTGGACTGGTCCCCCTGGGATATCCCTTCGATACCAGCCTGGCACTCTCAGAAGCTTCCTGGGATCCCAGAGGTGATGATGTAGCTTACCCTGCACTGTCATATAACTAGGGTGTGCGGTGCTGTGCTCAGTCATTCAGCCATGTTGCTCTTTGCAACCCTAAGGGCTGTAGCCCACCAGGCTCCTCTGTCCATGGAATTCTCCAGGCAAGAATACTGGAGTGGGTTGCCATTTCCTTCTCCAGGGGATCTTCCTGACCCAGAGATCAAACCTGTGTCTTCTGCATTGCAGGCAGATTCTTTACCACTGAGCCACCAGGAAAGCCCTATAATTAGGGTACCTGCTTTTAATTTTTAATGTGAAATACAAGCATGAGACAGGCTGAATGTAGGGCTTCTCTGATAGCTCAGTTGGTAAAGAATCCGCCTGTAATTCAAGAGACCCCAGTTCGATTCCTGGGTTGGGAAGATATGCTGGAGAATGGATAGGCTACTCACTCCAGTATTCTTGGGCTTCCCTTGAGGCTCAGCTGGTAAAGAATCTGCCTGCAATGTGGGAGACCTGGGTTTGATCCCTGGATTGGGAAGATCCCCTGGAGAAGGGAAAGGCTACCCACTTTAGTATTCTGGCCTGGAGAATTCTGTGGAGTGTGCAGTCCATGGGGTTGCAAAGAGTTGGACACAACTGAGCGACTCTCACTTTCACTTTCATGCTGAATGTTTGTGTCAGACTGATCAATGAATTTTTTTTCCATGTAGATAAGCCACACAGGGAAACAGTTATCAGACACTTGTTTGCAAAGGATGGAATAAACTGAAGGCGTACAAGTGGGAGGGTCTTCCCATATGGTACTAGTGGTAAAGAACCTGCCTGTCAATGCAAGAGATGTAAGAGACACTGTTTCCATCCCTGGGTTGGGAAGATCTCCTGGAGGAGAGCATGACAACCCATTCCGGTATTCTTGCCTGGAGAATCCTATGGACAGAGGCTCTGGCAGGCTACAGTCCATAGGGTCACAAATAGTCAGACACAACTGAAGTGACTTAGCATGCATGCATGTGGGAGGCAGGAGTTTTACAATTTGGGTATTTGGTGGCATTCATGCAGGATCACAGTAAGAAGTGTCCCCATATGCGACTACTACTTAGATGGGCACAGTTAGTCTTGTCTCTGACAAGTGATTTCTAACTCCTTGGCTGACCAAACCTTCCCTTGTCCTCATTTAGATACATTTTACTGGTTTCCATCTGATTAATGTCCATTCTTACTGCCTTGGGAACCATTTAGTCCTGTTAAGGTACTTAGTAATCTCTGCTCTGATCCATTAGGAATTCATGTATAGTTTAACTCTGAGAAAGCAACTTCATTTCTAAGGTTTTGAGGGACACAATGACAGCCACACTAAAGAGATTTTGTTTTTCCTCAGTTTCTTGGCTTCAAAAAGAACAGACATTGACATTTCTGGACCAGCTAACTCTTTGTTGTGTAAATTTATTATATGCCTTATGGGATATTTAGCAGCATCCCTGGCCAGGGGGAGAGTGGGGGCAGAATCACCCCCAGTTAGGAATCACTGGTACTTTGTGTCTGTTTGTCTGTCTGTCTATTATATAGCCATACCATATTTATACCCATATCATATTTGCATCATGTATCGTGTAGATACCAAAAAATGCACATACACACATACATGTATATGTATAAGATTATATATATGTATACATACATATCTAAGACTTTATATATTCACAAATTATAATAATACATATATGTTCTGTCTATATGTAGACAGAACTATAGAAAAATAGATAGCTATAGATAATAGCTAGCTAACTAGGAGCTCCTGACATCCAAGTGGTCTGGTATGATAAGTCTTGTTGTGCTAAGAGGTGGCCTGGTACTCATTGCTAGGTCTTGATTTCTTTTGTTAAGCATTATTTAAAAAACAAAAAATAACAGAGAGAGCATATTTTGATGGAAGGAGGGAGACAAGGAAGATGGAGGTCCTGGCAAGGGCTCCCTTGTTAGGACAGCGCACTGTAACTCAGGAATGGTGAGGCAGGGTGGCAGCGGGGAGCGGGGTGGCGATAAAAGGAAGACCCTGAGGAAATGAGCGTGAAAGCCAACCTTGACTTGCAATTTTGCCCCAGAGTCAGTTCAGACCACATCCTCCTGCTTCTCCACAGAGAGCAGCCAGTGAAAACTGAGATGACAACAATGTTTTTTTTCCTTGTAAAGCTGGGCTCAATTTGAAACAGAATATTAGCAGCAAAAGGCTCAGTATCTCATTACCAATCCCCACAGGCATAGAGTCCCCAGAAAAGATAAATATTTGAATAGATGATGATAATATGTATGATGATTTGTATCAGCATTCCACATGCATTTTCATTGACTTATTTTGAACTAGTGCTTTGGAGTGAGATTTGCAGTAATTACATACATATAAATTTTGAATTCTGAACTCAGGATTTGAGGATCATTAAGTCCACACAAGCCTTCAAAATAGAGCAGCCTCCTTATTGATTTACCCAGAATGGGCAAGACAATGTCTAGAGTCTTTCCCTTTTTCCTTTACTTCATTGAGTAAAAATAGATTGAGGCTTATACCAGTTTCCTCAAAATTTTGCTTGAAGGTGAACTTGAGGTCACCTTAACAGCTATCAAAACTCTTCTTATCGTCAAACTTGGAAAACTTTCCCCAATTTTCTGTTTGAAAGCCTGTCTTTGAGGGAACTTTAACCTCCTCTGACTTCTAATCAGCTTTTTTTCAATAACAAGAGTTCAGTGGGAAGTGAAAAGTCACAGGGGTTGCCTGGGGCACACAGGTTGCAGAAGTAATGGAACTCTTGCATCTCTTCCTCTGAAGCAGTTTCAGGAATTAATACTGTTGTCTTTAAAGTTTGCTTTGGAGCTAAGCCTCCCAAAGAAGGTATTGAAATATACAAGCAGATACAAATTCCTGTATCGGCCATTGGTTGATTTATGCTGATCCGTGCATCTATACTTTCACGGGTTTGTCTTCAATGACAACTCTTACAAGATGAGTCACTCTTACATGGACTCTTCATAGACAACCTTTCAGATCCTTCATTCCTTGTAGTCAATACACTCTGGAGTCAAGCACCTTCCTACTAGGTGGAGAAATGTTCCTCAAGTGGAAAGGAAGTCTTCCATTCATTTGGATGTGGGGTAAGGCTAACTGGCAGAAGAGTCATTGTCTCAAATATCTTCATTCCAAAAGAAGTTCTTTGCTCTATTTTCACATTGCTAAAAGACACAGTCAAGTGATTTTTTTAAATTAAAAAGTAATTAGCCTCCAATTAAAATAAATTTTAAAAAAGAGGTCTGTCTTAAAAGATAAATTAATTTAATTTAATAAATTAATAAATTTTAATTTAATAAATCCTCAAGTATTTGTTTTATTCAACAAATATTTACTTTGTATCTACTGTGTGTCAGGAAATTATGCTTGATTTAAAATATAATTTTAATTTTCATAGAGTTTACATTCTGGAGAGGAAGACAGAGAAAGAGCAAGGAAAGACAAGAGAAGGAGACAGTCATGAGAAGTGAAAGAAGAGTATTTCAGGCAGAGGGACTATGGAGAGCAAAGATCATGAAGTCAGAAATTAGAGAAGTAGAATTTTAGAACAGAAGCTGTCAGCATGCCTGATGGAAGTCAGGTCAGAACAGAGAAGTAAGCAGGAACTTTACTGAGAGAGACCTGGAACATTAACGTCAAGAGTCTGGATTTTTCTAAGGCAGTGAGGAGCCACTGGGATTTCAATCATGTGAGTCACACGGTCCAACTGAAAGGTGATCTGTTCAATAAATTTACCATTGACAAAAACCTTCTTTTTATAAGGGCTTCCCTGGTAGCTCAGACAGTAAAGCGTCTGCCTACAATGCGGGCGACCCAGGTTCGATCCCTGGGTCGGGAAGATCCCCTGGAGAAGGAAATGGCAACCCACTCCAGGATTCTTGCCTGGAATCCTGAGGATCCTGGTAGGCTACAGTCCATGGGGTCACAAAGAGTCGGGCATGACTGAGCAACTTCACTTCTTCACTTCACATAATCATTATGATTATTTAGAGCATAGTGGATTTTACCAGCCCAGTTTTGAAGCATCTCAAGTTGAATGTAACTGTTTTAACAGCATCTGAAAATTCTTGTCAAGTTTTTAGGTGCCTGGTTTTCTGTTTTGTCTCATAGCAGCACATTTAGGAACGATCAGACAGCCAACCACTCTGGATTATAGAGTGGTTTAGTCTTCTACAAATATATTTTATATCAAATATCAACTGTAACTGACACCTTAACATTTTACTTAGGAATTTTTATGTCTGCACTGATTTCTAACTTCTTTCAAATGTCATTTTAAGAGTAGAATTTTCTGTTTTCTTAATATTTTATTTTTATTTTTTGGCTGTGCCTTTATTTTTTTTGCCTTAGTTCCCTGACCTCAGACCTCAACAGTGAAAGGACAGAGTCCTAACCACTGGATCGCCAGGGAATTACCTGTGCTTTTCTAACATTTTAGCACTTTTAAGACACTTTATCTTTCCAAGTAACAAATTAATGTTTGTTACTTTCAGCTATTTGTAGCTTGAATTTCTTATGTGATGTGATTGCCTTTGTCATTTTCTGGTTCATTTCTTGACTTAGACTTTTAAGGATTTTTAAACCTTTTTTTTAAAAAAAATTCTTCCTTTACAATTTCATGTTTATGGTTAACGCAACCCAAGTTTGAAGTATTAATCCTACCGTACATTATGCTAGGCCCTTCCAGACATTCTTTCCACTCAGCTAAATAATTTGCCCTTTTCACATTGAGTCTTTCTGCAAACTGCTACAGAATCAGTGTATAGCAAATCTTCTGGTATGTTGTAGTTGTTGTTCAGGCGCTCAGTTGCATCTGACCCTTTGCGACCCCTGGACTGCAGCATGCCAGTCCTCCCTGACCTTCACCATCTCCCAGAGTTTGCTCAGACTCATGACCATTAAGTCAGTGATGCCATCCAATCATCTCATCCTCTGTCACCCCCTTCTCCTCCTGCCTTCAATCTTTCCCAGCATCAGGGTCTTTTCCAATGATTTGGCTCTTCACATTAGGTGGCCAAAGTATTGGAGCTTCAGCTTCATCATCAGTCCTCCTAACGAATGTTCAGGACTGGTTTCCTTTCAGATTGACTGGTTTGATCTCCTTGCAGTCCAAGGGACTCTCAAGCATCTTCTCCAATACCACAGTTCAAAAGCATAAATTCTTCAGCACTCAGCCTTCTTTATGGTCCAACTCTCACATCCATACATGACTACTGGAAAAATCTCCTGGTGAGAAATAAAATTTTTAGCATTTAATACATGGCAGATTTGTGCAATCTACTTTTCTTCTGTTTGGGATACTCTTTAATGTTTGAAAAGTCAAAAATAATATTGAAATAATTTTTAGAAACTGTTTTTTAATAAATCAGTAAATTCAATACATTTGGAGATTTGTTCATTTGGTAAATTGTCATTGGATGAATTGAATTTCTGTAAACTGACATTAGGCAAATTGATTTTCAGATAATTCACTCAGAAGTGATTCAGTTTCCGTTAGAGAATAAAGAACCCTGACATAATGTGGAAAATGTATATTGAACTCAAGCCTCTACCTTTTGAGAAAAACACAACCCGCCTAGAGAAATAAATAGGTAGTTTTTAAAGATCATAATCATCAAAGTTGCAGAAAATCTTTTAGCCCACTCCCAGGCAGGCATCGCTTTACATCTGACTTTTATGAAACTTATAAAATGTCATATTTTTTGCTAGACTTTCAGGATAGACTATTCATATGCTCAGCTTTCATAGATAATTCTTTCCTAGGATGAAAACTCAATTAGTAAGGAGGATAGACAGCTTCAATACAACAGAGACATGAATTTATTAGTGTTTCTCATTAAGTGTTTTCCTGGATTTTTCCTCCAACAAAGTTCCTGGTATACTACCGGATGACTACCCAAAATGCTTTACAATTGTGGGATGTTATGATTTAAAAGTAATGTTAAAATCAATCCCTGTGCCATTTACTCCAAGAGACACTTCCTTGCTTTGGTTTGCATTGTTTTGAAACACGGTCAAAAGAAAGACGCCTTCCCTGGGCTTCAGTGTCCTTTGAGTCAGAGTTTACACCTTCCTCTCAGTTGAGTTCCATCTTATGAGAATGGCAAATCTTTTTTATATGCTTTGCTTTTTTCTTTCTTTCATTTTTCTCCCTTTCTGAAGTTATGCTAAGAAGCTGCCTCTGAATTTTTGCCTACCTTCTACTCTGCATCTTGCTCAAACTTTTCTATCTTTTCTTTTTCTTATCTTTATTTTACTTTTCCACATGTGGGCAGTGTAAAACTTAAAATGAGTATGTTTTAAGAAAATGATGAACAATTTCATTTCCGCAGAGGAAGCAAGTGTTCTTGAAATCCTAGTGTTCTTCACCCAAGATAAAGAATGAAAAACACCTGAATTCAAGATACTTTTGGTTAGAAGACAATCATTTCCTTTAAATGGGTGACTTCAAAATTCCCATTATTATTATTACAATATTATTTGGGCAGGCACCACAAGCTTGTTTGTTTTAATGAATGAATACACTGGGTCAATAGTATGCTAAGTAATGGCTTCCCTAAAGATGTCCATGTCCTAAACCTTGGAATCTGAATTTGCTACCTTACATGGCCAAGGGATTTTGCAGATGTGCTTAAGCTAAGGAGTTTGAGATGAGGAGATTATCTTGGATAATCTGGGTGAGACCAATGTAATTACAAAGGTCCTTATAAAAGGAAAGCCAGAGTCTAAAAAGATAATAGATGACAAAAGCAGAGGTTAGAGTGATGACATTTCTAGAAGAGGGCCATGAATCAATGAGTGTGTGTATGTGTGTGTAAGTTGCTTCAGACCCATTCTTTGTGATACTATGGACTGTAACTCACCAGGCTCCTCTGTTCATGGGATTTCCAGGGAAGAATACTGGAGTGGATTGCCAGGCCCTTGTCCAGGGGATCTTTCCAACCCAGGGATCGAACCCACATCTCATTTCTCCTGCATTGGCAAGCGGGTTCTTTACCACTAGCACCACCTGGGAATCCTGAGTCAACAAATACTCACAGTTTTTAGTAACTGGAAAAGGCCAAGAAGCAGATTCTCCCCTAGAGCTTCCAGAAGGCATGCTGCCCTGCTGACCACTGGTGCAATGACCTAAATTTTCATTCCCCAAGAGTCTGAGTCCTCCATCATCCTGCTTTAATTTTTTGCTTCTCTAATTTTCTTATTAACCTTTACTATTGGCATGAAAGTACTAAGAGGAACTCTATAGAGAGTCCTCTGTGTTCCAGACATAGTCTTTCTCGCTCCTTTTGTGTAGCAGCAACTTAATTTCCCCTGGGTGATTGGGATCAGTTATTCTAGTCATTAGAGTCACATCATTATTTGCCTATTAACTTAGTGGCATAAGAATCCCAAAATGGCCAGATGGCAGACCCATATTCCAGTAAACTGCAGTATCACAAAGCATGGCAGAGAAGGGTGGATTTGAAGCTGAGAGACAATAATAAATTGACCACTGGCATGATTGTCTGTTTTTCCAGTGAGAAAACCACGGTTCAGGGATGTTGACTGGTGTGTCTCATGGCATCTATTAACAAGAAGCAATGTTCCTGATCCTCAAACCTCAGATTCGAATATTCTTTTCTGCTCTTTTAAAGGTGGTGGTTTAGCTAGACTGGATCAATCCCCAGACCTGGGTCTGAACTCCAGCATTTACTCACTGTGAGACCTGGGGCAACTGATTTAACTGTTCTAAGCCTCAGTTTCCTCAGCTGTAAAGCTGGGGTGATACTTACAGGATTAGAATGAGAATTGAATGCATTAGCTAACAGTCTATAAAAGCACTGTGTAAATTTGGCAGACTTCACAAAGGTATCATTATTAAGGATTGTATGATTCTCCATTTACTGCTTACCCACTGAAAATTTTGATTAATTCCTTAGCACCTCATAGTTTATGAAGAATGGTCTCTGTTAAGGGGAGTTGCTGCTACCTTGGGCAGCAAATGGGGTAAATTCTAAAATCAGCAGAGAACACAGAGCAAATGAGCATAGTCTGGCGGAAGAAACTGACAGAGCTCTTTGTACCAGTAATCTCTGAATCTCAATTATTTTTGCCAAATATTTTTTTCAAGTCATTTTGGGAAATGGCTCACTGCCCTTTTCTATTTTATTAAATCTAAGAACCTCATTAAGTCAAGCTATCAGTGATGCATTGTCAGCAGGCAGAAAATGGAGAAAATCCTCATTCAGTGTTTGATCATGAAACCTTTCTAAGGAACCCAAGACAAACACATTCCCCTCTCACTGCCCATTCATACGAAATTAACTATTGTGCCGGTTCACAATATTCAATCATCATTTCTTATCCATTTAAGAGCTGCTGCACAGAATTAGGAAGTGGAGACCCAGCAGGCCCCAGGGCATCTTTCCACATCCTCAGCACTAGAAATATGGCTTAATTAAATGCAATTAAAACAGTGACACAACTTAAACCTTCTCTCTCCCCAAAATAAGGGAAAAGATAGTAGGAGATTTAAAATTTATTTTCTGCCCTCTAACATCTAGTCCTGGCTGCTCCTATTTTTCCATTGTCCCACATTTCATAGATCATTATTTATTGTCCTGACATGAACACCTGTACTTTGCTTTAAAAATATATATATATATATTTATTTGGCTGTGCTGGGTCTTAGTTGTTGCCTGTGTTACCTCAGCTTCTTACTCTTGCTTGTTCTCAGTACTCCTGCATATTTTTAGATACCAAGGAGTGATTTCTTTAATTTATTTATTTATATTTACTTTTACTTATTTATTTGGCTGTTCCTGGTCTTAATTGTGGCATGCAGAATCTTTAATTGCTACATATGAACCCTTAGTTTTGGCCTGTGGAATCTAGTTTCCTGACCAGGGATTGAACCTGGGCCCTCTGCTTTGGGAGCATGAAGTCTTAGCCACTGGACCACAAGGAATTCCCTATAATTTGCTACTTGCCTTTACTTCTTACACTGATGGTGCTCGCTAATAATAAGCACTTGAACATGTCTGAAGGGAAAAGCACAATTTCAGAAGCTCAGTGCCACTGATGAACGTGTCCTTTTCCACCTGTTTTTCAGGGGATTGTTACATCACTAAAGTGGGACAACTCTCTTATACCATCTGAGGGCCTAACCTGGTGTCCGGTTCACAATAAACATGTATTGAATGTCAGTCTTTGGAGTCATATCATGACTTACTTCATCAGTGAAAGACTATTACAAGAAGACTCACAGGGGATCTCAGATGGCATTTATTTATTTATTTATTTTTCATTTATTTTTATTCTCAGATGGCATTTAAAATAACTGGTTAATGCTAAAGCAAGATGTTTTTTAGAAACAGTCTTCCCCCCTCATTATCAAAGTGATAAATGGTTATTACAGGCTTTTTCTTTTTGAAAATAAATAAATAAAAAGATAAAAATCACCCATAGTCTCAAAATCCAGATGGAACTACTTTTAACAATTTTGTGCATTTTCTCCCCACTTTCTCTCTCTCTTGCCCCCCACCACCCTCCTCCCTCTATCTGATTGGTTCTTGTTGTTCAGTCGCTCAGTTGCCTCTCACTCTCTGTGACCCCATGGACTGCAGCATACCAGGCTTCCCTGTCCTTCACCAACTCCCAGAGCTTGCTCAAACTCATGTCCATTGAGTTGGAGATGCCCTCCAACCATCTCATCCTCTGTCACCCCCTCCTCCTCCTGCCTTCAATCTTTCCCAGCATCAGGGTCTTTTCCAATGAGTGCGCTCTTCACATCACATGGCCAAAGTATTGGAGCTTCAGCTTCAGTCCTTGCAATGAATATTCAGATATCTCTGATTAGGATCATACAATACTGAATAGTTCAGTATTCAGTTTTCTCATATTATGCATTTTAAACATCTTGCTATTACATAGTATTTGAAGATAAACATTTTAATAAATGCATGATATCTCATAATAGATTTATATTTATGTATGTTCTGTAGGTGTGTACACACACACACACACACACACACACACACACACACACACTATTGCGTACCCCAGAAGCTGAATCTATTGCTGACTGTAGAAGGGGAGCAATAGGCTGATTAACCAGTCTTACTAAACAGAACACACTGATCATCACATGCAGGGTTTTGGGGAGTATGGAGTTCAAGATTGGCAGTTTTTCAAGGACAAAAGTAGATTGACCTCTGCTCAAGAAATGTGATTATTCTAGTAAGACTTCTGCTGATTGGCTGGCATTGAAAAGCATATTGGACTAACTTCATTCTTGATTGGCTGACTTTGGGGATGTAAGAGACTGTCTTTTATTGGTTGGTTTGCCAAAGCATGTTCACCAAAGCAAGCTAGGGAATAGAAAAGGCCTAAATCTCAGTTGTGGTACTTGTTACCAGGATTACAGAACAACCTGTATTTTCCTAAGAATATGAAAAATTTTTATTTTCAATTTACCGTAATTTATTTAATCATTCTCTAAAGTGGAAGTGAAAGTCGCTCAGTCATGTACGACTCTTTGCGACCCCATGGACTATACAGTCTATGGAATTCTCCAGGCTAGAATACTGGAGTAGGTAGCCTTTCCCTTCTCCAGGGGGTCTTCCCAACCCAGGGATTGAAACCAGGTCTCCCGCATCGCAGGTGGATTCTTTACCAGCTGAGCCACCAGGGAAGCCCAAGAATACTGGAGTGACTAGCCTGTCCCTTCCGCAGCAGATCTTCCCCACCCAGAAATCCAACCAGGGTCTCCTCCATTTTTGGTGGATTCTTTATAAACTGAGCTATCAGGGAAGCCCTGTGGGGTTGTTGGATTATTTACGATTTTCTGACTATTATAATTAATGCTGCAGTGACCATCCTCAGAACTCTTTGAATGTATCTCTGGGTATTTTCTTAGGACAGATTCCTATAATGATTGTTGATACAATGGAAGAGTTAAAAGAAAAATTTTATAGTAGTAATACAGGTTCATTACAGAACATTTAGGAAATATAAATGCATTAAAAAAAGAAAATTAAAACCATCTATAAGCCACCCTCCTAACCACCATATAATCATTGTTTAATGTTTAGAGCATATCTTTCTAGTCCATTTACTGTTTTTTTAGATTTACACAAAAAATACAAATAAATGCTGATAGCACTTTTTTCAGTTTGCTTTCTTCACCTAATTAGTTATTTATTTCCTTGTCATCACACAGCCTCTTTTAATGGGTGAATAATAATGTGTGTATCTATATCTGTACATAATACAGTTTATTTAACTTTTTTCTATTGTTGGATCTTCAAATCTCCTTTCCTCTTTCTTTCTGTCCAGGCCTGCCTGTGCACCTGCTTTCTTTTTTCTTTTCTTATTTTGTTATACTTATTATTATATTATTTTAAATGCTATTATAAGCAATAACATTGCATATACCTGTACCTAAATGTTTGCAGATAACTATGTTTATTGTTTTAGGACAGAGTCATAAAAATTGAATTTCTGGGTCAATTAGCAGGTTAGAGTTTTAAGACTTTTGATAAACAAGGTGCAAAAATAATTTCCAGAAAGATTAAAAATTTTAGGTTACCACCAACAGTATAGTATGTATACATGTCTATTTTTCTGTACCGTCGGAAGTACTTCCTTTTTTGGCTACACCTCCTGGCTTGTGGGATCTTAGATCCCTGACCAGGGATGAAACTCAGGCACTGAAAGCTCAGAGTCCTAACCACTGGACCACCAGGGAATTCCTGGAAGTACTCTGTTTTGATATTTTTTCCTGCTCTTTGCCAATTAATTGAAATAATTAATATTATACCAATTTGTATTTCACTGAGAAGGGGTTAAAAGCTATTTACATTTTTATTAAAATTTTGGTTTTTTTCTTCTATCAACTCTTTTGTTCATAAATTGTGCTCTTTTTCCCACAGGCGGGCTTGCATTTTCATATACAGTTGTTAAAATCTTTACATGAAACATATCCACCCTTGTTGCATTTCAGGTATCTTATGATTTCCTTTAAATTTTGTTTTTAGTGTTTAAAAGAATCTCTTTTATGGAAAACTTCATGTTTTTCATATTCTGTATTCAATACTAGACAGAATAGTGTAAAGAACTTCTGTGAACTCTCTACTCCATTTGAATGATTATCATGACCCATTTTATGTTTCCTATACTTTTGTACTCTGTTACACTCCTGATTATTTTTAAATGAATCTGAGACATAAAATAGTTTTGTCTGTAAATATTGCTGTATGTGTATATGTTTTAAAGCATAGCAATACCACATCAAAAAATACTACAATACCACATCAAAAAGTGCTACGATAATTCTTTAATGTCTTAAAATATCCAGTCAGTATTCATAGTTTACATGACTTTGTATCATGTAAGCCCTGGATTGTGAAGTTAGACTCACACAATCAAAGGTCTTACCCAGGATACAGCTGCCCAAGTAATTGCAGGAGTACAGGCAATCAAGAGAATCAGAAAAATATCAAGAGAATCAGAAAAATATGGAGAGGTCTGGGACATCAGGGGAAAGGTTCTTAGGTCCTTCATTCCTAGAATAGACAAGTCTCTGGCCTAAAAGGAACTAAGTCTCAAAGTCAAGTCTGAAGATTTTTTCACTCCATAAAGTGTTTAGAATGTAAAGCATCCATTTTTCAGTTTACATGACATTGTCCAGAAAGTCAAAACCATAAATCTATAAACCGGAAGCTCTCTGAACTCAGTGCCTTTGAGTTCAAAAGCTTTGGAAGAAGAACTCAATGCTCTTCCGAGCTCTTGGGAGCCTGGCAAAAGCAATGACCAGCTCTTAGGAAAGTGGAAATGCCTGGGATGCCCTGACAGATGCTGGAGAAAGACTGCTAGCTGAGGGGAGTAAGCCTGTCGAAATGCATATTTAATATGAGGCTGGAAGACTCATCAGAACATTCTGATCCTCAGAGAGCCCAAGGACATGCCATTTACTAAAGATCTTTGGGAGTGTGCTGATGAGAGGAGCCAGAATTTCAGCAAGTTCAGTGATGACACTTCTCTGATGGCTGAAAAGATGACCTCAAAGTTGGGCTTGCTAATATCCACAGGGATGATGGGCCTCAAAATAACTTAGACTAAATAGTAGTGTTTACCCACCAGAAGCCAGGCCATGATTACTGTAAAGACTAGCTCTATAGAAGGGGCAGACAAGGGGGCTTGACCCACAAGGAGTTATGGAGATAACCAGTAGAGAATGACATTCTTTGGTACAAAATGGACAAGAAGCCAGCAAAGGTGGTGCTTAACATCTATAACCACCAAAGAACAGGAATAGAGACACAGTATAAGAAAGTGTCTGTCTCACGGCTCCTCATCAGTACTGAGTGTTATTTTTTTTTAAAAGTATTTGCCACTAATTGCAGTGTATTTTGCTAAGAAGGCGGACCGCAGTCCATGGGGTCGCAAAGAGTCAGACACGACTGAGCAACTGAGCATGCACACGTGCAAGTCCAGGCATAGAACAAGCGTTCCTTTATGGCATTTGAGAACGAGCTGCTTTGCTTTCCTCTGAGCATTCCCTTGCCCATTCTCCTTTCCCCATCTGGATAATTCCTGCTCATCCTTTGGAAGTCATCTTAGATTTCACTTCCTTTCAGCAGCCTCCCCTGTCTGCCCAAGTCTAGGTGAGACATTCTTCCTGACAGTCCCCCACAACCTCCTCTGCTTACACGTATATCAGTCAGGAAACAGACATACACTCAAGAGTCAAGAGAACCCACAAGGGATGATGAAGCATCTTGGAGCCAATCCCGCCCCAGAGCCTAAAAAAGCAAAGGGAGGGAGTGGGACATCCTTGCGAGAGCTGGGGCCGCAGAGGAGTCACCAACAGAAATTAAAGCCCTGGAAGAATCATAATCTCTGCTAGAACTGAGGCTCGGCAAGGCCGAGGCACTGGTGAATAGTATCCTAACTTCTCTCTATTTCCTCCCTCACTCCAGGATCTGCCCAGAGGTGTTGTACCTAAGCAGAAATCAGAGGGCAAGAAAGCCCAGGTCAGTCTCCTGGGCATCAGGTTTCACTAAGAGTCGGGTGGCAAAGAGATGTTAAGTGGCGACGGCTGCCACAGTCCTTTATCACTTGGTATATTGATATATTTGCTGACTTGTTTATTTCAGCTCTTCGGGGTCAGGTGCTACATCCTCCATACTGTGTCACATATATGTAAGTGCTTGATAAGTATATATTTAGAAAATTTGATACACATATTAGGTCATGTAATACACATGATCAATTCTCCTATTAACCACATTGCTTCAGGTATGAGGAGAAGAATGGGGAACTACTGATACCATTTCTGCAATAATTAGTGAGAGGCAACTCAGGGCACTGAGGGTATAGCTGAGAGCCCAGACTTCGGAGCCCCACTACCTAGGCTTAGGTCTGGTTCCATCACTTCCTAATAGGGTGACTCTGGGCCGGGTGCTTGACTCTCTGTGCCTCAGTTTCCCATTATAGAACAGAAGTAATAACAGACCTACTTCATAGGTTTTGAGTGAGGAGTCAATGATTTAATGCATGTGAAATGCTTGGAACAATATCAGGCACATAGTAAGCATCATAAAATTGTAAGGTGCCTATTATTAATGAAATTATAATGTAAAAATGAAAAATATTGCAATTATTGGCCTTATTATTTATGGTTGCAGTTGTGCTCCATCTTGGAAAGGAGCTGCTTTTTGAGTATTGTGGTGCCCGTGGGTGTTTGGTCAATATTCGTACCAGATAACAATCATGGCAAATGTGCACATATATAAAAGTATCTACTTCATCTGGTAAATATACCTCAAAAGAACAGAAAACGACTCTGTGGTTTCCATCTGTGGTAGAAAGCTGGCAGCTATAGGAAATGCATGGAATTATGGCCTTCAGGTCAAACAGATTTATGAAGATGCAAATCCCATCTTTCCACTTACTAACTGTACAGTCTTAAGACAATTCTTTACTTCTCCCATCCTTGGAGACCCCAGGTGTAAAAACAGAGAAAACAGCATCTACTTCGTAGGGTTATTCAAAAAGTAAATGAGGGAATGCATATGCTAACACCTAATGCTTTGTTTGGACTACTGCAGACATTCAATAAATATTTCTTTTCTTTTTTTATTTTTAAAGAGAACACTTAAAAGGATACTTTACAAACAAAAACAAAATTAAAAAGCAGCTAGTAAGTATTTACTGAGCATTTACTAACACCAACTCTGAAGCATCTGGCTGATGTTGGCAAGTCAGGACCACCCCAGTAATAGCTGGCTGACCGTCAGCAAGTTACTTAAACTCTTGGTGTTCAGTTTCCTCATCCATAAAATGAGACTAATAATAGTAACCATCCCTTGGAGTAGTTTTGAAAATTAAATAACTGAGAACAAAATTAATTAATTAACTAATTAATAATAAATTAAAATTAAATAATTGAGACATTATTCTACACATCTGCTTAGAATAATGTCTCGTACCTGCAAGCACTTACTAAGTGTTGGCTGTTCCTCCTATTACGGTTGTTATTAATATTTGATCATTGGAAGAGGCACTAAGATGCTTTATACAATGCCACTGCCATCAAGAAGACTGTGGTCTTCAATTCAAGAAGCCCCTTTTATGGAACCACATCCATGCCATCCTTTTATGTTGCTAGGAAGGTTTTCTTCAAAACCCATAAGGGCAGATGAAGCCCCAGGAGGCTTAATGCAGCATGATAGTAAGACCTGGTACTTCCGCTATATTCTTTGCCGCAGGTTGTATTCGGCCCCCAGCTGAGGGAGACACTGGTCTTGCTGGGGCTTCCCAGGTGGCGCGAGTGGTAAAGAACCCACCTGCCAATGCAGGAGACGTGAGATGTGGTTCGATCCCTGGGTCAGGATGATGCCCTGAAGGAGGGCGTGGCAACCCACTCCAGTATTCTTGCCTCTAGAATCCTATGGACAGAGGAGCCTGGTGGGCTACAGTCCCGGGAATTGTGAAGAGTCAGACATGACTGAAGCAACTTAATATGCACGCAAGCTGGTCTTGTTACTACAAGACACAGATACAGAAGGAAAAAAAGGCAGGGAAAGGTTTATCCCTGGAGGGACTTGAGGCTACATCAATACAAACGGTAAAGGCAACGAAACTGGCCTAACTGAGTGGCGTAAACAGCATGGGGAATATGAACAAAGCAAATGGTGATTACATCTGAGACAAGCTTACAGCACAGCTGCTTAATTCTACCTTGCTTTGTTGGCACAAAAATTCTTCGTGTCAAAGAGCTGGCACACCAAACACCAACATCATGAATTAATATTGACTAAGTGTCCAAAGTCTATTGGGTACGGCAGAGCAAGAACAATTCCTAGCATTAAGATAAAAAGAGCATAGAGAAAAAAGTCACCATCTTTTCATGTTTATTTCCCTAGGAAGGTAGGCAGGATGGGAAAGCATTCATTTAAGGATATTCTTACAGTGAAATGGAAACCATCAGCCAAATGATGATAATTGCAGCTACACTTCCTGAGTTCTTGCTATGCGTCAGGTACTATTCTTGTACTTTACAGATGCTGAGTCATTTAATGCAGGTGTTTAATCCTTTTTCCTTAATGAATGAAGAGAGAATGGGCTAACATCTAAGGGCTTAGTAAGTGTCTGGCACTGTACTGTGTTCTTTTAGACACATTCTCATTAAATGCTTAAATGGTCTTTTTTTTTTCAGCTGAAGAAAAACAGGTTCAGAGAGTTATGCTCTTTGCTAAGGTCTCAGCACTAATCAGTTGCAGATTAGTGGTTCAAATTAGTTTTTCCTGACCCTCAAAAGCCATAGTCGTCTTCTTTTTTTTTTTTAATCACAATAACTGTATCTTATGACATTATTGAACAAGTTTCAAAGTTTAAACAGTAGGTGCCTACCGTTAACATTTTGCCCAGGGAATAGCTCCTTTCTCTTGAGACGGAACGATCCTAACCAAGTGGGAGGCACCATCTTTACTAAGGTTCTACTCCTTGGCCCTCCTCATCGCATCGTGAACCTTCCCATCAGTCAGCCATTTTCTTAAACTAATTCAAGTTGAGTTTCTGACACTTGCAACCTGATGTATCCAATTCAGTCCCCACTGCCACCTCACGGATGTGGCAGGACATTAACTCATTTTTGGAAGATCACATTGTGAGATGGATGTATTACACGGGACATAATGGAACCAAAATCAAATGGATCTTTCTGTGTGAAGGATGGAAACTGCTGTCTCATCACACCTGTTCTGAGGGAAGCATGATTTAATCTGTGATATAAGAAAATCTATTGTGTATCATTTTAAACTGGAATGGAATATTGCATTTATATTCCTTCAGTACAAACCAATTGGATGCCCTATCTTTTTTACTCTCAAATAAAGGCATAAGCAAAAATTGTTTCTTCAGATAGCAAATAATTAGGGCCATAAAGGTGTGTGTTGGGGGAGGAGTGCTCTAAAATGCATGATATCTTTGAATTCAAGGAATTTATGATGTAGATGAGAAGATACAAAGATATGAAAAATAAGGATTAAAACAATTGGTAGAGCCCCACATGTCTTATCAGTTAGTTGTTGTGTTCCAGAAGTCCCTTAGAAAATTCATTTGTGCAACTTGGAATATTTCCCCATAGGAAGAATGTGATAGAATATCCTGCAGTTGTAGGTGTCATCTATAGGAATAATTGAACCCTGTCATATCACAAAATGACCCAAAATCCTTAGCCTCCAAAACCTTCCCCAGTCTGGCTCCTGCTTTCCTTCCCAATCTCTCATCTCTCCTCCTTACTTTGTCCCCAGTCATATGACCCTGACCTTTTTAAGTGACTCCAATGCTCCACTCTGTTGTAAGCCTTTCACACCACCTGGTCCTTCTCCTGGACTGCACTTTCCTCCCCATCCCACACTACCCCTGTGTCTCTGTATCCTTCTGGCTCAGACTTGAGCATGACTTCCTCAGGAGGTGTCTCCTGACCTGCAGACCAAATCTTCCTTCTAAACACTAACACCACCACAGCTCCTCCTGGCATGTCTTTTGTGATCCTTACTTGCTCCTTAGAAGAAAAGCTATGACAAACCTAAACAGCATATTAAAAACCAGACACATCCCTTTGCTGACGAGGTCCATTTAGTCAAAGCTATGGTTTTTCTGGCAGTCATGTTCAGATGTGAGAGTTGGACCATTAGTTCTGAGCACCGAAGAATTGATGCTTTCAAACTGTGGTGCTGAAGAAGACTCTTGAGAGTCCCTCGGACTGCAAGGAGATCAAACCAGTCAGTCCTAAAGAAAATCAACCCTGAATATTCATTGCAAGGACTGGATGGAAGCTGAAGCTTCAATATTTTGGCTACCTGATGCAAAGAGCTGACTCACTGGAAAAGATCCAGATGCTGGGAAAGAGTGAGGGCAAGAGGAGAAGGGGGCAATAGAGGATGAGATGGTTGGATGGCATCACTGACTCAACGGACATGAATTATTTGAGCAAGCTCCAGGAGATGGTGAAGGACAGGGAAGCCTGGTGTGCTGCCGTTCATGGGTCGCAGAGAGTCAGATATAACTTAGTGACTGAACAGCCACAACTGTGTTTGCAAGAGTTTATTTAATATCTGTCTCCTCTGAGCCTGAGTCCCCATCTGCATGATGGAGTACGCACCACGTGGGGTTATAGGAGGAGGAGATAATGCCAGCAAAGCCTAGATTCTTCAACCAGGAGACCTGCTCTTGTCCTGTGAAAGGAACTGAAATGCCTCCTCCTTCACTTAGAGGTGCCTCCCTGAGGTTCCTGCTGAAGGCTTTCGGGCTCTGAGCATCTGCTCGGCTCCCTGGTGAGCTGACATGTGCACACGGCCACACACAGTGCTGATTCGGGTCAGCAAGCCCAAGCTCACTGCTCGTGTCAGGCCAAACAGGAAGGACTGCATGCGGCCTCATTAAAGCAAAGAGATGACAAGCAAGCAAATTACATACACAGACACACACACACTTGCCCATGCACATGCTCACAAGTATGATTTAATAACTAGGTCTTGACTGTCTTTGAAATAGATTGGCCACCTGGGCTAAGTAAACCTACAAATAAACCAGGTCATGTTTGGTTTTCCCAGGAGGGAGGGAGAGGAAGAGAGAACTCTGCATGTGTGTGTGTGTGTGTGTGTGTGTGTGTGTCTAGCAGAGCTCTGAGATGCCCTAGAATGGGCATTCAGGGAGAACCACCAGACTAGCCATCCTTGAAACGTGCAGTTCTTCCTCATTTCTGAGGCTCGGCAGACAACGAGGACCTACCTGTCAGGCTGAATTAGTGGCTCTGTAAACCCAGCTTCTGTGGCTAAACAGTAGGGACAAAAGTCTCTGAAGTCTCTTACATCCTGGCAGGCTTCTCTAAAATATTTATTGGGGGAGGCAACGTGGTAAGCCCAGGAGCTTGGAGATCTAGGGCAAAGGCCCAGAACAAAGCCTTCAGGGTAATCTTGGGCAAATCTCTCAACTTCTCTGAATCTCCTCTCTTTATCTGCAAAAAGAAGCTTAAAAATCCCTGTGTACCTTTACAGGGTGATGGTGAGGAGACACGTACTAAACAGCATCTCAGCTCGTGGGCAAATGATAGGCAAGCAACAAAGATTCTGTTTTCCGATTTTTTTTTAATGTGGACTGTTTTTACTCTTTATTGAAGTTGTTATAATATTTCTTCTGTTTTATGGTTTTTGTTTGTTTGTTTGTTTGTTTTTGGCTTCTTAGTCAGGGAATATGGAATCTTAGTTCCCTGACCAGGGATCGAACCTGCACCCCCTGCATTGGAAGGCGAGATCTTAACCACTGGACCACCAAGGAAGTCCCAACAGAAATTTCTTTCCCAAGCGTTGTTCCAGTTTCTCTGCCTTACCTTGGAAGGCTTTTGGAAAGTTCTCCAGAGGCTGTGACCCTGTAATCAACCTGTATTTATTTGCAGGAAGGCTTCTGTACATCAAGGTTTTAAAAAGGGACTGGGCTACGAAAGTATTTCTGCTCACTGAGAAAATGAGCTTCAGGCCCGGGAGGGAGAGCTGGGAGGCTGAGGAGAGCTTGCAGACGTGTTTGCTTCACGAAACGCCCACATCGGTTAGGGCACCGTGATTGTCTGAAGTCCCCGAGCCATTCTCCTCCAGATCAGCGATGTCCGGCCTCTCAGCAGTTTAAAATTGTTTCCGGGCATTTCTGTTATTTTTACACTTGAAAGTTTCTCCCCGTCTCTGGAAGAATGGAATTTCCCTATAGTAATGGAGCTGGCCTTGTGCAGAAGCCAAGCCCCTGTTGCAGCTTTGGCAAAAAAGGAAGAAGAGGAGGCTTTTATCTTGTCTCTGAAGCAGAGCCTTTTCTAGTGCTTCCTGAATGCTTGTCGCACGCTCTTCACTCAGAGTCACCAGAGTGCTTTCTTCAATTACAGATACCTGGTGTGCGTGCGTGCTAAGTCGTTTCAGTCATGTCCAACTTTTTGCAGCTCTATGGACCATAGCCTGCCAGGCTCCTTGGCCCATGGGATTCTCCAGGCAAGAAAACCTGGAGTGGATTGCCATGCCCTCCTCCAGGGAATCTTCCCAACCCAGGGATCAAACCTGTGTCTCTTATGTCTCCTGCATCGGCAGACAGGTTCTTTACCACTAGTGCCACCTGGAAAGCCCCTACAGATACCTGAATCCCAGAGAAAGGACCCGGGATTCTGTGTTTAAAACCCTTCAGGTATTCAGTTGCCCAGCTGGGCCTGGGAAAGTGGGCGGGAGCTTTCCCTCCATGTTCGGTGCATAGGAGGGCCCTGGTGACTACTTGTGATCCAGGGCTGCACCTGCAGGGGTCCTGGGAAGACTGACCGTTTGACCTGCTTCAAGCAAATGTTCTTTAAATATGTACTCACCACCTATCTGGGCTTCCCTGATGGCTCAGCAGTAAAGGATCCGCCTGCAATGCAGGAGATGCGTGTTCCATCAGTGAGCCAGGAAGATCCCTTGGAGTAGGAAATGGCAGCCCACTCCAGTATTCTTGCTTGGATAACTCCATGGACAGAGGAGCCTAGCAGACTTCAGTCCAAATGGGTTGCAAAGAGTCAGACATAACTGAACGACTGAACAAAAGCACAACACCTATTTAGAGGAGACACTCACGTATTAAGTGGGGAAGACTCCTCTGCTGCCTGCAGCAAACCTGCTCTGGCCCCAAACTTGCCAAGGTTCCTCAGTTACACATGCTGTTCGATTCCACTTACACAAAACGTCCAGAGTAGACAAATCCATAGAGCCAGACAGCAGATTTGTGGTTGCCTAAGGCTGGGAGTAGGGGTGGGGCAGTTGGGGTGATGGCTATGGGAAGGAGGGTCTCTTTGAGAGTTAACAAAAATGTTATTACATTGATTAGGGAGATGAAAGCACAGCTCAGATGGAAGTCACTGAACTGTACACTTTAAATGGGTAAATTGTATGGTATGTGCATTGCATCTTAAGAAAATTGTTTTCAGTAAACAGACAAATGTTTACTAGGAAAAACCAAAATCTTGCAGTGACCCATGCCCACTTCTCCTTGTAGGGTAGCTGAGTAGCCATCTGTTGCTATTGGGGGGAGGGGAAAGGTCCGTTTTCAGAGATTCAGTAAATCTTGTGCAGGGCCTAAATACT
This sequence comes from Dama dama, assembly GCF_033118175.1. Classification (NCBI taxonomy): domain Eukaryota; kingdom Metazoa; phylum Chordata; class Mammalia; order Artiodactyla; family Cervidae; genus Dama; species Dama dama. The sequence continues at coordinate 81,141,449 of NC_083695.1, read as the reverse complement.
TGTATTTTAAACAAGTACTTCTGGTGATTCTGATATAGTGAGAATACACACAAGTCTTTGGGAACTGCTACAGAATGCTCTGTTACAGAGACCATTTTTCTTGTATCACTGCCTTTCTTGAAAAAAAAAAAAAAAAAAATTGCCCCTGTGTGTGTATGTATGTATGTCTATTAGCATCCTGGATGGATTTATTCATATATGCTTTAGTCTGGCTCTGGTATAACTCTACATTTTATATGTGAGATCAGTTCCTTTCTCTATTCCAATTTTGGGGCTTGCCTAAGCCAAGTCCCAAGGGAAGGAGGTAAAATGGGGACTAAGGGGTTTGCTGGAGAGCTTTTTGAGACTTCTTAAGACAATATCCAACTTTATAAGAGTCTTTCAGTAGTTTGATCCTACATTAAGGTCAGGTCACTACATAATCTTGGGGCTGCCCAAGATTGCTTGGCATTGTGGCAATAGTGAGGGCTTTGGCTGCCTGAGTTCAAATTCTGATCTACCTTTAATAACCATTACCTTATCCCTTCCATCCTGGTTTTTTGTATTTTTTTTTTTGGTCACTCAGTCTTGTGTCGACTCTTGCTATCCCATGGATTATAGCCTGCCAGCCTCCTCTGTCCATGGGATGGGCAAGAATACTAGACTGGATCACCATTTCCTTCTCCAGGGGATCTTCCTGACCCAGGGATCAAACCCTCACCTCTGCATCTCCTGTGTTGTGGATTCTTTACCCCTGAGCCACCGGGGAAGCCTTATCTCTTCTAGCAAATAGATTTGAATGATTCTGAAGCGTATATGATGTAATAATTGATGTATACAAGATGGCACAAAGTGTCTGCTCAGGAAAAATAAGCAGGTATTACTGTTGTTTTACTTCTTGTTTCATGCATACTGTTTCCTCATTTGGATTCTAAGCTCCTTTGAGTACAGTCCTTGGACTCTCACACAGCTCTTCTCAGAGAGAAAGTTAAGGAAGGACAGATTGTGGAAAACACCCATGGGCCACCAGCCCAGTCTCTGCTCTCCTAGGCTGATCCTGATTCCACCACCTGCAGGGTTACAGCTGGGAACTCCCAGCCGCGTCTGTCACAGTGTGGACTCACCTCAATCATCCTATGCCACAGTTGACTGAATTAGCTAAGAATTCCCAACCCAAGCTTGGTTAATGAGTCCCTTTCCAGGGAATGTTATTGGGCCCGAGATTCCAGCTGGTGTCCCCAGGCCTCTTAGAAAGAGACTATGTAAACCTCTAACAACATGCAGCTACTTTCTACTAGAAGCATAATACCAAGGCCTGCAGTGGGGGATAGAGCTTCCCAGGTGGCTCTGCAGTAAAGAATCTGCCTGTCTAGCAGGAGACGTAGATTCAGTCCGTGGGTCAGGAAGATCCTCTGGAGAAGGAAATGATAACTTGCTCCACTATCCTTGCCTGGGAAATCCCATGGACAGAGGAGTCTGGAGGGCTACTGTCCATAGGGTCCACAGAGAGTCGGACCTGACTTAGTAACTAAACAACAACAACAACTTTGGGGTGTGGGCATAAAGCACATATCCTCATGTTTCTCTGTCCCTTCGTAATTTGAAGGGTATTCATATGGTGTGATTTTAGCTATTCATAAGACTTCCAAAGAATTTTCTTAAAGCATGAAAAATGTACATACCATAATATTAGGGTAAAAAGGATGAGACAAAATTATGTAGATCTCACAGATTAAAAATATACATGGAATCCTAAAATACTGGAAATACATTAAAGTGTCAATAGCAAAAGAGGGCTAGTAAATGATTTTTATAACTTTCTGGCTTTTCAAGAAAAGTCTATATACAGGGGTAAGAAAAGTCAATGTAAGTTTTCTTTTCCCTTTTCTTTAAAGAAGTAAAGTTCCTTTAACCTCAGTTTTGTCAGAATCCTAGATATTTTGATCTTGGAGAAAATAATTTGCACTCTGGAAGGGCGTTATTGAATATGGGCTTCCATAGGCAAGGTGATTTTATGCAGAAGTTCTCAGCCGTTGATCCCTTCCAGAGGAGCCCTTCTGCGAGAGGCAAGGAGTTCTACCTCTAAAATCAAATATCAATTTTGATATCATGATTTTCCAGTTTGTTGGAGAAAACATGATAGAATTTTCCAAAATTAAAATTTTCTCTCTAAAATATTCCCTTGATGCCTGCCACCAATGTCCCAATTAGAATCTCTCAGAATGAACATTAGACTCACTGGGGAGTTTTAAATATATGCAAATACCACGGCTCCATTTTTCAGAAACTCTGACTTAATCAGTTTCTTCTGGAGCCCAGACGGTTACAGTTTTTAAATCTCTTTAAGTGATTCTGATCTTCAAGCAGGATTGAGGACCACTGACCTAGTATATCTGGTTGAATGCAAAATTCTACTTTCATTTATTTTGTTGTCTGAGTTTAATATATACATATTTATTAGGATTCCAGGAGGAGCATCACAAATTTTCAAATGCCCTACTGACTGAAGGAATTGGAAACTCCAGCCAGAGTCCATCCCCTGGGCCCTGCCATTGCTGGTGGCCAGAGACTGTTTGGCGACATCGCCCTCCTGTGGCAACACTTGGTAAGTGTTTATTCGGGCCTGGGTTCACGCTTCCTTCCCATTGTTTGTCTCTCTCTTCATTCTCATTGTTTCTTTAATAACAGTTCCAAAGTCGGCTCTGAACCTTGCCTGGCAGAGCCTCCCATGGAGTTGGCCTCCCTTTCAGCCACTGACGGGCTGGGCGTGGGGCTGCCCTCTGAAAGCTCCCTTGAATTAGTAACTGTGTGCCCCTTCCTGACATGTCAGCAGCTGGACTTGGAACAGTAAACCTGGGACAAGGTTTCCAATCTGATTCTTTGCTGTCAGGAGTGACAACAGTTGCCGACAAAAACTACAGAGTTGCTTTATTGACCCTGGGAATGCTGAACAGACTCAGAATGTTGGAGTAAATTTACAGGGGTGGAAAATGCCATCAACATAGTCAGGGAAAGAGGGAAAGTGTAAATATTGGGCAAAACAAACTCTTCAGAATATTCAGCTTAACGCTTCCCCTCGTGTAGGGGCAGAAGTCTGAGGGGGGACGGGGAGAGGACGGCTGAGGAGAGGGAGTGTCACGAGGGTGGTGAGGGACACAATGGGCGGCTCCTCAGACCTGGGTCCTGGAGCTGGCAGCTGGGGAAAGACTAACCCTGATGCAGAAAGCTTCATTGCACATCAAAGCCACCTGGGAAACTTGTCCAGAAAGTTCCTGTGAAAGCTTCCACCAGTCTGATTCGATCTGTCCAGGAATCTGAGCGGTCTGAGAAGCGGAGAAGGGCCTACTGTTCGCCTGGTGCCCATCTGGCCCCAGGCCCAGTGCTATGACGTCATTCCCTCCTCCGGTCCTCACATCAGTCCTCCGAGGTAAATGGTGCTGTTCCCATTTTACAGATAAGGAAACTGAGGCTCAGGGTGGTAGTGTTGGGTGCTTGAAGCCTCATAGCCAGGCAATGATGGAGCATGGATGGTGATGCCAGGTAGGAGGGAGTTGGCAGGGAGCTGCTCACAGGAACAAGTTGTGAGAATAAGTCAAATTCTGCATTCCTAGGTGCAACGCCAAATGTCAGAGCCGGACCTGAGATATGCTAGGGCTTCAGAGGCAGGTGGCACTAGCGGTAAAGAAGCCACCTGCCAGTGCCGGTTGCATAAGATACATGGGTTCGATCCCTGGGTTGGGAAGATTCTCTGGGCAATCCCCTCCAGTATCCTTGCCTGGAGAATGCCAAGGACCAAAAGAGGGGCCTGGCAGGCTACAGTCCATGCGGCCGAACAGAGTCGACACGGCCGAGCACAGAGAAATATGCTAGGCCTGCAAGCTCCGTGGGGACCTTCTGGTCTCCTTGATGACAGCTGTGGTCCCAGAGCTTGGATGGTGCCACATCTACGCCAGGTGGTGAAGGGAAACTTGGGGGTGAGGTAGGGATGCAGGGAGGGAGGAAGAATAGGTAGAAGGAGGAAGAGGAGGCAGGACCCAGAGACCAGGCAGACCAGAGGACTGCAGAAGTCACGGGGGCGGTGGACGTGAAGAGCCAAGCACTGATCAGCCGTAAGATGGGGCTGGGGTCTCCCCTCGCCCTCCTGGAGTCCTTTCTCCTTGAGCTTCTTCCTTCCTTCTGGATCTTCTCATGTTCCTCTCTTCTGTCTTCCTGTTTCTTTTCCACATTAAAGGAAGGTTTTTATCTTCCCTCAGAAACCCCCGGCGTGTCCTCCCAGCATGTCACACACTCCCCACAGGATATCAAGGGGAACAATCAATCGCTTGAGTAAAGAAAAACATCAAAATCCAATCCCTCTGTAATCAAAACCCACACCAGCCTTCTTCCGACAGCATGCACGTCCTCGCTGGCCCTGAGCCCTCCTCCCCAGCGTCTTCCCACTGAGGTGAGATCACCCCGGCCTGGGAAGAGCTGCCTGCAATTCCTTGTGGCAACAGCACTTAGCAGTGTCTCATGTTTAATGCAAGAAAGCTTCAGAGACAGGAAGGCTTTCAAGATACAGGTTAAGATACACAAATGCTGCCCTTTCCAGAGTGCTTAGAAGTATACGCAACCCATGTGGGTTGGTTAGAATAATTGCGTTCTCATCTGTACAGATTTAAGCAAACCAGTTCTGTCAGAGGAAAATGTATCTACCCAAGAGCCTCTGTGGCCCAGAGAGGTCTAGGTCCTCTCCATTCTTTGAGTCTTCCAAGTATTTTTAGAATGTGTTGTTGTTCAGTCTTTAAGTTGTGTCTGACTCTTTGTGACTGCAGCACGCCAGGCTTCCCTGGTCCTTCACCATCTCCTGGAGCTTGCTTAAACTCAAGTCCATCGACTCGGTGATGCCATCCAACCATCTCAATCCTCTGTCGTCCCCTTCTCCTCCTGCCCTCAGTCTTCCCCAGCATCAGTGTCTTCTCTACTGAGTCGGCTCTTCCCATCAGGTGACCAAAGTATTGGAGCTTCAGCTTCAGCATCAGTCCTTCCAATGTGTGTTTGATCTCCTTGCAGTCCAAGGGACTCTCAAGAGTCTTCTCCAGCACCACAGTTCAAAAGCATCAGTTCTTCAGTGCTCAGCCTTCTTTAGAATGAAGAAATGCCAAAATTGGGCTTTAAAAATTCTTGTGGATTGTTAGTGCTTGTCATTAGCAAGTTAATATTTCTAACAAAATATCTAATAAGTTACCAGCTAATTATCAGATCTGCATAAAGTAATAATCCATGGACACAGTGTAAATCTGTGTTTTGAAAAACTTCTTTCAATCCTGTCAGTATATGATTCCTTTGGAAATAACATGAAAGTCTAAAATTGAAAACTTCTGTGGGGCCATGTTCGAGCTAACAATATTGGTGACTGTGGAGGTTTCCCTTCTGTTAACACGGACCCTCTTGTCTATAAGTCCTACTGTTCTCCTCACTCTGTCATCCGTTCTGAATCAGATAGTATATCAGTGTCCTCTGGTCTGTTTCAAGAATGCTCAGGTTGGAAGGGCTTTATGAATGCCACGCGTTTAGTCCAATAGCCTTTCTTAGGCTATTTGGACCCAAAGTTGCATGTCAAGTCAATGTACTGCTGCAGAATTCGCTCTTTTTTTTAAATGTCCCTGGTGCTGCTTGAACAAACTAGTTCTAGGATTAGGTCAGAAAACACAGGAGATGAGCCTGGAGCACCTTGCAATGCCAAAAAGTAAGGAAATGCTCAAAAACCAACCAAAAGAAGCCCCTACATTGATGGCGGTGTCAGTGGGGCAACTGGGGTAATTTGAGCAGACAAGTCAAGGAAGCAGTATCGGCTTATAACCTGAAGTAGAAAATAAATATTCATGAGTAGAAATCAATATACGGGATTGAATAAATAAATCAATGGGGGAGGGGACATAGATTTTCCTTAGAGAACTGCAAATAATTTATATAGACACTCGACAAGATAACATGTAACTCCCCAGTTCTTACGTGTAGACTCTGCATTGCAACTCACCTCCAAAGACAGCAGTGTGGAAAGAGGTCAGGAGTAGTTTATTGTGGGAACAGAGTCAAGGGAAGATAAAAATATATCATTAAATCAGGCCAAATGTATGGGTGTATTTATTGGAGTCTAGATTTAATGTCAGCTCACCCAGCTGGACATGGTTGTAGCCATGTTCTTGGTTGATTTAATGATGTGTGTACTCATTGGTGGGGCTTCTCTGGTAGCTCAGATGGTATAGAATCTGCCTTCAATGCAGAAGACCCTGGTTCATTTCCTGGGTTAAGAAGATCCCCTGGAGAAGGGAATGGCAACCCACCTCAGTATCCTTGGACTTACTTGGTGGCTCAATGGTGGCCTATATCCAATGAGTTGAGATGCCAGAATTTCCTAGTATAATGTAGAAAAGGCATGCAAAAGCTTAGGGAGACAGGAATGTAGATTTACATGGGCCATGAGTACCCAATCATATCTCCAGATGGGGTCTAGATGGCCATCTTCTCACTAAGGTATGGAGAAATATGAGCAGAGCATCCGTGTCATTGGAAACGTCTGTGGGGCTGTCCTCTTGAGGCTGAGGCTCAGACAGGAAGATACTGCCATCGAGATGGGTTCTGTCAGGACAACAGAAACCATGGAATTCTCCAGGCAATAATACTGGAATGGATAGCCATTCCCTTCTCCAAGGGATCTTCCCACTTACCGACTCAGAGATTGAACTGGGGTCTCCTGCATTGCAGGTGGATTCTTTACCATCTGAACCACCAGGGAAGCCCTAATAGAAACCATACTATAGAGATGTCAGCAGAAGGAATTTAATATGGGAATTCATTACACTAATGGTGGAGGGCTGGGTGAGGAAGAAGGGTAATTCTCTGTGGTCCTCCGGAAGTAATAACCCAGGGTGGGCCCTGGGAAGCCAGGGCTCAGCCCTCTGAGAGAGGGCATTGCTATGCTGCTGTTGCTCCCTCTGGAAAGTGTGAAGAACCTGCTTCTGGGAGAGCGTAAGTAATGCATGCATACTAAGTCGCTTCAGTCTGTCCAACTTCACAACCCATGGACTGTAGCCCCCCGGGCTCCTATGTCCATGGGACTCTCCAGGCAACAATACCGGAGTAGGTTGCCATGCCCTCCTCCAGGGCTGATATAATACAGAGGCCAAAACCAACTGCTGAGAACCCAATTCTGAACAAGTATGTCTGGAACAGCAAATAAACTCAAAGAAGTTCCTTTTCCCCTCTGGTTTCCCTGTCTCCTTCTTGAACCCTTGATTGACAAAATCTAGTAGAAAGTCAGCTAGTAAAGGTAAAATATAATCTGTGGAATCCCAGTTTAGGATCCTAAAGAATAGAGAAGAGTGGATTTGAAAATGAAGGAACAAGTCTTCATCATCTGCACAGAGCTCGCCTCATCCGCTCTACTTTAAAAAGCAAATCTCTCAAAGACACACACTTTCCTGGACTCCCCTCCCTTTGCCAAAGCCAGATATAAGTGAAAGCAAAAGTGAAGTCGCTCAGTCATGTCTGACTCAGGCTACCGTGGACTGTAGCCTGCCAGGCTCCTCCGTCCATGGGATTTTCCAGTCCAGAACCCACTCTAGTGGGCTGCCATTTCCTTCTCCAGGGAAAGCTAGATAGGGTATCAGTAACTACTGGCTGAGCATCACCACTGATGTTACTATAATCCTGAGACACAGCACAATCCATTTTAGACCTCAGATCCTCATATTTACAAACACAGAGCTCAGTTATAGTGTTTTACGTATTTAGCTAGAAGATTCTTTCCACTCTAAGCAGGATCATTTTGGAAAGTCACATCAGGAGAGCAGAGCCCTGCCTTTGATATAAGGGGTATAGACTCTTGATGTCAGTGGTCTTGATGAATAGAAATGCTGAAGGTAGCTTAACTGCTTCTGTAAAATACCTTTTTCTTTAAAAAAAAAAAATCATTTTAAGAGACAGGGATCAGCTCAGCTTCCATGGTGATGTGGGGATTTCTGAAGAGTTCGCAGATTTTTTTAAAAAAATGTAATGCAGGGTATGAGAAATTTGCAAGATCTTTCTAAAAATAATCTCAGAAACAGCAGAAAACTTAGCATTTATATCTACCCAATGCCTGGTGTGATGCAGTCCATGGGGTCACTGAGAGTCAGACATAACTGACTGACTGAACTAAACTGAATGTCTTTCTTATCCAAAAAAAGGCTGATAGTGAGGATTTCAGTTTTAAGGCCTCATGGCATCAGTTGAGTGACTGGTCACACAACTCCCTGGAGGAAGGGCCAGAATACAATAGTCTTGTATCAGAAAGTATGAAAATGGCATGCTGAATCATAAGGACGAAGAACTTTTCATAACGGCCTTAAAACAGGGTTGATATTAAAATGCTCAGCCCAGAATTATCTGTGTCAAAGTAATTACACTTCCCTGGTCTTTTTCTTCCTACTGAAATAAAAAATGATAATAAATGAGCAAAACACTACTTGGCAAGATATATATCAGCCTTTTCTTTGAAATACTCAGAACTTAATGAATATCAATTATATTAGAAGCTGTGCATGAAAAGACTCCAACCACTAAGAATGGTGCGAATTTTATTTCAATGTCAAATTCCAAAGAAAAACACACAGAAATTGCTATGCACATTCACATTTACAGCTTTTATTCTTTTGGGGATGTGGTTTGGAACCCAAATTCCAATGAGTCGTGTGCTCTTGCTGACAGTATTTTCAGGGAAAGGCTTCCTTGAAACTGCATCACGTTGGATCTTTTTAAGGAAAATGCAATTCTTCGTAAAACAGAACCTGTTTACTGTCAAAGAGTCCAAGGTACATGGACTATTGGGGGTAATGTTTATATCCTAAAAGGAGACGTTTTCTTCTCAACTTCCATTTCTGTTGGAACTCAACACCAATTTGACTCAAAAAGAAGATATTCTATTTGCTAATCATCTCTAAAGTGGAATTGATATGATGATTGCAGGACACTCTAATAATTGAAGAAGCCAACAAAATCACAAAATAATGAAATGCTCTGCAACTTGCTACTCTGTTGATAAGAGCAACAGGATAAAGAGATTTAAGAAGGACAGTGTGTTTTAAACACAGAAGAATAATATTTGAAGAATGACTAGTTTGTTTCCCTCTAGGAATCACCTGTACATGGGTCTCTTGGGAAGTCTAATCAATTAAAACCCTACATGCTATTCTATTTGTGAGTGGAATGAAGCATACATTGCTCATGTTATTACATAAATGAATCTCATCTTCAGGGCTTTGAAATATAACATTATCCAGACTATAGCGAATGTGCATGCCACCTCATCTTTCTGCATTATGATGAAGTTGATTTTATGATTCTCATAAATGACAGGCCTGAGGCAGTAACAGACTTGAAGATGGTTTTTCTTTGTCTCCTCTAATCTCACAGGTTGCGTGTGTCACTTGCTCTTTTTCTTTTTTCCTGAGCTGCAGATAGCTCTTAAAGTTAGCAATTCTTATAGTTCTCAACCGAAAACTGTGCTTTGAAAAAAATCCTGTTAGACCCAGGATGTATCCTTGGTTTATTTAGATCCTCTAACCTGAATATTGGGTTTCCCTGGTGGCTCAATGGTTAACAATCCACCTGCCTATGCAGGAGATGCAAGAGACACGAGTTTGATCCCTGGTTCGGGAAGATCCCCTGGAGAAGGAAATGGCAACCCACTCCAGTATCCTTGCCTGGAAAATCCCTTGGGTAGAGGAGCCTAGCGGGCCACAGTCCGTGGGGTCACAATGAGTCGGACACGACTGAGTATACACACGCAACTTAAGAAGACTGAGAACGGGAAGGGAAGTACAAGTCAGGTCTCCTCATCTTGCCCTGGCAGGTGTGACCCCTTGCCTGTCCACCTGCCTGCTAGACTGACCTGGCCTTCAATTTCAGGAACAGATGGTGTTATGAGAACCTAGTGAAGGTTTACAGAGTCTATCTCCACACACATCCAGCATGTGGTTTCTGAATTCACCTGTTCTGTTTACATCAGCCCATTTGGTTCTCTCTCAATTGGATATGCTTTGACCTGTGTCCCAGCCCAGCAGAGAATAAAGATATGTGGCCAAGGGAGCTCTGAATTCAAGCCAGGAGAAAGGTTTTGTACTACAAATTTATTCAACCAAATCTCACCCCGAATGTTCAGATTATCTTTTAGCCTTAAATCTTTTGGTTTTAGTATGTCAGTTCACTTTTTGCCTTCTCTCTATATAAGTAACAGTTCTATAAAGAGAGAAGTCAAATCAGAACTGCTAATTACTATTCAACAATTGAGAAAATATGGGCCCCCTGGTACAATGGGGGCTTTCCTCATAACTCAGTTGGTTAAAAAATCCACCTGCAATGCAGGAGATCCCGGTTCAATTCCTGGGTCCAGAGGATACCCTGAAGAAGAAAATGGCAACCCATTTCAGTATTCTTGCCTGGAGAATCCCATGGACAGAGGAGCCGGGCGCACTACAGTCCATGGGGTCGAAAGAATTGGACACGGCTTAGTGACTAAAGCACAAGGAACAATTACTTGGGCTGGTGCCTTATAGCAATCTCAGAATGAAGACGGTGACGGTGAAAGGAAACAGTCATGTAAACACAGGATACACAAGAGCTGTCTGTTAATTACTGAGTTGACTTTATCATTATAACTTCTGAGAATATCTGGCCTATCTGTACTTACAGGTATGAATATAACTCAGTCAAGACTCAAGGTTGAGGTTTTTCGCTTTTGATGATCTGCAGCACCACTTCCTTCTCCCCCTGCTCTCACAATGCTTGGGTGCTCTTTCTCTATCCGTGTTCTGGTGTGTACTTTATTTTTGTAAAAACACTGAACCAGGACTGTGACTTTTTGAGGGCAGAAAAGCTTCTTTGTATTTGTTTTCCTACTATCTTAAAACTTGGTTCATAGGAAGCTGCCAGTATTTGTTGAATAAACCAAATTATTGTTTTGGTTTGGTTTTAAATTACATGTAGGTATCATATAAGGCAATGGCACCCCACTCCAGTACTCTTGCCTGGAAAATCCCATGGACGGAGGAGCCTGGTGGGCTGCAGTCCATGGGGTCACTGAGAGTCGGACATGACTGAGTGACTTCATTTTCACTTTTCACTTTCTTGCATTGGAGGAGGAAACGGCAACCCACTCCAGTGTTCTTGCCTGGAGAATCCCAGGGACGGGGGAGCCTGGTGGGGTGCCGTCTATGGGGTCGCACAGAGTCGGACACGACTGAAGCGACTTAGCAGCAGCAGCAGCATCCTATTTCTGATACATTTTTAGAAATGCTACTAAATAAAAACACCTAATGCACACAAGAGTCAAACTGGAAGAGGGTATGAAACAGGCTTAATCTCTCTAACGTGGGTAGCGGGGTCTAGTTCCAGTGAATTTAAAAAGCAGTCTCCTATGAGGCGAGGTTTATAGGCAACAACTTTCCTAATTGGCTTTAGACCAACCAAAATCTGTTCTATTTCTTCCATGGAAACTTCAGCATCGAACTGTCATGCAGTGTTTTTGCAATTTTTCTTTTTTTTTTTGAGATGAACAGATAACAGCTTTTACTTGAAAGGTTTTACTCTAACAAAAATTTCAATCCTAACAATTTTATTTCTTTAAATTCCCTTGAGATAACTAGTATTTTAGATGAAACACTGCAAAATTCAGAACCAGGATTTTGAACTAGGAATCTGCTGATGCATTCCTAAAATGCAGGTGTCTTCTGAAGAAGCTCATAATCAGGAGGTAACTCTGATTCAATGCCTAAACCTTACCTCACCTGCATCCTTAAGCCTGTTACCTTATTTCCTTTTAAAACTATTTTGAGAAACACTGGCTGAAAAGAACCATGGGTAGGTGGGATTAATAACAGATTTTTCTCTTTTTTCCCATTGGGTTATGTATTACATGTTTCTTTCAGTTTCCAATTAAGGGTCTTGGCAAATACTTAAGTGAATGGAATAAGCTTAGAGTCAAATTGTTTTAAGTGTCAGTTAAAGAGAAGAGTTTTTATATGTTATAAATCTACTAAGAAATAATGCTTACAATGAATTACATTTCTTAGATTGCATAAATAATCCTTTCCTTAGGGAAGTGATTATGAAGGATGGGGGTGGAAAATATAAATCTCACCCAGGGGGATTTTTTTTTTAAGCTATACATTCTCCCTCCACAAATATTCTGATATATTCCTTTTTGTTCTCTCTGTGGAATCAATGCTATAGTGAACCATTGACTGTTACATGTCATACCCTTTTGTATATTATGAATTATTGTTTTATATTTATCAGTGAATGAAATGTTACCAATTAGAATTCTACAAAAATATAAGACAATATTTTGTTTAAATTACATTATTTATTTTTAATTATCCCTCTTAGTCCTGCATGCATTGTTAGCACAAAAATTTGATTACAACCTCCACTGAAGAGATAGTAGGTACACAATCACCATCTGAAGAGTTTCTTCAGAGATGACTGACCTAGAATTCCAGGCCATCATAACACTGTCAGTAACCTATACAATGTTCAATAGAAAAATTTACCAAATATCCTTTGTTTAATGTAAACAAGGCAGGAGGCAAAACAGATATTATAGTAACACTATTTTACAGGGCCCAGAAATATGATTACCTACCATGTTTTAACACATCAAGTGTCACAATGACATGCATATTTTGATTAATTGTACAATCCAAAATATAACTACCATATAAATTGTGGTTTTAGCAATTCACTGTAACTTCTGTCAATACTTATAAACTTCATAATTAAATGGTAATTGTATATTAATGCAATAATTTATGGAAATATGTTACCAAGAATTATGAAGTAATTCCATAATTTGTGCCCCGTAAAATTAAGTGTAATAATCTTTACACTAGCAACAGTGTAAGCAAGCTAAGGATTTTGGTCCTCATAGATATATACACAGATATATATACAGATATACAATAATGTACAATTAAACCAAAAAGCTATGAATTCACTCACAGCTTATATATTGCACAGACAGATACATTATGAGAACATTACAGAGTTAGAATGTGAGTACTACAATGATAATTGGCTGGCTAAGGACAAATCTTGAGTTCTATCAAGTAAAGAATGTGGCTCATTACTAAAGGAAAAAAAAAAAGCCAAAGACTATACTGTTAAGAGATAAAGTTTAAAAAAGAATGTTATACCCACACACCAATGTGAAGCAAGACTAAAATTCAGTTTGGAACTTGTTATGGCAAGCGATCCCTAGGGTGGTTCTGCTCACCCAACTGTGTGCAACAGTCACTGTTTTGCACATGCTAAGGAATAGAAAAGTCAACTTCTGAATATGGCTAGTTAGGTAGGACAATGTTTCACTAAGAAATCAAACTCACTGTGAGAACTTCTGCTGGCTTTAGGTCTGAACTAAATAAGAAAAAGAAAAGAAAGACAGAAACCAACTTAAAAGATAAACAAACTATACCTTAAGTTTTAGCTGATTACAAATCAAAGTCATTATAATAATTTAGGAAAATAATTATCTTTTAAGCAGCAGCATACAGACACACACACACACAAACAGGAGTTAAAGCTTTTCTGAGCTTGGTTTCATGGATTAGCCGAAAGGTCCCATTGTGAAATCAAGGATAAAATAGTATTTGGCTTTCGAGGTAACATTGCCATTACACTTATTGAACTCTATGAAAACATTAAGAAATATCTAATACCTCTTAATGTTCTATTTTAAATACACCTACATCAAAGTAGACTACAACTACATCTAAAAATAAAGATGTTGCAGTGTTCCTTGCATCAATAAATACAGCAAAAAGAATAATATGCCTTCCCACGGTTAAAAATCATTTAAAGAAAAACATGCACAAAGTAACTATCTCCCACTTATTTCTTCATTGTTTCACTTAATAAATCTCCTAGAGTGAGCTAACAAACATTTGCATTGAATTTAGAAATTTAGCTTTTTTGTCGTTTTAACAGTGTAAGCATTCTAGAGCCAAGAATAGTCATTTTTTTTTTTTGACATTCTGTTCTTAATAAATAGCAAAAACTACAAAATAAATCAGAAAAACAAATACAACAAAATTAGCAGTAGGTGTAAAATATGCTTCTACACACATGCTCTAGGATGTGGAGATGCAAATACGTCAAACAAAACAAGTTCTCTCAAGGGGCAGTTTGGTTCCTTTCCGGCTGGAAGGCTCGCTAGACTGCTGCTCCCACAAACGTCAGTAAATGGGAAGGAAAGGAGCAAAGTGCTGCTGCTTAACACATCAACCGAAAAAACAAAACAAAAACCCAAGAAAGCTCAAAAGTATATCTGAGTGATAAGCATCACTTAAAGGAAGCACAGAAAGTGGATCAGCAAACACCCCTGTGTAAACCAAGGACAGGCGGGCCATGCACACGCAGCCAAATACCCACACCACTCCTTCCTACACACGTGCCCACACAGATATCACCTTACCCAATTCCTTCATATGTAAACAGGACAGATTGGCTGGTTTGCTTTTAAATCTCTTTAGAATGATTTAAAACAAAAGACTGAGAAAAAAAACTGTAAACATTCAGGAGGCCATTGGCATTTTGATTGCTGCCACCTATACTACAATGCGTTTCAAGACGAAAATCAAATTATAAAGCAAGTTTCAGAGAGGGACAGATAGATAGAAAAAAAGAAAAGGGTCTCAACCCAATACATGTTAATCAGCTTAGAAAATACTATTTTAGTAAACAATACCAATGGCGAGCACAAATTCAATGTTGTTGCAAAAATGACAAAGTTTAAATTAACTGGGACCCCTACATGAAAATCAATCACTAACCTGGCTATGTGCACAAAAGAGTAAAAGAACGTTTCTTTAAAAAATATATATATATTAATCAAGAATTTATCATATTAAACTGTTATTCTTAGAAAAGCTGAAGAAAGTTAATGGTGCTCTACACATTTTTATCTTCTATTATTAATTCATTTGATAGTTCCTAAATTGTATTTTTTTCTCATTTACAGTTTTTTTTAAATATTGTGTTTGATAAGAATTCTGACCTTAAAAAGTTACAAAATTAGGGTTTTGGTGTTTTTTTCTTTTTTGCTACTTATTAATTCAAAAGAATGTAAGCACTTGAGTCCCAAAGAATGTCAAAAGGCCTTGCTACCTAAAAGGATATTAGATTAACAGAAATATCATCAAAGTCATAACATCAGAAATTTTGCAGCTTTTCACACAGGCATTAGAAATGCTTATTTCCTGAAGTTCCTTTGATTGTATCCTGGATTCAAGGACGTGCAACTTTATATACAGAACCATTATGATAAAGCCAGTGAAAACAACATCACACAACACTGTACTGAGTGTCCACTCAGTGGGTTCTGAATGGTTCTGTCCAGTTTAGAGCAATGCTTCATTTAAAAAGGCTTTTTATTGTCACGTGGCTGGGTGGAACGGAGGCTTTTTTGATGAAATGTACATGGTAGTTCTGTTCCCTTGGTTACTTGAAAGATGCTGTTTAGGGCGTGGAGGCTGCGTGGTATTTCACAAAGGCAATGGCCGCCAGCTCCTTACAGAACTCTTCCAGCACAATCACACCCTCCAGCAAGGTGATGTGGTCAATCCTGGGAAGGGAAAGCAGGCAATCAATCAATTCAGGATATCAGCAGGTCATCAAACTATGGCAAAAGCTTTAGACAAACAACGTGAGAAACACTGACTTACACAGGGCCTTCAGGTTCCAGACCAAGTAATCGCTTTCTGACTAATAGAAGCTTGGGAGTAAAGTCCTGAATACGCTGGATTCGAACCATGAGGTCTCCAACAACCTGCATCACAGGAACAAAAGGGGCTCAGTTCCTGAACAACTCCATGGGGGATTTTCAGGATAAAAAAAAAAAAAATTCCATTTCCTATTACTAAATGAAGACTGCCACTTTTCACTATTCATGTAACAATCTTTGACAAAGGACCCACAGCTATCCCTTAAAATACAAAAGTTACATGTATCATTTAAGAGAATGAATCTTCCTTTTTTCTCCACATTCTGCAGTAAAATAATTCTAAACCGAAAATACATGATATTTTTCATTGTTGTTGTTTAGTGGCTCAGTCATGTCTGACTCTTTGCAACCCCATGGACTGCAGCACACCAGGCTTCCCTGTCCTTCACCATCTCCCGGAACTTGCTCAAGCTCATGTCCATTGAGTCGGTGATGCTATCCACCCATCTCATCCTCTGTTGTCCCCTTCTCCTCTTGCCTTCAATCTTTCCCAGCTTCAGAGTCTTTTCTAATGAGTTGGCTCTTTGGATATTTTTCATTACATGACACTAATTACACACAATGTTATTAAGATGTTAATTGGTCAGGCTGATCAATCCTGGAGAATAGAACAAAACTGACAACTCACCCTGACGATCACAGAGAATAGAGATCTACAGCCAGAAGCAAGGTTCACATAAGGGTCCAAGAGGTACTCATGTATGTGTGGATGAGGGAAGAGAGAAAGTCTAGATAGCACCGACGTCACTTGTAAGTTGACATCATATGGCTACAGAGAGGGAGAAAGCAAAAAGATATTTGACATTATCTTTATGTATATACCTGAGCACTGAATTTACCATTTCAATTTGTCTTTTCAAGAAAGGACAATCTACCATCTTAATCCTTCTCGATATGCTCTTCTACAATGACAGTATCTGTCACTAAATTAACTCTAGCTCTTACTGTCTCAAAGTGCATACATCACAGTCTTAAAACTAAAACCAGAAAAGCGGGCACATAAACATATAGGAAAAATAAACATATAACACTGTCAGAATGTCTCTGCTTTTTGCAGGTTTTTTAAGTTAGTAAGATAATTCAAGAGGTCATCAAACCCCAAAAAGACTTATACACTACAAACAATAGAAGACACGTTAAACATTAGACAAAAGATAAAAGGAAAGGTATTAAAATCTTTTAAGTAATCTGATTTTAGAAATGATAATCCTTGTTTTAAATTATTCAACTGCTGCCAATTATCAAAAGCATATATACAATAAAGTCATATACGTCACAGAACATTGTCAACAGAGTAAAAGTACCTGAGGGGTAGAGATAACTACCCACAAGCCTTAACAGTGAACTAGAAGATAAAAAATCATGATTACAGAAGGATCACCGCCTTTACTGGGCAAGAGCATTAACTCTTCCAAAACAGTGACTATATACCTGCTTAAGGCTCCCCAGACACGTTTTGTATTACAGTGTTACAATTTTACTAGTTTTTTATACTTAATCTGTTTATTCCTCATAGAAAGCAGCTTGGAGGTGCTTTACATTGTATGTGTCAAAATCAAAATAAGATGCATGATATGCAAAAACAGTTGCTATTATTGTGCCTAGAACTTTCAACAGAAATCTCTCATCCCTTCCAGTTTTCTTCTTCTAAGCAGTCAGAGGCAAGTGAGTGGCTGAAACAAAACTGACTTCAGTGAGAAGGTTGGAAAGAACCTCAGTGACTGGACGGATGAGAAAGAGATGATGCAGCAGGAGGAAGGGAGAAGTGATTCAGGACCAAGGTAATATTCACCAGAAATGGTTAATCAGAATGGTTTACTTACCCTCATTCATTGAGTAGCTCTTAAGCCCTTGATCATAATGAATACCAACTAAGAAGCAAATATCTGGCATTCAAAGGATGACCAACGCTTGAGCATGTTCCAGAAGATATCAAAGATACTGTTATATGAATAAAAATTCAAGTCCTATGCTAAAGTCCAATTTCAGTCTTTTTTGCTTACTACTAGATTCATGAACACAGATTTTCTGAAAGAAGTAAAACTTCCCCTAAGTCACTCTTATTTAAAATATAGTCTTACACAAGATAAATGAAAGGAGATACAACTCCCATTAAAGGATAGATTGAAGGGCATCTTTTCCTACTTGATAATATTGGCGACAGAATAGCCTTCTCCAAGATTCAATTCAAAACAATGAATTCACATTAAACTGCATTTTGGGCACAAAGGAAACACTTTAAAAAACCTTTAAGAAGAATACCTTTGGTAAAAAATGTGCACAAAATCATTTAAAATACAACTTAAGTACAGTATTGTATGTGACTTCATTTCAGGTAGTTCAGATTTTCAGGTCACTAAATTCCGCCATTTATACATGCTTTACGTAAATAAACCGACAAAATTTGGCTTTTAACAATGATATATTACTACTTAATTTTCTCTATACGGTGTTACTTTGGTTTTAAGCTTTTTGAAACAAGAAGCTATATCTTTGGTTGTTTAAGAAACTTAAGGCTGACTCAGATTATATTTTAATGTTGTGAAAATGAAAATGAAATTCAGCTAGATAGTAACTGTTTCATCATACTCTGAAATGGTCTCTACTTCATATTGGTAATAACTTTAAAACAAGCTGGCTTTTTTGGGGATTCTTAATAGTAGCTGTTTGCATCTATTATTTTGATTATGTTGTACTTTTATAGAGTGTTCACCTGAAATCAAAGTTAACCAGATTTTTCTGACATGTTAAATGGACTTGACCCATTTTTTAATGAGCTCACCCTAAATACAAGGTCTGAATTTTAGGACAATGAACTTTGACTTAGATGTCCACCTGCTAACTCAATCTCAACTCTTTTACTAAAGGCCAAATATGTAGATGGCCAAAATTATAAGAATTTATAAATCTCAACGACTTAGTAGTCTCTGAAATTTCTTATAACACTTGCATTTAACAGTGCAATTTTATATTTTTAAAAGCAATTTAAATTACTCCCCCCCCCATTGTCCTTTTAAGCAAATCAAGTAATGTCAACTTCACTTAAACAATAAGAAAATGTGAGAAACAGCTACTTGAGTTGCCCAAATTCAAACTTTTCCCTTTGAACTTAGGTTTTCCCACATTTTTCCTGGTATTCTTTACATTCTGCTGTGAACCTTAGCATTTTACTATCTTTTAAAAATCACTACAGTTAAAAACAATACTAAACACACTATATTTTTCAAAAATTAAGGCTGTGACAACACACCAGTGTCATGAATACCTAATGTCATAACTTCTCAATTATATGTGCAGAAATTAGCTACTTTATTATTAATTATCCATAATAATGTTTAATCCCAGCCTGGTTAGCCTGATACTATTAGGGGTATCTATGTACTATGAACATACAAGCAAACATCATCTTTAGCAAAAGCAGTTAGAAAAGAGAAAATAAAATTAAACCAAGCATGTTAGACCCACCAGAACTTATGATTATTTCTGCGATCTGATTATAATGTTCTTATCTGAAAAGGCTTGGGAAGTCAAGGTTTTTAAAGATGGAAGGCTTGAGGCTAGGCTCCATAGTTCACTCACTAAGTCACATTAAATAAAACTAAGGATTCGTCATTTATACAATAGTACAGGGAGCTGTCCCGCCTATCTCAGGGTTCCAGGAAGAATGAGTGGGACACTGTGTCTGAACTGTTGTTGCACTGTGAAGAGCTATCTGGTGAAAGAAAAAGAACTGCAAACATTTCACGATATTGTCTCCAGTGTATCCTTTGTGCCAGTGCTCTACAAACGGAAGGGAAAAATGCTCAAGTGTGATGGAGATTCCAAGGGGATCTTTCCACTCAATTCAGAAACTACTTTTTAATATTTAGATTCCTTTTGAGTGCTTTTGGTCAAAATTTCTAAAGATTACTGACTTGATACTGATTGTTGATGTCTCCCAGGTGTTCTGTTTAATCAGATTCAAACTAAGCCTATAGAACCAGCACAAAGACACAATACCCTGGGAGATTTATTGTAAACCTCCCCACTAGCTGGGGGTTGGGGGGGTTACATAGCCATGATGTATACAGCATAATACCTACAGTGAAAGTGAAAGTCCCTTCAGTCCTGTCTGACTCTATGACCCCATGGGCTGTAGCCTACCAGGCTCCTCTGTCCATGGGATTTTCCGGGCAAGAACACTGGAGTGGGTTGTCATTCCCTTCTCTAGGGGATCTTCCCAAATCAGGGACTGAACCCAAATACTTTGGTTGTTAAGTATTAAATATCAATAAACAAAAAATGAAACAGCAGAAATTCAGTACATGTTGTTAGCACATTAAAAGAAATCCTTAGTTTCAGTTGATGTGACTTAAGTGAGTGAACTCTGCAGCCTAGCCTCAAACCTTTTTTAAAAGTCTTTAAAAACCTTGACTTCCCAAGCCTTTTCAGATAAGAACATTATAATCAGATCGCAGAAATAATCATAAGTTCTGGTGGGTCTAACGTGCTTGGTTTAATTTCATTTTCTCTCTTTCCTAACTGTTTTTGCTAAAGATGATGTTTGCGTGTATGTTCATAGTACATAGATACCCCTAATAGTATCAGGCTAACCAGGCTGGGATTAAACATTATTATGGATAATTAATAATAAAGTAGCTAATTTCTGCACGTATAATTGAGAAGTTATGACATCAGGTATTCATGACACTGGTGTGTTGTCACAGCCTTAATTTTTGAAAAATATAGTATGTTTAGTATTGTTTTTAAAAGAAAAAAAGGACTTGACACTCTGTCTTTATTGATTATTATCAGAAACAGTGCTGGCTGAAGTCAACCCAGTGAAATACTTCTTAATTATCATTTCTTTATTTGGCTTTCTGGTTATTGAAGACAGCCTGATTGTACAATACATTTCTTTTGTAACTCCCTATGCTCGTATAAATATTTAACTAAAATGCTAAAAAAAACCCAAGTTCTTTAATATAGGATTTCAAATTAATTCTAAATTGGTTAACTCAGTTTTCATGCTGAGGTACCTTTAATGCCACATAGTTTCATTTCAAGTGTCCATATCAACATATAAAACATTTCAAAGCTCTATCATCACTCTATATGTCAGGGAGAGAGGGAGGGAGGGATTCTCTAACCTCAAGTTCAGTTCTGACAGTCAGTGAGAAAGACACAGCAACATACCAGCTGCATTTTTACTTCCCTTGAAATAAGTAAGTTAACTTTTTATATTCATTTCCCCTTATGAAAATGAATATCATTCACAAGTTCTTTCTCTGAAGAAGCAGGTTCATCTAATACTGTTCTGTAATTTTAGTGAGACCAGAGCACTCAAGATTTGGTTTGAAATGACGTTTAAGGTCTTCTGTATTAAACCTAACAAGTTTCACTCTATCTGTACCTGTACTAACCAAAAGGCTTTCTAGGAAAGCACTCTAGTCACTGCCAAAAGATGTTAAAATTACTGTTAATAAGACAATGGTCCACAATGAGAAGTAAACACACAAATCTGTAACACTTGTCAGGCCAGATAAAAGTTTTAACATAATGAATGCATCAGAAACCCACCAACTGTTGGCAAAAGTCATCTGGTGGAAAAAAGAAAACAATAAAACTACTGAATATGTAAACAGAACCCACAGTGAATGGTAAGAAAATAATACGAAACTAATACTTTAAAACTTATTACCTGATCAAGAATTCTTCCCATCCTGTCAAATAAGACTTTCAAAAAATGACCTTCAAAGAAAGCTGCTTCTAAATTGCACCTTTCCAGTGCTTTTGGAGAGCCAGGCCACTCCCATCTTAAGCAGATAGCACAGTAGTCCCGGAACTGCAGAGATAGCAATTGGATCATTAAAGAAGAACTGAGCAAAAACAGATTGAGATTAAATAGAAACAATTTCCCTGAATAGGCATAACAATCCGCTCGAATGCAGAGTGTCTGCTAAGTGTCAGGTACCACAGGAGACGGAGAAGATGGCATAGATGACACCCTGGTGAGAAAGCAGGCAGATTCTCACTTAACCAAAGTGCACCTCGCACTGCTGGGGCAAGCATAAGCATATGCTCTTCCCTTTGGAGGACTTCAACCCTTTCCTTATTCTCATCACAGATTTAGAATATTTAGAAAGCAAAGTCAGTCTTAGCCACATTTCCCAATCTATTCTCAAATGTCACATGTAATGTACAAAACAGATGAAATATAATAGGTGAACAGATGCATGTCATCTGAGAAGGCAGACTTGACTTTGCTACCACGTGTTTACCCAGGCACACTGCTGGGATCGTTAAGAAGAAACAGGCTGCTGCAAGTGTGGTCTGAAAACTGCTCACCTCCATCGCAATGAGATGAGTGCAAAAATGGAGAGCCGGTTTAGAAACTTTTCAATTTCACTGAGTAAATTTTATGTCTGTTCAATCTAATAAAATAACTGGGGCTTGTATTTAGTGTTTTTTCCATTTTTCTGGCATTTCGTTTTTATATTTTACAAAAGCACTGGTCCGTGACAGGTTAAAAGTAAGTGGAAACTGGCCCTTACTATGCATTTTATCAGTAAGGATTACCACAATATGGATTTTTGTAAGCACAAGAATATCTCTTATAATAAAAAGAAAATTTAAAAGTCTTCCCTGGCAGGTAATTTACTTGAATTTAAAAAAAGAAATTTGGAGCATAGTTTTCTTCCATATTCTTTCCCTTTTCACATCCTCCTTATTAAATAAAGCAAAATTACTTTTGATATCTGTAGTTTACAAATTAGCTGAGATTAAAATATATTCTTACTACAAAGCACTAGCTTCAACTTTTAAAAGAAAAACATATTTAAAATGATTAAAAACCCAACTTCTTCAATATCTTGTGAGTTTTAAACTATTTCTTTCAATAGACAATTTTCTTTATAAAATCACATCCCAATATTTAATAAAGCATTTTTATATTAAAATTTTTGAATTTTTGAGCTAGAAAATAAATCTAAATTTTTTCTATTCTTTTTGTCTCATTTCAAATATTCCTAAAACAATTCTGTTGTCAGAATATGGAAATACAATTTTTCAGAGAGAATCACAGTAGTTTAAAAATCCAATCAGTACTACTGAGGTTGGGGTTGCTTTCATTGTCTCTATTTTATTGTTACATGAATGTATTTGGTACCCTGGTACTCTATTTATTCACATAGTAGTGGGGACTTGAATTTAGGCTTAAAGTATCATGAATTAACTGTAAGGGCATGCAAGTTAATTATCAATAAAAGCACACTTCCACCCAAAAGATTTAAATGAAAATTAAATGCATATTTTTCTCATGTGAGGCATTTCAAAACTTTGGAATTTGGTAAAATGTAAAATGCTACAGGGGGCTTCCCTGGTGACTCAGCAGTAAAGAATCTGCCTGCAGAGCAGGAGATATGGGTTCAAATCACTGGGTCAGGAAGATTCTTTGCAGAAGGAAATGGCTACCCACTCCAGTATTCTTGCCTGGGAAACTCCATGGACAGAGGAGCCTGGTGGACTACAGTCCATGGGCTAGAGAGACTGAGCACACACACACACACAATGCTGCAGAGGGAAAAGATGATTGGGAAAAGCCCATTTAATAACTAAGAGGAGACGTTTGAGAAAGTGGTTTCAGGGAGGGGGAAAGCTGGGATGCAGAGGATGAAGAGGCAGTCCTTGGGAATTACAGAGGCGTGAGAACAGTGGGGAAGAGGGAAGGAAACAGCCGTGGGTTGGGAGTAATGCTAGAATCATTTAAAAGTCACAGTTTAGATCAGCAGGGAGAAGGATCTAGGGGAGAAATAACTTCAAGGACAGAAAGAAAAGAAAGAAAAGGGGTAGGGGGGGTGGGGAGGAAGCACAGAGAAATTTTGGGACAGAGACACATACTCAGTGAAAGGCAGTCAGGTCACTGACAGAAAGCTCAAGCGGTGAAGAGTGGAATTCAGGTCTTGCAGATAAAGGGGAGAACCTCTGGAGAAATAACTGTGGCCCATGTGACGAGGGCTGTGTCTGTGCATCTTATTAGATCTCACATCAGATCACTTCACCTACCTGCCTGTGAGCGTCTCGGAGGTAGGTGTCGTATCCAGTGCCCTCCACGTGGTAGGACGATTTTGCTTCATCTGGGACCAGACAGAGAAAACTTAAAGGAAAAACAGCCATAATCAGTAACACAGATACTCTCACAATTCAATATCTCTATGTGTATTAAAATATCTAGCAGTATCTTCAATTTAGCCAAGTATTAATGCAGATGGAAACTTGAAAAGTATTTATCTTGAATCAGTCCTACAATTTACTGGTTAAATACTGTCATTATTTTAAAGGTTTTCTTTAAAAATTACTCATTCCACTTAAAGTAGAAATCAAGCAGAAGATGACTTGACTCTTTCTACATTACAGGGCAATGACAGAGAGCCCTGATGTTTGTTAGTCTCAGGAAACTGGCTTTTAAGAACCTTAGATTCTCAGGCACCCTAACTATGCATCTTGCACTATGTGTGGTTTTCTCTTAAGCCACCTCGCAGCACCTGATAGGATTGCAAAGGAAGAAAATTACTGGGGAAAAGGCACCTAAAAAAAAACCCTTTATAAAGGACTTCTCTGGAGGTGCAGTGGATAAGAATCCACCTGCCAGCGCAGGGGACAGGGGTTTGATCCCTGATCCTGAAGAGTCCACATGCCACGGAGTTAGTTCCTGCGCTACAACTAGTGAGCCCATGTGCTGCAACCACTGAAGTTCGCACACCTACAGCCCGTGCTCCGCAACACGGGAAACCCACACACCGCAAAGAACAGACCCTGCTCTCCGCAACTAGGGAAAGCCTGAGACTGAGCAAGGCAACAGTGACCCGGCACAGCCAAAAATAAATAAAATGAATTAATTTAGTTTAAAAATATATATAAAAACACAAACTAATGAAAAGAAACAGCCTTCTGCTTAGCACATGTGAGTACATGGCTAGTGAGTTCAATCCATCGAACTGGAAATTTTCAATGTTGTTCCAACTGGGAATTACTTAAAATTGTTCACATTAAAAAAAAAAAAAGAAAGGAGAGTACCCTGAAGATTAGTTTAGTCACTACTACTCTAGATTTTTTTCCTTTCCTTTTTTGTTTCGATTGTTGCCTCTAGACTGTTCACTAGCTACATAAGCATTTCAAAAAGTTGACATAATCTTTAAAAAAGGGAAGACTGAGTTCATGACATATCTCTACAATGATCAAAGAGCAGAGCTGTTATATGTTGTAAAAAGAAGTGAAAGAGATGTAAGTCAAATACATACAGCAACTCACCTATTTACAATTTTGTGGACTTCAGTTTTCCCATCGTTTTTGGGGTGGTCTGGAGTAGCGGGAGGTGAGGAGCTAAGCCACTCTTGATTTGACAAAGTGTTATCTGGTGAAATGTCAGTAAATAAGGGATCTTCTTCCAGATCTCTAAGTTTAATTTAATGATGCATAAAAAAATTTTATTATATTTTCTAAACCAAAAGATTCTATGCTATGTTCTCAGAAACCTCTACATAATTTTGCTCATAAAAGAATTAAGGAATAATGAATGTACGTCTATTGTACAGAGAAATTAATATTTTTTACTAACATCAAACTCAAGGTTATATTGACTTTGTTAGTTTAGAGAATAGATACTGCTGCTTGTGATTTGGAGGGACAATATCAGGACATCTAAATTTTATTTTTAAAAAAACTTTTAAACTGTTAAAGTATTTTTAAAAATACTTTAAGAGAAGAAGGAAGAGAAGAGAAATTAAGAGGGGAGAAAATTATGACTTAATATGAAACACTAAATTCAGAGCTGGACAGAAACTTACACTGCTCCTGCTATTAATCCATTCTCCACTACATCTTTATCTTCTGGGCACACAGGTTTATATTCTGTATAGTTTCTTTCTTCAAGATTTCTTAGGACCAAATTGTAAAGAATGTGCTCATTGGGTTTTTGTAAAAGATGTTCAAACATTCTTAATGTCATTATGCTGATCTGAAACCCAAAATGATAAAAGGTAACTGAAAAATACTTAAACTGTTTTTCATGATTTCAACTTTCAAAATAAAAAGCCAGATAAAATAAGGCTGTATTCAAAACATGACAAGTACATCAAAGTCAGTATGTCAAAGAACCTAAGTCCAATTCTAAATCCTTGTATAGCTCACCTCATCAGATATGTGATCACAGTGTTCAATTAACCTATGTCTTAAAGGATGTCTGCTAATTTCTGCCAGAGTTTCTGGTTCCCTCTGTTCTCCAAGGATGAAAAACACCATTTCTTGAAGCAAAATGTCGGAGGTTACTTGCCGAACAATGCGATGGAGCAGAGCAGTTGATGTCAGAATACCCATTTCAGAACTGCATAACAAACAGGTAATTAGGGGGCAAGAATAACAAGAACACAGTGATTTTTTTAAAAAAGTAAACAGGCCACTCATGGGTGTCCCTAGTAGCTCAGAGGTAAAGGATCTGCCTGAAATGCAGGGGACATGGGTTTGATCCCTGGGTTGGGAAGATCCCCTGGAGAAGGAAATAGCAACCCACCGTAGTATTCTTGCCTGGGCAATCCCATGGTCAGAGGAGCCTGGCGGGCTACTGCCCATGGGGTCACAAAGAGTAGGACATGACTTAGCAACTAAACAGCAGCAAAGAGGCCACTCACGTTTGCATTAGCTGAGGTTCCATAACACCAATAAAAAATCTTTCATGAACAGCTTTGGCAAGAGCAACAGCAGCAGTCTAGAACATAGTATTAAGTATCATATTTTTAAATGAGAGAGATTAATTTATAACACCACTAAATCAATTTGCACTCTCCATCTAATTTAATGTAGAAAAACAAACTTGCCTATTGCCTATCTCGTTGATGGCATATAAACCTAGATAAGATGCTAGCTACTGGTTCCTTTACATGTTATCTAAATTTCCAAGAACAAAGACAAACATAAATAAAATATTATCCCAACCACTTATTGTATTAACATCTCCCCAAAGAGGAGAAATGCAGGGAAGCCAATGTTACCTTGTAAAGGGTTGTGCTATAATACTTAAAGAAACATAAGGACAGAATTTTAACTGTGATTTATTCCAGAGTTGTAATACACATACACACATACACACGCACAAACACATATATATAGTTTTGGAGAGTTTGCTATTTCATTTTATTTATTTTACTAACTATGCTATCTATCCTAAGATAATTAAGACATATTTAGGGATATAGACTGAGTATTCAAATTTCACTCAGTAGTTATCTACATTTTTAAGTTATCAATTACACAACAAAAGTATTCAAACCTTTTGTGCTTCCTTTATGAGTTGATCACAATAATCAAACCAGGAGAGAAATGAAATTAAGGCTCTTTTTCCAGGAAATGCTGAAGCATCTTCTTTATGACTATATGAGTCCAAGCTACAGGACACAGAAGAACACAGAGTTATTCAAAAGCATTAACCCAATTCAGTGCATACGGGGAGATGAAGGCCCGTGAATGAACACACGGGATGACACATTTAGGCAGGTGAGACTGGATGACAATCAGAAGAGGGTTTTATACATGAAAGCCAAAGATAAGAGAAAACCTTTTAGATAAAACTTGTGAATAATTTTCGCTCATTAAGTGGAGAATGGAGCTACAGCAGAAAAAGCACCAAGATACCTCCTCATGTTTCTACCTTAAATGTGACTGAGTAACAAGAATGGAAAGTTGGAAGTTCTCAGCCTCTAGGATGAAAGGAAAGGAACATAAAGGAGGGACAGCAAAAGGAAACGACTGATCTGCTTCTCTTCCTTCCTTAAAACACTACCCAGTAGTGAAGTTAAGAAGTGGGTCTGGCCTACAGGTGTTGACAGAATACAGAGTGGGAAAAAACAAGTAAAAACCAAAGAAGGGTTAAAAATGCACAAAGAGTAACAGGTTCTGATATCAAAAATGTTAGGCTTCTTAGAGGTGGTGGGGTTACAAGTAATTTTATTTATGCTGCTTTACACTTTTAATAGGCTTCCCTTGTGGCTCAGCGGGTAAAGAATCACCTGCAATCAAGGAGACCCTGGTTCAATTCCTGGGTTGGGAAGATCCACTGGGGAAGGGATAGGTTACCCACTCCAGTATTCTGGCCTGGAGAATTCCATGGACTGTATAGTCCATGGGATCACAAAGAATCGGGACACAACTGAGCTACTTTCACACTTTTAATAACTTACAAATGTTCTGCAGTAATCCTACGTTCATATGAGAATCAAGAGGGTAGCCCTAACACTGGTGGAAATAGGTGAGAGAGGTGGGAGGTGAGGTTCCACACAAGTTGTTTGTTTTTTTTTTAAATACAGTCAGATAAAGTTACCAATCTTAAGGTATTAACTGATCACTACAAGAGACAAAGGGAAAGAATAGCTTAACTATGTGACACCTAGACTGTTACCACGCCAATTCGTTCCTGATAACATAAAGCAAGCCTCAAAACAACAATCTGGTTTAATCATGACTAGCAATGTTATATTTTTCAAACCTGAAAAGGTCTATCACTGCAAAATGCAAATGGATTTAAAAGTGTATGTTTAAGAGGTCACTTTCATAGGAAAACACAACAGTGGCGGCTCTTACCCCCAGTTAATCGCTTCCACTGTTTCAATATCCAAGGGGTCCACTGACTGAGGTAGGGCCTTGTACAGGGAGGCCAGCCTGTCGGTGAGCAGTTCGCACAAGCACGTGCTCTGCGTGAGGCACTTGGCGGCTGCTGGCTCTGGCAAGCTCACTAACAGCATCAAGCCCTCGCAGGCTTTCACGGCTATTCGGCCATCCTGAGGGAAAAAACACGCATCCTTACACTGCCTGAATCAGACATACTTCAGGTTGTTTGGCAAAATTCACCTTAAACGGATTAACGTTTTATGCCAAAATAAAAATAGAATTTTTTTCTCTAGGCATTTAACAGTGATTATGTTAGGGGGAAAAAAGAAAAGATGACTCACAGGACTTCTAGTAAGATTTAACAAAGAATTCACTAGGTTGTAATCCTGGTTTGGACGAACAACGGTGGCCTCTGGCAGCGCAGTGACACTGAGATTTTCCAAGCTCGTGGACAGGTCACCCATCTGGTGAAAAGGCTCATCTTCTGAGTCTGTGTGCTCCGTTCCAGAAGCGCCCGACGGTTCCTCTGGCTGACAGGACTGGCCTGTATCTGTTGACAAGGAATCTTGACTTTTTAATACATCTTCTGAAATTGCATTTGGGCCTCTTTGGGAAGCCAATGATTTAAACTTGTTCTGAAAAGGAATACATGCTTTGTAAGATTCACGTCAAAAGCCTTATAGAACAGAAATCATGTTTTAATGTGTTTTTCTGTAATTAACACCCAATACCTGGCCACTGTCACAACAGATAAAAGTGTTATGACGAATGAAAATACCCAAACTTAAACAAACTGTGCTTTAGATGTCTTAAAATTGCATAGGCGTTTATCATAATCTTCAGAATAGGATCTACAAAATGTTTTACACTGACAGTAAACAATGAACAATATTAGTAATAACTATTTGACTGCTACCGAAAACAACTGATGTTAGTGAGGAAAACATAAGATTCAGAAGTTTCAGTTGCCGTTAATTGTTTTCTCATCACTGGCCTACTAAAAATAAATAGCCCTAATGCTGTTTCTTCTAAAATTAGTTTCTAAGATGATTTTTCTAAGACTTTTCCTTATACCTCACTCTGTAAATATAACTCAATACCCTGAGGACATTCTTGTTAGTATTTTTGAGGATAAAAACGAAGATTTGCTTGGAATATTGTGAACCCCTCCCCACATGGTACACAGCCAAACACAAAAAGAACCTAAATTGAAGCAAATCATTAGTTTCCAGGCAAAGGTTTCTTGATTTCCATTTAAACGTAAGAGCAAAAAAATCAAATCACACACACAATTTAGAATTCATCATAAATCAGCTTCTCTGCAGGACCTATCAGAATGCTTCATCAGAGAAGTGCATTAAATGCTGGATAAAGTCAAAGTTCCACTTCCAAAATTACATGACAGATATTATAAATCACTTTTATTGCTATTAAAAGTATAGTTTAGACCAATCTTATTGAGAAATTGAGCTCACAGCACATATATTAGAAGAAAACAATCCTATGGAACTAAATGAATACTCCAAACAACTTCCCAATTTCCTATGAAGTCAACTGCATATATCATAGTTTTTATGAATGTCAAATATTTTATTCCATCTAAAATGTTAATACTGTTGTTGGGAGTAGCATCTCGGATAAGAATGGCAAGAGGAAGAACAATCCTGGGGTCACGAAGAGTCGGATGTGACTAAGCAACTAACACTTTCACTTTCAGCACTCACTCCCTAAACTAGTGTTTCTCAACTCAGGACTGCTGGCTCACAGTTTTCTGTGGGGCTTGATAGAAACGCAGAATGAAAGTATCTGGAGGTGAAACCAAGGGATTTGCATTTTAAAAAAGCTCTGCAAGCAAGCACGAATTCAAAGCCTTTGACAATTCTAATCTATCTGTCTGGGTCCCTTCTCTTACCACATAGCCTAATTAAACTATGAACCACACCACGGACTGTCCTATCTTCACTCCTTTACTTGTGCTCGCCCATGCTTATCTAAACATGTCAAGGCTCATTTCAAGGACAACCTCTTCCATGTTCCCTCCTAATGACGAAGGCAGATGTAATCTCTTCATCCTGTGAAGTTTTAGGGGCATTTACTCTGTGTCTTTCTTACGATACTCGCCTCACTCTGCCTTAGATTACAGTATTTGAACATTAGTCTTCCCTCATCACCAGACTACCAACTCCTTTACAGCAAAGAATGTTACTAACTTATCTATCATCTGCATTTAACTCCTAGCAAGCGCATCTACTGGCTGATGTAAATGAAGTGAGAGATTAGATTTCAAGGGATATATGCTTGAGAAATGCAAAGTACTTCTATTACTAGTGAAAGCGAAAGTCACTCAGTTGTGCCTGACTCTTTGCAACCCTGTGACTACACAGTCCATGGAATTCTCTATGCCAGAATACTGGAGTGTGTAGCCTTTCTCTTCTCCAGGAAATCTTCCCAACCCAGGGATGGAACCCAGGTCTCCCACAATGCAGGCGGATTCTTTACCAGCTGAGCCACAAGGGAAGCTCTATTACTATCACACTAGTAATAAAGCTGCCCGCCTCAAAAGATTCATTCATTCAGTAAGTGTTAATTAAACAGTTATTATGCATTGTGCTAGATACCAGAGAAGCTATGAGGACCCAAAGATTAATAAAATAGAATCCTTGTCCTCAAGGAGCTTACTGACCAGGAAGAGAAAATAAAATGCACATAAATGACTCTAATGCCAGGGAGACTGTAATAACTGACATTAAAAGCATTAAAATTAATATTAAAAGCATACGAATAGTCTAGCCAGTTCAGAAAATAGAGTCCCCTACCACCTCAGGCTTTGGAGAAGTAGGTGTTATAAAAATGCGGGATTACAGCAGACATGACACTAATTCAGAAGGGTGGTGTTTATACTGAGGTCTACATGTAAACTGTCTCTGAAGACAGGCAGGCATACATATGCCTGCAAATTTTCAGTTTCTGATCTAT
The DNA here is from genome assembly GCF_033118175.1 of Dama dama. Lineage (NCBI taxonomy): Eukaryota > Metazoa > Chordata > Mammalia > Artiodactyla > Cervidae > Dama > Dama dama. The sequence goes on along the minus strand of NC_083695.1, from coordinate 81,110,059 downwards.
GGCTGTGTACTTCTGAAACAAGTATCAGAGATTCCGAGAAAATCTCCTTAAAGCTTAAGCATGGAAAAAAATCTATGCATCTAAAGTAATTTAGGTTACCTGAGAAAACTTAAGTAAAAACGAACTTTGAGAAGAAAAAAATCTCACATTGAGCCAAATCAAGATATTTGATATATTTATATCACAAGGCTATTATAGCCATTTTGAAGCAAATTTTCAAAATATATGTCATGAAAAACAGGTATTCATAGTCCTTAACACTAACCTAGAAATTTAAATCCATGCAATTTTGCAGCTTGGTTAAGGTAGGTGCTTACCTACCTCCAGTAACAGTGCAGAATATCCTGACTTACTTACTCAATAAAATGAAACAAAAAATGAACCCATCTATTAGAACAGCTAAAAATTTTAAAAACAAAACAACAGCAAAAAACTTGACAACACCCAGTCTGACAAGGACATGGAACAATAGCTCTCATACGCTGCCCCTGGGCTGCAAAATGATAAACCCACTTGGAAAGAGTTTTGCAAATATACACTTACTACTACATGATCCAGAAATCCTACTCTTAGGTATTTCCCCAAGTGAAATGAAAACCTAAGTCCACACAAAAAATCTGTGAATGTTTACGATGGCCTCATTTGTAATTGTCTCAAACTGGCCCATAAATCCCTCAACTGGCAAATGGCTAAACAACTGCAGTACATCCGTACAACAGAATACTGGTATAAAATAGTATCTGTTTGTTTCCAAACTCACAGAAGACTCTCAAATGCATGGAAGTGAAATAAAGAAAAACCAGACTCAAAAGGCTGACTATATTTTTATGACTTTTTGAAAAAGAGAAAACTTGGGATGAAAACAGATCAGTGATTGCTACGGGCAGAGGTAGAAACAGGATGACCAGGAAGGGACATGAGGTAAGGTGATGGAGTTGCTGTCTATCTTGATTGTAGTGGTGGTTATAAAACTGTATGTGTCTGTCAAACTCACAGAATCAGAGAGACTGAGTTGTCCAGTGTATAACACACCTCAATCTAAAAAAAAAAAAGATTAAAAAAAAAACCCTTTTTTTAAAAAACTAAAAAACCCCAACATTTTCCCTAATATATTTCTAAATGACTACTGCTAAAAAAGAATAAATGAAAGCAGGAAAAACAGAAGAGTTATTTTCTAATTTAAAACTGGAAATAAAATCCAAATATTAACTGATTTAAGTAAACCACAATTTGGTGACTATGGCTAGGAAAAGACAGTACCAATTAGCAGAGCAATCTCAATGCTACACCAGGGTGGGGAGGTGACTCGTGATGTTTCGCATCTTGCCCAAATCTGCACACGCCACTCTTACCCTAGGTCAGGTTACCCACACACCACGCTTGAGCAAGCCTGGCTGAAAATATGATAGCTTAAAACTTCCCATGACTTCCCTCTTCCAGATTTGCCCTTCAACCTGTGCTCCTAAGCTGTAGCTTTGTGTTTGTCCGGCCCCTCTTCTGCTCCCTACATGCCGTTCAGTCACATTCTTTGAGAGTAGTTTTTCTCAGGAGATTTTGGGTTAAAATAAAACAGTGCTCTTAAATGAAAATAATTCTGGGGAAGTAAAACAGGCTATCTGTTACTCACAAAATGTAATTCCTTCTAATATTATTTAGAGAATTCAATTCTTATGATAATTTTAATATACACATACTTTGAAGGTTGACAAGAAGTAAACTATACCTCCAGGAAAAAGTTAACCAAATAGGGATCTTGTTTCAGCTTTGCACACACAATGCAGAGAAATTGAATTTCTTCATTTTCTGTTGGCGTTGCAAGGACTTCACCACACAATCGAATTAACTTCTGTCAAAAAATTTAAAACAAGATTTTAAACTTAGGCTATTTTTTTTTAATAAACATCTAAACAGCCATTCATTCACCTTCAGGATATTTTAAATTTTCAAATAATGCAAATACACTGCATTTTTCAGAAAGAACACTATTTGCAATCATCTATATCAAAATAAATCTGCTAGCAATAAGTTTTTCAAATATGCTACTCTAAAAAATTAGTGAGGTTTTAATAAACTTCTTGAGATGTCATGGAAGTAAGTCAATGGTAAAATTAATGTATAAAATTTTAAGAGAGAAATATAGAGACATGAAGTGCATTTAATAGAATGTCATGCATCAAGAAAGCTCAAGTATCAACGTTTGCTACTTTGCATGTTATTTTTACTCTTAGAAAAATCATATAAAATTATTTCTATGCGAAAAGCAGTGAACCAAATAGTTTTATGTAAAGGGAACAAACTACCTGCACTGGCCTGTGCACGTTAATGTGTGGAAGCAGCGGCTGCCGGATTTTCCCCAAAAGTTTGGTATAGAACACCAAGACTTGTTGCTTCATTCCTGGAGGACACTGGGTACAGGAAAAAAGCAAACAAGAAAAAAACAGACAATGCAAACCTTTTTACTCGAAAGCTTGAAAAAAAATCAGAGACATGTATGTGAATATATTACACCTTCAAAAATCAATGCAATTAGACAGTTAGTGACTTTGTCTAAATAAAATTCTCAACCAAATTATTACTGACTGGTATTCTATAAATAAAATTTATAAGAGTGTGTGAGATCACAGGCTGATGTAATGGCAAACAGCATGGTGATAATGTGCCATGGCGACTGGAGTTTGGTTCAGGTAACGCCAAGCTGTTAATATTCTAAATGCTAGGGTAAAAGAAAGGCCCTGGCCCAGGCAAAGGCACCATCTTATCACTTACATTTATGACAGGTAATCAATAACCTTTCATCATATATATGGAGGAGTAAATAAAGTCTAACACATGTGTGTAAATAAAGGAATCCTATGTATAAATGGCTGTGATTTATTCTAACAATGTGATTTTAAATTAGTCGCAAAATTATTTACATTATGATTATTATAGGCAATGAATATTTAATAAATAAGTTTCGATAACATGCCAATTGTTTTAAATATTTGCTGAAAGGCAGATAAACCTGACTATTATGCGTGCTGTAAATTAAGAGTATGAGTTAGCAAGGTTATACGTTCTAAAATTAACCTGCTTATGTTGACTCAGATTTAAAATAGTCACAAAATATTTCCAAAACATCACCACAGACACATTATATGGAAGTAGCATAATAGCATAAGCTATAATCTTAAGCACAATAGTATGTGAAGATAGTAAATACCTTATTCACATAAAACACAATATTTATAATCACCAATATCAAAATAAATTTCCCAGTAGTATAATTACTAACATTTGCTCAGAAATTGATTAATATTTGCTCAATATAATGTTGCATAATCTCTCTCTACAAAGGACAGGAAAAAGGAGGGAAGAAGGGAATGAATTGGAAGATACTAGTGAGTAGATATTTAGCTACAAAATATAAACTGAATGAATCTAACCTAAAAATGAATTAGAGAATTACAGACTTAAAAGGAAATCGTCTTCAATACGACTTCATAATTCTATTTGGTGTTTAAACATCTGTTTGAGGCTTTTTTATTTGATTTTCACATATATTACAGAAATTCACAGAACAGACGCACCAATTTTTAGAGCTGGGGGAGGCCCCGTGGTGATCACCTCTTTGTTTTTAAAGAGGTGTAAGATCCACCAAAGAGACTGACTTCAATTGGTTCCACTCATCAGAAGTGTTAATGTCAGAATGATCAGTGACATTTTCTTTCTTTCAGGATTATGAAAAATAATTTTTGTAACCCATTATTCAATGGGATCCTTCTCATTTCCTTTGCTTCTGAGCATTTGCACTTGAGTAGATTTTTATAAATGTTTACACTGTAATTCTAAGCAGCCTAAGTACCAGTTGTCTAGAGGATTTGGGAGCTTTGCTATCTCTATGGAAAGTCATACTCATACAGGACAAACAATTTTCTGTTTTTTCCATGTACTGACTTGAATCCTTCCATGCTTAATATGTACCTCTATAGTTAAATTTAGTGCTCAGCAGCTTCTTTATCTCTAAGACATGAAAACATATATTACATGTACTTGCCTAAGAACATCATGTGGATTAGGAACTTACATCAGCTTTCCCTAAGGTATATAATGTTTCCAAGATCTTGTGATGAAGTAAATATTCCATACATGGGCCCGTCTCTCCAAATTCCCGTTCATTTTCTTCTTGTACTAAGATAACTAACATCTGTTCCAGATGAGATGGAATATTTGTATCTGTCACCGGGGCTTTATCATCTAAACAATAAAGATACTCATCAAATATTCAAACATTTTTAAACCGTACATTTGCACCTAAAATACTCTTTGTATTTCCCTGTTTTTATTCAGAGAAAAGTTTGAATTGTTCACACTTGGGTGAGGTTTATATCTTATTCAAACACAATCTATATTCTGAAAGATATTCTAAAGTTAATACTCATGCATAATAATTCAGAAAAGGAACCATTTATGGGGTATGGAAATGGAAACATCAGAAAAAAATAAAAATAACATCAGAACTTTTTATGTATTTATAATTTTAAAAATGTTATTTCAATTAGCCAGTTCAGAAGATCTAAACTTTCAGTTCAGTTCAGTCACTCAGTTCTGTCCAACTCTGCGCCCCATGGACTGTAGCACGTCAGGCCTCCATTTCCATCACCAATTCCCAGACTTTACTCAAACTCATGCCCATTGAGTCAGTGATGCCATCCAACCATCTCATCCTCTGTGTCCCCGTCTCCTCCCGCCTTCAATCTTTCCCAGTATCAGGGTCTTTTCCAATGAGTCAGCTCTTTGCATCAGGTGGCCAAAGTATTGGAGTTTCAGCTTCAATATCAGTCCTTCCAATGAACACCCAGGTCTGATCTCCTTTAGGATGGACTGGTTGGATCTCCTTGCAGTCCGAGGGACTCTCAAGAGTCTTCTCCAATATCACAGTTCAAAAGCATCAATGCTTCAGCACTCAGTTCTTTATAGTCCAACTCTCACATCCATACATGACTATTGGAAAAACCATAGCCTTGACTAGAATGACTTTTGTTGGCAAAGTAATGTCTCTGTTTTTTAATATGCTGTCTAGGTGGGTCATAACTTTTCTTCCAAGGAGTAAGCGTCTTGTAATTTCATGACTGCAGTCACCATCTGCAGTGATTTTGGAGCCCCCCAAAATAAAGTCTGCCACTGTTTCCACTGTTTCTCCATCTATTTGCCATGAAGTGATGGAACCGGATGCCATGATCTTAGTTTTCTGAATGTTGAGCTTTACACCAACTTTTTCACTTTTCCTCTTTCACTTTCATCAAGAAGCTCTTTAGTTCTTCTTTGCTTTCTGCCATAAGGGTTGTTGTCATCTGCATATCTGAGGTTATTAATATTTCTCCCGGCAATCTTGATTCCAGCTTGTGCTTCATCCAGCCCAACGTTTCTCATGATGTACTCTGCATGCAAGTTAAATAAGCAGGGTGACAAGATACAGCCTTGATGTACTCCTTTTCCTATTTGGAACCAGTCTGTTGTTCCATGTTTGGTTCTAACTGTTGCTTCCTGACCTGCGTACAGGTTTCTCAAGAGGCAGGACTGGTGGTCTGGTATTCCCGTCTCTAAGAATTCTGCAGTTTGTTGTGATCCATACAGTCAAAGGCTTTGGCATAGTCAATAAGGCAGAAATAGATGTTTTTCTGGAACTCTCTTGCTTTTTCGATGATCCAGCGGATGTTGGCAATTTGATCTCTGGTTCCTCTGCCTTTTCTAAAACCAGCTTGAACATCTGGAAGTTCACGGTTCATGTATTGTTGAAGCCTGGCTTGGAGAATTTTGAGCATTACTTTAGTAACATGTGAGATGAGTGCAATTGTGCAGTAGTTTGAGCATTCTTTGGCACTGCCTTTCTTTGGGATTGGAATGAAAATGGACCTTTTCCAGTCCTGTGGCCACTGCTGTGTTTTCCAAATTTGCTGACATATTGAGTGTAGCACTTTCACAGCATCATCTTTTAGGATTTGAAATAGGTCAACTGGAATTCCATCACCTCCACTAGCTTTGTTTGTAGTGATGCTTCCTAAGGCCCATTTGACTTCACATTCCAGGATGTCTGGCTCTAGGTGAGTGATCACACCATCGTGATCATCTGGGTGGTGAAGATCTTTTTTGTATAGTTCTGTGTATTCTTGCCATCTCTAAACTTTAGGTCTCTTTATATAAAAATAGGTTGACCTTCAATGTTAAGTTGAATAAGGTAGCGTATGCGGAGAGGACAGGCTTGGTTTTGATCACTACTACATTGCTTTGTGGGCTTCCCCAGTGGCACTAGTGGTAAAGAACCTGCCTGCCAATGCAGGAGACTTAAGAGACATGGGTTTGATCCCTGGGTCAGGAAAAGCCCCTCGAGAAGGGCATGGCAATCCACTCCAAAAGTCTTGCCATGGGCAGAGGAGCCTGGTGGGCTACAGACCACAGAATTGCAAAGAGTCAGACACGACTGAAGTGACTTAGCATGAACATTGCTTTCTAACAATGGGAAGTCAAGACTTGAATTGCCCCCAATTCATCTCCAGATCTGAAAACATGAAAAGCCCAAAGAAAAACCCTCTACTGAAAATTTCTGACATCTCATCAGCAGATATCTGTTCCCAAAGTAAAAGCTGCTTCTCAGGAAAATTCTTACAAAATACTGATTTTTTTAAAGTAAAAATTCATGAATATTTTTAACATAGTAAAAACACATGGTTTTACCAACCTAAACTTATTATATAAGGGTTAAATTACTCATATAAATTACTGTTATAAAATGTTTAAATATAAGGTGTGTTAGGGAATGACAAGTTTTTTTTATGTCTCTACTGTTCTTTACTTAGTACTGCTATAGTTTGTACAATACAATCCTGGTATGCTACGTATCTGATGACACAAAGCTTTGTCTGTACACTTATACATGTGTGTATATACATACACACACAGACTAAACCATAATACTAAAGCCTTATGGAGAAAACAAGGGAAAGAGAAGAGTCACTTTTGTTTCCTAGGAGGACATATCAAATTTGATTGAGTATGGGATAGTTATTAAGAGCATGAGACCTGGACTTGGACAACCTGGATTCAAGTCTTGGCTCTGTTGCTTTTAGCTGGTGACCTGGGCAAACTACTTAAGCCTCAGTACCAACATCTGTAAAATGGAGCTAATCAATACCAGTAAGTGCTACTGTATGATTTCGACGAAATAATGTGTATGAAGCCCAGTGCTTTAGCACACAGTAAGAATTCAAGGAATGTTAACTTATGATGTCTCACTTCATTTTCTTCTAAGTAGCCTAGGGCTAATAAAAGATGGTGTGTAATATTTTTTTTTTGAAATTTACTTTTTAAAAGTGTTTTTCACCTGTTTAACTGCAGATTTTATATAAACATTCTAGGAAAGAATGAATATTTAAGCATGGTTTGATTATACATATTTATGGAAAAAACAGTCAAAAAGACCTTTTTTTTTTTTTGAGAAATAAATGAACTATAAGTTCAACTTGACAGGATTAAAACCCGGCTCCCCAGAAGATCTAGTTTCTGCTGACTACTCTCACCATCCCAAGCCATGTTTAGACCCCAGTGCCTTTGCATAAGCTATTTCTTCTGCTGAAATGCCTTTGCCCTCCTTGTCTACCTCAAAGCTTACTGCTCATCCTTTCAAGCCCAGGGTCAGACACTGCCTCCTAGTTTTCTCCCTTCTTCCTTCTCTCTCTGTGCCTGATCCACTTTTTTGTCCCATACTTTATTGTAACATATACACTTGCTTTTGCCACAAGATTGCAAAAAAAATCATTTACTGCAAGAACTTACAGGCCTTCCTTTAGAGCATTTCCTTAAGACTATGGAGGGGTGAAAAACTCACAAGGGCTAAGAACAGTCATTTTTTGAAAAGACTGCTCCTGTCAAAATACTTTTCTACAGATCTGCCATCTAAACATCCAAATTAAGGTCAAAATTACACTTTACACTTAAAGGTGCATATATAGATAGTTTGATTATCACTTATTACATAAAAATGAGGAATTTCTTACTTTTAAAGAATTATCTATGACCCACCAGCTTGCCAAATCAACTATTCTTTTTTTTTCTTCATGTATTCTTTCAGTTAAAAAAATATGTGTTCAATCTGCACATCCACTAGCGTTTACCTCTATATTCCTTAAGGGAGCCCACAGGGCTATGGAGCAAGGCTACTACTCTATTTCCTATTTCAGAGGTTGCCAGACTTCAGCTCATGGAACAAACCCAGCCTTGCCATCTGCTTTAACAAAGCTGTACTGGAACAAAGGAATGCTCTTCTTTTAATGTATTGTGGAAGGTTGCTTTTGCACTATAACAACAGAATTGAATATTGCAACAGAGACTGTATGGCCTACAAAGCCTAAGATATTTACCGTCTGACCCTTTATAGAAAAATTTTGCCAAACTTTGACCTAATTTATTCACATTTCCCCATATTTACTCTTCAGCCTATTCACTAAGAGAGACTGAAGCACAAAGAAGATAACTTCCAAAGACGTCCACACCATGTCCACTCCTTTCCTGCATTGACACCCATGTTTTTTTCCTGTCTTAATTGTATGGATGAGCTGTCCACAAGCCTACGAAGGCTAAGCCTTCACTAATGCACGAGGATCCCATGACCCACTTGCCAACTTAGGGATAAGGCTCAGAAATTATCTCCTGTGACTCTCGTGCCCACCTTTCCTTCTCTACTAGCTCATTCTTACCAAAGTACAAATGGCAGTAACTTCCATCTTAAAAAAAAAAAAAATTAACCCCTGCCCCCACAAGGCCACTTCTCCCTGTGGCTGTTGATCTGTCTCTCAGCTCTCCTTTCCACTAACACTCCTCAAGACAGCGGCCTTCACACACTATCCAAATATGTTCTCTGTCCATAGTCTCTTACACTTCCTCCAGTCAGGTCTCCTCTCTCTTCCCTGCTATTAAAAGGGCTCTTATCAAGACCACTGATGAGCTCCTCATGGCTGAATCCAATTACCCATTCCTAGTCTTCCTCAGCTTGACATCATTAGCCACTCCGATCCTTCTCTCCGCTTCCAGCTCGAGGCCACCATTCTCTCTTGGCAGTGTGGCGCATCACTGGCAAAAGCACAGTCTCCTTTGCTTGCTATCACTCTCATTGTCCCAATCGCTGAACCCTGAGTAAGAGGGCTGAGTTCCCGAATACTTCTCTTCTTCCATCTGTCTGTAGCTATCCCCGGGTGATCTCAGCCAGGCTCATGGCTTTAAATCCTACTTGCATGTTGATGACTCTCAATTCCATGTCTAGCTTATGGCTCCACCCTAAATCCCAGATCCCTCTTTCTTACTGTCTGCTTGACAATATCCAGCTGCACATATAATGGGCGTCTCAAACTAAACAAGTCCAAAATGCTCTCACAAACCTGCTCCTCCTGTAATCTCCCCATTCTCAATGAGTGCTCCTTCTATTATTCCAACTGCCTAAGCCCCAACACTTGGCGTTATCCTTGATTCTTCTTCTTTCATACCCAATATTCAATCCATCAACAACATTCTTCAAAATACACCCAGAGTACAATCACTTCTCACCACGCCCTGAGCCATCGACACAGCTCAGACCACTGCAACAGTCCCCTAACTGTTCTACCAACTTCACCTCTGCACACTTGCAATCTAAGTTTCTTGCAGAAGCCAAAGTGATCTCTTTAAAGCCGATTATGTTACACCTCTGCTCAAAAACCCTTTAAAGGCTCCCCATCTTAGAGTAAAAGCCAAAGCCCTCGCAACAGCTTAGAAGGCCTTGGGTGAACCTGCACCCTCCCCCGCTGATGTCGTCTCCTCCTGTTTCTCTCCTTGTTCACTTTGCTCCAGCCACACTTCCTGTGGTTCCCGGTGGACGCCAAGCGCTACACCCTGCAGCCTCAGGGTCTGTGCACTCTGTGCTCTCCTGGACCTTTTCCCTTGGATACCTCCAGGCTTGCTCCCTCCTTCCTTCAGATTCGGCTCAGAAGTCACCTGGGGTAATGAGGATTTCTCTAATCTTAAAGAGCCGGCTGTCTCCGATGGCTCTGTCCCCACTCCCCGAACACTTCCATCCCTTTCAGCCTGCTTCATTTTCTTCTTAGCACTTATCATCTGACAAAGTATGTGTACCTGTCTATTGTTTGCTTCCTCCTAATCAATATATCCTGGAGAAGGGAATGGCAACCCACTCCAGTGTTCTTGTCTGGAGAATCCCATGGACAGAGGAGCCTGGCAAGCTACAGTCCGTGGTGTCGCAAGAGTCGGACATGACAGAGTGATTAATACAATCAATATATCTGGGCTTCCCGAGTGGCTCCCTCGTAAAGAATCGGCCTGTCAATGCAGGAGACGCAGGGTTCCATCCATGGGTCACGAAGATCCCCTGAAGAAGGAAATGGCAACCCACTCCAGTATTCCTGCCTGGAAAATTTCACGGACAGTGGAGCCTGGCAGGCTATAGTCCATGGAGTTGCAAAGAGTCAAGCACAGTTTAGCAACTAAACAACAACCATCAATATACAAGCTCTGTTAGGACAGATATTTTTGTCTATTTGAGTGGCATACTGCCCAGTGCCCAGAATAACACTTACACATAGTAGGTGTTCAACAGATGTATTTTTGAATGAGAGGAATTAAAATTAACTGCTGATAAGTTTCATGCAAAATAACTTTGAAGAGTAGTTTGTATGTATTTTAATATTTCATCGATTTTCTGTTTAATTAATATCAGCATGGTTTCTTACCTGACGTCTCTATATAGTAATGGGTAATTGCCTTCCAGTGGTAAACAAAATCTTCTTGTAAAGGAAGAGAAGGTGCAAGCTACACAAACACAAACAAAAAGCCACAACAATTAAGAAAACGGCATTAAAAGTTTCTTATTCTATGGCTGATTCATATCAATGTATGACAAAATCCACTGAAATGTTGTGAAGTAATTAGCCTCCAACTAATAAAAAAAAAAAAAGTTTCTTATTAAGTATAACTGTATTTTTCTACTAATGATGCAAAAGCAGCATATTAATAAGGAATGAGCTTTAATCTGATTCTGTATGTCAAATATCAAGGAGAAACAAAAACAATGTCAAATCCAAGAAAGTAAAATGATTTATTAAGAAAGAGGAAAAACACATTTATCAGTGTTATTAGTAATTATAGTATTGGGTTTTTTTCTCCTTCCCTGAAAGTAGTAACTATATATGACTTCAAAAGTAACAGAGTTAAATAAAAACACACAATATTCTATTACTAAAGTATCAGTAAAATGAAATTATTGATAATCAGGGATCTTTGTACCTAGGACTTTGAAATGCAAAACAGTAAAAAGCTGCTATGTAACTAGTTACACATCACCACTACTAAAACATATACCAAAGTCAACCCTGTAATCAGATTAAAATTGTTCTCTATTTTCAATGACATACAGAAGTAAATCTTTTCTTTTTAAGCCTAGATTAGGCAGTGCATATTTTTAGCAAAATGACCATGTGAACAAGACACTACCAATTTAAATTCCACAAAGTCAAAAGTGTCTCACATTTTGATTTTGAAATTTACTTCAGAAGTTTTAAGGCCAAAATTATATCCCTTCAACCATCTCATTGCAAACTTACAAGTATTTTAAATGGGTATTAAACGGATAGAAAAAGATTTGGATGCACCTTTACAATATTTTATTTTCTTTAAAATGAATGAGAGAGAGAGAATGCTCTCCCAGTCCTAGCACTGTCAATAAATTTTCATCAGAAAGTACAGCTGACCCAGTTTTCGTTAATAGCAAATAGGTTTCCATTTTGAGAACCTCAACCATGGCAGTGTAATCTTCCATTTTCACAGATTCATCTAAACAGATGACCTAAGAGGTCATGTTACTTCTGAACTTCTGCTTGTTCCATTTTGATTGGTTCTCCCGTCAAGACCTCAAAGTTCAAAACCTTTCAAAACAATTTCCAAACTACTGAGTAAATTATAAACATTGGTCAAGATATCCTAAGTATTTCAATCCAGAAGATGAAATGTAATCAGGAAACAAATGGACCTGAAAAATTTTCTGCAATCACCAACATCTTCTGCCAGCTTTTTCATACGTGCCTATTCACACCACTCTGAATAGTACTGCATTAAGAGAATGTAAATAGTCATCTCATTTCCAAATAGAAGGCTATGAAAAAATTTTAAAGACTTTAAGATCCTTAACAATGGAGTTAAATATCTTTGGGGTTACTATACTTCAGGAACATGGAAAGAGAAAACTCATGGGAGACTGAGAAAAAAATTAGAGAAATAAGAAAGAAAGAATTAATTTGGGAAAATAATCTTCCTGAAACTTTTAGATTAAAAAGTCAGTTTTAATCAGCTACTTATTTGTAGAATCTTCCTCAAAATATATAGAATTTCTCTTGTGTTATAGACCTTTTAACACACTAGCTTTATGCAGTATTAAGTGTTATTAATCAATTAATTCTTTGTCCCAATTAACAGTTGGGACAAACACAAATGAAATTTGGTGTTTCAAAAAAAATGTACTGAGTTTCTGAAGTGTAAATATTATGCTTTGTTTAGTTTTTCCAAGGGAATTTCCAGGGTCTATCACTTTCCTGGAGAAATCTGGCCAGATTTCCTGCCGAGGGCACAGTCCTTTCCACACAGGCTTGCGGCACCATCTCCCTGGCTGCCGGCTCCCTCTCTCCCAGCCCTGAGCCCGTGTTGGTGACTGTTGAGTTAGCCATCTCCTCCGCTAGATTGTGAACTCAGCGAGTTTACAAAGATTATATCATCTTGTTCATCTCCGAACCCCCAGTTTCCAAGTCAGTGATGGCGCATAGTAAGCGCTGAGTAACGTTTACTGAGTGAACACAGGGCAGCTGCTGCCATTTATGAGTAGTTATGTGCCAGGGCTTCCCTGGGGGCTCAGAGGGTAAAGCGTCTGCCTGCAATTCGGGAGACCCAGGTTCGATCACCGGGTCAGGAAGATCCCCTGGAGAAGGGTATGGCAACCCACTCCAGTACTCTTGCCTGGAAAATTCCATGGACGGAGGAGCCTGGTAGGCTACAGTCCACGGGGTTGCAAAGAGTCGGACACGACTGAGCGACTTCACTTTTCTTTCACTTTTATGTGCCAGGCACGGTGCCAAGGTTTACACTCACGTGTGGTTTTAAATTCTCACAATAAACTCCGACTTTTCCCAAACAAACTCTTGTCAAGACTTAGAGCCATTCACTGACCTGCAACACTGGTAATTAAAAACCTGGAGGTCTTTCCCCAAAATACCTACCACACAAAAGGACCTACCTAACTGATAACTCAGATGAGAACCAGGGTTCTCAGAGGCACGCCTGCAGCCTCACAGGTATCATCAACATTCCATGCCCGCTCTTTTAAACTGCTTCTTCCTCCAGGCAATTTTCTGACGCCCCCATCTCCTATCTCCTCTGCCTCAGTAAGTCCGGCTCAAGTCTCTCTTCCTCCAGGGAGCCTTCCAATCCTAACTGCTTGCTCCCCTCCTCCTACAGAACTCATTAACAGAACAATTATCCAAATAATAACAATAATGTTTAACATTTATTAAGCACTTACTATGTGCCAGGCACTGCATTAAGTACTTGTCATTCTAATTTTCAGAATTCTATCAAATAGGTCTAATTACTTCCATTTTACTATGAGGGAAGCCAGCTGTGCTGCAGCCCAGGGGATCACAAAGAGTAGGACAGGACTCGCTGACTGAACAACAAAAATGAGGAACTGAAACATACAAAGACTAAGTGAGTTGTCCGGTGAAGAAGCAGGGGGCAGAGGCAAGCCTAGGCAAGCTCTGTCTGGCTCTAGGGGCCAGGTCACAAGCTTGTGCATGGCTTATACTTCAGCCTGGGTATCTGTTTTGCGTATCAATGCAGCCTCACCGTGAGCTCACACTATGCTTTCTTGATGAGCTCCTAAAATGTATGCCGCAATGCTAAAGGATGATAGTTCAAGAGCACCTGTCGGAAAAGAATACACTTAAGAAGACGCTACCTGCGTTTCATTTGACATTTTAATTCCTAGTGCAGAGTAGATTTTTAAGGAATTGCTAGTCTCAACAATCATCATTAAATCTTAACTATAATTTTACAAGAAAATAATAATGCATTCAAATTCTGAAAGATGACTTACCTTGAATTAACTAGTTAAGACAGATAAAACATTCTTTCCTGACACTGCCCTTTTATCCTCCTGGAATAAATCTGCCTTCAAGGATGGAACTGACTGGAATTACAAGATATCAGTCCCTGGCAGACTACCTCGCACAGACTAAGGCCCTCAACAAATACTGAGTTGTACTAATGGAAGGTGTTTTATTTATCCTTTGGAGAAGCTGGGCTAAAATGATCCACCTCAGAACTAACTACACGAGAGGCCTGATTTCAGACTTGTGGCAACTAACTAATTTCCTGACTCTTACTAGCCAGTCATTTCTATACTGAAGGAAAATGGTCATTTCTGAAAAAGGAGGCAAGAGTTACATTACAGTTTTTGTTTTTGCTCAAGGTGTGAATTTCTCTCCTAAACTCAAAATGTGGCCTACCAGATTAATAACACATCTTCAAGTACTGATCTTTGAAAATATCTTAGTTATTTCATCCTTTTAAGTAGTTAACAGGAAGTGAGAAGAAACCATTAATTAAACAATAAGGAAAACTCTACACCTAAACCGTATTTAAATGAATATGTATCTGGTTGACCCTAAAAAACACATTTGAAGGTGGATCCAATTGAATAAAAAAACCTAGGAAATAATAATACCAAAATGGTTGAGAAAACATTATAGAGATTCATACAATGACACAACTGAAAAAAGGTCATGTCAGCATCTGTCTACAGGATTATCTCCCTTCTCTGTAGAACCCTGATAATCATAATTGCAATTACTATATCAGAAAATGCTAATTGGGCATGCAAATTAAAAGTAGGATAGAGAAAAGCTAATGAAATGAACTGAGGAATGGTAAGATTAGGCCATAGAAAAAAAGTCAAGCAAATAAAGAAACGGAACTGAATAAATGGAAACCAATCTTGGGCTAGGGGGAAAAAAGATATTCTTCAAATAACACAAAGATGGCTTATTCAGCATTACATATGGGTTCATTTCCAAGAGAATGGGAAAAGGGAAAAGGAAAAAAAAAGTACACCAAAAAATTTTCATTACATTTAACTGCCTATCAAGGTAAACTGGTAAGTATCATAATTGAAAACATTAATGCTAAGTAAATAAAAAAAACATTACTTTTCTAAATGCAGTGTATTAACTCCCAGGGGCAGGTGAATATAATCCACTCTTTTTCTCACTAACCTCAGCAAAGCAGACAACCTGGATATTACAGAGGCAGAGTCAGACAATTTACATGGATAATTTGGGAGATAGTAACATACACAATTATAAGAAGATAACGCAGACAGAAAACATAGGCCTTAGGAAAAAAATGAGTCTTTACTGGGAGAGCACTGAAAGCCATCTTTCTTTTTCTAAGTACTTATTTCTGTAAATATCAGCCTGAATTAGTATAGAATATAAATGATGTAATAAATTCTTATTCCAAATTATCTTAGTATGAAGCTGTATTCAGTGTCAAAAAAGTAAATGACTCTTGATATTTTAAGTTAAGGAATAATATAAAATGTAAATATCACTTATAAATTTTAATTTAATTCTAAAAGTAAGGTGCTGTAGCTGGTGTATAAGCAAGAAAGAAAAATTAAAAGTGGCCTGAGAGTCTAAGACTGTCATTTCCCTCAAGAGTAATATGGCTCTTCATTCATGGAAAACCCTGTCTTGCCTGATTTGATACATTCCTTTTCTCAAGAACCTGTAGCAGATCTAAAACGACTCTTAAACATTTCCCACACAGCACTTAAGAACTGTACAAAAGTTTTCCACTACTGAGTTTTAAAAATCCATTTTCTTTTTATCTGGCCATAAAAACCGTTCTATTGCAATTGTGTGTTTTCCGCCCTTAAAGTTATGTAGATCTGAATGTGCTATGTCACCCAAAAACTGAACACAGAAAAAGAATGACATTTTAAAAACTAGCCAAGTAGCACGTCTAGCAAAACTGCACTTGTTCTGAACTTGACAGGGTGCCTTTTTCGATTTGGGCAATTCTGCCAGCCTAAAGAAAAACAACCGAAGTAAAGCAACGCGACCCCTTATCACTGAATCAGCAGGAAGACATGTTCTTAGGAGTTACTTCTCTTTTGGTACTGTTAGGAGATTTGAGTGCTGTCTCCCTATGCTGGTGTCTGAAATCCTCAAAGCGGGGTACAATTACAGGAAAGACGAAAAGCGTCCAGGAAAGGAAGAGAAGAAAGGAAACAGATGGTCCTGGTGCTGAGTGAGGGCTTGGAAACTGTCTAAAGCACACTCGATCAGACCTTCCAAATGCATTTCACACCGATCAAGATGCAGCTGAGTTCGGCCGCCGGGCCTGCACGAGCAAAAGCTGGCTAGATTATGAAACCGGGTCGGGTGGGCTGCCTCCCTGCCAGAGCTGCGCCCCCCGGCCAGAGCATCCCGTCCTGCCCCCCCCGCCACCCCAAACAAAACAAAACGAACCCAAAGAGCGTTAGGCCGTTTCTTTTGTCTCGGGCAACGCTGGCTACTTTTTTGCGAAGGTTAACGGTTAGGGAGTCCGGGGGAGCGCCCCAAGACCCTGCCAGGTGCTCCCCGACTCCCCTGGCCCCATCAGAGGAATCGGACGACCCCCAATCCGGGCCGAGAGGGCTCGGTCCTCCCGGGCACTCCCGCTTGCCCTCTTAGAGCGAGGGAAAGGGCTCCACGCCGGCTCAGAGCAGGAAGGAGAGCAGGGGGTCCGCTCAGAGCCAGGCCTGCGGCCCCCGGCGCCCCGACGACCGCGCCGCGCCGCGCCCGCCCCGGGCCTCGCCCCTCCGCGGGGCCGGGGACGCCGAGGGCCGCCGGGCCGAGGCCGCCGGTCTCTCTCTGCCCGGGGCCGGCGGCGGGGAACGTAGGCCGCCGCCATCCCCGGCCTGTCGTGCGCCCGCAGCCCCGCGGCCTTACCGCCTCCACGGCGTGCTGCAGGATGGAGGTGAACTTGGAGAACATCCTGTCCCGGGACTGCAGCAGCTTCTCCCGGGACGACCTGGAGAGCTCCTCGATCCGCCGCCGCCGCCCCTGCTGCGGCTGCCGGGGCCGCTCCAGAGTGAAGGCCGGTGCGGGGCGGGGAGGACGAGCAGAGGGCCGAGGCGGGCCCGGCCCGGCCGCTTCAGGTGTGCGCGGGCGGCGCGGCGGCTCCGGCGGGCGCGGCGACGTGGCGGGCGACGAGGAGGGCGTTCCGCGCGGACTCTGGGCCCCGCGACGCTCCGGCGGCCGTGGCTCCGGCTCCGGCTCGGACACGGTGGCAGCTCGGCTCGGGTTCCTTCCGCCCGCTCTGCCCGCCGCAGCCTGCAGGGGGCGCCGCCGCGGCCCGGGGAGGCCCCCGCCAGGCCAGGCCGACCCTGCGGCTGGGCGGCCGGACGCCGCGGGGGCGGGAGAAGCACCCAGAGGCCGCGGCCCGCCTGGGGCCCGGAGTCGGGCCTGGGCGCTGCCGCCACCGTCTCCTGCCGACACACTCTCATGCTTACATTTTAAAAATACAGCTGTTCTCACTGCGACTTGTTTCTCCAGTGGAAGTAAATGCTAATTTTGTAGGAAAATGAAGCCATCTATGTATATAAAATGCAGAGGTTTGTCTTTTAAGGGCAGATTTGCAAGACCGGCAAGAAAAAGCACAATACTCCTAAGGCAAACAGGAACGGTGGGTTTAGATGCTGAGAACAAATCAGCGAAAGCAGATGAAATGGCTTTGCTAACCGTAAAACTTTATTATTATTGTTGTTGTTATTTATTTATTCAACATTAAAACAGGAAGCCCTAGATTGACGAATGGTAAGATGATTCAGTTATTTGGAACATTTGATAGAAAATGCATTCAGTATAGCATTTTCTATTCAGTTCTCACTTGATTCTGGGAAACATCAGTGAGGGAAAAGACTCGAAAGGGATTCCAGGAAGTGCATAGGACAGATAAGTGGAGCTACAATGTAAGCACTTGGATGGAGCCTTCTTTAAAATAGTATGCAACAGTATATTCTGCAAACCTTAAAGAAATACGACTCGGGCTGCTAAAGTTTAGGTTGCATTGATACAAATTATGAAAATGTTCATATCCTGGAGAACTTTGTTTTTGCTAGGATTGGCATTTCATCAAAAGGACCATTAAATTCTTGATGAGGGTGGAGTCAGTGTTGGACAGCCCATGCTGAAAATATGTATTTATAATTGAATTAGTTGAGCACAGGAAAGGCAGAAAAGATAGCAGCAGTGCAGAATGGTGTTTAGGGCCAGTCTCTGGAACTGGGTAGGCTAGATTTATAATCTCAGTTCTGGCACTCACTGCAGCACCTTGTTTAACCTCTTTGTGCTTTGGTTTACTCATCTGTAAAATTCAGGCTGAAGGGTGAGGTGGTGTGGTAATACCTACCTTCATGAGGTTGTATGAAAATTTCTTAGTATACGTCAAGTAGTTTAACATGCCCAGTCTACAGTAAGCAATGCACGGACATTTGTTGTTATTGTTGTTGTTAGTAATAGCTCAGTTCAGTGACTCAGTCCTGTCTGACTCTTTGCAACCCCATGGACTGCAGCATGCAAGGCCTCCCTGTCCATCACCAACTCCCGGAGTTTACTCAAACTCATGTCCATTGAGTTGGTCATGCTATCCAACCATCTCATCCTCTGTTGTCCCCTTCTCCTCTGGCCTTCAATCTTTTCAGCATCAGGGTCTTTTCAAATGAGTCAGTTCTTCACATCAGGTGGCTAAAGTATTGGAGTTTCAGCTTCAGCATCAGTCCTTCCAATGCATATTCAAGACTGTTTTCCTTTAGGATGGACTGGTTGGATCTCCTTGCAGTCCAAGGGATTCTTAAGAGTCTTCTCCAACACCACAGTTCAAAAGCATCAATTCTTTGGTACTCAATTTTCTTTGTAGTCCAATTCTCACATCCATACACGACTACTGGAAAAAACCATAGCTTTGATAGACGAACCTTTGTTGACAACGTAATGTCTCTGCTTTTTAATATGCTGTCTAGGTTGGTCATAGCTTTTCTTCCAGGGAGTAAGTGTCTTTTAATTTCATGGCTGCAGTCATCATCTGCAGTGATTTTGGAGCCCCCCAAAAATAAAGTCTGTCACTGTTTCCACTGTTTCCCCGTCTATTTTCCATGAAGTGATGGGACCAGATGTTGTGATCTTAGTTTTCTGAATGTTGAGTTTTAAGCCAACTTTTTCACTCTTTTTCACTATTAGTAATAGTAGTATTTAATAAAATAATAGGGCCAGAAATCAAAATCAAGATTTAAGGAGACTTTTACTAATCTTGTCTTCTTTTCTCCCCTGTTTTTTTACCTCTGTCCTTGGATATCAGGTAAATTTGACCTTAATTCCCTGTACAGTAGCCTCCAGAATGCTGGAGGCAAATTCTGTCATTTGCTGAAAATCACAACATGCTCCTTATCAAATTCTAGCTAATTGTGTCTTCTTCAACCAAGACTACATGCTGTTTATTATTATTATTATTACTCAACAGTTAAGATGGTTAGTCACATTATTAACTATAATTATTTTCCTGACCTGATTGTCATACATTTATATGGTATTTTGTATTTTCATAATACCTCACAACCACTAATTGTATGAAGAGGTCTATTTAAAGCAGGCCTACTTAGAGTTGTTTGTATTTGAAGATGCCTGTCTTTGTATACTTATCGTCAGTACAATAAAATGTGTATGTTTTGCTCTAGATTAGTATCAGTATTTACGATGACGATTCATCTATTTGATATGTAGGTTCCACAGCATGCAAGTGGGATAGAACTATAACTGAGCATTTACTCTTACTTATTCTTATTCTAGAATGACACTAACATTATCACAAACCTTTATTCATGGGCAGAACTGGACCTACCTCAACAGAGTAGCTTATGATTTAAGAAAGCATAACAAAGGCTTCTCTGGGTCTCCAAAACACTTAGATATGGGTGCCTGGAATTACTCAATTAGAACTTTAGGGACTCCTCTGGTGGTCCAGCGGTTAAGCATCCTGCCTTCCAATGCAGGAGACAGGGGTTCCATCCCTGGTCAAGGAACTAAGATCCCACATGCTGCAGGGCAACTAAGCCGACATGCCAACTAGAGAAGCCTGCACACTGCAACGAAGACCCAGAACAGCCAAAAAAAAAAAGTTAAAACTCTTACTTCTTTATTCCTTTGACTTAAGACAAAAAATTTAGTCCCTGCCCAAATTAAAACACTTTGGGAAGAGATAATACATTAAACTCTAATTCATTACACTTCCTCAGGGTGAATAAATTTGTTAAGTTCTTTTACGAATGAAGTTTAATCAGCAAGGACACACACACACAAATCTATAAAATTGAAACTCAATTGGAATGGAGTTGAAGAAATAGAGTTGGAGGACATCTTCTTCCAAAATTCTGGACATTCCCTTCCCAAATGTCACTAAAATTATAGTAGAGGGATTTTTTTTTCTTTTTTTAGAAACCCAAATAGTACAAATACATTAAGAAACCGCAATTAAAATTTGAGAACTGGAAAGTAGCTGTAAAGGCCATAACTGATATGACTGACATAAGAAAGCTGAATCCCAAGCTAAAAAACAAGAATCAAAGTGATGTGTTAATACATTCACAGAACCTCTCAATGGCTCAGGAAATGGTAACATTAAGTACCTCTGGAAGTAGAGGTAAAAGTGGGACTGAAAATAACAGGATGGCTTGAAAGCTGATTTAGAATTGGATAGATGCACCTCCACTCCACAAGCCTGCCTGACTGCCCCTTTCCCACCCTGAAATAACATGAGAGACTTCTTCCTTGAAAGGGAGGGGCTCCATACTGAGAGAAGAAAAAAAGAAAAAGGAGGATAAAGTGAAAATAAACCTTGTGAATGTCGAGACACTTGTTCCCAACCGTCATCCTCTTGGCTCAGAATATAGTCATCAGGCTGATCCCTCCAGGTAGAAGGTAGAAAGGTCCTTTCTGGAGAATCTGTTTCGTCCAAGAGAACAGACCCAACGATCCTGTAGAGGAAACCCAGACAACTTTACACTACAGCCCCCAGTTGACAAGCTCTGCCCACATGCTCAGAGCTTCAGTCAGATTCTTCGTGCACCTCTCTTAAATAGGAACACACAGTCTAGGATCATCAACAATTCTAGGAGAGCTTGCAATATTCAAGTTAGAGCCCAAAGGAAAACGAGGACCAAAAAGAAAACTTGGAAGAAACGGACTTGCTTACATTGAACAGACAGGGAAAGATGGGGAGAAGACTTCCATAAAACAACTATTTTAATATCCTCCTTAATATTGCATGTATAAAATAAGAATGGTATGCTATTTTTAAAAAACAGCATTGAGGGAACAAAAAAGAGACTGTTAGAAATCAAGATTAAGATAGAAATTTTTTAAAAACAACATAAAAAGGGTAGAAAATAAGCTTGAAAAAAGCTTAGCAAGCTTAGACTAGAGCAAAAAAAGAATGGAAAATAGCAGGGAAATTTGTTTTTTAAATTAGAAGGTCAGTCCAATGGATCCAACATCTGAATAAGTGGAAAGCATAGAGGGAAGAAATAATCAACTATATTAATAATTTGATATAATTTTACATATTTGAAAGACATTTGTTTCTGGATTGAGAGGGTCCACTAAATACCAGAACAATGAATGGAAATAGATTCACTGTAGAGGACATTATTGTGAAATTTCAAAACAGTGGGTTCAAAGAAAGCTCCTATGAAACTTCCAATGAGAGAAAAAAGAAAACAAGTTTGTGCAAATAATCAAAAATCTCAATGGCATGATACTTTTCAACAACAACATGGGATGTCAGAAGGCTTTGGAGCAATGCCTTCAAAATTCCCAGGTAAAACAATTTCAATCTACAATTCTATACCAAGAAACTGTCAATCAAGAGTGAGGGTAAGATAAGTCATTTCAGATGTACAAGGTGTTGAAAATTTTCCTACCTTGCTCTCTTTCTCAGGAAGCTTTAAAAGATGAATTCCATCAGAACTCAGGGAGGAAACCAAAGGAGCAAAAGATAAAGGAATCAGCTAACAAAAATCCACCATCAGAAGCAGTGAAGGAAATGGCCAGGATGATAGTAAAGCAGAATCTCAGGATGACGACCATATATCAAGACAGGCTAGCAACCAACCTCTCCAAACTGGAGCAAGTCAGAAGCGATTTTCTACAGAAAAAGACCTGATAAAAAAGACAAACTAGTGCTTACCAAAGGCGGGGGGGTGGAAGGGGGAAGGGGTAAATTAGGAGTGTGGGATTAAGAAGTACAAGCTACTATGTCTAAAATAAGCAACAAAGATATATTGTATAGCATTGGGAATTATAGCTATTATCTTATAATAACTTTTAACAAAGTATAATCTGTAAAACTACTGAATTGCTATGCTGTACATGAGAAACTAATAAAATGTTATAAATCAGCTATACCTCAATTAAAAAAAACAAGAGATATCCACAAAAAGATGAAACTGGTGGATGGACTACCTATGTGTTTGAGCAGATTTATCAGTTAGGAGAGTGATAATGAATCAGTAATAAATACAAAGAAACCTAAGCAAAGGGGGTGGTGGGGGAGAAGCTAGATCATTATTAACACCAGGAAAAATATTGTGTAGAAATGTGTAATCATAGTACACACATGGCTCAACTATAAACAGTGCTTATGTAACTATAATCATGGAAACACTGATCTAATTAAAAATTACAGTATTACTGCTGTATTTAGGGAAGATGAAAGGATGTATAGTGGGGGTGGTGTGTGTGTGTGTGAGAAGGAAAACTTAATCTCTATCATCTGTCATCAGGAAACATTGGATATTGTTTAAAACTTAAATATCAAGAAGTAACACTATAAGAATGTTATTTAAAGAAAGGAAGTAAAAAACAGAGACCATCCAAAGTGTCGAAAGAGGTTGCCTCTGTGAAGCAGGAAATTGGGAGTTTTGGAGGAAAGACTGGGACTTTCATAACAAACCTTGTAAAACGTCTTGACTAAACTGTATGCTGGTGTAACTGATATGACCAAAGTTTGTTTGGCAAAGGAAGAAACTAAAAGCAAGAACACATTTTTTGGGGTGTGTGTATGTGTATATATATTTAAAGTTCAGACAAGAAATTATAAGAGGTAATAACTGTGGGAAATAGGAAGGAGATGGTAGACTTGAAAGATGAAGCAAGATCCACCACATTTTGCAAGTGATTAACTACAAAGAATGAGGAAGAAAGAGTAGTCAAAGATGTTGACATTTCTAGCTTGGATGAAGTTAGGTGAAGATGCCATTCATTGAGATACAGAATATTGAAATGTAGAAAGATAATGAGTTTTGTTTTTTTTTAAAACATGTTAGATTTGATTATATCTGTGTGAAGATATATTTGATAATGATAAATTTGGAATAGGAGGTCAAGAGAGAAATCTGGACTGGAAACAAAGATCTAAGTGTCATTTCTTAGAGATGGTAATTAAGATACTACAATAAGTTATCTTAATGAGGTAGTTTAGTGAGATAGTATATATATTTTTAAAATTTTATTTTTATGTATGCTTTTAACACCAAAAACATCTTGTATTGGGGTATAGCCAATTAACAATGCTGTGATGGTTTCAGGTGAGCAGTAAAGGGATTCAGCCATACATATACATGCATCCATTCTCCCGCAAGCCCCGCTCCTATCCAGGCTGCCACATAACACTGAGGAGAGTTCCACGTGCTACACCATACGTTTTTGTTGGTCATCCGCTTTAAGTATAGCAGTGTGAACCTGACCTTCCCAAAGTCCCTAACTATCCCTTCACCCCATGGGATAGTACATTAAGTGTGCCAAGTAGCTTCAGTCATGTCTGACTCCGTGCCACCCTATGGACTGTAGCCCGCCAGGCTCCTCTGTCCGTGGGATTCTATAGGCAAGAATACTGGAGTGGGTTGCCATGCTCTCCTCCAGGGGATCTTCCTGACCCAGGGATCAAACCCCTGTCTCTTACATCTACCTGCATTGGCAGGCGGGTTCTTTACCACTAGCACCACCTGGGACTATATTAAACAAACAAACAAACAAACAGAAAAGCCAGAATGGATGTAAACTGGAGGACTCCCTGGATTTAAGGATTGGGAGATAGAAGAGGAATTCATTGAAAAAAGCAATTAAAGGGATAGGAAATTACATTGTGAAGAAGTTCAGGATGAAATGAGTTTCAAAATTAGGTGGCTGGTCCAAGATTAAAGTAGCATAGGCTATACTGACTTCATCTCCTGAACGCAGCCCTACCTACAGCTGCCACAGAAACAAGCGAGAAGCTGATAGATCTCAGACCCTTACCTAAAAACTGGGAAAACTCCGTGGCAAGTATAGCAGATACTGCTGGTGTCCAGTGTCACGATCCGCTGGTCCTCTTCTGACTGCAGATCTGTGCACGCTCAGACTCACCTCGCGGGGACAGCCTCTCACCTCAGTCCCATGCAGCCCCCTTCAGAGCTGCTGCCGTGGAAATCTCTGTGTGGGAGAGACTGCAGTAGAGTTAGAACCCATTGGGATGACTGTCAGCCAGTGGGGGAGGGAATCTGGTGGATTAACACTCCAGTGTCCTATCTCTCCGGTAGGAAGCGATTCTCGGGACGTCCTGGTGGGATCAAGTACCCACGGACCACAGTGGTGACTTCAATAGCTCTCATACTTTTCCTTCTTCTTTCTTATTTTCCCCACCTTCTCACTTTCCTGGGATCCGAACTATTGATAAATTACTTACAGTCAAGTCTTTGTCTTGGGGTCTACTTTTGAGGAAAACCTCAAAAGCTGTGCCTGGGAGTTCAAGTAGAGGAAATCTGGAAGGGGAGGCCAAGTGCCACGAATTGGGTCTAGAGTAAGAGAGATACCTTCACCCTGTAGGCTGGAGAATTATAATCAAGGGAGCCATTTTTAGAAATGAGCAGTGCCCATTAGGTCCAGCTGCATGTGACCAAAAAAAAAAAAAAAAAAAAAAAAATTAAAAAAATTGTTTTAAATAATAGTGACTTTTAAAGAAGTTTTTTTTCTTTTTCAAGTAAAAAAGTTTGTCTGGTAGGCTGTCAGGACTCTTAACTTTCTGCACTCCATCTAGTTCTGCCATATGCAAGATCACTTCATGGTCTCATAGTCCACAGGGAAGACTTCCTGGGCCACTTTATTTAAAATAGTGTTAGTTGTTCAGTTGTGTCTGACTCTTTGCCCTCATTTTAGGGCAGTTACAGGATGAAACAAAGAGAAAAAGGATTACCTCCTTCTTTTGGACAATTTGTTTTCCCGAAAGTTCCACACTTCTTATATTCTATTGGCTTACATAATCACACCTAGTTGTTGGGAAAGAAAGTTGGGAAATAAAAATCAGAATATAACTTTCAAATTCAGCACAAAAATTTTCTCAATCCAGTGAAATGCAGGAAAGAAGAAAAATATGTAAAAAGAAGTATGAAAATAGGTCTGTTATTATAATTAATGTCAGTGGGCTAAACCCATCAGTTGAAAGGAAGAAAATCATACGTGGGATTTTTAAACATATCTACAATTTGACTCTCGCTTAGGTTTAAACTTCAGTGTGGCTTTGAACTTCGAGGATCCAATTAAATGTGGGTTTTTCTCAATAAATATGCATTACAGTACTACATGGGGCTTCCCAGGTGACTCAGAGGTAAAGACTCTGCCTGCAATGCAGGAGAAGTAGGAGATAGGAGTTCAATCCCTGGAGAAGGAAATGGCAACCCAAACCCACTCCAGCATTCTTGCCTGGGAAATCCCATGGACAGAGGAGCCTGGCAGCGTACAGTCTATGGGGTTGCAAAGAATCAGACACGACTGAACAACTAACACTATTTTAAATAAAGTGGCCCAGGAAGTCTTCCCTGTGGAGGTGCCATAATGTCGAAGCAAGGGAATTAGCTATGGAAATAGGAGAGTGGTTCCGGCAGGGATAACGTCAAGTGCAAATATCTTCTTATATGAGAAAGAGTTTGGCATATCTTAGGAAGGCTGGGGTAGCTGCATTAGGTAGGCATTTGAGGAGGAAAAAAAAATAGTTGAATATGTAATTAGGGAAGTAGCCAGAGGTTAGCTAACCTACAGCAGTAATTCTCAATGCTGTCAAGTTCAAAGGGCCCCTTTCCTTAACGTAAAAATGGTAATGCAATTATTATAAACACAGAGAAGTCATATGTGTACATCCTAATGAATTTTCATTTAGTGAACCACTGGGCAGACCAAGAAAGAGAGCTCAGGGCTTCCCTGGTAGTCCAGGGATAAAGAATCCGCCTTGTAATGCAGGAGACACTGGTTTGATCCCCAGTCTGGTAGGAGCCCACTTGTCACAGGGCAACTAAGCCCGTGTGCCACAAGTATTGAGCCTGTGTCCTGGAGCCCAGGAGCCACAACTGCTGAGTCTGTGCTCTGCAACAAGAGAAGGCACTACAACAAGAAGCCTGCACACCGCAACTGGAGAGTAGCCGCCACTCACTGCAGCTAGAGAAAGCCTGCATGCAGCAACGAAGACCCTGTGCAGTCAAAAAATAAAAAAGTAAATAAATAAAATTTTTTTAGAATCTTCTTCTTCTTCTTCCTTTTTTAAAA
Organism: Dama dama; assembly: GCF_033118175.1. Classification (NCBI taxonomy): domain Eukaryota; kingdom Metazoa; phylum Chordata; class Mammalia; order Artiodactyla; family Cervidae; genus Dama; species Dama dama. The sequence continues at coordinate 81,083,324 of NC_083695.1, read as the reverse complement.
AACCACTTCTTCAGAAGCTTCTAAATGCCCATCTGGTCACTAACCCTTGCATGAGCCACCACTATTCTGACTTTTAACACCATGGACCGGTTTTACCTCATTCTGAACTTCCATAGGTTTGGCTGAGAAGGAAGTAAGCCCAGCTGGATTTAAAAAGCTTATTCCTCACTTCCCATCAGAAACATAAAATTCATGCTTTACATCAGCTCCCCTTGCCTCCTGAGTCCCCAGGGAGGCAATGTAGCGCAGACCCAGGGAGATACCACCCACACAAGTTCGTGTCACAGCTGAGAAATGCTGAGTGCAGGAATCCCTCAGTCTTAGAAGGGACTGCTAACCAACCTGCCCATCCTCCTTTCTGGAAAGAGAGTCCATCTTTATTATCCTGGAATATAAGCAAATCTTTCCTACGAGAGGGAACTTCTCTATCTTGGAATGCCTCTGGGGGTTTTTCTATCTAGGCTCTCCTGGTCAATAAACAAATCTGCCCTCTGACTCAAGAGAGAGAAACACCATGTGATATGCACAAACATCCTTGAAAAGATAGCCCTCGGAATGTTGAAACTCCATGGAGAACCGCCTACCATAAGAAATACCCAGCGGAGAATACCCTGGGGAAGAGACCAGTCTCCACAAGACTGGATTTCTGGTCTCATACCATCTGCCTCAAGAGTAGTTTTCTGAAGAGGGCTTGAATGAAATTTTGCTTCATCCAAAATTAGAGGCTCACACTGGAAGGCAGACGCCAACATTTGACTTATGACTCTTTATTATTCATGCTCTGAATTCCCGTATCTTTCAGAATCTGTGTCACCTCCAGGGCACCTTGAGATTTTCTCAGGAGTTGCCAGCCTGCTAGCCTCCACGATCTGTCAAGTGCTCCAAAAGTTTTTTTTTTTTTAATTTTAACAATGAAAAAATTTTGAAACAATCTCAAAAGTACAATAAAGGTTCAAGTACAGTTCCAGAAAAAAATGAGGGTTTTTAAGTATGAGGTTAGGTTGCTGCTATGATGCCCATCACTGACAAATACTTTAGTGTGTCTTTCCTACACACAGAGCATTCTTCAACAGAACCACAATACAATGTATCCATTCCCGAGGGCTGTCATAACAGATTACCACAAACTGGAAGGCTTAAAGCAACAGAAATTTATTTTCTCAGGTTCGGGGGGGGGGAGGCCGGAAGTCTGACATCAAGGTGTCAGCAGAGCTGTGCTTCCTCCGGAGGCTCCAAGATAATCATCCTCTTTGGCTTTTTACAGTTCTTCATGGCTCCAGGAGTTCCTTGGTTTTATGGCTCAGTTCAGTCCCTCAGTCGTGTCCCACTCTTTGTGATCCCATGGACTGCAGCACGCCAGGCCTCCATGTCCATCACCAACTCCTGGAGTTATGGCTACATCACTCCAATTCCGGCATCCATCTTCACATGGAGTTCTTCTCTTTGTGTCTTTTCTTTGTGTGTCTTATCTGAGGACACATGATTTAGGACCCTTCCAGGTAATCCAGATGATCTTATCTCCAGATCCTTAACTTGATTACATTTGCAAAGACTCTTTTTCAAATAAGTCACATTCACAGGATTCAGGAATTAGGACCTGGGTATACCTTTTGGGGGCATCAAAACCTTTCAACCCTCTATAATAACCAGAAATCTAGATATTGAAATGAACACATTACTGTCATCTAATCCACAGACCCCACTCCAAACTTGACCAGCTGTCTCAATCTTGTCCTTGTTTTAAAAAAAAAAAACTATTAAAAAAATCTTTTATTTTATATTGGAATGCAGTTGATTAACAATTTTTTTCTTTTTAGTTTCAGGTGTACTGCCAAGTGATTCAGTTCTACATATACATGTATCTATTCTTTTTCAAATTCTTTTCCCATTTAGGTTATTACAGAATATTGGGCAGAGTTCTCTGTGCTATACAGTAGGTCACTGTTTGGGTGTGTGTGTGTATGTGCTCAGTCACCAGGTCGTGTCTGGCTCTTTGCAATCCCATGGACTATAGCCCACCAGGCTCCTCTGTCCACAGAATTTTCCAGGCAAGAATACTTGGAGTGGGTTACTATTTCCTACTCCAGGAGTATCTTCCTAACCCAGGGATCGAACTCATGTCTCTTGCATCTTCTGCACTGACAGGCAGATTCTTTACCACCACGCCACCTGGGAAGCCAACTAACCAACAAGTCAGTCTTTTGATAATCTAGCAGTGTGTACATACCAGTTCCACAGTCTACCCCTGTCCCCCTCCATGAGTTTGTTTTCTAAGTCTGTGAGACTATTTCTGTTTTGTAAGTTAAGTTCATTTGTATCTTTTTTTTTTTAAATTCCACATATCAGTTCAGTTCAGTTCAGTTCAGTCCAGTCACTCAGTCTTGTCCGACTCTTTGCGACCCCATGGACTGCAGCATGCCAGGCTTCTCTGTCCATCATCAACTTCCAGAGCTTGCTCAAACTCATGTCAATTGAGTCAGTGATGCCATGCAACCATCTCATTCTCTCTTGTCCCCTTCTCCTCCTGCCTTCAGTCTTTCCAGCATCAGGGTCCTTTCAAATGAGTCAGTTCTTCACATCAGGTGGCCAAAGTATCGGAGTTTCAGCTTCAAAACATCAGTCTTTCCAATGAATATTCAGGACTGATTTCTTTTAGGATTGACTGGTTGGATCTCCTTGCTGTCCAAGGGACTCTCAAGAGTCTTCTCCAACACCACAGTTCAAAAGCATCAATTCTTTGGTGCTCAGCTTTCTTTATAGTCCAGCTCTCACATCCACACATGACTACTGCACAAACCATAGCTTTGACTAGATGGACCTTTGTTGGTAAAGTAATGTCTCTACTTTTTAATATGCTGTCTAGGTTGGTCATAGTTTTTCTTCCAAGGAGTAAGCATCTTTTAATTTCATGGCTGCAGTCACAATCTGCAGTGATTTTGGAGCCCAAGAAAATAAAGTCTCTCACTGTTTCCATTGTTTCTCCATCTACTTGCCATGGAGTGATGGGATTGAATGTCATGATCTTAGTTTTTTGAATGTTGAGTTTTAAGCCAGCTTTTGTCACTTTCGTCTTTCACTTTCATCAAGAGGCTCTTTAGTTCCTCTTCACTCTCTGCCATAACGGTGGTGTCAACTGTGAATCTGAGGTTATTGATATTTCTCCCGGCAATCTCGATTCCAGCTTGTGCTTCATCCAGCCCAGTGTTTCTCATGATGTACTCTGCATATGAGTTAAATAAGCAGGGTGACAATATACAGCCTTGATGTTTCCTTTCCCAATTTGAAACCAAATTAATTCCACATATAAGGGACATCATACGATATTTGTCTTCCTCTGTCTGACTGTCCTTCATAGTAAAAGAATCCTATTCAGAATCATGTGGTATGTTGGACTGTCTCTTTATCCTCCTTCAGTCTGGAAGAGTTCCTTGGTCTTTCATTGTCTTTTTGACCTGACAGTTTTGAAGATTCAGGCCCTTGAGTTTCTGATGTTTGTTCATGATTATGTTCAGGTATGCTTTTCTGGAAGGAATATGACAGAGAGATATTTTGTTCCCATATGTCCCATTAGGTGACACATATTTTCAATTTGTTCCATTACCAAATGATGTCACTTTGATCTTTTGGTTAAGGTGGTGATACCAAACTTTACTGTTAAATTAGTCTTCTCCTGTTTGTAAAGATCTTGTTCTTCATCAAACTTTTTATTTAATTGTATCACTATGAACTCCCCTTTGCATGAAAATTTCCCTTGGTATCTCTAATTTTCTTGAAGAGATCTCCAGTCTTTCCCATTCTATTGTTTTCCTCTATTTCTTTGCATTGATCGCTGAGAAAAGGCTTTCTTATCTCTCCTTGCTATTCTTTGGAACTCTGCATTCATATGGGCATATCTTTCCTTTTCTCCTTTGCTCTTCACTTCTCTTCTTTTCACAGCTATTTGTAACGCCTCCTCAGACAGCCATTTTGCTTTTTTGCATTTCTTTTTCTTGGGGATGGTCTTGAACCCTGTCTCCTATGTAATGTCACGAACCTCTGTCCATAGTTCATCAGGCACTCTGTCTATAAGATCTAGTCCCTTAAATCTATTTCTCACTTCCACTGTATAGTCATAAGGGATTTGATTTAGGTCATACCTGAATGGTTTAGTGGTTTACCCCACTTTCTTCAATTTAAGTCTGAATTTGGCAATAAGGAGTTCATGATCTGAGCCACAGTCAGCTTCCGGTCTTGTTTTTGCTGACTGTATAGAGCTTCTCCATCTTTGGCTGCAAAGAATATAATCAATTTGATTTCCGTGTTGGCTAACTGGCGATGTCCATGTGTAGAGTCTTCTCTTGTGTTGTTGGAAGAAGGTGTTTGCTATGACCAGTGTGTTTTCTTGGAAAAACTCTATTAGCCTTTGCCCTGCTTCATTCCGTACTCCAAGGCCAAATCTGCCTGTTACTCCTGGTGTTTCTTGACTTCCTACTTTTGCATTCCAGACCCCTATAATGAAAAGGACATCTTTTTTGGGTGTTAGTTCTACAAGGTCTTGTAGGTCTTCATAGGACGGTTCAACTTCAGCTTCTTCAGCGTTATTGGTCAGGGCATAGACTTGGATTACCGTGATATTGAATGGTTTGCCTTGGAAATGAACAGAGATCATTCTGTCGTTTTTGAGATTGCATCCAAGTACTGCATTTCGGACTCTTTTGTTGACCATGATGGCTACTCCATTTCTTCTAAGGGATTCCTGCCCACAGCAGTAGATGTAATGGTCATCTGAGTTAAATTCACCCATACCAGTCTTTTTTAGTTTGCTGATTCCTAGAATATCGATGTTCACTCTTGCCATCTCCTGTTTGACCACTTCGAATTTGCCTTGATTCATGGACCTAACATTCCAGGTTCCTATGCAATATTGCTCTTACAGCATCAGACCTTTCTTCTATCACAACTGGGTGTTGTTTTTACTTTGGCTGCATCCCTTCATTCTTTCTGGAGTTATTTCTCCACTGATCTCCAGTAGCATATTGGGCACCTTCCAATCTGGGGAATTCATCTTTCAGTATCCTACCTTTTTGCCTTTTCATACTGTTAATGGGGTTCTCAAGGCAAGAATACTGAAGTGGTTTGCCATTCCCCTCTCCAGTGGACCACGTTTTGTCAGAACTCTCCACCATGACCCATCTGTCTTAGGTGGCCCCCCACGGCATGGCCTAGTTTCACTGAGTTAAACAAGGCTGTGGTCCATGTGATGAGATTGGCTAGTTTTCTGTGATTGTGATTTCAGTCTGTTTGCCCTCTGATGCCCTCTCTCAGTGCCTACTGTCCTACTTGGGTTTCTCATACCTTGGACGTGGGGTATCTCTTCACGGCTGCTCCGGCAAAGCGCAGCCGCTGCTCCTTACCTTGGACATGGAGTATGTCCTCAGGGCCACTGACCTTGGACATGGGGTATCTCCTCTCTGCCACTCGCCGCTCCTGCACCACCCAACCACCACTAGCCGCTCCTTGGACATGCGGTTATCTCTTTACGGCTGCTCCAGCAGCTCCTCTCGGCCACTGTTCCTGAACTTGGATGTGGGGTCTCTCCTCTCCACCGCCCGCCACTCCTGCGCTGCCTGTGCCTATTTGAATGCAGAATTCCAAAGAATAGCAAGGAGAGATAAGAAAGCCTTTCTCAGTGATCGGTGCAAAGAAACAGAGGAAAACAATAGAATGGGAAAGACTAGAGATCTCTTCAAGAAAATTAGAGATACCAAGGGAACATTTCATGCAAAGGTGGGCTCAATAAAGGACAGAAATGGTATGGACCTGACAGAAGCAGAAGATATTAAGAAGAGGTGGCAGGAATACACAGAAGAACTACACTAAAAAGATCTTCACGACCCAGTTAATCACAATGGTGTGTGATCATTCACCTAGAGCCAGACATCCTGGAATGTGAAGTCAAGTGGGCCTTAGGAAGTATCACTATGAACAAAGCTAGTGGAGGTGATGGAATATTCCAGTTGACCTATTTCAAATCCTAAAAGATGATGCTGTGAAAGTGCTACACTCAATATGCCAGCAAATTTGGAAAACTCAGCAGTGGCCACAGGACTGGAAAAGGTCAGTTTTCATTCTAATCCCAAAGAAAGGAAATGCCAAAGAATGCTCAAACTACTGCATAATTGCACTCATCTCACATGCTAGTAAAGTAATGCTCAAAATTCTCCAAGCCAGGCTTCAGCAATACATGAACTGTGAACTTCCAGATGTTCAAGCTGGTTTTAGAAAAGGCAGAGGAACCAGAGATCAAATTGCCAACATCCGTTGGATCATCAAAAAAGCAAGAGAGTTCCAGAAAAACATCTATTTCTGCCTTATTGACTATGCCAAAGCCTTTAATTGTGTGGATCACAATAAACTGTGGAAAATTCTGAAAGAGATGGGAACACCAGACCACCTGTCTTGTCTCTTGAGAAACCTGTATGCAGGTCAGGAAGCAATAGTTAGAACTGGACATGGAACAACAGACTGGTTCCAAATAGGAAAAGGATTATGTCAAGGCTGTATATTGTCAACCTGCTTTTTTTAACTCATATGCAGAGTACATCATGAGAAACGCTGGGCTGGATGAAGCACAAGCTGGAATCAAGACTGCTGGGAGAAATATCAATAACCTCAGATATGCAGATGACACCCCCCTTATGGCAGAAAGTGAAGAACTAAAGAACCTCTTGATGAAAGTGAAAGAGGAGAATGAAAAAGTTGGCTTAAAGCTCAACATTCAGAAAACTAAGATCATGGCATCCAGTCCCATTACTTCATGGCAAATAGATGGGGAAACAGTAGAAGCAATGGCTGACTTTATTTTTCTGGACTCCAAAATCACTGCAGATGGTGATTGCAGCCATGAAATTAAAAGATGCTTACTCCTTGGAAGGAAAGTTATGACCAACCTAGACAGCATATTAAAAAGCAGAGATGTTACTTTGTCCACAAAGGTCCATCTAGTCAAGGCTATGGTTTTTCCAGTAGTCACATATGGATGTGAGAGTTGGACTATAAAGACAGCTGAGCTCTGAAGAATTGATGCTTTTGAACTGTGGTGTTGGAGAAGACTCTTGAGAGTCCCTTGGACTGCAAGGAGATCCAACCAGTCCATCCTAAGGGAGATCAGTCCTGGGTGTTCATTGGAAAGACTGATGTTGAAGCTGAAACTCCAACTTTGGCCTCCTGATGCAAAGAGCTGACTCATTTGAAAAGACCCTGATGCTGGGAAAGATTGAGGGCAGGAGGAGAAGGGGACGACAGAGGATGAGATGGCTGGATGGCATCTCCGACTCAATGGACATGAGTTTGGGTAAGCTCCGGGATTTGGTGATGGACAGGGAGGCCTGGTGTGCTGCAGTTCATGGGGTCGCAAAGAGTCGGATACAACTGAGCGACTGGACTGAACTGAACTGATGAACTCACAGTTGCCTAAATTTCAACCAGTGGGTTATAATCCATTGCTATTTTTTTTTCTTTTCTTTAAAAAAAAAAAAATTGCTATTTGATGCTCAGTTTTTGGCCAGATGGAACCTCTCCAATCTGGTTTCTGTGTCTTTTTAGTTTGTTACCATCATTCTTAGAGCATTTTCTTGCTTTCTGCTAAAAGATGTTCCTGCCTTATTTTGTACTCTCCCTGTCTTAGCTGTCGAATCAAATATTTCACTCTGGTTCCTTTTATTGGAGAACGGTTGTTAAAAGCTAAGATAATAGAAGGGAAAATGGTTTCTACTCTGAGATAAACAAAGAATGTTCCCATGTAATTCTGGTTCTCACAAATAAATGAAATCTTAAGCAGTTTTTTTCCCGGGAAATTTCTCACTCCCTAACGAAAACAATCAACTTTGTCCTTGACTTTTGTAGCACTTTTGTAGCCTGAGAAAAGATGTCACGGCCTTTGTGAATATGATAATATTAGAAAATTGCTATCTTTCCATCATGGACAAAATGAACTATAAACTCAGTAACGTTGGTAACTTTGTGGGATTTTAAAAAATCTATTGTATTTTTTTGTTAATGTTGTTTCTGAAAATCTCCTTTGCAAGCTATTTTTGTTTTCTGAGTGCTTTTGTCTCTGGGTTTTCTTTGGACAGAATGTTATATTCCCACCATTTTTCTAACTGTCCTCAGGAAGCCATTCACTGCTCTATCAGGAGGACCCTGAGATCCGAGTCTAGACTCACTCAGGGGTGGTCAGGGTGGGTCTTGAGAAGGATATGACTCTTCACAAGGCAACTTCCCTAGGTAAGCTTATGTAGGCTCTATAAGCAAATCTAGTCTCCTCAGACACAAGAGGAGAGGCTGTTAGTGCTGGCAAGAAAGGCTCAGAGAGAGCAGAGCATTCTAAATTGTCATCTTTGTTCAGTTCCACCGGAGGTCCCCACTCCACGTCTCAGGTCCACTCCTCACAGGGCTGTAACTTTACCATGAGACATGGCAAGTCTATGAATTCAATTTAAGGTTTGTTTTTTGTTTTTGTCCCCCACCCCAAACAACTAAATCTGGGGTATGATTTTCAGTGAGTTTGGCCCTGTAGCTATAAGAAATTGCAAATTAGCTTAGGGTTAATCTAGATGCTTTCTAGTTCTTTGTGACTTGAGATGAAAGTTTAAAACCTTGAGGTATTTTTTGGCCACACTGTGAGAATTGTGGGATCTTTGTTCCCCAACCAAGGATTGAAACTGGGCACCAGCTGTGAAAACACCAGAGTCCTAACCACTAGACTGCTAGGGAAACCCCGAAAACTTTGATCTAGCTGTTTTCTTTCTGTAAGCACTCTAGTGCAGTCAGAAACAGCCAATGACCATGCAGATATCACACTTTTCATTATTAACATAGCAGCCCAGGGCACAAGCCACTTGGTCCTCCAGGCTACTTGTTTCGGTAGACACTTCTTTATGATCAACTACAGGAGATATTTGTAGTTATTTATGAATATCTAAAATTTCTATATCTTAGTTAATCATGAAGACCTGCATGACCAGACTGCTTGATTCCCATTTTGTATTAGCAAAGATCTCAGCACTGCTTTCAAAGTTAAGGACATAACCAAACAACCCCAAATCCCATCTTTGAGGCTCTTTTTCCTGGAACCATTCTGCCACCGGGTACTGCACTTGTTAGGGTGTAGCCAGGAAGACAGGGATCACACCAGTCACTTCAGCAGAGAATTTAATGTAAAAAATGTATTGCTCGGGGCAAACGTTGAGGCCCAGAAATAACGACCTGTCAGTGGAACAAAGGGAGAAGGTTGGTGCTTTCAAAAATCAGAGGCTTGGAAGATGGGCCCCACAGAGCTAGGACTTGGGCCCCTGAGATGAAGGTGCTGCTTTGCTCATATCAGTACCTCAGAGGGGGCACTATAAAGCCAATTTTGGGTCTTAAAAAGACTAGAACTAACTGCTGCCACCAGAGGGAAGTGCTGCCCAGTTGCCGTGATATAATAACAATGACAGGGACACATAAGGGCAAGAGGCAGTTCTGCTGCTTTCTTCCACTTCACCTCTCCCTCTAGCATCCCCTGCTGGCAAAACTGAATCAGTTCAGTTCATTTCAGGCCCTCAGTCGTGTCCAGCTATTTGCGCCCCCATGCAATGCAGCACGCCAGGCTTCCCGGTCCATCACCAACTCCCAGAGCTTACCTCAAACTCGTGTCTATTGAGTTGGTGATGCCATCCTATCATCTTATCCTCTGTCGTCCCCTTCTCCTCCTGCCCTCAATCTTTCCCAGCATCAGGATCTTTTCCAATGAGTCAGTTCTTCACATTAGGTGGCCAAAATATTGGAGTTTCAGCTTCAGCACTGGTCCTTCCAATGAATATTTGGGACTGATTTCCTCTAGGATGGACTGGTTGGATCTCCTTGCTGTCCAAGAGACTCTCAGGAGTCTTCTCCAACACCACAGTTCAAAAGCATCAATTCTTCAGAGATCAGCTTTCTTTATAGTCCAACTCTCACATCCACACATGACTACTGCACAAACCATAGCTTTGACTAGATGGACCTTTGTTGGCAAAGTAATGTCTTTGCTTTTTAATATGCTGTCTAGGTTGGTCATAACTTTTCTTGCAAGAAGTAAGCGTCTTTTAATTTCATGGCTGCAATCACCATCTGCAGTGATTTTGGAACCCCCCAAAATAAAGTCTGTCACTGTTTCCATTGTTTTCCCATCTATTTGTTACCCTCAAAAGAGGAACTAGTTTACAGACCTAGATACAGACTGAAAAGTGGAGTTTAAGAGGGTGACTTTGGACCTGTGTGTTTTAACACATAAATGCAGAGACTCAGTTACAGAGAGGACATGATAAAATAGATGTTTATATCCCTATGTGGAACCAGTATAAAGATTACGTCTATACATCTAGTCATGCATGCTCTACTAGTGAAGCAAATAACAAATAGTGTTGCCAAGAATAATGTGATCTTTCAGTGTAGTGAGCCACTATTGGTGATGTTCCCCAAAATGTTCCACTTTCCCTTAACTTACAAATTAGTGCATGCCTGGAAATTTTATTACATACTAAATGTTCAATTAGTGGTAAACAAATTTTTCATCTGCATGAATATCCTTCCAGAAATTCAAAAGTTTTATGGGACAAAAGACAATTCTTTCTTTTATGGGGATAGCCTGCATATTGCAGGATATCTAGCATTTCTGTTGGGAAGTAAAAAAGCAAATGGGAATGACAGAAGAGATGGAGGGTGGCGGCGGTGGTGGACTTGAAGTTTTGAGAAAAGTGGAGAATATTTGAAATAGCCTCAGTGGGGACTGGGAAGAGAGAGAACTGGCTTGGGAACCACTCGTTATAGAACTAATGAACGATGTTGGAAACCAGTGTGAACATGACCATTATCTGGTCTATATTGTTATTTTATTTTTTCCAGCAGCCTTCATTAACCTGGTCATAGGTAGTAGCAAATATATAAGATTGTCAGTTAAAATCACTCAAAGCTAAGGCGTTTCCAGGCAGATGTGAAAGAAAGCCTAAGACAAAGGAGATGAGGAATCTACGCAGAGAGGGATTCAAGGGATGGACTTTAAAATCTAATTCGAAGTGGAAATGAAGACAAGAGAGATCCAATACAGGAAAAGTAGATGTGAGAGTTTCCTGAAAGTTCCAACCAGGTCTGGGTACTCATCTCAGGACTTGTTGATTAGAGAGTTGAAAAAATAGAAAATTACAGTGAGAGAGTGAGATGACTGGCTTTATTTACTAAGTTCCCTGGTGGCTCAGGTGCCTGCAGTGTGGGGGACCCGGGTTTGATCCCTGGGTCCAAAAGATCCCCTGAAGAAGGCAATGGTTACCCACTCCAGTATTCTTGCCTGGAGAATTCAATGGACAGAGGAGTCACGGGGTCAAAAAGAGCCAGACACGACCGAAAGACTAACACTTTCATCAAGTGGAACGACTTTGGTGATGACAAGTCTAAGGTGTTGGTGTGCAGTGGTGTCTGAATGGGGCTGGATGGGAAGGACACTGGAGATGAGGAGGTTGAGGAACTGAAGGCCGTGGTGGAGGATGGGTCACCCATGAGGATGTGGAAGTCTTGGGATGGTGGCAGGACTTAGAGCGAGAAGGACAACAGTAAGCAGGTGCTAAGTCACTGTGATGGGAAGGATGAGGGGGGCAGTGACCAGGAAGTCTATAAATGATAGCAACATGGAGGGAGGAAGCTTGGTATAACCACGTGGCTTAAAGCTAAAAGGAATAGGAACTTCTACTTGAGAGTGAAAGGCAAGGTCTGAAGGTTGTGTTTGGGAGGCACTGAGGAAAGAGGAGGTCACGGACATTAAAGTTTGCATGGTTAAAAGATCTCACTTCATAGATGAAGAAACTGAGGTCAGAGTGCATGGTGGCCAGCCTCCAAGAGGTTCCCCAGGGAGCCCTGTCTTGTGTAGACCTCTCCCACCGTGCACCAGGGCTAGTGCACATGGATAGTACAATGTAACAGAGGCGAGATGGGTTTTCACCTCTGAGGTTAGGTTCACAAGAGTATTCTAGCCTGTGTAGCCACTCTTCTGTTTTCTTAAGAATATATATATATATATTAATGTAGACTACTGTTAGTCTTTATTGAATTTGTTACAATATTGCTTCTCTTCTCTTATGTTCTGGTTGTTTGGCCACAGAGCATGTGGGATCTCAGCTCCCCAGTCAGGGATGGAACGCAACCTCCTGCATTGGAAGGCAAAGTCTTAACCACTAAACCACCAGGGGAATCTGTGGCTAATCTCTTAACTCTTGAATCACTCACTTTGGGGGAAGCCAGTTGCCTTATCATGAGCAACACTGTGCAAACACCCACATGGTGAGGATCAGAGCCTCTCGCCAACACCCGTGTGAGCAAGTTCAGAAGCTGATCCTTTAGCCCCCATCAAATCTTAGATGACTGCAGCTCCAGCTGACATCTTGATTTCAACATCATGAAAAACCCCTGAGCCAGAACCAATTATGTCACTCCTGAATCCTTAGTCTACAAAAACTGGGAGATAATACGTGTTTGCTGTTTTAAGCCATTAGGTTTGGTGTAGTCTGTCAAGCAGCAAGAGAGAGATAATACTGAGAATTTGGATAACTTACCCAAAGGCACGGGGCTTCCCAAGGGGCACTAGTGGTAAAGAACCCCCATGCCAATGCAGGAGATGTCAGAGACCTGAGCTCAATCCCTGGCCAGAAAGATCCCCTGAAGGAGGAAATGCAACCCACTCCAGTATTCTTGCCTGGAGAATCCCATGGACAGAGGAGCCTGGCAGGCTATAGTCCATGGGGTCAAAAAGAGTCTGACACGACTGAAGCGACTTAGCACACACCCAAAGGCGCAAAACTAGGTAGTGGCCAATTTAAAATGGGAACACAGGGCGCCTTACTCTGAATTCAGTGTTCTCGTAGGTCATGCTGCATTCTGGTGTATCTTGGGCTATTTTTAGTACTGAAACACATGTACTCAGGAGCGGTTAATCACTAACTAAAAATGTTTCATGGATCATGGTTCTGCTCCTTTTTAGGCAAAATAAAATAAAAACTGAGCTGCGCTTCCTCATGGAATGCAGAAGAAGATTCATTAAGGTAAAGTTTTCTTTGTCCTCAATGTAGAGTATAACACAGAAGCATTTCCAAAGTGTGCCATAATTTTTCACCATAATTTATGAAAAGATTAAAAGGACTCCTCAAAGTTTGTGCAATGGCTTAGTGGCAAAACCACTAAAAGGTAGTTTCTACTTGGCTTCTTTTAATCACTTGACATGAGTCAATGGAGAAACCAGTATTAGTTATTTTATTTAAATAATTCAATATTTCTGCTCTTCCTGTGCAGTGACTCAGGGTCTAGTGTCTGTATTTTTCTCTTCTGTCTCTAAATGTCACAGTCATAGAAGAGCAGCTTGCCAAAAAGGTATTTTGTGGCTTCTATTTCCAGGCTATTTCTAGAGCCTTCCATTTGAATGCACAGGACTGTCATGTCAGAGAAATTTTGTGTGACCATTTGACTTAGAGTTTGAAATTCAATTTTTAAAAATATGCTTATATCATTACTTTATGTTTTTCTTTCTTAAGAATATAGCTAAGAAAGATGGGGGCAGAGTAGAAAATTAGATTTAAGTTTCACCAGAACATGGGTTTAAAAAAACCTCGTGTGTTCAAGGCTTCAGTTTCATTAAATCTCACAAAAATTCAAATGTATTTCCAATTACTCCTCATTACAGTCAGCAAGTTAATTTGCTGTCATATATTCTCAGCAGTCTGGAGAGTCTCGAATGCTTTCCTGTATTTTTTTCTCACTATGCTTGAATAAAATAGATTTGCCAGCTATATCCCAGTATCACTTAGTCTCTGGAGAGTTGTAGAAACACAATTTTCACTCCCTTGACATTTTAGCACTTTCCTGGTTACAAGTTAGGTAATTAAGTGTGGCTTGAACTTGCTTGAGCAAAACCACTATTTCATATTTTTTAATAGGTTAATGATTAAGATGTATTTTGAATTTTGTAAAAATTCATCATTTTTTATAATCAGTGAAAAAAATAAGGACACAAAAATATGTGTCTCTAATCACTGGTGGTACTAATTTTTCTAGTTGTGTTCTTGAGAAAATTCATATGTTCCTAATCAAACTTATGTTTGTAAATTCCTTTAATTTTTATGATCTTAAACATGGATTTTAGTAAGAATTTATTCATTCAACAAAATCCATTGAGTACTTATTATGTACCAGGTACTTTTGTTTGTGTGGGGAATATGTGAGTGACTGAAACATACAAAGTGTCTGTTTTCATAATGAAGGAAGAACTAATAAGCAAATATATAATATATATATATAACAATATATATTACAAATATATATATAAATATATAAAAATATATATAATATATAAATATATATAACAAATATATAATGTGTGAAATGGTGATTAAATGCTATGAAGAAAAAATAAAGCAGGATAAGAGGATAGAAAGTGACAGATGTGTATGGGAACAACAATCAAAATATGTTGTTTGGAGCAAAAGCATTCCAGATGGGAAGACAAGTGCAAAGGCAAGTAAACCTAACCAGTGGGACAAAAAATGACCAGGAGACTTGTGTGACCGTAGCAGAGTCAGCAAAGAGGGAATGAGATCCCCGAAAAAGCAAAGGCGAGACCTTGTGAAGTCCACAGACCAAGGCGAAGAGTTTGATTATAATGTAATCACTTCTTGCTACTGTGTCAAGAGACTACGGGATGAATTGTCATTGCAACTGTGGAAATAAGACGACCAAAATCTGGAGACTGTATTAGTGCAGGTACCCTGAGAAGCCAAGATGGGATTAGATATGTAGGAGATTTTTTAAGGAAACACCTGTGATAGGAAAAGAAAAGGGGTGTCAGAGCAAGCAGAGCATTCAGGATGCAAGGCAGATCTGATCCAGGTCGAGGACAGAAGGAAGGAAAGAAGGTTAGATGGAAGAGTCTGAAACTGCACTGCATGTCTGTGAAGGTTTGGCAAGGCCGATGGAGAACCCTTGAGTCAAAGTCACCCCTTGTAGAAGTCCTCCGTCTCCCAGGAGTGGGCATTCCCCTATGTTTTCTGTTGTGCTCTTGTTAGCTGGAAACAGTCCTTCCTTGGGAAATATGGCCTCAGGGTGAACACTGATGGATTTCAGAGTGCATTAGCTGGGGCCATCAGTCATTGACTGGGAAATCTGAGATGGCCATCACAGAGACTTTTGCTGTGAACTAGGTATGAAAGATCATGGTGGCTTGGGTTCTGAAAGTAGATGGACTTTGGCTGTGTATTCATCTGGACATAGTTGAAGGTTAAGCTGACCCCTTTGGCCATAGATTAGATATGGAGTGTGAGGGCGGGAGAGGAGACAAGCAAAGCTGCCTCCAAGGTTTTTTGTTCTGAGTATCAGGAGAAACGGCTTGTCATTTACTGGGACAGGGAAGACCGTGGAGATCTTGAAGGAGGGGGATCAGAAGTTCATTTTGGCCATGTTTACTTTAAGATGTTGAGTTGACCCTCAAATGGGGATATTGAGAAAGCAGCTGAATAGATGAACCAGATTTCGGAGGAGTGTTCCAAACCGGAAATGTAACTTTGAAAATTATCAATATATGGATAGCGGTTAAAAGCATGAGACCAGTTTTGCTTTTGGTAAAACCAAAAGCATTGGTTTTACCTAAGGAGTGTATATAGATGGAGAAAAGAAGAGGTTGGAGGCCTAACAGAGGAGAGGATCATCCCACAAAAGAGACTGAAGAAGGAGCCACCACGCAGGCAGGTGGAGACCCCCAGAGGGGTGGTGTCCGGGGAGCCCAGTGAGAAAGTGTTCTGGAGGGGTCCACTTTCAGTTTTCCACTTCTGTAATCTTGGTATATGTTAAGTGAAAATTCTATGAAGTATTAATAGCTTTCTAAGTGCATCTACTAAATAACAAAGAGGAAAATAAAGCTCGTAAGAGTATGGGCTTTGTGGTCAATTCAAAACCTGTCTCCTTCATTCACTGTGTGTCCTCAGGCAAGCTTCTCAACTTCTTCTTGCTTCTGATTTCTCATTTCTATACTGGGGATTATCGAGTTGTGAAGAGGATTGAATGGTGTAATACTTGTAAATGATTATTGAGACGATGACTGACATGTTTGTGTTCAATAAATGTTATATATCATTATGTAAGAAATATTGTAACTAATGATAGATTTTACTCTCTCAGCTTTTCTGATGGTAGCAGCTAGGATGAGTTCCCTGGTGACTCAGTGGGAAAGAATTCTCCTGCAATGCAGGAGACGTGAGAGATGTGGGTTCAATCCTTGGGCTGGGAAGATCCCCTGGAGAAGGAAATGGCAACCCACTCCAATATTCTTGCCTGGAAAATCCCATGGACAGAGTTGCCTGGTGGGCTGCAGTCCATTGGGTCACGAAGTGTTGGATACGACTGAGCGTGCATAGTATTAGCAGCAGCTAGGATGTAAGATCCGTTCAGATTTCATTTCTCTGACTGGGAGCCTCATGTACTTGTTTGTTCCTCCTATTTGTTTTCTCTTTAATATTTTGAAATAGAAGTAGTTTTAAAAATCTGCACAACTTCTTGTATTTAATGTTTTTTAAAATGAATTGCCTGCTGAGGCTTCTTTAAGCAGAGCATAGCTGGGCAGAGAAACAAAGTCAAAAAAAAGAGGAATGATTTTATACAACAGTAGTTTTAAGCGTTTGGAAACTATTGATACCTTTGAGAATAAGGTGAAAGCTCTCCTCTGAAAAATACATATGCAAACACACACACACACACACACACACACACACACACACAATTTTGATTGTAATTAGAGAGTTTGTGAATTCCTAAAGCCAATCCATGAGCCCTTTATGCAGCCATGAAGCCAGGCCTTGAGTTGCCTGCAAAATCCGTATCATTAGCTTTATTTTCTTCTTGATCGTTCGGGAGGTCCACCAAGTAAGATGTCAAAATATCATGAATTTTAAGTCGCTCATATACTTCTATTTTTAACAAAAGGAACTTCTCTCAGAGAGACTTAAAGTCTAAATCAATTCAGTTGGTGAAAAAAAAAATGTTTATACAGAGCACACAAACTGTGGAGTCAGAATCCTATTCTTAAGAGGTTCCCAGGTTAATGCTGTGCTGTACCATCTTGAAATTATTAATAATTTTTTGAACACAAAGTTACACATTTTCATATTGCATGCCGCCTTGCAAATTGTATAATCAGATACACACACATATACAATTCAAGTTCTCTAGGATTTTTCTTTCATCATCTAAATAAGAACACAAAATTCTCTGGAAACAAAATATTTTCCAGTGTGCCTTTCCAAAGTAATGTTTTATGTGAGTTATGAGTTCTTTTTTTGTCTTTTCTCTTTGAAATAATAATTTAATTATAATCTGCTATTGTAATTTTTACACTCACTTTAAGTACAGCGGTAAGATGTAACTATGTAATAAAACTATCAAAAAAAAAAAAAACTATCAGAGTGAAGTGAATGTCTAACTCCTGGTGAACCTTTGGTCTATAGCCCGCCAGGCACCTCTGTCCATGGGGATTCTCCAGGCAAGAATACTGGAGTGGGTTGCTGTGTCCTCCTCCAGGGGATCTTCCCAACCCAGGAATCAAACCCAGGTCGATTGCAGGCAGATTCTTCACCCGCTGAGCCATCAGGGAAAACCCAAATTATCATAAACAATATTAAAAGGTACGCAAACCAGTAACCTCTGTACCTAGGCCAAAAGAAATGTCTAAGCAAAGGGAATATTCTGATGTTGACTGGACGTTGGCGCTAAGGCAGGGAGGAGCAAGATGGGAGTAGAGACATGAATGTTCTTACTATGCTGTGTTAAGATGCTCCTCCATTCTCCTGAGGCCAATGAAGGATGATTGAAACCTTTTAAGCAGCAGGATATGGTCAACATTATTATCTCCATTTTTAAGGGTTGCCAGATATAGCAAATATAACTATAGGATGCCTAGTTAAATGCATATTTCAGATATAAAAGGAATCATTTTTTGTATAGGTATGTCATATACAATATTTTGGACATACATATGCTACAAAAAGTATTGGCTTTAACTGAAATCAAATCTGAGTGAGCATTCTGTATTTTATTTAGCAACCTTAGCATTTTTATTTTTTATTTTATTTTATTATTGGAATATAATTGCTTTAATGTTGTGTTAGTTTCTGTTGTACAACAAAGTGAATCAGCTATATGTATGCATATATGCCCTCCCTTTTGAGTCTCCCCCCCACCCATCCCACCCCTCTAGGTTATCACTGAGTTCCCTATGCTTCATAGCAGCCACAAAGCCTGATACATGGTAAGTGACAAAAACCTTTTGGTGCCACTCTGCTTTCTCACCCCCTGTAGGTGGCAGTGTGATCAAATGATTTTATGGGAGCTGCTGAGCAAATCCAAATTTAATACTCTATTTTATCCATATATTTAAAAAGTTATTTAAAAATATGGAGAGAATAAAGTTTTCACAAAAGAGAGTTTTCAAGGTACTTAAAACTAAGTGTAATTGAGTCCTCATCTTTCCCACACCCACCATCAAATGGATTGAAACTCTATGTGGTCCAATTCTAGTGGACTACAGTGCCTTTATACTTCCAAAGGTATTTTGAGAATTTGTAGCCTTTGATGATATTGTAAATGTAATTTTTTTCCTTGTATTTTCTAACAGACTACTTCTTACTACTTGTAAGGTTAATTGTATGTTTCTTTTTGTTTTAGACCATACTCTATAGTTTAAGTAGTATTAATATAAATACTCTGAATTTTCTAATATGCAATTAAACTGTCTATAACATACGTTTCTCTCTTTCAAAATAGCAGTTGAATCTCTCTTTTTATAATGTAGAAAAACTAAATATAATTCTACTAAATGTAGGCATAAAGAAGGAAAATATATTAATTGTATTTATGCTCTTAAGAAAACTATTTCCATTAGCATGAAATTTTGTATTCATTCAAAGCTATTATCATTATAATAGTTTAATACTATAATCCAAAGATACAGCCATAACCTTAAAATTGTATTTACACATAAATGATTTAATATAGAATTGTGTAAAAATGGAACCTCAATTATCAGTTGCATCTATCCCCATACCCCTAATCTACACCCATTCTACTAAGGAGGCTTATTCTCATCACAAAGATTTGTTTTCTTATAAACGGAAGGAAAGCATCCCCACAAAATTCAATAAAGTCCTCAATTTCTTTTAAATTTCAATATAAGAGCCTTCGATTTTTTTTTCAATTATTTTTATTAGTTGGAGGCTAATTACTTTGCAACATTGCAGTGGGTTTTGTCATACATTGACATGAATCAGCCATGGATTTACATGTATTCCCCATCCCGATCCCCGCCACCCGATTCCCCTGGGTCCTCCCAGTGCACCTGGCCCGAGCACCTGTCTCATGCATCCAACCTGGGCTGGTGGTCTGTTTCACCATAAATAATATACATGCTGTTCTTTGGAAACATCCCACCCTCGCCTTCTCCCACAGAGTCCAAAAGTCTGTTCTATACATCTGTGTCTCTTTTTCTGTTTTGCATATAGGGTTATCGTTACCATCTTTCTAAATTCCATATATATGTGTTAGTATGCTGTAATGTTCTTTATCTTTCTGGCTTACTTCACTCTGTATAACGGGCTCCAGTTTCATCCATCTCATTAGAACTGATTCAAATGAATTCTTTTTAATGGCTGAGTAATATTCCATGGTGTTTAGGTACCACAGCTTCCTTATCCATTCGTCTGCTGATGGTCATCTAGGTTGCTTCCATGTCCTGGCTATTATAAACAGTGCTGCGATGAACATTGGGGTGCACGTGTCTCTTTCAGATCTGGTTTCCTCAGTGTGTATGCCCAGAAGTGGGATTGCTGGGTCATATGAGCCTTTGATTTTTTACAGAAAAGTTATACCACTATCTGATTCCTACCACCATTTACTGTCTTTTGAGCCATGACTGTATACTTACCACCACAGAAAGCAGGACAAAGACCTTTCCTGTATGTAATATTGTGAAACCACCTAAGAGTTAGAATCTATTAAATTGTGAGTTCTGAAGGTAGCATGTTAAGGTAGTTTAGTTCACAGAAATTTAAATGTGCATTGATTTATAAGCTGTAAAATGGAAAGGAAGTTCAAATATTTATCTGAGAAGTAAACTTTGCACTAGGTGGCACTGTTTGGTAATTATTTATGTTGAACTTGACTAGCTAATGATTTTCATATACTTTGCTGTATTCCAGTGTTACATGGCAAATATAAAATCCATTATATTTATGTAAATATTTTTATGATTATGAAAGTAATTTATTCTCTTAAAATTCTTCTAATGAAAAGTTGAAAAATCTAGAAAAGTATAAAAAGAAAAATCATCTATAATTCTATGTTTAGATGGATTATGAAAATTTTTTCTCTATCATTCAGGAAACTCTGAACAAGGCATAAGCTTTAGGGTCAAACAAAATTGGGTTCAAATCTGATCCCTGCCATTTGTACTTTTTTGATGTATTTTAGGGCAAAAATCCTAGTAACATTGTTTTAATTTTTTTTTTTTTTAATCTTGACTCCTCTCTCTAGCTACCATCTGTTTCATCAGGGAAGTTGTATATTGTCTTTCCTTTCTTGCCTTTATTATACTATTCAACCCACTTCAATCTGGCTTCTGTCCCCACAGTCCAAAAATGACTCTTATTAAGGTCACTAATGACCTGCACACTGTCAAATTCAATGTACATTTTCCAGTCTTTATCTCACACTCCCTCTCAGCACCAGTGCTGTCCTGGAGCCTGATGGTAATGGTACTTGGCAGCTAATTATGTGAATTCTTTTTCCGACTCCAAGCTCAGTGAAGACATGTTGGTAGATTGAAATTAGGCATGGTGAGAATATTTGCATCACAGAAATCAGAAAATGCCACAACTCAGAGCCCTCCCACCCCCCAATAGCCATTTGTCAAACATTTACCAACACACTGCTGGGTAAAGGTGTGTTTTCCCTTTACAGAACTACCCCCTTCCCCGCCTTTTTTTAAAGGCGATCCCATACACTCCTGTTTTTCTCCCATTGTAGTGCCTCCATCTACTGCTTTGCTGGCTCTTCCTCAGTCCTGGGCCTTCTCTTCTTCCTTTTATATACTGGCCTCAAAAATAATCTTACTAATTTTCAGGTATTTAAATACTACCATTATGCTGATTTCAGATTCGTGTCTGCAGCCCGCCCTACCCCAAGAACCAAAGGCAAACATCAAAATACTTATTTAAACTTGTTTAAAACTTATTTAAACTCAGAGACATCTCAGACTCACAGCCAAAACAAAGTTCCAGTTTTAAGTCCACAAACCTTTCCCTTTCTTGTCTCCTCCATCCCAACATTCTGCCTTTCTGTAAATGGAACCATTGTCTACTTGATTACCAAAGCCAAACACAGAAGCATCACCCACGGTTCTTCCTTGTCCTTCATCCAGCAGCAAATCCTATCAATTATGCTTCCGAAATACCTTTTGACTATTATTTTTATTCTCCATTTCTGTGGCCATCACATTTTGTGCTGCCATCATCTCTCAACTCAATTACTATGACAGCCCCCAAACTACTCTCTGAACATTAATTCTTCCTTCTCTCCAATCCATCTCCATGTAGCTATAAAAACTGATGCATTGTAAATCAGGTCACAGCATTTCCCTGTTTAAAACCCTTAAACAGTCTTTCACTATATTCAGCTTAAAAATCAGATTTCAGGTTTTTGATCTGGTTTCTGCTAATCTGTCCAGTTTGAAGTGTGATCATTCAAGCTTGTTTATGTTCTGCTCAAATCCACAGTGGCTGGCTTTTTTGGTCCTTGAATATGACAAGATTTTTTCCCCATATAAAGCTTTTGTATAGGCACCTCTTCTCTGAAATGACCTTTTCCTTTCCGTTTTGTGGTTAGGTCTTTCTGTTCCTTTAATTATCAAATCAACTTAAGTCTACTTTTTCATTGTTCTTTGTCTCAGTTCCCTGTTTATTTCCTGGTTGAATGAAGAATGAATCTAAAAATAAGGATGTATCGTATAGGAATAAATAGCAAAAAAAGTACTTAAAATTTCTCAGCGTAAGTTGTAGTACAGAGAATGTGTTAAATAAATGGCAACTCTTTGCGGGGAAGGCAGCAACTATTTTAAAATTTAATTTAACTTTTAGGATTCCAGAGTTCCAGAATTAAGATTTGTGCCCTGAAGGTGGCAGTATTAAAACCCAGTATCTTTTTACTTTCTAGTTTCACAGATGGGTAGTTTTACTTAAGCAGAACATCTCTAGCACTTATGCTTTGAATTACTGAGTATGTACTAGTAAAACGAAGAGCTAGAATAGGAGTTGAAATATTTCCACTAATCCAAATAAGATAAAAAAAAAAAAAAAGCACCACTAAAACTATTAAGCAATACATGCCCTTTGTTTTTTCCTGATCAAACACATATGGAAAGAGTGCATTTGGACTTCAACAATTTAATAGGTTAGACTATGATGCTAATAATATTCTGGTTGTATGATTTTAAATTTGTCACTGAGTTTGATATCAGAGAGTTCTGAAACTTTAATCTGATATTAAAAATACAGCTTATTTATCGTTAGAACTTCCAGTGAAAGAGAAAGGGTAGAGCTGCATTTTATCATTAAAAAAAGAGAGAGGGGGTGGGTGGCTCAGAGAGCAACATCAACTTGCTATTCTAAGGAATACATTCAAGTAAGATAAGATTTAAAATAACATTATAAATAACAAATAAATAACATTTTAGGTGATACAAACAACGCATAAGAAGTAACGCTAGTACCTGCGTTAAACTTTAAAATCATTTAAGGAAAGAAATATATTCAAATGCTTGTTAGCTGTCTCATGCAACATAGTTCTGATGCACTAAGAACCATTAGACACAGCCACTGTGACTTTTCTGAAAGCAGGAGGGGTGTATGTCCAAGAGACACCCAGGCAATTACATAGGATTTCTAGCTGTATCTTTAGTCCTCATCCTCTCTGTTCGCTGGTCCTCCCTGGTAGCTCAACTGGTTAAGAATCTGTCTGGAATGCAAGAGACTCCAGTTCGATTCTTGGGTTGGGAAGATCCCTTGCAGAAGGGATAGGCTACCCACTCCAGTATTCTTGGGCTTCCCTGGTGGCCCAGACGGTAAAGAATCCGTCTGTGATGCGGGAGACCTGGGTTCAATCCCTGGGTTGGTAAGAATCCCCTGGAGAAGGGAAAGGCTACCCACTTCAGTACTGTGGCCTGGAGAATCCCACCCCAGTCCATGGGGTCGCAAAGAGCAGGATATGGCTGAACGGCTTTCGCTTTCCTTAAGGTATTAAAGCAGAGTGCTCCTGAACTCTTCACGGTGTCTTGACCCTGAATCTTACACTATCCAGTGCACCTTTCGGGTATGAAGGGACATTCCCAGGAACCCCCTTCCCCCTCGTAGGTAACAGCATACAGAAAAGAGAGACTCAAGAGAGAAGTGAAGCTTTGACCCACTTCATTTTTTCCCCCACAGAAAGTTTCACTTCCTTCTGGCCTGTCACCTTTTTTGTTGGGAATCCCATTGTGTATTCTCAAGGACTCTGTTCTACAAATCATATCAAAACTTCTCCTTTCTGAAGATGAAGTGGTGAAGAGAGAAGATCTTGGTTTTCCTTTGTGTGTTCGAGTGCTTAAATACAAAATTGATTTCCTGGAAATATAACAGCCTCAACCTTTTAAATCTGTGAATGACAAAGAAAAGAAGTCACAGCCTCAGCTCGTGAGTCACTGTTAAAAAAATTGACACAACCTTCGTCTCCAGCAATTTTATTTCTAAGTGTCTTTCCTAGACGTATATTTACAAATAATCATAGAGACATGCTCAATGATACTCAGTGTAGCATCATTTGTAATGGTGAAATAAAAGACAACATAAATGACCAATAAAGGAAACATGGTTAACTGAAGTATAATGCTATATACCCATACTATGCAGCATCCAAAGAATAAAATAGATCTCTCTCTCTCTCTCTCTCTCTATATATATATATATATATACACACACACACACATACACACACACACATATTTATGGAAGTATCCTTAAGACAAATTGCTATTTTTTAAAGAAAAAAACCTTTTTTTAAAAAATATTAGTGTATAGCTGATTAATGGGCTTCCCAGGTGGCACTGCCCATTGCTTCTCTGATGTCTCAGATGGTAAGGAATCTGCCTGCAACGTGGGAGACCTTGGTTCAATCCCTGGGTTGGGAAGATCCCCTGGAGAAGGGAAAGGCTACCCACTCCAGTATTCTCACCTGGAGAATCCCCAGGGACAGAGGAACCTGGTGGGCTACAGTCCACAGGATTGCAGAGTTGGACACTACTCAGCAACTAAGCACAGAATTCCCATTTCTGGGCTTCCCAGATGCCACCTGATGCGAAGAGCTGACTCATTGGAAAAAGACTCTGATGCTGGGAAAGACTGAAGGCGGGAGGAGAAGGGGATGGCAGAGGACAAGATGCTTGGATGGCATCACTGACTCAATGGACGCGAGTTTGAGCAAGTTCCAGGAGATGGGGAAGGACAGGGAAGACTGGGGTGCTGTAGACCTTGGGGTGGCAAAGAGCTGGACATGACTGAGCAACTGAACCACAGCAGGTGGCGTGAGTGGTAAAGAAACCGCCTGCCAATGCAGGAGACTTAGATCTGAGTTCAAACCCTGGGTCAGGAAGATCCCCTAGGGGAGGACGTGACAATCTACTCCGGTATTGTTGCTGGGAAAATCCCATGGACAGAGCAGTCTGGCAGGCTACAGTCCACAGGGTCGCCAAGAGTTGGACACGACTGAAGCGACTTAGCATGCATGGTCAATTAACAATGTTGTGATGGCTTCAGGTGGATAGGAAAGGGACTTGACCATACATATACATGTATCCATTCTCCCCAAACTCCCCTTCCTTTAAGACAAACTGTTAAATGAAGACAGTTATCTTTAGAAAAATGTTTCTCTGTGTATATGTACACACACATATATGATGTATACATGTACGTAAGCAAAGAAAAAAGGTTCGGAAGCCTACCCATCAAACAAGTAGAAATGATTACCCCTGGGGAAGAAAGTTGGATATGGGTGGAAGTTAGATTAAGTTGGGCTGTTGCTTTGTTTCTGAATTTTTTACCATATGTATCAATGTACTGCTTATACAGTTAGACATTTAAGAGAAAGAAACAAAGGAGGCAACAAGATGTGTGGTAGAGTAGAGTGCTTAATTTCATGGTCCCTGGAACCAGACAACCTATATCCAGGTTGTAGCTTGCCACTTATTTAACACTTCTGTGCTTCAGTTTTCTCCCCTGTAACATGAGAGTAACAATAGTACCCATCTCAGAAAATGGCTGTAAAGATGAAAGAAGATGGTATATGTAAAGTGTTTGGCTCATAGAATAAGTTATATAAGTGTTAGCTAGTGTTATTGATTAAGGGAAGAAGGAATCATGGGTAATCCCACTTTTGTCAGAAAAATTATTGCTTTTATTCATATTTTGGCACTAGTGGGGCCTCAGGAAATGTACTTTAAAAAATCCATATCAAAAAGCCCTGGGGATGAAGCTTCTAATGGTCTTGCTATTACCTAGTCATCCTGGAACAAAATGCAAGGTGGCAAATTGGAGTGTACAGTCCAACCAACATTAATATCAAACACTGGAATGCTGGAGGCGAAAAGACCAGTGCGGTAAATTTTCTGCTCTTAAGGAATTGTGTGATGGAAGGTGTGATGGAGGGAAGAATCAAATCAATGCACAGATCATTTCAGCACAATATGGTGCTCTGATAGAAACGATAAATATAGTTAGAGAGAAAAGGAGTAGATCGGGATGAGGAAAGCTCCTCAAAAGGTGAGGACACTGGAAAGATGGAGAAGAGTTAGCTATGACAACAAGGAAGGAATGGGCATTCCAAGCAGAGGAAGCATCATGATATATGTGAGGGGACTACTAGGAGGTCAGCATTGCTGAAATGTAGTGTGTGTGTGTGTGTGTGTGTGTGTGTGTGTTTGGTAGCAAATAGAGGGGAAGGCAAAAAAAAAAAAAGGTTGGAGGAAGTAAAGAGTAACAAATTTGGAAAGATAGTAACACCAAAGATGACATTAGTCATATAGTATTGATGATGTAATAAGAGCAGAAAGCAAGACTATAGGGGAAAGCTTACTAAAGATAACCTGCCTTGACAGATCAGGGGATTCTATGTAATAGGTCTCAATTTTGAGAAACAACCTTTTGAAAAAAAAATATTATGGGTCCATGTCTGACTTCTGCTTCTACGTGGAATGTAATAGGTCATGGCATGGCAGTGCTCTTGCTGCAACATTTAGGAGAAAAAAGGATAATTTACAAAAGTCATAGTTTAAAAGGTTATCAGAGAGTTGTGGAAACAAGACTCTATGAACTGAAATTCCAGACAGAGAAGAGACCTTCCTAGAGGAACTGACAATCTCTGGCCATTTTCTTCCCTGGAGATATTTGCCAGTTTTGAATGAGGACTAAGAATCAGGCTTGGCCCAGGAAGAGGGACCCCTCTAGGGAAAAGAGATATAAGCAGAATTTTTGGTGGTTGTGTGGGGCTGGCTTGACAGATTGTCAACTCATATAGGACCAAACACAAATGACCATTTGTTAATTCTTGGGTGATTCAAGATGCTAGGAGACTTAGCTGCTGCTGCTGCTAAGTCGCTTCAGTTGTGTCCGACTCTGTGTGACCCCATAGACAGCAGCCCACCAGGCTCCCCCGTCCCTGGGATTCTCCAGGCAAGAACACTGGAGTGGGTTGCCACTAGGAGCTTCTAAAAGGCTGAGTGAAATATCTCTCTGAAATAAAAGTTTCACAGTACTTAGGAGACAAAGTCCCACTCTAAGGAGAGGTCCTGGCATAAATATATCGCAAGTTACTTCTTCAAGACATTTGCTAAATATTGAAACTGCATGGGCTCAGAGGCAAAGAGCTAAACTCTAACAGTTAGAAATGACTCTGAAGAAATGGAGATATAGAGACCCAGCAGGCTCTCAATCAAGAGTCAGGAGGGCCACACCTGGGAAATAGGGAAGGGGAGAGATCCCTGTTTGTGCTGAGGTGATCTGCCTACTTGATGGAAGATGACACATTTGCAGCCTCTGAATTCTTATATACAATGTCTGGCATACAATCGAAATGACAAAATGTATAAAGAGAAGGACAACATGTCCAATAATCAAGAGAAAAAACAGACAGTACAAGCAAAACCACAGATGATTATATATCACAGGTAACTGACAAAAATTTTAAATAAAACACATGATTAATATTAAAGAAAATATGGGAAAATGGATGAAAGGATAAAGTCCAACAGAGAATTAGAATCTATAAAAAAGAATCAAGTGCATATTCTAGAAATAAAAATATAGTCTCTGAAGTTAGAAATACTTTGGGTGAGTTTGACAGAACACAGCATAGTCAGAGCTAGTGAACTTCAGATGGTCAACAGAAATTATCGAAATTGAAGTATATAGAGAAATATTACAGAAGAAAAAGAACAGCACATAAAAGATAAGACATGCTGAATACAAATGGTCTAAAAACAGTCTTAACTTATTTATTACTTGAAAGAGAGAGAGAGAGAGAGAATAGAGTATGGAGCAGAAGAAATTTGTGGAAACATTAATACAAATATTTTTTTAAGGTGACTACTGAACTCCAACCAGGCTTAAATAAATGAAAATCACACACATAGGCATCTCACAGACAAACTGATGAAAACCAAAGGTAAAAGCAAATCTTAAAAACAGACAAGTGAAAAGACATTTTACTTTCAAGGAACAAGTAAGAGTGGTTGTAATCTTTTTTAACAGAAACTATGGAAAAAGATGATGAAATGGCATCTTTAAATTGCTGGGGGAAAAAACAAACTATGTACCTTATAATGATCACAATCTTTTAAAAATGTAGGTATCTTTGTTTATTGTATTTATTTGTTTATTTTGGTTCTGCTACACAGCATGTGGGATGTTAGTTCCCCAACCAGGGATTGAACCTGCTCCCCGCTTCAGTGGTATTGGGGAGTCTCAACCACTGTATGCCAGGCAAGTCTCTGACCACAAATGTTTTACCTATACCAATTACGGATGTGTTTTTCACTATCTCATCAGTTCAGTTCAGTCGCTCAGTCATGTCCGACTCCGCGACCTCGTGAACTGCAGCATGCCAGGCTTTCCTGTCATCACCAGCTCCTGGAGCTTGCTCAAACTCATGTCCATCGAGTTGGTGATGCCATCCAACCATCTCATCCCCTGGTGTCCCCTTCCCCTTCTGCCTTCAATCTTTCCCAGCACCAGGGTCTTTTCCAAGGAGTCAGTTCTTCACATCAAGTGGCCAAAGTATTGGAGTTTCAGCTTCAGCATCAATCTTTCCAATGAATATTCAGGACTGATTTCCTTTAGGATTGATTGGTTTGATCTCCTTGCAGTCCAAGGGACTCCCAAGAGTCTTCTGCAATACCACAGTTCAAAAGCATCAATTCTTCAGCGCTCAGCTTTCTTAAGAGTCCAACTCTCTATGGCCAGTTTTACATCCTTTCGATGTTCTTTAGCACTCTTTGAGTAGTGTGGCCTCACACTCCATTAATATTATTTATATAATTTGGGGTTTTGCCATTGTGTGGCATAAAGATCACCTATTCCAGGTTGTGTAAACTGAAGCTTTATACTTCTTTAAGATGACATTTACTTTTGTACTCCATTGACTTGACTCTGCCATCAAATCATAGCATCCACCTAATCTCATACAGAGTTTAAATTGCTTTGACTTTATTAGCAAGAGGTTTCTGCTGTAAATTAGGAATCTTGCTTGTACGGGTAGCTTTTATTCTAAGTTTTCTAGCATATAACATTGGATCTCAGTGACTGGGGACATTTTTAAGGCCATTATAAACATCAGGTTTAGAGTTTAATCACAAACCATAGGCTAGGTCATTTTCATTCATGTCATTTAAGAGTTCCCTACGTTCACAGCATGGAGACAGATGGAACAGTTCAATAACATAAGCAGCAGTGCTATTGCTGAGCTGGAGGTTTCTTCTGCTGTGGTTTAACACATCGAAATAATGACTGAGAGGGTCTGTAAAAGGTGTGTCTTCAGACGTAGAGAACAGACATGCAGACACAGCAGAAGGGGAGGGTGGGATGAATAGGGAGATTAGGACTGACATATATATATACTACCACGTGTAAAACAGGTAGCTAGTGGGGACTGCAGTATAGCGCAGGGAGCTCAGCTCAGTGCTCTCTGAGGACCTAGATGGGCTGGATGGGGATGGAGTGGGAGGGAGGTCCAAGGGAGAGGGGATATATGTACACACAGAGCTGATCGACGCTGTTGTACAGCAGAAACTAACATTGTAAAGCAATTATGAGCCAATAGAAAGTACTCTCATAGATTCATCATAAGTGAAGCAGGACAGTGAAAATGTCCTCTGGCTAATGTATCCTCTCTGGCCTGTCTTTGAATATCCAGTTATTTACTGTTTGGCTGCCTGACCTCTCTCCTGAACTAAAGAGACACCAACCAGCAGCTGATGAGTAATCCTTGATGAGTGGAATTAACCAGTTGCCACTCCCCATCTCTCAAACACTCCATTGACCATCCAGATACATTCTTTTCAGGCCCTTTGAATACCTTATGTTTCCTCCTTCCCTCCCTCCTTCTCTCCATCCTCCATTTCCTTCCTTCTTTCTTTTTCTTTCGAAGGCACTTGTTTGTTGGCTGGGCACCGCTGGGCACCATTTTTGCCTGACTCCTGAAGGAGCTAGAATCTGATCTTAACTCTGTCTTGATTTCTTTTAATAAAGAAGCCTACATCTAAAATACTTAAGATCTCTACTTCGTTCTACCAAACCCTGCTACTGGCCCTGTATTAGAGAACCTTACAAGTTCCCATTCTGGGCTGGATCTGGTCTCAATTACTCATTCCTCTGTTTCTGACTTTTTCCCTCCTCTTTCAGTCCAATTTTTCTCTGTTTCCCCAAGTTACTGCCAAATGCTGTGTAGCTTTCCCAGTATGCTACATGACCAGCCTCTAAGCCTCTGCTTTGAATTAAGTTTCATTATATTAGGGCTTCCACATAATGATAATTAAAGCATTTTTCTATTTACTAAAGGATAGAATAGAAACCATTCAGTAGATCTTTCCCAAGAAGTTAACTGACATTAAACCTCCCAAGTGATATCAATCCTCCACTTCGATTTTAAATGTGAAATCACTTAAATTTTTAGATGTGGGAACAGTTAGGAGGCTGAGAGGAACTAAATACAGGTTCCAGAATGGAAGTGGTGGATAATTAGGTTGGTGGCTCCACACATTAGCTCAGAAGCTCCTGAGATGAAAAGTAGGACTCTAGTGGTGACATAGAGGCATCAGTTCAGTTCAGGCACTCTGTCATGTTCAACCGCGGTCACAACTATTTGTGACCCCATGGATTGCAGCATGCCAGGCTTCCCTATCCATTACCAACTCTCGGAGCTTGCTCAAACTCATGTCCATTGGGTCGGTAATGCCATCTAATCATCTCATCCTCTGTCGTCCCGTTCTCCTCCTGCCTTCAATCTTTCACAGAATCAGAGTCTTTTCCAGTGAGTCAGTTGTTTGCATCAGGTGGCCAAAGTATTGGAGTTTGAGCTTCGGCATCAGCCCTTTCAATGAATATTCAGGACTGATTTCCTTTAGGATTGATTGGTTTGATATCCTTGGAGTCCAAGGGACTCTCAAGAGTCTTTGCCAACACCACAGTTCAAAAGCCTCAATTCTTCCACGTTCAGTTATTAGCCAAGTAAATACTTACCATTCATTCAAAGATCTAATTAAAAATTTCTTTTATATAACTTAGCTTCTTTTTTACAAAAATATTTCCATCTCCTACTATTTCACAGCTGCATTCATTGTTGTTTAGTCACTAAGTCATGTCCAACTCTTTCGTGACCCCGTTAACTATAGCCCACCAGGTTCTTCTGTCCATGGAATTTCCCAGGCAAGAGTACTGGTGTGGGTTGCCATTTCCTTTTCCAGAAGATCTTCCTGACCCAGGAATCAAACCTGCATCTCTTGCATTGACAGGCAGGTTCGTGACCACTGAGTCGCAGGGGAAGCCCAGTGTGACTTATGTTCTAGAGCCCTTCATGGTTCAGCCTATAGAAGGCTACAGTTTACCTGAGACCACATTCATGCATGTTCAGGCATGTCAATAGCTGTATTCTTTGCAATTAAAAAATATCTACCTTCCATTTCTTCTCTGGTTCCAAGAGAAGAATTTCTGTTTTACCTATCCATTGAATTAAAACAATTTTTTTAACAGTTGATGTTTAAAATTTTGATTTTTAAGAAATTTACTTGGTCATTTTTGGTAATATCTTGTTGGCTTTTTTTTCCTGTGATGTGTATATTTTATTGCTTTATTATCTTATTTTATATATTTCATCTCATTTTATATTTGTTATCCAGGAGTTAACAATATCTGAAGTACTTTATATATGCTATTTGTTATTTTTGATGACTCTCATTCAGAGTGGCATGTTTTCTTGTATATTTAGTAATCTTTGATTGTGACCTCATTTTTGGTTGATCATCTGTCAAATTTTATCAGAAGAGAATTTTTGTTCATTTCTCTAGGGAGCCAGGAATACTGGTGATCCCTTTAGTGACTTGGCTTCGTGACGAGTCTCAAGTTTAGCTTCTCCAGCTTGTACATGGTTTAATTTTCTCCTTCTAGAACATAAATATCATGAAGACAAGGAACTAATCTAACTGGTTTGTCATGTCTTTTTCATTGTCTCTTACATAGTAGGTATTACAAAAGTATTTGCTGAAAAATTATTGAGTAGCTCAGATTTTGCTCCCCTCTGCCACCCCCTGCCTTTTTAATACTGGAATGTATACAGAAAGCAGAATTGAAGTGATGATAAATCCGCAGTTAAAAGGTGTGTGAGTATGAATCCATATTCAATCACTTTAAAAGTCAATAATGAATAGAAAACACCAATAATGCACATTAACTTTCCTTCTATTAGAAGTTGAAAGAGTATTTTTGGCAAGAGTCATATAGTAACATCTTTTTTCAAACACAGACTGGAATGTGTTTCTTCCCATTGGTCTATATAAAACTGCTATTTATAGTTTCAACCAATAGATTATACTTTAGTTTCTGACTTTAAAAAGTGGCACTTAACATTTCTCTTAGAATTCTTGCATCTCACAGTTTGCTTTTATGATGATTTCAAAAGTATTCTCAGTTATCTTCGATGAGGAATTTGTTAGGCTGTTTAGGTTACAAACAGGAATTTGGTTCCTGTGTGGTTGGAAGAATTAGTTTTAGACTTGTAAGATTATAGGAATAGATTATAGAATGATGTGTTTGACCCTAAGAGGCATTTTAATCATAACTCCAAAACATAAGCAAATCATATATATTTTAAAATGCAAATTGATATTTAAGCTGAAGAAGACTAAAGTAAAATTCATAGAGAAACCTTTTTTTTTTTTTTTTTTTCAAACTTTAAACTTTTTATTTTGTATTGGGGTATAGCCGATTAACAATGTTGTTGTAGTTTCAGGTGAAGAGCAAAGGGACTCAGCCCTACATACACATTCTCCCCCAAAGTCCCCTCCCATCCAGGCTGCCACGTAACACTGGGCAGAGTTCCATGTGCTATACAATAGGTCCTTGTTGGGAGAAATCTTTCTTTAGCCAAAAATAATCTTTGATAATAAACTTAACATTTTCCAAACTGCCAATCAATCAGGTACTAAGGACTAGTGTGTGCCTAACAGTTTTATGTAAGTTACCTTATTCCAGACTTAGAGTTAAATATAGGAGTGTATTTTATAAGCATCTGTGTGGTCTATTGTAAGTATCCTAGGGACAAGAGTAAGCTCTGTTCATTATTAGGCTTTTGCATTGTACCTGTAATTCTGGAGTGAGGTTATAAAGGATGAGAGCTATGTGGCAGTTAGAGAAAAAGGTTGGCCATCAATTACAATACAAGTAGAACCTCACACAATTCTGGAACCTCCGTATCTAACTAGTATGGAGTCTGATATAATATATGCTCTGCAATATACTTCCAGGAAAAATTCAAAAAGACAATCCAAGTTTCTCATTTTAAGGACCTGAAAATCAGCCAGAAAGGCAGGAAACACATACAAGAAAACCATTCAGTGGCAACACAAAGCTGTGTCTTCAGTAAAAATAGGTGGTTCCGAAAACACAAGTTGAGAGAACGAAGAGATCCATGTGAGTTGAGGTAGCTGGAGAGCTTTTCATGAGGAGGCAGTGTATGAATTAACTGTGGTGAGGAGGAGGGCATTTGGGAAGAGCAATAGGAATGAGCCATGAGGAAGAGGGAGAGTGGATATTACGGTATGGAGAAACAGGGGATGCTGTTCTGTCTAACAAAGCATTTGCTTAGAGGAGTAGCTAGAGATGGTGCTGGAGAGGTACAGACTGTGGAAGGCCTCACAATCTTCATAGACCTTAAGCTCCATATAGACATGGAAAACATCTATCTTGTTCATCATCATGTCTGATACTTACCAAGGCAAAAGGAGAAGAGGGTGGCAGAGGATGAGATGGTTAGATAGCATTACCAATTCAATGATCACGAACTTGAGCAAACTCCGGGAGATAGTGGAGGACAGGGAAGCCTGGCATGCTGCAGTCCATGGGGTCACAAAGAATTGGACACGACTTGGTGACTGAGCAACAACCTGATCCATGCGATACTGGGGACAGTCCGGTACCAACAACAACCTACCATAGAGACTGGTATATAGTTTATGTTCAATAAGATTTTGTTGAATGGATTAACTGTGTGGATGAAGATAGTCTGAAAATGTTGAGGCTTTATCTGAAGATTGGAGAAGGCACTGGCACCCCACTCCAGTACTCTTGCCTGGAAAATCCCATGGATGGAGGAGCCTGGTAGGCTATAGTCCATGGGGTCGCGAAGAGTCTGACACGACTGAGCGAAATCACTTTCCCTTTTCCCTTTCAGGCAATGGAGAAGGAAATGGCAACCCACTCCAGCGTTCTTGCCTGGAGAATCCCAGGGAGAGGGGAGCCTGGTGGGCTGCCATCTATGGGGTCGCACAGATTTGGACATGACTGAAGTGACTTAGCAGCAGCAGTATCTGAAGATTGGTGGGGATTCACTGGAAATTTTGAAGTATGAAGATGTCATACTGTAAATAGTGTTTTAGGAAATCTGTTCTCAAGGCAATAAGCGAAACAAACTGAAGTGGGTGGAGGCTGGATGTTGGGACAGCAGTGGCTTTCATGGAATCTCCTTTGGGTGGGAAGGGTTCACAGTAGACTGAGGATGCTGGGAAAGGAGTTGTTTTGAAACTGAGGCAACTGAATTGTGGTTTATTGGCAAATTCGCCTTCTAGAAGATAGTGAAAGGAATGTTGTCAAGATGGATAAGTAATAGATTAATTTTTGCAGCTGGTAGCTGAACTTGGGAATTTCTACTCTCATGACTTATCTTTTTCCTACTATTTCTCTCCCCACATGGTTATTTGCTTGGTTAATTTTGGTTATTTTTTTCATTGATGCTTAATTATCCATCAATCATTTTTTTCTGTAGAGATATTTTGTTCAACTATTCTCGGAACATTTCTGAATTATCAGACCTATTACACAATTCCTATTATGGGATAGGTTTGGGAAGTGTCTCCATAGAAAATACCTAGAATATCTTTTGTGAGAGCTTACCCAGGAAGAGAGAGATAAGGGAGTGAGTGTGAATTCCTGAAACTTGGAATTCTTTCATCAGTCTTAGAGGTTTAATTAATAAGCTGCTGGGCCCATTCTCCTCAAGGCTTAGAAAGCCACTTCTTCAGTTCAAAACTTCTGGATCTGGTGGCTGTTGTAAGGCTGCTTACCAATATCAAGCTCTCTAGTCGATAAACCTCCAGGTAGTAGGATATCTTTCTTTTATTATTTATTTTTTCAGTTTTACTCTGATAAATAGAAAAAGTGCATTTGTTTCACCCTACTCTCCAGCCCTTAGCGACTAAAACAGCCCAGCCCAGGCCAGCCCTGACACTTCAGAGTTGACACAATAAAGCAGATGTGTTTAGATGTGTTTGGTAAAGCAGATGTTTAGTACAGATCTTCCTTGAGTGTCAGTTGACTCAAGCCCTTGCGCTAGGTCAGCCCGTCTCTCAAGGGTCCCAGGAAGAAAAAGTCCGCCCATCCCACGCCGACTTCTAAGGGGCTCACTGATGGCTAATTTTGCTTTGACTAGCGGGCGACCGCCCAAGGCCTTACTCCTACCGAGGGCCAAGCCCCTCTGGCTACCGTGGTCTTCCCCTCCGGTCCGGGGCATCACTTAGCGGAGGGAACAGAGCAGCTCTTTGCTGATTGCTTTCTCAAAGACCGAAGCGGGAGGCTGGAAGGGCACTGGAAGAGCAACACTGCTATTATTACCACTATTATTTTCCTAAGGGCTCGGGGCGGGGAGGGGAGCCGCAGCCCCCTCCGCACGCCGCCGCACCTCGCTCGCTCGGGGACAAAAGCTCGGGCTGGCGGCGCAGCGGGGCGGGCGGCGCGTCCCCGCGGCCGCTGGACCCGGCGGGCCGGGCGGGCCGGGGAGGCGGGGAGGCGGGCCCCGCCCAGCTCGGCCGCGGGCTGTCAGCGCTGCCGCGCCCCGCGGGTCCCCGCGCCCGCCGCGTCCCCGCCCGCCGGCCGCGCGGCGCCCAGGTGTCCTGCGGGAGGCGTCCCCGCGCGGCCAGCCGCCTCCCCTCGCGAGCGGCCGCGGGTGCGCCTCGTGCGTCTCGGAGAAATTTTTCTCCCCACGCCCTGCAGGCTGTGTCCGCCGCCCTCCCGGCTCCGGCTCCTGCTGCTTGAACCATGTCCGCCAGGGGTGAGTGGGGGACCAGGTGGGCGCCGTCCACGGACCCCCCGCCTTCCCTCCAACCGGGCCCGGCAGGTGCAGGAGGGCTGCGGGCTGCGAGAGCCGCGCCGGCCCCAACCCGGCCTGAAACTTTGGCTTCGGATCCCTGGGCTCTGGGCTGCGGGCGATTGGGGAGGGGGGCAGATTTTGGGGAGGGGGAGAGTGAAGCGGGGGTGGAAGGAAGCCCTCGCCCTTGACCTTGATCCGCGGATGTGGGCGAAGCCTGAGGGCCAAGGTCGGTGTCCGGCTCACCTGTACCAGCTGCAAGTCTGGGCTGGGAGGGCTTGGGGGATGGGCTCGCCGCTGTCCGCAGCGGCCTGGAGGGCTGGCCCGGAGGGAGGAAGAGGCTTTTTTTTTTTTTTTTTCCTCCTTTCTTGTTACCATTTTGCAGCTTGATTATGGAAGGAATCCAGGGCTTGATGCAGTAAGATTTAAAGCTGCAGTGCTTACACCCTATTAAAAAAAAGTAAATTCCCTACCTGTGCTCCTCTGTGCATGCATCTCCCCTCACCCCCAGGGAGTTTCTTCCTGGAGTGAAACGATTACGGCAGGTGAAACTGGGCGAAAGAAGAAAAAAAAAAAAAAAAAAAAAATCAGAATTGCTTTTCAGGTGAGAGTGAAGGGAATGTATTCCTTCCTTACCATCTGGAGCCAGTGGTGATGCTGAGAGAGTGGGTTAGTCATAGCTCAGTGGCTGCTACTATGAGTGAAATATTAAAGAGATCAAGTCATTGTGCAGCTTGCCAGCAATGAAAACCAAGTGACTCGGTCGCTTTGCCATAAGCCTTTAAGGAAAATATTGATTATGTTTAGAAAGTATATTTGCAAAGCAAGAATTATCACCCCTTTTGATACCCTGAAGCTTTAAGAGGAGTTGCAGAGTAATTTTTTTTTTTTTTTTGACACTGAAGGGTTAACCCTGCTTTTTGAGGAGAGTTTAGGTGTTTAATAACATGTGTTGCTTAATTCAGTGCTGCTTTTCAAGGTTCATTCTGGGGCATATAATGTATAAAATAAATTCTATCCAGGATGTTTAA
Organism: Dama dama; assembly: GCF_033118175.1. Classification (NCBI taxonomy): domain Eukaryota; kingdom Metazoa; phylum Chordata; class Mammalia; order Artiodactyla; family Cervidae; genus Dama; species Dama dama. Next base: position 81,046,287 of record NC_083695.1, on the reverse strand, counting down.
ACTCCTTTTTGAACACACTGATCTTTGCTGGTCTGGCAATCTGGTTGGTTGGTTCCTTACCTGGAAATGTGGTGGTACCAGCTGGGTGGAGTGATAGAATTTAAATTTGTAGATTTCAGGCTACAGAGGTGATATGGGACCCTGAGAAATTATCTGCCTAGTGATGTCGAAAAATTTGTGTGTGTTAGAGAAAGAAAAAAGAGGGTGGAGCAAATATGATTATTGGGGACTGGGTGTATGCGGGATCTTCAAAGTGATTCCAGCTGTATGATCACTGAACTGTGTTCTAAGACAGAAGCTTTTGGTCCTGAGTTCTATCCTAAGTACAAGGAAGATGTGATTAGTTCTCATAGGTTGTAAAACTCTCTGTGATCAAAGCCCATCTCTGATGCAGTTTGCACCACGTAGAGCCCTTAGTACACAAAACATTGCACACCATAAGAGCCAAGTCACTACCGCAAACCTTGGTATGTCCTAGAAAGAGCATCAAGTTCATTAGGTAACCACCCCCCCACCCCCACCCCGCAGTTTCACCTTGTCTCTGGTCCCATCTGTTACAAGCTCTCTGTGGTTTATCTGAAAATATAAAATGAAGATGGCCTCAGTGATTTCAGAGGCTAGAGCTCTGGCTTGAGTCCTGGTTCATGATTTTGTTTTTGAACCTGGTTTCAAACATGATGATCTGGAGTTGGACACAAATCTTTCACTCAATAGTCTTGTTTCTGCTTCAAACTCCATGTTGATTATCTTGTACTTAACAGTTTGAAGTCTGACTCATATTGCAGGGGGAGGAAAAAACATGATAAGTACTAGTAACTGAATCCTTAGTATGTGTCAGGTGCTTCACAAGTATTTTATCAGTTAATCCTCACAAACAGTGAATCAAGAGATACTGTTATTACCTCTCCGTTTCAAGGTGAAATGAACTGAGGTTTTGAGAGATTGTGTAACTTGCCTGAGCTCAAACGGTTGGTTGATGGAGGATCCTGTTTTCTACCCAGATCTGTCTGACTTCTGATTAGTAGAAGGTCTAGTATAGTAGCTACTGAATTAAGCTCATGTGGAAAAATGTCTGTTTACCATTTATTTTTTATGAAAGATATTTTCAGAACTGAACTTCACTATGCTTTTGTAATTCAGTATCTACTCTCATTTCGAATCCTGAAAGTAGAGATAAACTTTTATGGTTTTGTTATGTCCACTTAAATATCTAACTTATCATTAGGAAGGTCTTTAGATAGTGGGAAAGATAAATCTTATTAATTTAAAAAATATATTAGCTTATTTCTAATATCGAGACTTATAGGTTATGGTAAGGGTAGAAATTTTTTTTTTAATTGAAAACACTGAAACTGATTGAACCTAAAAATAAGTAATTTTATTAAAATATTTTTGAGTGAAAATATTTTAAATTCATTTTCTCTTTAAGATATAAGGTGAGTACTAAAATTTGATTCATTAATTTAAACTAGCAAAAGATAGTCTTAAATTCCATGGAAGGCCAGCTAAGACATTCCCCATCATGTGGTCTTTTAGAATATTATCATCAAAAACTTTTAACTTGGTGTCATATTTTTGCTACTAGAGACCAAAAATGGAGCTATCATATCTTCATTTTTGAATTGACAAACTGGAGAAAATTGTAGCACTTAGAATAGTGTTTCTGAACTTGGGTAGAATCATCCAGGTAACCTTTTTAAAAGTGTGGATTCTCGGGCCTCATTCCAGGTCTAATGGCTTGTAAAGTCTAGAGGTAGAGCCCAAACATCCATAAACTATGTGAAAAGCTCTCCAGGTAATTCTTAAAATCATTAGATTAGAACCGGATCAAAGAATCATCTGGAGTATTGTTAAACATGCTGTTACCAGGGTTCTGCTTCAGATCCACTGAATTGGAATATTCAGATACAGGCCTGGAAATCTGAATTTTTTAACAAACTTCAGTTGATTCTTTTTTTTTTTTTTTCAGACTTCAAAAACAAAATTTATTCACAGAATATATTAAAAAGTTTGACAAAAAACAAGACTACAAAAGCCCCACAGTCTTATGCATCTCAACATCATCACAGTCAGCAACTGAAAAGTCTCCAGTATTCAGCTTGTTTTTTAAGATTAAAAAAATTTAAAAAAGAAAAGTCTTTGTCAATCACAGCATTTCATTCTGAGTTAAATTGCTGAAAACTGATGACCATGTCACTTTGGTATTTCATAGAGTAATGTTCTTCATGGAGATTTACTGACACTGAAATATCTCAAAGTGTATTTATTTATGAAGGTTAATTCACAATAGTCTTACCAAGGTAAGCTATTTTATTTTATTTTATTTTTTTTTTTTGTTGTTTTTTTTTTTTATTTTTTATTTTTTTTATTTTTTTTTTAATTTTTTTTTTTATTATTATAATTATTTTTTTCCAGTGGGTTTTGTCATACATTGATATGAATCAGCCATGGATTTACATGTATTCCCAATCCCGATCCCCCCTCCCACCTCCCTCTCCACCCGATTCCTCTGGGTCTTCCCAGTGCACCAGGCCGGAGCACTTGTCTCGTGCATCCCTCCTGGGCTGGTGATCTGTTTCACCATAGATAGTATACATGCTGTTCTTTTGAAATATCCCACCCTCACATTCTCCCACAAAGTTCAAAAGTCTGTTCTGTATTTCTGTGTCTCTTTTTCTGTTTTGCATATAGGGTTATCGTTATCACCTTTCTAAATTCCATATACATGTGTCAGTATGCTGTAATGTTCTTTATCTTTCTGGCTTACTTCACTCTGTATAATGGGCTCCAGCTTCATCCATCTCATTAGGACTGGTTCAAATGAATTCTTTTTAATGGCTGAGTAATATTCCATGGTGTATATGTACCACAGCTTCCTTATCCATTCATCTGCTGATGGGCATCTAGGTTGCTTCCATGTCCTGGCTATTATAAACAGTGCTGCGATGAACATTGGGGTGCATGTGTCTCTTTCAGATCTGGTTTCCTCAGTGTGTATGCCCAGAAGTGGGATTGCTGGGTCATATGGCAGTTCTATGTCCAGTTTTTTAAGAAATCTCCACACTGTTTTCCATAGCGGCTGTACTAGTTTGCATTCCCACCAACAGTGTAAGAGGGTTCCCTTTTCTCCACACCCTCTCCAGCATTTATTGCTTGTAGACTTTTGGATAGCAGCCATCCTGGCTGGCGTGTAATGGTACCTCATTGTGGTTTTGATTTGCATTTCTCTAATAATGAGTGAGGTTGAGCATCTTTTCATGTGTTTGTTAGCCATCTGTATGTCTTCTTTAGAGAAGTGTCTGTTTAGTTCTTTGGCCCATTTTTTGATTGGGTCATTTATTTTTCTGAAATTGAGCTGCAGGAGTTGCTTGTATATTTTTGAGATTAATCCTTTGTCTGTTTCTTCATTTGCTATTATTTTCTCCCAATCTGAGGGCTGTCTTTTCACCTTACTTATAGTTTCCTTTGTAGTGCAAAAGCTTTTAAGTTTCATTAGGTCCCATTTGTTTAGTTTTCAAGGTAAGCTATTTTAAAACAAATTAAATCACTACTACAAACTTGTAAAGACTAAAATGCAAATTACAGAATATGAAACTCTGAGGACATAGAACAAATTTAAAATAATTAATTATAGAAAAGTTGCAACTTTTTATTAGAAATGGAGGGGGGAGGAAGAGAGTTGGCTCTGGAGACCTTGGTACCCCATGTGCAACAGCAAATCACCACCCGGTCAGGACGCTGGTCAGGCCGTGTGACCTTTCACAGCCAGAAAGAGGCTGGCCCAGAGGTTTGTCTGGGGCCTTTTCCCATCAGTCAAACCGCACTTTGTTCAGTGAGGGTTAGAGGATCCCAGAACGTATTCTACATTCTCTGAGTATTTGCTTTGGAGGGTTTCAAGTTCAAAGATCAAATTTTGTGGAGTTTTGTAACGATCAGTACTCTCACCGTTTGGTCAAATGAACTACAGATGCACAGACCTCTCTTATCTGGACTCCAGTCCAAACTTGAAATGGGCTGAGTAGACAACGTAACATTCTGCAGAAGGCTGACGGAACCTGCAACTCCCATCTCTACACCCTCGGAATCTTTCTTTGATCGCTGAATCGGGTATTCGTACTTCCAGAGGTGCAGGCTGCCGGCGCCCCCTGCTGTCAGGAAGACCTCCCGGTTCTGGGGCAGGTGTCGGACCTGCCACACAGTAGATTTATGAGCCTTTTCTGAAACAGAAGCAAAACCTTTGGTTGGATGCTGTGTTCTCATGTCAAAAACATGAAACTTTCCTTCCAGAGATGTAGCTACTAACTTATTCATACTTATGTCTTTTCTGTCCAACTCCAAGCTACACACCCCATTTTTTATATTTGTCTCCCACCGTAAGGACATATTTCTGAGATCAAACAGCTTGATGTCTCCGTTGTCGTAGCCGGCACACACGACACGTTCCTCTTGATTATAAGCGTTGCCAAATGCCACAGTCCAACAGTCTCTCTTGTTTTCTCCTTGTACAGGTTCCATATTAGCAACAGGATCATCTTTCTGCCTTGGGTCCCACACCTTTACAGTTCCATATATGAAGGTTTCCAGCAAAATCTCCAGTGGCTAGATATCTCTGCTGTAAAGATGTTGCGCCAAATGTTCCACATTTAATGGGTTTGGCCTTTTCAATAGTCAAACACCGTGTAATTGAGGCCCTTCTGGATATGGGAGATGATCTGAGGCTTCTCGAAGGCCGACATGGTCCAGCCGAGAGATTTCGCCTCCGCCAAGCGGGACACAGCCGACAAACCCTGAGAAACTAACCTGGAAACCAGAGTCCAAACGTTAAGGCTAGTTTGTCCCAAACTTCAGTTGATTCTTATGTACCAGCCAACTTGGGGGCTATTGAATTGAAGCTTGTTCCTTTTAACTCAGGGTTTTGTATCATCCAGTAAGTTTTGAAAAAAAACTGTTTTTGAGTTATAAAAGTAATATAAAATTATCACTATATTAGTATAATCAAGATATATCAATGTATGAATGGATATATTAAATATTTAAATTATAAAGTATTTTAGTAAAATTTTCAAGCAGAACTATATTAAGTTAATAATGAAAATTCACTATTTTTACTCCCTATAAAATCCTCAGAATTATGCATGGCTATCATTGCCTCTTGGGTATCCTTTCTGGCATTTTCTATCTGATTAGATTTTGGTTTAGTTCAATAAATATGAAATACTTATTCAGTATAAGACACATGGCAGACAACAGGCACTATACACAGAAGAGATTGCTCATGAGCCTATTAGTTTTGCAGAAGCTTTAGTCTTGAGAAAATAGATACAAGTGTGTGAGGAAGAGTCCATAGCACTGCCAGAGAAGTAACTCACAGTATGTATGCTCTAGCAATGTTAGATCAGTCTTGCTATCTCTGTTTTCAGAACTTAAATAAAACCAGGAGCAACCTGGATGCTCACTCATCAGAGAATGAATGACTAAACCATGGTTCATCTATACTGTAGACTGTTATGCAACTGTTAGAAAGAGTGAGTTAGATCCATTTGTGTTGGTCTGAAGTGATGCTTATAATACATTATAAGTGAAAAGAGCAGTTTTATGATTATATATATATATATATATATATATATATAACTATATAATGAATGATCTCAGTTCTATATTTTGTGAAAAATCTCTAACTATGCATATGAGTGTGTGCCAGGAGCATAGAGAAAATCATAGAGCAGTATACACCAAGCATTTAACAGTGGTTTAAAAAAGTCAAGGATAAGGAGGGGAGATAGTTGGCTTTCCTTTGAACACATCTTTGTGTTGTTTGATAACAAGTAGATATAACTTTAAAAGATTGAGTTGTTGTTCAGTTGCCAAGTCATGGCCTACTCTTTGCAACCCCATGGACCTCAGCATGCCAGGCTTCCTTGTCCATCACCAGCTCTCAGAGTGCTCAAACTCATGTTTATTGAGTCAGTGATGCTATCTAATCATCTCATCCTCTGTCACCCCCTTCTCCTCTTGCCCTCAATCTTTCCCAGCATTGAGAGGAAAGTCAAATAAATAAAAAATGTTCATTTCATTTATTCATTCATTTATTCAAGTCAAGGATGTAGATCTGCTTTCATTTATTCAACAAACAGATGTTATGTGCCAGCAATCAGTGACTAGGACACAGCATGTTCCCTCAAGGAGCTCACAGTTCTGTGGGGGAGACAAATACATACACACTATTTATAAAAGGATGTGCTGAGCATGAGAGAGAGAGAAAGTGGGCTGGAGAGAGAGTTCTGATGATAACAAAGGAGTGACATCAAACGTAGCCATGGAGAGTGAGGACCATGAAATCAGGTGAGGCTTCCTGAAGAAAGCAGGGATCTTTCTTGGAGAATGGCTATAACCAGATGAAAAAGGATGGGGTGGAGGGAAAGTCTTTCCAGAGAGGCTCAAGCGTGAAGGAAACAGTTCTATGTGTATCAACCTGGAAAGCACATAGGTGCAGGATGGCATGCTTGCTAGGGAGAGGGGAGCCAGGTCTCAGTTGAGTGAGGAGATGCGGTGCACTTTTTGGAAAGGTTAAGGAGGTAGACGTTTTCGTTTACACAAGTGTGGTTCCAGGGAGCACAGTGGAAGGAAGTCAGTAGTGGATGAAGGGTATACAGGAGGAGGGAAGAAGCACGGGGCAGGGGGAGTGAGGGGAAGAGGAAATAAGGGAGGCTGAGTCCTCTGTCCTGTCCACGACTGTGACTGCAGGAATGAGAGAGATGGTTGGGCATGGTTGGCCTCAAATGTCTTAATTTGGGCATGAACAGCTCTGGCTGCAGAGTGAGCTGAGACCAGGCAGCCCCGGCTGAAAGGCAGAGAGGAGGTCAGGGCTGCTCACTCCAGTATTCTTGCCTGGGAAATCCCATGGACAGAGGAGCCTGGCGGGCTACAGTCCATGGGGTTGCAAAGAGTCAGGCATGACTGAGTATGCATGCTAGCCAAGCCCTCTGCTGGACAGTGGCTCTTCCATAGGCCTGGGGCACGGTGGGACTCCAGGAATCAGAGCTGTGCTCATCTTTGCTGATGTCTTCTTCAGCTTCCAGGCTACAGTAGGCTCAACAAACATGAATCTGCTAATCCATAAAGTGGAGACGTCCATTGCATTTCTTATTTCTCTTACTTCTTCCTCTAACTCTCTCTCTGTTATACCTCTAGTTGCATCACTCTACCTTTATCACTTTCTTTCATGGTGATGTTGCAATGATTAATGCACTAAGAGGGCTTGTTTGGTGTTATAGGGGAGCTGTTTTTCTGGCCTGAATTAGCTAGAGCTTTCCCTTTCTTTGAGTTCCAGAACTCTCAAGCAATTTATCAGACTGAAATAAAAGGACAATATATTTGAAATCCATGGTTAGCCATTATAAATTTTGATATTAAAAAAAACAATACACTACACTTCTGGAAGTCATTTTCTGCACTTAAAATAAATGAGTTCCAATTAAATAAATAGATTTTTTTTTTTTTACATGAGAAGATAAGCTTTGTTTTTGAAAATTACTTTTTTGGCTGCACTGGGTCTTCATTGCTGCACATGGGCTTTCTCTAGTTGCAGTGAGCAGGGACTACTCTCTAGTTGCCGTGTGTGGGCCTCTCATTGCGGTGGCTTCTCTTTGTTGTTGGAGCATGGGTTCTAGGATGCATGGGGTTCAGCTGTGGCTGTGGGCTCAGTAGTTGCAGCTCAAGGGCTCTCGAGCACAGGTTCAGTAGTTGTGGCACATGGGCGGGCTTAGTTGCTCCACAGCATGTGGCATCTTCCAGGACCAGGCAGTATTATTAAGTGACCCTGTTTTTACATGCACATTACTAGTTCCCTCAGTTCTAGAGAGGAACAAAACAGCACTAATTCTGAGTGCCCTTTAAAATGGAAGATGAAGTTTTGTAAAATTTATGAAATAATCTCTTTGAGATGGTAAATTAGTCTTCATCATCTTTTATGGGAGAAATATTTCTTTTTTTATGAGCCTGTGGATTCACGTTCTTCTCTAACTTAATCCACCGTTAGTGTCTATTAGCATAGGTAGTACTGATCATTCGATACAACTAGGCATTTTGTTGCTCCATTCACAAGGGACTACTTTTTAAATCCTGAATTGTGTGGTGCCATTATCTGCTTAATCCCTGGTTTCTGATTGTTCAGTAGCCAAATGAAAAAGAATGTGAGTGATCAATATTTCACCCTGGTAAAGCAGCAGTCTCTAGGAATATCCATCCATCCACCCACCCACCCATCCATCCATCCATCCATCCATCCCATAGACATTTATTGAGCCTCCTTAGAGTTGATAATAAACATCATCAAATGAACAGCTGTATGTCTATATTTATTAAATTTTATGATGTCACTAGGAGTTGACATGTTGCCTACATTGTCCTAGTGTGGTGGGGTTGTTGGTGGGGTTGTTCTCTCTCTAAATGTGTAGCACTAGCCACCTATAACAGCTCATGCCAAAAAGAAGCTATTTTCTTCATTTTCCCTGCGGATTTCTCGACGTGTTTTGAAGCTTTGTGGTCCCGACCTGCAGCCCATCTTGGTGAAAGTGTGGCAGGGTTGAGAATGTCCCTATGACTCTACCCCGTGGATAGAGCCACCCCTTTGTTTCCCTTAGCTTCTCCTGGGGCCCTTCCAATTTTAGCCCATGTTTCCTCCCCTACAAGTTAGGGAATGCTCTTTGCTGCCTTAGTAAATACCTCATGATTTAGAGCACAAACATCATCATTCTGTCACAGACAGCAGCCGGAGGAGAAAACCAATTTGCTTACAAACTGGAGAGGAAATGGCTGTGGAGTAAAGAGTGGGGGAGTGGGAGGGGGAGATGGAGAAGGAGGGAAGGAGATAAAGGGAGAGAGAACATGAGAGCAATAGGGGATGGATATAGATTAAACAAGACTATTAAAAACTGAAAATAGAGATATCAGATTTGAGTATAACAGATATTTGCTAGTGTCAGTTGAATTATCACATTTTTCTTTATTGAAAATGAAGTAGAAACTAGTGGAGTTGAAATTTGTGTTAGATATATACAGGATTCCACAATTAAGAAAATACATACTTTTTTTCCTCTCCCTTCCCCCAAGAACAGAAATGCCAGCTATTTATCTGAACATTTCTTGGCAGCAAGCAAGAGGCAGTGTGATGGGTTAACTCATGCTCATTCAACCTTCTCCACTGATATTTAATCAGTTAATGTTTATTGAACCTCTTTTCTAGAGCAGCCAGATTTATTCTAAATCTATTCCTGAACTGATGATGCTAATAAATTAATGAATTCATTTAACAAATATTTATTGAGCACTCTGGAGTGAGGACTGTCATGATTTTGAGGGAGAGAAATATTACAAGGTGTTAGAATTTGTGATTGAATGAGGTTGGAACAAATAAGGCTGATCGATATTTGTTGCTAACGGTTGGTCTAATGTATGTGTATCACATAAGTTATCATCCAAATGGGATACTCCTGTCTAAGAGAAATTCTAAACCTGATGGAATACTGGGACAACAGGTATAGAGTGGGGCTATCTCCTGCAAATTGGGACTGTGCCCTTCCTAACTAGTAAAGTTTCCAGCCAGTATGCGTTTTGGTGTCAGCATATTCCTCAGTCTCAAAGGATAGAATTTTTGTCAGTTTCTGATTATCTGTATATAGTGTTAGCTATGTTGTATATTACCTACATGAAAATTTAACTTGAGTCCTAGACTGGTCATCTCCTCCCCATCATTCCAGCACATTTCTGAGCAGTTTTCTCTCATGGGAAGTTGGTATGCTCAGGTATAATTACCATTGTTCTAGTCACTCAGTGGTGTCCGACTGTCTGTGACCCCATGGACTGTAGCCCACCAGACTCCTTTGTCCATGGGGATTCTTCAGACAAGAATACTGGAGTGGGTTGCCATGCCCTTTTCCAGGGAATCTTCCCAACCCAGGTCTCCTGCATTGCAGGTGGATTCTTTACCATCTGAGCCACCAGGGAAGCCCAAGAATACTGGAGTGCGTAGCCTGTCCCTTCTCCAGTGGAACTTCCTGACCCAGGAATCAAACCAGGGTCTCTTGCATTGCAGGTGGATTGTTTACCAGCTGAGCTACCAGGGAAGTCCATAATTACCATTATAGACTAACAATAACATTTGATATGAAGTTAAACCCAAATGAATTTTTAGAAATTTTTGGAGTAATTCACACGATAGTTTTCTTCTACTGAGATAAATTATCTAGAGAAGGAAAAGTTTAGTGCCTTTCGTCCTCTATAGTCATTTAAAATTGAGTGGCTCTGGGGACTTCCCTGGTTGGTTCAGTGGTTGAGCCTTCACCTTCCAATGCAGGGGGTGCAGGTTCGATCCCTGATTGGGAAGCTAAGATCCCACATGCCTCATGGCCAAAAACCAAAGCATAAAACGGAAGAAATATTGTAACAATTTCAATTAAAAACTTTAAAAATGGTTCACGTAAAAAATAATCTTTAAAAAATAGTAACATTAGTGGCTCTGTTTCTTTAGTTAGTGCAATCTCAAAGCATCTTTAAAATCTGTAGTCAAGTCTACCTGTGGTTGTTCTTGGACTCACTACCTATTTGATGGCTCTCAGTCAATGTATTTAAGGTCTGTTTCCCCAGTACATTCTATTATTTTATTGGAAAATTTATCTAATATGTATTTTCCAGTATAAAGAAATTATCTGTATTTTGTTTTATAATTACTGGGTGGGCAAGTTCTTATTTAGTAGATGTACCCATGAAATCTTTTGTATTATTCAGTTCTACATTAGGATACAAATGGAAGCAGAAAATTGTGGGTCAAGCACCTCCAAATTACTTGCTGATTGATTAGAGGTCATATGATTTTTGGTTCTTTGTTAGAAAATTTCTTCTTTAGGCCTGCATGAGGAAGAGCTCTACATGCATAATTATTGTCATCACATCTTAATAAATCAAAGTGATTTATTCTGTGCTGTGTCTTCTTTTTGCCAGCTCTTTAACTTTATTGCATATGAGAATAATATTTGATGGTATATATGTAATCACATTGGAGTGAATTTATAGATAGTTTTTCCTAAAGAAAATACCCTCTAATACATTTTGCTTAAACCATGTCTAAGGTCTTTACCCATGCTTTTCTTTCTCAACTTATTGAGAATTCATTAAAAAAAACACATCCACAACAGGGTAGCCGTCAGAGAACTGACTGGTAACAATGAAGGGAAATGAGGACAATGAAGTAAACAGCTATTTCTGGCTTTTAGCTCCAAATAGGAATGAACAGAAGGAGCGGAGTCCCAGAGTCTGGGGAGAGGAGGGTGGGGAGGAAAGCCATCATTTTAAAAAGTTCAAAAAATGGAGAAAAGAAGTTTAGGTTGGCAGTCTCTAATGGCTTCTAGGGAGAGTTTTTGTTGTTGTTGTTGTTCTTGTTCCGTGTAGAACAAGGGAATCTTTATTTTGATTCATTTAAGCATTCAGGTGAGAAATGAGCATGAACACCAGTAATGGTTTAGTTTTTTCATCAGTTCCTTAACTGCTGTTTATTTTAGGAGAATCTATTTGGTGGTTAGACACTTTACATAAACTGGAGAAGTGGAGTTGTAAATAATGTATTCATTTTTCTGGTCTTTCTGTAAGTATTAGCTGAACACCTACTAAGTGCCCAAGTTATTCCAGGTGTTGGAGTGGGATAGTCCCTTACCAAATAAACCTGTAATGGGACAAGTGGTAATAAAGTGCCATGAAGAAATAAAAAGAAGAGTAAGGAGGAGAGAAGAAGTTGGGGAGATGAAAGACAAGGCAGGTGCTATTTTATTTGGGATGACAATGGAAGGCATCTTTGATAAAATGGTGGGTGAGCAGACCTGAAGAAAGTGAGAGGTCATGCAAACTCTGGTGAAAGGGTTTTCTAGGCAGTGAGATGAGCAGTGCAAAGGTGTTGAGGTCTATGTTGTGTGTGTGTCCTTGGACCAAGGGAGGCCAGTGTAGCTGGATCAGGGTCTGAAGGGGAGAGATGAAGTCAGAGAGTTAGGGAGGGGGTGGTATGTCAGATTGGTCTTTGCAGGCCATGTGAAGGCTAGAGTTCCTCTGAGTGAGACTGAGTGAGGTAGGAGGTCTTTGGATAGTTCTGAGCAAAGTTGTGACATGATTTGATATAGTTTAAACAGATCACTTGGTCAACAATATAGAGAATAGATTACAGTGAATAAGGATAGATGCAGGAAAACCAGTTAGGAGCTTATTGTAATGGTCAGAACAGGAGAAGATAATGACTCAGACCAGGTGGTAGGAAAGCAGCTGGTGAGAAGTCAGTGGATTCTGTAAATCTTTCTAAGAAAGTGTTTTTTGGACTTGTGGATGGGAGTAAAAGAAGGGGGAGAATTGTGGGTACCTCTCTTTTCTCAGCCCCTGGAAGGATAGAATGGGGAAGAGTGTTGAACAAGCAGATTTGTGGGATGGGGGAACCAAGCATTTTGGACATTTAAATTTGAGATGTCTGTTAGGATTCTGAGGATATTTATTATGTCCATTTTATAGAGACAGAAAATGAGGCCTAGAGAAGCAAAGAACTTGCCTGATACCATCTAGCTGATAAGTGGTTGATCCAGGATTTAAATTCAGGTCTTGTTCATGCCAGAGTGTGTATTATCCACCACAATGCTGCCTCTTCACATTAGGCTGAAATACATGCCAGAAAAATAATGTATCTAGTTTTTACTTCCTAATTATGATTTCTCATTATATAATTTTCTGCATTTTAAAACATGGCTTATGTTTAAGGGGGGGAAAAACCATCAGTCACATTATCCCAAATTCTACTATTTATTAGTGTTATCACTGTTAGCATTGCAAAAATGCTACTGAAATATGAAGAAGCATATTATGGCATTCATCCATTCATTCATTTGATCTGATCATTGAGTGCTTGTGATAAGCCAGACTTGGGGGTAATAATTGGCTCCTACACCAACAGAGCTCCCAATGAGGTTAAAGGCATGTGTCACCAACTCATTAGAAAAGACCCTGTTGCTGGGAGATATTGAAGGCAGGAGAAGGGGGCGACAGAGGATGAGATGGTTGGATGGCTTCACTGACTCAATGGGCATGAGTTTGTGCAAGTTCCGGGAGTTGGTGATGGACAGGGAAGCCTGGCATGCTGCAGTCCATGGGGTTGCAAAGAGTCAGACATGACTCAGCGACTGAACTGAACTGAACTGAACAGAACGTTCAACACAGTGTGACCAGTGGTGATGGTGGGACGTGTAAGGTGCCGCAGGAACACAGAGGAGGGAGCTGGCTCCATCCTGACTTGAGGTGGGGCCAAAGTAGACTTGACAAGCCAAGTGATGCTGAAATGGGGCCTTAACCAATGAGTGCCAAATGGGAGAGGTGCTGGAAAAGCATTTCAAACATAGGAAACAGCATGCTTTTAGAATTTTAAAAATAGTAGTTAAGCGTATGAAACATTAAGACATTTGAAATGAAATGTAACATAAAGGAGCAACATCAGGAAACTGAAAGACTACCCTGAGAAGAGATGTAAAGATTTAAGTCATTGAAGAGACCTACTGTGCTCTTGAATAACAAGATACCATATTGTAAGCATGTTCATTTTCCCTAAATCTCTCTGTAAAAGAAATGAAATCCTGGTTAAAATGCCTACAGAATCTTTTTTTAGAGACCTGGCAAAGTGATACTATTATTCATTTACAAGATGCCTGTGTGTGCTCAGTCGTGTTTGACTCTTTGTGACCCCATGGACTGTAGCTCGCCAGACTCCTCTGTCTATGAGATTTTCCCAACAAGAATTCTGGAGTGTGTTGCCACTTCCTCCTCCAGGGGATCTGCCGGACCCAGGGATCGAACCCATGTCTCCTACATTGGCAGGTGGGTTCTTTAGCACTGTACCACTTAGGAAATTCTGAAAAAGAGGTGTAATTAAGGGAGTCTACCCTACCAGCTATTAAGATGTAATATGAAACTACAATAATTAAAACAGTTAAGTACTGGAGAGAAATTAGAATAGTGGAAAAAGATTATAGAGTACAGTGAATGTATATATGCAATTTAGTTAGAGTAAAGTGGCATTTTAAGATCATTGTGAGAAGAAAGATTCAATAAATGATATGGGTACAACTGGCTATTTAGAAAAAAGAAATCTGGGCCCCTTAATTCTTAGGCACACACAATTCTTATTGTATTAAATCATTAAGTGTAAAATAAATGAAACAATAGGTGGTCCTAGAAGAAAACACAGGTGAATTTATAGCCGGAGAATGTTAGAAGATTCTTGATCTTTTCTACAGGATACAAGGCTTAAACATCCTTAAAGAAAAGGTAGATACATTTAACTACATAAAAATATGAAAGAGTTCTGTGTGGTTAAAAATACCTCACCCTGCCTTCTGCCTTGTATCACATGGCCCCTGCAGGGCTGAATTGACCTGGCCATCTACACTGAGGAAGTCCAGACTGCAGAAGTGGCCTGAGAAGAGGCTGAGGCTGGCAAGGTGGGGGTGGGGGGGAGTCCTGGGGCCTTTTAGAGAGCGTGGCAAGTGCTTGGACAGTGTCAGTGTTGGGGTTCACCTGAGGACCTCTCTGAAGTTTTACTCTCGGCACAAAGCAGGCTAGACAGATTCTGAGAATGGTCGTCACCCCTCGCTCCCCAAACACAGAGAGAGGGTTTTCAATACCAAGTGAAGGGGTGCAGTGACGCGGACGGCAGAGCCCCTGCCTCGCAGAGGCCATGTTGGACATCGGTTTGGTAACTGGAATCGGAAGGCCATGGCTGCTCCCACTCTTCCTGCTTTTCAGAGCATTGACATTCCTTAGGCGAGTGACAGTTGTAGGAATGACACTAAGTGGTCGTCTACTTTAAGGTTAATCCTAGGCTACCCAGGACACTCGCTCACCCTTACCACGGAGAAGAGGGGACACGGTGGGACGGCTGTGCTCCTCCTAAAAAGGGGGCAGAGGAGCGTTCAGAGCCAGGCTAGAACCGGCCGTCTAATGAACTCATTTATCTCGGCCTTTTCTCCTCCCAGAGCCAAGCTGCCTAACGTGATAAAGAATATTTACTTGCGGGTGTTCTGAACATCTGACTTAAGTGAGCCTCCTGTTAGTGGTTCTTGGAGATTAGCCGGCCTGTTTCTCTGAATCCCTTTGATTAAATCAGTGCTTGCTCGGGAGGCATCCTTTTGCCCTGGTTTCTCTGCTAATAAGCACGTTTTGAACTTGGTGGTACACCCTACTCTTCCTCTAACAGTTACACTTCCTTCCCCCAGACTGTTTTCATTTTAGTGTCTAATCCAGTGATACTAACCTGTGCAGAGTTGTCTGAATGGCTCTATCCTCTCTCGTTGTTGTTCACTCACCAAGTTGTTCACTTGACTCTTTGCGACCCCATGGACTGCAGCACACCAGGCCTCCCTGTCCTTCACTATCTCCTGGAGTTTGCCCAAGTTCATGTCCATTGAATCAGTGATGCCATCTAACCACCTCATCCTCTGTTAACCCCCTTCTCCTTCTGCCCTCTGTCTTTCCCAGCTTCAGGGTCCCAGCCTCCTCTCCTAGGCTGTGAATTCTAGGAAGCCAGAGATTGAGTGTTGTAAGTGCATTCCCAGATCCTAGCTCCACCCCAGAGCTGGAAGCTGAGTAGATATTTAGTGAAGAGTTACTGAGAGGTTGGGAGAAGAAAGGTTGCCGTCCATGAGATCCACAGTCTGGTGAGATGCTCAGACATATGAAGGGGGGTAGAGGAATTTCTCAGTCCTTTTGGTTGAACCCTTAAGTTGGACATGACTTGAAAGTTCATTTCCTCTTATGCCTCTGCTCTTAAACATGATCAAGGACATAGTTTTTCCTACTTGAAAAGGAGTGTTTGACATGAACATTCTAACTCCATCCTTTGTGTTCTTCAGTGGGCTGAGTTCTGGGAGCAGCGAAGCTAGACTCTGATGTGGTTGCTCTGATGGGCAGTTTCACCCCACTTGCCCCTGCTTTTCATATTCCTGCAAGGTAATGTGTGCCCCAGGGACCCTGATCCTCTCCCCACTTTACTCTTCTTATACCTACACTCCTCATTCCCACCTGTCATGATGCTCTGGGATGTGCAAAGATACTGGGGTATAGATTGGGTGTGTTATTGTGTTGCCCACTGTACCTTTCACTACAGATTAGTTCCCTTCAAAGTGTCCTTCAGCTATTTCCAAGAGTTTCCTAAGGTATTGTCTCACGTGTCTTATGTTTGGACAGCAAGCTTGGCTGCAACCCTGCTACCTTGGTGTAGACAACGGTGTAGACAACGGCCTTGAGCACTACTGTTTTGCTGGGGCTTCTGGTCACCTCTTCCTCCCCCATCCAGTCTGGCCATAATCTCCTTGAACTGGTTTGAGCTAAGCATGGCCAGAGATGCTTTGCCAGAGTGTAACTGAGATCGAGGTGTAACTTAGAAAACTAACTGAAAACTAAAAAGGTAAAAGCTTCTTTCATAATCCTAAGAGCTATAGCATCACTGTCCAGGGAAACTCTTTTGACTGAAAAGAGATCAAACCAGTCAATCCTAAAGGAAATCAACTGAGAATATTCCTTGCAAGGATTGATGCTGAAGCTGAAGCTCTAATACTTTGGCCACCTGATGGAAAGAGTAAACTCGCTGGAGAAGACTCTGATGTTGGGAAAGACTGCAGGCAACAATAGAAGAGGGCAGCAGAGGAGGAGATGGTTAAATAGTATCACTAACTCCATGGACATGAATTTGAGCAAACTCTGGAAGACAGTGAAGGACAGACAGGGAAGCCTGGCATGCTGCAGTCCATGGGGTTGCAAAGACTTGGACACAACTTTGTGGCTGAACTGCATCAACAACACACGCATATGTGTAGATTTAAAATAACAATTTAAATAGCATAAATGAGAATGGAAAGGTCCTCATCCTCTGAAGTAACCATCATTACCAGTTTCTTGAGATTTTCTTCTTAAGAAAAGTTTTGTGTGTACTAGGACATTAAAATCAACCTATTACCTATAAAACAATGATCTGCTTGCCTATTTACTTAAAAACAAAAACCCAGTTTGCCTTTTTTCACATAATTTATTGAAGTTGCTCTACCTTGGTATCTACTGATACAGCTCACTTTTTTTTTTTTTTTAGTGACTGCACAGTGTTCATGCAGATGGTTGTACCACACCTGATTTGATAGTCCTTTTTGATAGATATTTTGCTTGTTGGCTTTTATACATGCTGCTGCATTGAGCATCTTTGTGCATATATCTTACTGAGATTTTTAGAGCATGTTATGGTTTAGTTGCTAAGTTGTGTCTGATTCTTGCGGCCCTGTGGACTGTAGCCTGCCAGTCTTCTCTATCCGTGGGATTTTTCCAGGCAAGCATACTGGAGTGGGTTGCCACTTCCTTCTCCGGGAGATCTTCCTGACCCAGGGATCGAACTTGGGTCTTCTGCACCGCAGGGGGATTCTTTTAGAGATAGCCACAGGTGCTGGCTATAACTTTTAACGAGGCTTTACTGATGGTTCAGAGAAAGTGGCGAGGGAGCGTGGTCCCCTGTGCGGTTGACTTCCTCTGGGCTCTCCCCTGTGTGTATCTCTTGCCCTGTGCTCGTTCAGTCTCCACCCAGTAGGAACAGCCTGTTTCTCCAGCACTAGAAAACGTTACAGACATCTCCTTTATTTATATAAAGGGACAGACCACTTCTAGCCTAGAGGAAAAAAAAAGAATATATATTTTTCCTTACTTCATCTAAAGCCAACCTTGTTGCCTGTTGCAGGATTCATTTTCTCCTGAATGATCCATGGATTTTAGGATAACAGATTCACAAAACAGTCTGGTGCTGATACATTTCACAGAGGCTGGATCATTTATCCTTATTCATGATCACTCGTTACCCTCAGTTAAAAAATTAAACCTGAAAATTAATTCTCTTTAAGACCGAGTCCAAATCGCTCCACTTACAGATAATCAAATTGGCAGGCTCTCCACAGGAGACAGTATATTCTGGTGGGAAGAGTTGGATGAGGAGCTGAGAGATTGGCGTTGTATTGCAGCTCTGCGTCTCCAGCTGTCTGGTCGTGGGTACACCATACAACAGACCCTCACCTCGAAGCCCCTGTTTCCTGTTCCCGCCTATTCCCTATATGACCTCAGAAGACTCTTCTGCTACCAAGTCTTGAAATTAGAAATGAATTTCCAGATCAGATGATTCAGTTTTGCTTTGATTAAATTCCTGTATGGCTTCCCTCTTGGCTGGAGTTTCAGCAGGCAGGAGCAGAGATTAGCAGCGTCTTATGTAAGGCTACTTGGGCAAACGGGTTGGGAAGGGGCTGGCTGCCATCTCAAGTCATGGCATTAAAATTTTAGGCTGCTTTTGCCATTGCAAGCTGTGACTGCTGATTTCCTAGGAGAGCTGATAGAATTTCCAGGAAGCCTGTGGTGGGTTTGGTGTTCTGAAGCCAACAAAAAAAAGAGGGAAAATTTTGCTAGTGAAAGGAGAGCATTGTTTTTTCAAAGTTTGGTTGTTGTAAAATGTTTTTAATGATGCTGACAGATATTCTGATCAAGGAGCCAAAGTCTAAAACTAACAGAAGGCTTTCTTTACTCTTTGAAATGGTGATATGTGATTCATTAGGTTGGTTGGATGAATTTATTTGGGAACATTGACTGATAAGGCTTAATATGAGAATATCATATCTAACTTACAAGAGAATTTAAATACCAACTTTTGTATGGAGTAGAAAGAACTAGAAAAATATCAGTATCTTCTTTTTTTCCTTGCCTCTTTTTGTTATTTCTGGTACCAATCAATCAAACAAAAAATACCAAATATTTATTGGTAAAGAGGAAATGCAGCTGACTCATTGGAAAAGACCCTGATGCTGGAAAAGATTAAAGGCAAAAGGAGAAGGGGATGGCAGAGGATGAGATGGTTAGATAGCATCACTGACTCAGTGGATGTGAACTTTGAGCAAACTCTGGAATTGAGTGGAGGACAGGGGAGCCTGGCATGCTACAGTCCCTGAGGTCACAAAGAGTCAGACACACCTTAGCGGCTGCACAACACCAACAAATCAACAAAAGCAGAAATGCAAGTTTGAGAAGCGGGGGTTTCCTACTAGAGTATGTGTTCAGAGCAGCTCCTGCTTCCCCGACGTGGCTCTTTGACGGTACAGTGACACATCAGTGACTGTTTTAATTTTCTTTTTTTGAATGAGTTTGGTCGTTAAGGTAGCTTCTCCATCAACCACTTCTGTCTTTAGACGCATGATGGTCAAATTATGCAACATCTTTCTCGATTAAGAAAAGAAAGTCAGGGGGAAAGACTCTTACACACTAATTGGCTGTTTTTAGAATACACAGTGATTTCTACTTTGGTATTATTCATTACAGAAGAAAATATTCCACAGAAAACTGAAGTTGGGATGCTAAATGTAATTAATAACATATGACTTTAATGTCAGGACAAGTTTTATTTTGAAAAAAAATTTTGACTGTGTTATTGTCTAGGTCATAAAACAGGAATGACATTCAGTGGAAATATATTTCATTAATAGAATGCTAGAGGAAAAATGTTTTCTAGGAAATTGTTGTTGTATGTAATATGTGTTTAAAATATAGTAGAATGCTTTTGGATGTTATGAATATTGATGCTATAAAGCTTTGGCAGAAGGGATGTGTTCTATCTGGCTTCGACTTTGTTGAGAATAATATCAACAACAGTTTTTACTTTCCTAACATTTTTTTTCAGATTTATTTCCTAGTCATCATTTGAGTTTTTTATTCTGCC
Source organism: Dama dama (assembly GCF_033118175.1). Lineage (NCBI taxonomy): Eukaryota > Metazoa > Chordata > Mammalia > Artiodactyla > Cervidae > Dama > Dama dama. Next base: position 81,026,483 of record NC_083695.1, on the reverse strand, counting down.
TAAATTAGACTATAGATGTAAATGCACTTCCTAAGTAGAGTGTTTAAATTTGCTTCTCTAAAGGAGTTTTGGTCTAATGTTGGAGAGGATGTGGAGAAAAGGGAACCCTGGCATACTGTTGGTGGGAATGTAAATTGGTTCAGTCATTATGGGAAACAGTACAGACAGAAAACTAAAAATAGAAGTACCATATGATCCAGCAATTCCACTATATCCATTTCTAATATATACAAAAAATGAAAACACTAATTTGAAAAAATACACGCATCCCAGTGTTCATAGCAGCATTATTTACAGTAGCCAAGATATGGAGCAACTCGAGTGTTCATCAACAGATGAATGGATAAAGTAGATGTGTTTTATATATATATATATATGTATATATATATATAAAATGTACACTGGAATATTACTCAGCCATAAAGAACATGAGATTCTGTCATTTGCAACAGCATGAATGGAGCTAGAAAATATTATGATATGGAAATAAGCCAGACAGAGAAGGACAAAAGCTTTATGATAACACTTATATGTAGGATCTAAAAAAATAATACAAATGAATGTATAAAGCAAAGCAGAAACAGACTCACAGATATAGAAAGCAAACCAATGGTTACCAGAAGGGCAAGGGAAGGGAGAAAGGGCATAATAGGGCATGGGTTTAAGAAATACAAATAGCTATGTATCACATGGGCTTCCCTGGTGGCTCAGATGGTAAAGAACCTGCCCACAATGCAGAAGGCCTGGGTTCAATCCCTGGGTTGAGAAGATCCCCTAGAGAAGGGAATGGCTACACACTTCAGCATTCTTGCTTGGAGAATTCCATGGACAGAGGAGCTTGGTGGGCTGCAGTGCATGGGATTGCAAAGAGTTGGAACCAACTGAGCAACTGACACTTTCATTTTCATGTATCAAATAGATAAGCAACAAGTATATGTTGTATAGCACAGGGAATTATAGTCACTATCTTGTAATAACATTTAATGGGGTATAATCTATAGTGATTATAGATTATAGTCTATAGTGAATAGATAGTGAATCACTATCTAATATCTAATATCATGTTCTAAATCAACTATACTTCAATTAAAAAAAAGAAGTTTTTTTAAAAATTATTCAGACTTTTATTTTATTTTCATTTATTTCCATTAGTTGGAGGCTAATCACCTTACAATACCGCAGTGGGTCTTGTCATACACTGACATGAATCAGCCATGGATTTACATGTATTCCCCATCCCGATTCCCCCTCCCACCTCCCTCTCTACCCAATCCCTCTGGGTCTTCCCAGTGCACCAGGCCCGAGCACTTGTCTCATGCATCCAACCTGGGCTGGTGGTCTGTTTCACTATAGATAATATACATGTTTCGATGCTGTTCTCTCGAAACATCCCACCCTTGCCTTCTCCCACAGAGTCCAAAAGTCTGTTCTGTACATCTGTGTCTCTTTTTCTGTTTTGCATATAGGGTTATCATTACCATCTTTCTAAATTCCATATATATGTGTTAGTATGCTGTAATGTTCTTTATCTTTCTGGCTTACTTCACTCTGTATAATGGGCTCCAGTTTCATCCATCTCATTAGAACTGATTCAAATGAATTCTTTTTAATGGCTGAGTAATATTCCATGGTGTATAGGTACCACAGCTTCCTTATCCATTCATCTGCTGATGGTCATCTAGGTTGCTTCCATGTCCTGGCTATTATAAACAGTGCTGCGATGAACATTGGGGTGCACGTGTCTCTTTCAGATCTGGTTTCCTCGGTGTGTATGCCCAGAAGTGGGATTGCTGGGTCATATGGCAGTTCTATTTCCAGTTTTTTAAGAAATCTCCACATTGTTTTCCATAGCGGCTGTACTAGTTTGCATTCCCACCAACAGTGTAAGAGGGTTCCCTTTTCTCCACACCCTCTCCAGCATTTATTGCTTGTAGACTTTTGGATAGCAGCCATCCTGACTGGCGTGTAATGGTACCTCATTGCGGTTTTGATTTGCATTTCTCTGATGATGAGTGATGTTGAACATCTTTTCATGTGTTTGTTAGCCATCTGTATGTCTTCTTTAAAAAAAAGTTTTGGAAATGATTTAAAAATGTTGGGTACATCACCACACTGATGAGGACCCTAATGTAGATAATTTGATAGGCTTGACTTTACTTGAGAAACAAAATTCATGGATACTGTTACCATCTGAATAGCAGGAGCAACATTTTAGTTAATATTCTGTCTGTCATCTAGTACTTTCATTCTGGAAATATTTATTAAGCACCTGCTGTCTTAGGAGCAGTAGATGCAGCAGTATATAGGACAGATAAAAAGAATTTCCTTCCTAGTAGGTGCTTTCTAGAGAGCATACACTTTGTTATTTTATTTATGTAAAAATTATATATTTGTGAAATATAAGTACAACATTTAGCATATCAGATGGTGATAAATGCTCTAGAGAAAATGAAGAAGGGGCAGAAAATGGAGAGTGCAGGTTGAGCTCGATCAAGGAAGGCTTCTTTGAGATGACATTTAAACAGAAGGAGGAGAAGATAATGCCTAGAGTAAGAGAATTCTAGGTGGAGGGACCAGTGACCGGAACCCTGAGTCAGGAACATGCTTGGAGTTTTTCGGACACAGTGAGATTAATAGAAGAGAGAGGTCAGAGAGCAGTTTGGGGGACCAGTCATGTGCTGTCTTGTGAACCAACAGAAGGACTTTGAGTGAGATGGGCATCATTGAGTTTTTTGAGCAGACAAACACACTCAGTTAAATGTTGATCTGAACCAAACATACCTTTAAAGAAAACATAAAACCCTGACCAGTGGCTTTGGCTTGCTTATTTGTGCAGTATTTGGTCATCTCTGGGCTTTGTGGGGTGTGTGTGTGTGTGTGTGTGTGTGTGTGTGTGTGTGTAGGGCCAGGACTAGGGTGAAGGGAGTAAGACTTGACCCTTAGCATGATGCCTCCTAATTTTTGCACCCTAATCACCTCACTCCCCTCACCTTAGTCCTGCCCTGTGTGTGTTTATTGTTTTCATTTGTTAATAACTATATGAATAAAACTTACCTCTGGCTACTGTTACCTTTGTAGCGAGCAAACAAAGCATATATCCTGTACCACAGATCACTGACATTGTTGGAACAAGAAAGAAGCAAATGGAGCCAATGGGTAATGGTCATTGCCTTGCATTTGGCTTAGAGCACTTCATACAGCCCAGAAGAATAGCCAGGGGAGGAAGGCAAACCCTTCCTTCTGTGGTTTCAGAAAGGAAAAGCTGTAAAGCCAGATAACCACCTCATAAAGGGTGTGACCAAGCTTAGAAATCAAGATGTCTGATGATAAATCATTATATTCTCAAGTATACCCATGAATTTTGGGATGGTACATCTATTAAGTCATTAGGCAGTCGTAAGAATAGCATGCAATTCGAGCTAGAAGCAGGTCCCCCTGGGACAGAGATTATGTGCAGAAGTGACTGCTGTCAAAAATCTCAGCTGCCATCCTTGCCTGATCTTTTATGATATTCACCAGGATATTTTATTTTATTTTTTGGAAAGCAGACAAAATGGAGGGAAGAGATAAATTTATTGGACACACACCCTGAACAGAATAAGAGACAGGTACACACAGCAGATACAATTTCTGAAGGCCCGGAGCTGTATTAAAACACACACAGATAACGTTTTCATTGTTGTTTTGTGTCTGTCTCTGCATATCTGACAGTAGAAATATACAGAATTGAACTTCACTTTTCCTTCTGGGTATGTTTTGTATAGATTGCATTTTTGTAAGCTGGGCAACCAGAGACAGTATCGAATGTCATGTTTGTTTACTACTATGCTTCTTAAGAACTGAAAACTAGTAAAGATTAATGATAGCTAAAAATAGGGTCAGCCCGATTTTCCAAACTTTGTTCATGATTTCCATTAAAATGAGAACTTCTTAAGCACGGGACTTCACACGGTTTGTAATTTTTTCCCATCATTTTGGCAATTCAGCCACTCAAGTCAGATCATGTCCTGGTTAAAACCTTTTAAGCAATTGCGGGTAATACTCTTCTTAAATTTCAAGAATATATTAAAGCATTGGGGGTGGGGGGAAGGATTGGGAGTTTGGGATTAGCAGATGCAAACTATTATATATAGGGTAGATAAACAATAAGGTCCTATGGTACAGCACAAGAACTATATTCAATATCCTGTCATAAACCATAATGGAAAAGAATATATGTATAACTAAATTACTTTGCTGTATAGCAGAAATTAAACATAGCATTGTAAATCAATTATACTTTAATACAAGTTTCTAAAAAAGAAAGCAATTAAAATTGTGAACTAGGTCATTTGTACTTATGGACAGCTGTTATCAAGCCCACTCACATCCCCTTTCTACTTTTTCTATGTATCACTGCTAAATTAATTTTCTATGGCTTGGTCTTGATTGCCTGGCTCCCTTCTCAAAAAGCTTCCACGACCCCCCATTGTCTCTTGAATTACCTTCATATTCTTCTGGCACTTCATTCAAGGCTCCTTTGTGACAAGTACCAGGATGTTTTAATTTTTTTGGAGAGAAGAGATGAATTCATTGGACATGCACACACATTGAGTGGACTGAAGAGACAGGCACACAAAGCAGAAATGACTTCCAAATTAATTAATTTTCTACAGCTTGATTGCATGATTGCAAAAGCTTTCATAATTTCCCTGCCTCCCACTCCACCTGCTACTGTTGACTCTTGAATTGCCTTCAGATTACTTTAATTTGGTATTCAAGGCTCCTCATGAACTGGTTACCCTCAGATGGTTCAGAGGGTAAAGAATCTCCCTGAAATGCAGGAGATCCAAGTTCAGGAAGATCCCCTGAAGAAGGGAATGGCAACCAACTCCAATATTCTTGCCTGGAGATTTCCATGGACAGAGGAGTCTGGCAGGCTGCAGTCCATGGGGTCCCAAAGAGTCTGACGTGGCTGAGCAATTAACCTTTCACTTTCATGAACTGGATGGCCCACTTCACTTTTCTAGTCTTTGAAACCTTTCCTTAGATCAAGCTAGACTATTCATCTTTTCCAAATACCACTATACTTTTGACTCTATTTCCACCTGGAATACCCTTTTCTTCAGCAATTTCTGATAAAATTGTGTCTACTTTATAAGCCCCATCTGATATACTATGAAGATTTTTCTTCTGTGTGTGTGAGAGAGAGTTCTGCTCTTTTGGAGTCTCTCATCTTGTGTAACGGTCTCTGCATTATGGAGATTGAAGTGCTTGTTTTAATTGCATTTCTTGTACTTAGAAAAGAAACATTTTTAAAGCTGCTATTTATTGAATCCTTTCTTTGTGCCAGGCAGTGAGAGGCATACAGAATTGTAATTGAGACGAGCGTAGAAGCAGATTGCCTGGGTTCGAAGCCCAGCACTGCCACTTACAGTCATGTAATCCTGGAAAAGGGCCCTCACCTGTCTGTACGTGTTTCCTCACCAGTGGCAAGTTTCTTATAGGGTTGTTAAGAGAATTTCCTGTGTTGATACAGAAAAAATATTTAGGACAGAGCTTGGCACACAGCAAACTCTCAATAGTGGCAATGACTATTTGCAAACAACATAGTATTTCATACTAAGAGAAACTCTTTGAGATTTATTAATTGCCCTCTTTTAAAAATGAGGAGAGTGAAACTCAGGGAAATTAAGCAATTTGCCCAAGACTGTGCAACTAATAATGGCAGAGCTGAGGTTTGAACCCTGGTCTGCTTGACTGGTGGCTCAGATGGTAAAGAATCTGCCTGCAATGCAGGAGACCTGGGTTTAGGCCTGGGTCAGGAAGATTCCCTGGAGAAGGGAATGGCAACCCATTCCAGTAGTCTCTGGAGAATTCCATGCACAGACGAGCTTGGTGGGCTACAGTCCATGGGGTTGCAAAGAGTTGGACATGACTGAGAGACTGTACGCAGGTCAGGAAGCAACTGTTAGAACTGGACATGGAACAACAGACTGGTTCCAAATAGGAAACAGAGTACGTCAAGGCTGTATATTGTCACCCTGCTTATTTAACTTATATGCGGAGTACATCATGAGAAATGCTGGGCTGGAAGAAGCACAAGCTGGAATTAAGACTGCCGGGAGAAATATCAATAACCTCAGATATGCAGATGACACCACCCTTATGGCAGAAAGTGAAGAGGAACTAAAAAGCCTCTTGATGAAAGTGAAAGAGGAGAGTGAAAAAGTTGGCTTAAAGCTCAACATTCAGAAAACTAAGATCATGGCATCTGGTCCCATCACCTCATGGGAAATAGATGGGGAGACAGTGGAAACAGTGTCAGACTTTATTTTTTGGGGCTCCAAAATCACTGCAGATGGTGACTGCAGCCATGAAATTAAAAGACATTTACTCCTTGGAAGGAAAGTTATGACCAACCTAGATAGCATATTGAAAAGGAGACATTACTTTGCCAACAAAGGTCCATCTGGTCAAGGCTATGGTTTTTCCAGTGGTCATGTATGGATGTGAGAGTTGGACTGTGAAGAAAGCTGAGTGCCGAAAAATTGATGCTTCTGAACTGTGGTGTTGGAGAAGACTCTTGAGAGTCCCTTGGACTGCAAGGAGATCCAACCAGTCCATCCTAAAGGAGATCAGTCCTGGGTGTTCATTGGAAGGACCAGTGCTGAAGCTGAAACTCCAATACTTTGGCCACCTCATGCGAAGAGTCGACTCATTGGAAAAGATCCTGATGCTGGGAGGGATTGGGGGCGGGAGGAGAAGGGGACGACAGAGGATGAGATGGCTGGATGGCATCACCGACTCGATGGGCATGAGTTTGAGTGAAGTTCGGGAGTTGGTGATGGACAGGGGGGCCTGGCGTGCTGCGGTTCATGGGGTTGCAAAGAGTCGGACATGACTGAGCGACTGAACTGGCTGAGACTAACACTGCTTGACTGCACTATGTGTTGCTCATTTAAAGAATTTTAGCATGGTGCCATGTACCCAGTAGGAGCTTAATACATATTTCATGTGAAATGATGAGTATAAAAAAAAGTAGGCCTTTATGTGTTCTGATTTTGCCTCTGCTTTTTACTGGTGAATTTCAGGACAACCTTAAATCTTCCAAACTTCAGGTTTTCCTTCTTTAAGAGGGTGATAGTAATAACCATGCCAGAGAGTTAGGGAAGTAAATATATACATGGAGTGAGCTAACCCATGTCAGCAGCCTAACGTATGGAAAGTGCTGGAAAGTATGAGTTCCTTCTCTCACTTCTCTTATTATTATTATTTTAAAATTATTATCATTGTATTAGTCCAAGTTAACATACTGTGAGAGATGTGATTCTGATTACAATAGCCATATCAACCTTTCCCCCAAAAATGCTGCGACTACTGCTGCTAAGTCACTTCAGCCGTGTCCGACTCTGTGCGACCCCATCCCTGGGATTCTCCAGGCAAGAACACTGGAGTGGGTTGCCATTTCCTTCTCCAATGCATAAAAGTGAAAAGTGAAAGTGAAGTTGCTCAGTCATGTCTGACTCTTCGCGACCACATGGACTGCAGCCCACCAGGCTCCTCCGTCCATGGAATTTTCCAGGCAAGAGTACTGGAGTGGGGTGCCATTGCCTTCTCTGCCCCCAAAATGCTAGTCACTGTTATTCTAGTAATGCCATGAGGGAAGCAGCTTTATGTTAGTGGGCTTGATTTAGAAGGTTGAAGATATCTCTTTTTTACTTTCACCTTGCTGTGTTGCCTGAAGCTATATTGATCCCAGATTGGGTTGGTTAACCAATATCCTCTTTGAAAATGCAGTGTTATGGAAAGGTCTTATAAAGGAGTTAGTTTAATCTTATTGTTTTTCTCTTGACTTGATTTAAATCAGCCAACATTGGGCAGAAAAGGAGCTTTGGTTTGGAGGAGGAAGCATGAGGAAAAAGTATGTTTTTAAACTATAAAGATAGGTTTAAGCATGAACTAAGTAGCATATAGGAGCATGGAACTGGGGGCCTGTAAGAGAGATGAGAGAGAATTTACAGTCTGAACAATCCCCAGATTGGATAATTAACCCTTAAATAATATTTGGCTGCAGCACCAAGTTTCTTCTTGGACCTAATCTCAAGGGACAAATCTATTTAACAGAAAATGTTCCTTCTTACAATCGGATCATAAAGCATTTGTGATTAAACTATGCTTCTTTCTAAAAATTCATACCATGAAGTCAATGATAAATTGATGCCTTAGTCTAGACTTCAGTTCTCTTTTCAGGAAACTGATAGCAGCAGAAGAGTTTAGGTAATTTCTTCTACCTTCTCCTTAGAATACACCCATTTGGTAAACAGTTCTGTTGCATTATACCCATCTTCAAATTTCATAAAATATCTTCTGATTTAAAATGTCAAGTGCTAACCTTTCATGACCCACTGGAGTCAGTGTTTCCCTCTTTCTGATGTGCTTGTAGGTTAAACAACAAGAAGATCAGTGTCTGGCTCTCTGAGTAGTCCATCTAATTGAACTGAACTGTTTAACTGCCAGGATTGGGAGGCCAAAATGCAATTTGTTGAAATAATAAGCCCTGCAATGACAATTCCTACAAATGCTCATAATTCAACATTCTCTTTTCTTTGATTTATTGCTAGTACTAGTGCTCATTTGTGTCCAACACTTTATGGCCCCATGGGTTGTAGCCCATCAGGCTCTTCTGCCCATGGACTTTTCCAGGCACAAATATTGGAATGGGGTACCATTTCCTATTCCATGGGATCTCCCTGACCCTAGGATCGAACCAGCATCTCTTGCCTCTCCTGTGTTGGCAGGAGGATTCTTTACCACTACCTCCACTTGGGAAGCCCCTCTTTTCTTTCAGTTCAGTTGTGTGTGACTCTTTGCGACCCCATGGACTGCAGCACACCAGGCTTCCCTGTCCATCACCAACTCTCGGAGCTTGCTCAAACTCACGTCCATTGAGTCGGTGATGCCATCCAACCGTCTCATCCTCTGTTATCCCCTTCTCCACCTGCCTTCAATCTTTCCCAGCATCACAGGGTCTTTTCAAATGAGTCAGCTCTTTGCATCAGGTGGCCAAATGATTGGAGTTTCAGCTTCAGCATCAGTCCTTCTAATGAATACTCAGGACTTATTTCCTTTACTTTAGGATTGACTGGTTTGATCTCCTTGCAGTCCAAGGGACTCTAAAGAGTCTTCTCTAATACCACAGTTCAAAAGTATCAATTCTTTGGCACTCAGCTTTCCTTATAGTCCAACTCTCACATCCATACATGATTACTGGAAAAACCATAGCTTGGACTAGACAGACCTTTGTTGGCAAAGTAATGTCTCTGCTTTTTAATATGCTGTCTAATTTGGTCATAGCTTTTCTTCCAAGGAGCAAGCGTCTTTTAATTTCATGGCTGCAGTCACCATCTGCAGTGATTTTGGAGCCCCCCCAAAGAAGTCTCTCACTGTTTCCATTGTTTCCCCATCTATTTGCCATGAGGTGATGGGACCAGATGCCGTGGTCTTAGTTTTCTGAATGTTGAGTTTTAAGCCAAAATTTTTACCCTCCTCTTTCACTTTCGTCAAGAGGCTCTTTAGTTCTTCTTCACTTTCTGTCATAAGGGTGGTGTCATCTGCGTATCTGAGGTTATTGGTATTTCTCCCAGCAATCTTGATTCCAGCTTGTGGTTCATCCAGCCTGGCATTCATGTGATGTACTCTGCATGTAAGTTAAATAAGCAGGGTGACAATATACAGCCTTGACATACTCCTTTCCAGATTTGGAACCAGTCTGTTGTTCCCTGTCCAGTTCTAACTGTTGCTTCTTGACCGGCATACAGATTTCTCAAGAGGCAGGTCAGGTGTCTGGTATTCCCATCTCTTGAAGAATTTTCCACAGTTTGTTGTTATCGACACAGTAGCTTGCCCAGGTGGGTGCCCATTTCCTTGAGTGCTACTGGAGCTACTGTAACTCCCTAGTTATCAAATGATGGGGTAAATAGGAGAAGCTTTAGCCCTTCAGGGAATTTTTGGTTTATAGTCATCATCCCTTGTCTAATATCCTTGATGTATTTTTAGGAACCACATTAGCTAGGGACTTCTAATCTGGTCTAACACCCTATTCAGTCAACAAATTTGGTGATTAAACACAGATTTACAAGATGGAAATAAAAATACATCAAAGCACAAAGGAAAAACAGATCCTTTTAAGGCTGGAGTGTCACTGAATCAAATAGGCTGGCCTGTGGTCAGATTTACTTTTAGAGGTATGTAGGATCAGGTGGGTTGAGGAGGAAAATATTAGTAATAAAGCTGAAGAGTGAATTTGTCACTCTTGGTTTAGACGTAGTGATGGGATGCTGAGCTTAGAGTACACATGTCCTATTTTCTCCGTAATTTAGTATAATTTGGATGTTACACAAAAGAGCATGATTGTTTATCACCCGCTTCCTTTGAAAATGATTCTAAAACTGGAGTCATAGTTTTGTACAGACTTATTTGAGACAAATGCTGGGTTGACAGGCAAAGGTTACTTCTAAATATAAAATTAAATGAAATTTCCAGGTTCTATTCTGAAATCTTCAAGTCTCAGTTGGTATTTTAGTCTAGAAGGTGTATAAATGCAAATACACCCCAAGTTCCCTAGGGCCGACCAGTCAGCGAGTACAAATGAGGGCATATCCTTGTGAGTATCCACATTTTGCTGGCTCAGTGGCCTTCAACTAAAAAACTGGAAGACCTCAGCATTTTCCTCCCTGAAAGTCTCTCCTCACCTTTTCTGGCAGAGCCCAGGAGGGATGTCATATGTGCTGCGAATGAGCTTACCATGTTCCAGTGTAAGCTCCTTATTACTGGCCACTGCACACATTTACCTTTTAACCACCATTCACAGATTGCCACTGCCAGGCCCGGTGTCCGGTGTTCAATATGCATATTGAACATTGAATATTGAATATTCATTGAATATTGAATATTCATTTATGAATGAATGAATTCTCCCAGCCACCTGACGGGACAGGCATTAACACCCGTTTTACCGACAAAGAAACAGAGGCACCGAGATTAAAAGACATGGATCTTAAATGGCATTATTCAGACTCACTCTTTAATTGATTCAACAAATTGCTGCTCAAAGGTAATTCACCTTTGAGCGTGGTGCCTGCTTGCGCCCTGTTCCTGGGCCCAGTGAGATAAAAACTGAATTGAGAGTACGTTTTAGAAACTTTCATAGCCATGACAGCAAACCCCTGCTCACTCGTTTGTATCCTGCATGCCTTTGCTTTCATTGTTTCGGGAGTGCGTTTTTATTGCCTTTTACAATATTTTTTTGCAAACCATCCAAGGTGCTGTTGCAGTGCTAGGCTGCAGCCGTGAGCTCCCTGTTCTCAGGTTTGTAATCCGTTGGGGGAGGTGGAGATAGACAATAAACAAAACAAGAAATAAAAAAGATTGTTTCAAATAGGCTCTGATGGTAGTAAACCAGGGTTGTGTGAAATCAGAATGGCTGGAGTGTGGGTGGGCATCTTGGGGGGTGCCCAGGAAGCCGTTTAGAGAAGTAATATTTGAGCTGAGATCAGAGTGGAAGGGAGCCAGCCACCTGCAGATCTGGAGAACGAGTGTTACTGGCACTAGGAACAGCAAAGGTAAAAATCCTGAAGCCAAAAGGAGCTTGGATTGTTTCAGGAACAGAAAGAAAGTCTGTGTGGCTGACATATAGTTACCAGTGGGAATGAAATCAGGAAGAAAACCGGAGGGGAGACCAAGCCCCCGCCAGGTAGAGTCTCGTGTGCTGTAGTAACAGTTTAGTTTTTTTTATTATTATTACTTAATTAATTTTAATTGGAGACTAATTACTTTATTGTGGTGGTTTTTGCCATACATCAACATGAATCAGCCACGGGTGTACATGTATCTCCCATCCTGAGCTCCCCCCATCTTCCTCCCCACCCCATCCCTCTGGGTTGTCCGAGGGCACCCGCTTTACTGCCCTGCTTCATGCATCAAACTTGCACTGATCATCTATTTTACATATGGTAATATACATGTTTCAGCGCTCTTCTCTCAAATCATCCTAGTTTTATTCTGACAGTAACCAACACCCACTGGAGGATTTTAAGCAGGGGCATGATGGATCAGATTCACATTTTAAAACTTCCCTTCTGCTGCTTTGTAGATGGTGAGTTATGAGTTGGCAGGAGAGACATCAGAAAGAGAAACTGGGATGCCTCTGCAGGGATGTAGGGGGAAAGGATGGTGGCTTGGATGAGGGTGGAGCAGTGAAGGGATTATGAGTGGGCAAACTCACAGACTATTTTAGAGGAGGGATTGACAGGAATTACTGATGGAGTGGGGTCAGACAGTGAGGGAGGGAGAGCACCTTGGAGGAGAGTGAGGGCTGTGGTTCTGTTTAGGGAAATGGCAGGGGGAGTGGAGGGAACAGGTGTTGGAATGGGAATAACATCATGGGTTCTGTTAGCACATGTTAATTTGAGATGCCTCTGAAACGTTCAAGAGGGGTGGACAAGCAGGCAGCTGGACATCTGAGTCTATTCCAGAGGACAGTCAAGGCACACACTTTCCACTGGGGATTTGTCAGTGTAAAGCTTAGGGACATCACCTAGGAAGAGATGTAGATGATGAAGCAATGCTACTCAAAGGTGGTCCACCTTTGAGTGTGGTGCCTGCCCATGCCCTGTTACTGGTCCCAGTGAGATAAAAACAGAACAGTAAGTTTCAGGAACTTTTAGTTACAGCAAATGCCTGATTAGTAGCTTGTACTCTGTATGCCTTTGATTCCGTTGTTTTGGTAATATGTTGTTATTGCATTTTACAATAATATCGTTCTGCAGGGGATTGGAAATTAACACAAAAACACCTGACCCTTTTCCCCAGACAATTGAGGAACACTGATCTGAGGTTTAGAGGTTAAACAGGGGAGGAAGAGATGGAAACCGAGCCTGAGAATAAATGGCCAGTGAGGTAGAAGGGAAACTTTGATTTTCCTTTGGTTGGAATCTCATCTGACTCCAAGGCACAGGGCCTTCACTGTGATGATTACTGCCTTCTTCCCTTGTCAGTGACCATCACAAGGCCCATGATATAACATCAACAGAGCTGTGATCCTAGACAAAGCTTTGGTCTCCCAAGAGGTCAACCTAGGTTGCTAGGAGGGGCATGAGAAGGGTCTTTTCCTCAAGTGCTCGTCTCACTTTGTCACTTGGGTCCCCAGAGAAACCCGATTTATATGTTAGGGTTCTAAAAAATAGTTTATAAGGTCCCTACAGAAAGCAGTCTTTTCTTCTTGGGCATTAGCCCCTCTTTTTATAGACGTCAGACCCTGCCTATGTGGCAGAGCTAAGAAATTCTCCCATCCTGTATCCCATCTCCCAGGATCCATCCTCTTTCCTGCATATCAGCCCCCACAAATAAGGGTCCATGATGGGGGAACAGAAGGCAGAAACAGCTGCAGGCTTGCTCAGCCAGCCCTGATCTTTCCCCACCGCCCCCCATTTCATTTATTTATTTATTTCTGGCCTTGCTGGGTCTTTGTCGCTGCACGGGCTTTTCTCTAGTTGCGGCAAGTGGGGGTTGCTCGCTGACGGCAGTGTTCGGGCTTTTCATTGCGGTGGCTTCTCTTGTTGCAGAGCACAAGCTCAGTAATTGTGACACAGGGGCTCAGTGGCCCCACAGCATGTGGCATCTTCCCAGATCAGGGCGCAAACCCACGTCTCCTGCATCGGAAGGTGGGCTCTTTACCGCTTAGCCCCCAGGGGAGCCCCCAGCCCTGGTCTTGGACACAAGATTTGGGGTTTCTGTTTTTCAAGTGTATTCCTGTGCTGTGCTCACGTGCTTAGTTGTCGCCGACTTTTTGCGGCCCTGGGGACTATAGCCTGCCAGGCTCCTCTCTCCATGGAATTTTCCAGGCAAGAATACTGGAGTGGGTTACCATTTCCTTCTCCAGGGGATCTTCTTGACCCTGGGATCGAACTCGAGTCTCTTGTCTCTCCTGCCAATGATTGGCAGCCGGATTCTTTACCACTAGCACCACCTGGGAAGCCCAAGTGTGTTATTGACTAACAGTTACTTCCCTAGAATATCTTTGAAAAGTACTCATTCGAGTTTTAGAGATTTAAAATTTTCTCATGCTTTGAGAAGAAAAAAAAAGTGTCAAGAGAAAACAAAGAACTAAAGAACTAAAAATGTATTATCTTACCATTTGTACTGATTTAAAATTGAGTTTAAAAATTATTATTTCACAGAAAGATCTGAGATGGTTATATCTAATTTATGCAAGAAATCTGGCAGTGTATCTGAATTTGGCAATTTGAACTTCAAAAAGTACAAGTGGTTCTACTACTGACCTTTAGTTTTTCTGAGTTCTAAAATATATGACACCTTTAATAGCTAATTGAGTCACTTGCTCTGAGGATATTTCTATGCAGACAGTCAGGACACTTGGTATAACCCTAATGCTACCTAGGTTTCATTGCACCCTAATCTACATCAATAGAAAAGAAATTTTAAATTCTCAAAGCCATTCTAAATCTTCATTTTTCAGCAAAATTACCTTGAAGTTGCTTTTCCTAGTTGCTTTAACTCTGATTTATTCACATTAGTGCTACTGCTTATATCCTCACATATAATAATAGCAATAATAATAATTTAAATACATTACTTCTTAGTGATAGTAGTGGTAATGCTAATAATTAAAAAACTAAGGTTTGTTGAGGTACTGTGTGCAAAGCAGTATTCTAAGATATTTATACAAATTAGTGCATTCATAATCTTTGAGGTATATCTTAATCTGTTTAAGCTGCTATAACAGCACACTATAGTCTGAGTAAGGCTGAGTAAGCTACCCTGGTGGCTCGGTGGTAAAGAATCCAATTGCCAATGCAGGAGACATGGGTTCGATCCCTGGCTTGGGAGTATCCGGAGAAGGAAATGGCAACCCACTCCAGTATTCTTGCCTGGGAAATCCCATGGAGAGAGGAACCTGGCTTGCTGCAGTCCATAGGGTTTCAAAGAATCAGAAGCAACTGAGTGACTAAACAACAATAGTCTGAGTGACACTTTGCAATTAACTGATGGTATAATATTTAAAATAAAATAAACACAGCCATAACATTTTTCAAGGGCTTTCAAAGAACTGTTAGTAAAGCCGTTTAGAAAATAATGCCAAATATAAAAATTAAGTACTGTTTTATTTTGTCTTAGACCATTTCTGTTTCCTAAGGTGAGAATCAGTTTGAGATAGGCTAGCTTACTACCAAAGTTAGCAAAATCTGTGAGATCTGTGAGACTTAAGGGTAGAAGCGGACTTCCCTGGTGGCTCAGTGGTTAAAAAAAAAATCCGCCTGCCAATGCAGGAGACACGGATTTGATCCCTGATCTGGGAAGATCCCTCATACCTTGGAGCACAACTAAGCCCATGTGCCGCAACTAATGAGCCTGTGCTCTGGAGGCCGGGAGCCACAACTGCTGATCCCGCGTGCCACAGCGACTGAGGCCCTCGCGCCCCAGAGCCCATGCTCCTCAACCAGAGAAGCCGCCATAATGAGAAGCCCCGTCACCGCAACTAGAGAAAAAGGCCACACAGCAACAAAGACCCAGCACAGCCTAAAATAAAGAAGTAAAATTACTAAAAAAAGAAACAAAAAAGGGTAGAAGCAATCTACTTTGTCCTACCAGTAACCCTAAACATTCTTGTTAAATATAGAAAGTCCAGAGTTGTGAAAGTCCACAAGATTTTGTTTCATGTATTTTACAAAAAGGTAATTTTTCTTTTATTATAGTTTTGCATAAACAACTTTCTGTGGCTATAAAGCTTCTCCAGGATTCTCTTCATGACCTCATAATATTCCAATGAATGAATCTGAAGACATGTGAACATATGGTTTCCTGAAAGGCTGTATCATTTTAATCTTCTACTAACAGTTTGTAATATTGTCCCCACAGTTTCTGGGTTTTAACGTCAAATAATCTCTGTCAGTTATTTGTGGGGAAGAAAAAGAATCTTATTCAAACTTAAATGCTTTTGATTAGGAACGATTCTGACCTTTTCCCATATACTGCTTTTTGAGAATGGCCTGATTTTTTATGGTGGGAGGTTGAGGGGTGTGGATAGGAGAATGTCCCTCCACTTTTTTTTCTAAAGAACCATTTAGCCATTTAACCATTTTCCTGATATATGTGATACATATACCTTCCCAGTTTTTGGCAGGTCTTTTGATTTTAAATCTAGTACACTTTCACTATTTTAATGGATTGTTGCTAAGAATAAGGCTATCAAAGCTGTTGTCTAATAGAATTCTTTATAATGACTCGCAAGCTGTGAATCACTGTTAACAAGTGGTTTCCAGAGTGCTAAGACCTCATCACCATTGATTTTCAGTCTATATATACTTCACCTCAGAAAAGCAGAACTTTTTATTTCAAAGATTGGTTTTCATATCAGCTCTAAGTGACTACTTCCAATTGGTACAGTATTTATTTGCCTG
Organism: Dama dama; assembly: GCF_033118175.1. Classification (NCBI taxonomy): domain Eukaryota; kingdom Metazoa; phylum Chordata; class Mammalia; order Artiodactyla; family Cervidae; genus Dama; species Dama dama. The sequence goes on along the minus strand of NC_083695.1, from coordinate 81,010,023 downwards.
TACATTTAAAGTTGAGGCTTCAGCTACTCCTTTGAAGTGAAGTGAAAGTCGCTCAGTTGTGTCTGACTCTTTGCAACCCCATGGACTATACAATCCATGGAATTCTCCAGTCTAGAATACTGGAATGGGTAGCCTTTCCCTTCTCCAGAGGATCTCCCCAACCCAGGGATTGAACTGGGGTCTCCCACATTGCAGGCGGATTCTTTAACTAAGCTATCAGGGAAGCCCCCAGCTGTTCCTTTCCATACCCTCAAATTTCCATTTTTAACACTCACCCCTCGGAAGATGTGTAGTAGTTGGGATTTAATGATGCCCAGATTTCCTGCTTGGTAGAATAAGAGAGACTTCTAAGGGACATAGTGGAAGTCCCCTAGGACTACTTCTTTCCTTACAGTCCCAGGCAAAGAGGCAACAAATTTCCCTAAGAGAGTGTAGGCAAGGGGTAAAACTTCTGCTAAAGATCTGTGACTGTCTTGTGTTAATATTCCTGTTTTGCAGTACATGTATGTACTACATGTATGAAAAACAACAAATCTATTCTTAAAAGGAGTTCTTACTAATAACTAATGAAATGGGTATTAATAAAATTTTGAGTTACCTATATTAACATGAGCCAGGCTTAGTGAAGAACCGTGGAAATGTGTATTCAACCATCTACTGCATTGTGGGAGAGTCTCCATTGATTGCCTAGAAACACAAATTGTTTTGGTGACCTTTCTTTCTCAGTATCCTATAATTGGATATTGTATATTCAGTTTAAGACTTTAAAAAAAAATTGGTCCTGATAGGTTTGTTGTTATTTCAGAAATGACTCTCCATATCCTAGCTGATGATAGGGAGTTCATCCAGTGGATTGAAGATCCGTGCTTTTATGCCGTCTTGTTACTTGATAATTTGCCAGTAGAAATGTGCGCTAACCAGACAAGATCTTGGTTGAGCTTCCTTTAACTCCAGTAGCTGTATTCAGTTGATTTGCTAGTGTTGAAGCAAGGACCTGACATTGCCTGAATGCCAGCTGACCTGGCATTTGACCATCTGAAGTGGGAAATTGCCAATCCAGTGCATTCATGTCAGCCAAAATGTCTTTACTGTGCCTATTTGTTAAGCAGATTATTTTCCCCTTGACCTTGATTTCAAGAATCAAGAAAACACGGTAAAAGCAATGCATGTATAATATAAAAAGAAAAAAAATCAACCAGTACTGAATGGAATTACATTATATGCATATATACAATATATATATATACATATATATATATGTATATATATATAATGAATGTGAAAACTACATTGCTCTTTCTCCATCCATTGCTGTTAGACTTCTCACTAGGAAAGACAAAAGATGTAGTATCCTTACTATATCTCTGCCTAGTTGTTTGTCCCACACAACGTTTTATTATTTTTATTATAACATAAGTCTTTTAATTTAAAAAATTATACTTTTACCCCAACTTCTTGTTCTATCAGCTCTGGACTCTATGGACTCACTAAGATGTAAGCTGAGAAACTAAGATCCCTAATTACTCTCAACCTCACCTTCACTCCAGTCCCTGAGTTCCATCAGTTCCACACTGTTTCTTTATTATCACAATTTGACACTTACATTCTGATGTTATTATAAACTTGCCCTGCTTTGTCTGTTGGCTTATTCTAAATATTAGAGAAAGAAATGCAGTGCCATAGAATCACAGTTGTGCTTCTTTAAGGAGAATGTTCAAAGCGTTAAGGTCAAATGGATTCTCTTTTCTTACATTCCACGAGTACTCACAATCACATCGCCTTAAAATTATTTTTCCAGGTACTGACTTTATTGTAGCTTCTCTGCCCATTCTGGAGAATAGGCACCTGTAGGAGCCTTTCTCTTTTGTGATTAGAGAAGAGACATTCATATTTTCTCCAAGTTACAAATATCTTTTAGCTTCTTAATCGTACTATCATTTGAAGAGGATTATTTCTCTTGTTTGTCTTAAACAGAGTATGTTCTTGCTCATCATGACCACTCCATAAAAAATAGCAATCCGACCATCCTTTTCTTTGTCATCCAAAAATCCTCATTTTCCCAGCTATACTTCAGTTTCTCTCCCTTATAGATCCAGCTCAGAGTTTATGTCTGAAACTGTCATTTTTTTCCCCCTTTTCAGTTTTGAGGTAAAACACAGCTAGTAAAGTGTAATTGGATTAAAGAAGACCCATATCTATTCATGTAAAGTCATCAAAAGCTGTTGGCTATTACCTCTGCCATTTTCCTTCTTAAGCCAAGAGAATAAAAGGATTTTGTAATTATTCTCTCTTTTATTTAACGACTGGAGGGGATAAACTACTGCATTAGCTTTTGCCCATATTTGCATGTTTTTCCAAGGACATCTTATTTGGCTTTGAACAAATGACTGTTTCCCTAGCTGTTTCAAATTTCTCCCATCTCCAATTTGGAAAGCATAATGCTTGCATTTTTATCTTATTGGGATATAATTCACATACCATAAAATTTACCTTTTTAAAGTGAATAATTTAGTTGTTTTTAGTAAAATCAAAAGATGGTACAACTTAATTTTTTTAGTAATCTATTTTAGTATCTACAAAAGTGGATAAAATGGTAACATGAAAACCCATATGTCTGTTACCCAGAATGAATGGCTATAATGGCACCTTTAAAATTTTTTTTATTTTTAATTTTAATTTTTTAAATTGAAGTATAGTTGATTTACAATATTGTATAAATATACTTACATATAATTTCCTTTTCAGATTCTCTTCCATTATAGATTATTACAAGTTACAGAATATAGTTCCCTATACTATACAGTGGGTCCTTGTTGGCTATCTATTGTGTGTGTGTGTGTATATATATATATATATATATATAGTAGTCTGTATCTATTGATCCCCAACTCCTACCTTATCCCTCTTCCCCCTTTACCTTTCGTAACCATAAGTTTGTTTCATGTGTTTGTGAATCTGTTTCTATTTTGTAAATAAGTTCATTTATGTCACTTTTTTTTAAGATTTCATATAGAAATGATATGATATTTGTTCCTCGTCTGACTTACTTCACTTAGATAATCTCTAGGTCCATCCATGTTGCTACAAATGGTATTATTTTATTCTTTTTTTATGACCGCGTAATAGTCCATTGTATATATCCACCACATCTTCTTTATATAATGGCAGGTTTTTTTGCTAGAATGGTCCTGAGGCTGAACTAATGTTGAAGAAATGTTAGATATGAGAAGTATACTAACTTTATAAATGCAAAGTATTTTATTGCATGGCAATGCAAGTGTGAAATCATTCAATTTTTAGCCACTGTCTCTGAAGACCATAATCATTCAGACCTATCTGAATGTTCTCTATGCTGTGTTGCAACAAGTTTAGAGGTTTCTTTATTGGGTGGCTTTGAACTTTATTTTAATGTTTTGAAGTGGTGGTAAAAATTCTTAAAAAAAAAACAAACCTTTTTAGTGATATTTGTACCTGTTGATAAAACAAGGTTAGAATTTTCCTTCAATTTGGATAAGCATGAAGCAAGATATGAATAGGCCTAGGATTCCTGATAGGGGGATTTAGAATTATAACTGCCATTGTGTTGAAACCAAGAAGTCAGGAAGCACTAAGAATGATGCAAGTTTCAAAGGTCAAGGCAGAACAGTGCCTGGAATTCAACAGATCAGAAGATTTGAAAAAAAGGTTTTTCCAAATTGAGCAGGCACTATCTATTTTGTGCCTGTTTTATTTCTTGCTGATGCTAGCTGCCACAGTCCCACAGGGGAATCTGGAACATGCCAATACACTTTCATTTTTCAGCGTTACTAGAATTTTCACCAACATCATTGTTTGAAACTATTTCAGATAAATATATTTTAAGCATTACATTAAAATCATTGCGTTGCGTTGGCTTTTTAAACACCCCAAGTGGTAAAGTCATATTTCTAGCTGCATGTGGGTCACTAGGTTTCAGAGCATTGTATGTTTTTATAGTCAACCCTGTCATGTGTACTGCTAATCTCAATGTGCTTCGTGGATTCAGGTTTAGGTAGCTGGCACTGGATACACTGCTTATATTTTTCCCAGCACAAATGTCTCCTTTATTATTTAAAAATGGTTAAGGAGTATATGTCATTGTCAACTTTTTATGGAAGCATAATTGACTTATAATATTATATTGGTTACCGATGTATAGCAGAGTGATTTGATATTTTTATACATTACAAAATGATGACCGCAAGTCTAGTTACCATCTGTCACCATACAAAGTTATTAAAATAAATAATTGTCAGTTTTATTACTTCTTAAGCAGGGACTTAAAAGGGACTGAAATAACCTTAAGGTTGTTGTTTTTTAATACACAAATTAGTCAGCCAACACACTCATCTAGTGGTTTATTTTGTTTGGCTTGATAATCAAACCCCAAATGGCAATGAGAATTAACTCACTATGGCCCACTTATTACATTCTGATTGATGAGGTCGTTGCTTAATACCAACAGTATCTGTACTTTATCTCCTAGCTCGGCGTCAGGCTCCTCCTCACAGATGACAGATGGTATAATAGTGGATTTCAAAACCAGTGCCTCCTGGTTCCTGGGGGGGCAGTTGAGGATTATGGAAATGGTTCTAGAAAAAACCACCACCTGTCACAATCTCTTTTGCAGAAACCCTAGCTCTCTCTGTAGGTACATAATCTAAAACCGTCCCTTTGCCAGCAAGCTTCAATGCCTCACTGCTCCACACGTGACATGGCAGGGAGATCTACTGGCTTTCCATTGGTAAAGGATGTGCTGTTAGATATTTTGAGAGTACTATAGAGATTTGTGATTACTCATTCACATTCCTACACCTAGTCCCCATATGGACAGAGACACACACACTATGTTGTAATGTTTGTCTATTGGATTCTACTTCCCACTTTGCAAATACAACTTGGACTTGACCACAACAGCAGTTTCACGAAAACACTTTTCCATCCCAAGACCAATCATTTATATTTCTGAATATAATAAAAATACAAATGAAAAAAATAAATGGGATTCCAACTGGATCCAAATCCCTGGAACATATTGAAAGTGGAAATTTGTTTTGTTTTGTTTATCTGTGTCCAGAAGAAATTACGGACAGTGCTTTACTGCCTCTGCAGATAACAAAATAAATCATCTTAGCTCCCTGGGGAAATCATTGGTGTTTACTGAGACCCTTCAGCATTACTCCAAGTAGAAGCCTGCTTCCCTCTCTTCATACCATTTCCTTTCCCTGAAACATAATAGGAAGTAACTGGAGGACTTGAGTGAACTTCCTACATTTTGAACCTCTCAAATGCAGAAATTCAAGGATCCATCTTACTTTTGAAAACCTCTGCAGTACCTACAACTGCATTGTATACACGGTGTTGTATAGTCACCAAGTCATGTCCCACTCTTTGAGACCCTATGGACTGTAGCTTTCCCAGGCAAGAATACTGCAGTGGGTTGCCATTTCCTCCCCCAAGGGAACTTCTTGACCCAGGGTTCAAATCCATGTCTCCTGCATTGGCAGGCAGATTCTTTACTGCTGAGCCCTCAGGGAAGTTGTGTACATGGTAGGGGAAAAGAGATTTCAAAGTTGTACTTGCTAACTTGCTTCCTTTAAGGCAGTCTTGTGAACTGCTTGAAATCCTTTCTCCAACTAGTGTAGATGGTTCGTCTTCACTTAAAAACTATCCCAGGCAAGAACTTTCTTAACCTTTTGAGTATATTTCATAATCATTAGGTATTTACTGTTTTTACTTGATGAAAGATATACTGAAGAGAGCTTACCTTCAGGAAACTTACCCATCAGTAGGAAAGAAGTCTTAACCTTTTGAAAACTCAACAATCAATGTAAGGTAATCTATTGAGGATTTGATGCCATGATAAGTGAAGTCATGGACAGGAAATGACATTACCCATTATGTGTCCAGTGGTCGGGGAAGACTTCCTCCTATGGGAAGTTGGGCTGAATCTCAGTGGATTGGATGGATTTTGGAAAACTGAGGTGTGAGGAGGGCCTTTCAGGAAGGATGAGGGGAGCAGAGTGTGAGAGCTGGGGAGACTGCAGGGAATTTTGGAGAGAAACTGAAGAAGACCAGTTTGACTAGAGTAGTGATTTGGGAGAGTGAATCATCATAGATAAGGCTGGAAAGTAGGTTAGGAGCATATTGTGGAGAACGATCAATGTAAGGTTATGTGGTTTGGACGTTGCTGTGTAAACAGAAAACCGTTTGGAAGCTTTTTAAACAAGAGAATGACACAACTCAGTGGTAGTTTTGGAAGAGTTGATGGGGAGCCAGGTACAGGAAGAATTAAATTAGTTGGGAGGGAATTGGGCAAAGATCAGAGGCAAGAAGAAACGGTTAGGGTGTCTGAGTCCACCTATTAAAGTCTCAAGGTCCTGAAATAGGGAGTTAGTGATGGAAATACAAAGGAAGAATGAGACGCCAAACATGTTTTACTTGAATATGGTAACAGCAGGGAATCTGTTTCTGACACAGGTAGTGTGGGGCAGAAATAACTGGTCTGTTTCTTACTGGGGACAAATGAGTCTTTTACCTAATTATAAGGAGACTGAATTTGGATGTCATAAATTAGTTTTCCCACGCATCACTTTTGTTCTTTGGGTTCTGAAGAAAATGGGGTGTGACATCTCTAAGTCTTTCCTCAGCAGGGTTCAATTCGCCACATAAATAAATAACTTTAGCCCAGCATGCTACAAGAAGGCTGACTTTTAAATTGTTTAGTTTGGCTGGTTAAATTAATTCCAGAGTCTAAACATTAGATCTTCAAAGGGCATGTTTTCGCTTGGGGTACTTTGTTACAGTGGCTGAATTACATATGATCAAGCTACATGAGCTGTGGGTTACAGTATTTTTTTCCTAAAGGGCAATTTTTTTGGACCAGTTTGGTGGTGCTAGACCATTCAGTCAAAGAATTCAAAATAGTTACAATTTCCCCTGTTGTCCCTGTTTAGGGCTCTCTTTCCTCTATTCCCCACCCTTATCCCATCACTTGTCTAATTCACACACTACCTGGCACCCTACCAAATCTTCCTTAAACACCACTGAGATTGTGTCACTCACTTGTTCAAAAACCTCCTCAATGGTTTTGTTTGTGTAGCAAAGTCCAAACTCTATAAGCTTACACTCGTGGTCCTCCATGCTATGATCCTAATTTTGTTGTTCAGTTGCTAAGTTGTGTCAGACTCTTGTGACTCCGTGGAATGCAACATGTCAGGCTTCCCTGTTCTTCACTATCTCCTGGAGTTTGCTCAAACTCATGTCCATTGAGTTGATGATGCCATCCAACCATCTCATCCTCTGTTGTCCCCTTCTCATCTTGCCCTCAATCTTTCCCAGAATCAGGGTCTTTTTCAATGAGTCGGCTCTTCGCATCAGGTGGCCAAAGTATTGGAGCTTCAGCTTCAGTATCAGTCCTTCTGATGAATATTCAGGATTGATTTCCTTTAGGATTGACTGGTTTGATCTTCTTGCTGTCCAAGGGACTCTCAAAAATACTCTCCAGCACCACAGTTTGAAAGCATCAGTTCTTCAGTATTCAGCCTTCTTTATGGTCCTGTCTAGTTTTAGGATTCATAATATGGAATCAATGATTCTAGCATATTCTTAATTACTGTATTTATACTAAATGAACACAATACTATAGACTAGGGAATCTGAACATTAAACTAGGTTATATAATCTGAATTTCAACTTCAGGTCAATGTAAAAAATTCACTTTCATAGTTTGAGTTTCAAATTTTTAGTTTTTTGTTTGTGTATTTGTTATAGGATTTCCGAGTATGAAAGGAATCAGCTTAGCTAGTCATTTTAATGACTATAAATTTTTAAGAAATTAATTTATTAATACCTAGCTTTCTTTCTAGAACTAATTTATGGCAGTTTATAGTGATATATAAAATATGCCAAGGCAGCATAATTTAAAGTAGGTGAGACAGAAGAAGTCAAATGTGTACATCTTCATGACCTTGGATTAGGGAATGATTTCTTAGATATTCCAATAAGCATAAGCAACCAAATAAAAATAAATAAAATAGACTTCATCAAAATTAAAATTATCTGTGTTTCAAAGGACTTTATTGAGAAAGTGACAATACCACTAATAAAATGGAAGAAGATATATGCAAATCATATATCTGATAAGGATTTATTAGTCAAAATAAAGAACTCTTACAACTAAGCAAAAATATACAACCTAATTTAAAAATGTACAAAGGGTTTGAGTATATCTTTCTCCAAAGAAGATATATAAATAGACAATAAGTGCATGAGAATGTGCTCAAAATCATTAGTCATTAGGAAAATAAAAATCAAAATTATCAGACACCACTTCACATCCCTTAGGATGGTTATAATAAAAAAAGGTAAGAAGTGTTGGTGAGGATGTAGAAAAATTGGAACTCTAATACATTGCTAGTAAGAACGTAAAATGTACAGTCATTTTGGAGAACAGTTTGGCAGTTTATGAAAAAGTTCAATATAGAATTACCATATGACCTAGAAATTTCACTCTGAGCTATAGAACCAAGAGGATTGAAAACAGATGTCAATGCAAAATCCTGTACATGAATGCTTATGGCAGCATTATTCATAGTCAAAAATGCAAGCAACCTAAATGTGCATCGGCTGGTGCACTGATAAATAAAGTGTAGTATATCCATACAATGGGATATTTTTCAGCATTTAAAATAATGAAGCACTGATATATACTACATGGACGAACCTTGAAAACATGCTAAATCAAAGAACCCAGACATAGAAAGTCACGTTTTGTATAATTCCATATGTATGAAGTAATCTGGATAGGTAAATTCATGGAAACAGAAATAGATGAATGGTTTCCAGGGACTGGAGGTGGTGGGCAAGAGGCAATGGGGAGTGACTGCTAGTGTATACAGAATTTCTTTTTGGGTAATGAACATATTCTGGAGTTAGATAGTGGTGATGATTGTACAAATTTTTGAATGTACTAAAGACCAATGAGGTGTATACTTAAAAAAATTAATTAATTAATTAACTTTTGGCTGCACCGGGGCTTCATTACTGTGCATGGGTTTTCTCTAGTTGAGACAGATGGTGGCTACTCTCTTGTTTTGTGCAGGCTTAGTTGGCCCATGGCAGGTGGAATCTTCCCAGACAAGAGATTGAACCTATGTCCCTTACATTGGCAGGCAGACTCTTTACCTCTGGACCACCAGGAAAGTCCAAGGGTATACTTTACAAGAGTGAATTGTGGTATTTATATTTCAAAAGCAAAGTGGATGAGAAAATTGAAACAAGCATATAGATATAAAGTGGACCTAGAAATAAAACTCCTATTATCCTATAAAGATCCATATACTTGCTATTGATGGGCTATGAACCTAACTCCAATTAACTTACAGTTCAGTTTACATAATTCATAATGTTATTAGTTTGATGGCCCAGGATTTTATCATGGTAACTGACCTTAGCCTACTCATCCATTTCACTCTAGGTGGAATTTTGTACTTCAGTAAAGGAAACAGTGCTCCGGCTATTTATATTTCACATTTTCCTACATTCTTTATATACACATTATTTGGGAAAAGAAACATAACCCAGCCGTATGAACAGTAAAACAGTTTTTGAATGAAGAATGAAAGACCATTGAATGAGGCTGATATATTTGTATGAATATTTACTGATATAATAAAACCTCTGTTCTCAAAGTGTTTATATTCTACTGAAGCAGCTAAAAGAATGAGGAAATTGTTATTTTTAATTTGGTTTACAGTTTTACCCAATAATTGTACTGACCATGCCAAATAATGTGGCTTTTTACTGGTAGGAAGTAGACCATGAGGCAAAAGGATCAGAAAAGAGTTTGGAATATAAACATCTGTTCCACCAAAATGTTGACTTTTCTCTATTTCTCATAACACTGTAGTGCAGTATTATTTTCTCAGGCCTAAGTTTAAGAAACACCCTAGATTTAAGTCCAGACTCCATTCCTTAGCTATCCCACAAACTTTCCTGTGCTCTATGTCCTGAGAGCAACTATGGACATTCAAAGTCAGACAGCTTAAAAGCAGTCACAGTTTCTGTTTCAATTTGGGAATCAGACTGTGAAAACTACTTCAAGATTGGTTTTTTTCCAGGTGTTTTCATACCATAGATCACTAGCTCTGGACATATTAGACCAGAAACCCTTACTGTTTTTAAAAAGGTCCTAATTTCCCTGGGGCCTTGATACTGTCCCAGAGTTTGATGGTATGATCAGCTTTGAGACCAGGGTGGTGGTGCCATATTGAATGGAATGCCCCAGCGTGTTTTGGAGTTCAGGGTATACCTATAAATTGAAACCTTTGGAGGCATACAGTGAGTACCCTGGAAAGAACACTGACTTTGGCATTATCCTGGTTTTGTGCTCTGCCACTTCTTAGCTGCAAGAACTTGGTCAAATACTCTTCCTAAACCTCATTTTATTCATTGGCAAAATAAAGACATAGGAGCAAGGGAATGGAGTGATGATGACCCTATGGACTGTAGCCCACCAGTCTCCTCTGTCCCTGGGATTCTCCCGGCAAGAATACTGGAGTGGGTTGTCATTTCCTTCTCCAGGGGCTCTTCCCGACCCAGGGGTCAAACCTGTGTCTCTTACATCTCCTGCATTGGCATTGGTAGGCAGCTTCTTTATCATTAGCGCCACCTGGGAAGCCTGGAATGATGACTAAAGGAGCTAAAACATTAAAGGTGCTGAGCACAGTGCCTACACAGAGTAAATGACAGTGTTGCAGTACCTAGAACCAGTGCTTGCGCGGGCTCAGTAATTAATTGTTGAATGAATGAATGATCGGACTCTTAGCTGCAGGTTGGAAATATTACTTTTGGAACACTTTGAAAAGTGAGAAGAATAGAGGAAAACATAATATGCACACAGATATATAGACTTCTACAATTTTGCTATACTTGCTTCAGCTTTTTTAAGAAATAAAATGTCATAAATATAGCTGAATGCTCCTATGCAACCCTCCTGAATCTTTTTCATCTCCTCTCCCCAGAGATAATTGCTATCATGAATTGTTATCACTGCTTTTAGAGTATTCCCACGTATATATGTAAATGAATAACATACAGCACCACTTTGCTTCTTTCCATCTTTATGTAAAAGCATTATGTACTACTTGCTTTTTTTTTTTTTGGCTCACCATTATATCTTTGAGATTAATTCATGTGATACAGGTTCCTATAGTTCATTCATTTATTCCCCCCTGCCATATAAGGCATTTTGTGACTTATGCATGCCAAGTCGCTTCGTGTGCAACTCATTGTGACTCCATGGACTGTAGCCCACCAGGCTCCACTGTTCATGGGATTCTCCAGGCAAGAATACTGGAGTGGGTTGCCATTACCTTCTCCAGGGGATCTATGGCAAGTATTTATGACTATATCGATTTATCCTTTCCTAGTATTGATGAGTATTTAGGTGCCCCCTAGTTTCTTGCTATTATAGCAATTATGCAGTAAACATTCCTATGTGTCCTCCTGATGCGGGATGCATAAACAGAAGAGGAGCTGTTGGGGCTTTGGGTTTGTGCATCTTCCATTTTACTAAAAATTTGCTCTCCAAGGTATATTACCAGCAGTGTAAGAGCATTCCCATTTCTCTACTAATCGGTCAGTACTTGCCATTGTCAGGTTTGAGTATGAAAATGCTAACCCACTTTAGTTTTAATTTGTATTTTTATGATTACTGATGAGTATAAATAGCACCTTTTTATACATTTATATAAAATCATTTGTTTTTCCTCAATCATTAAGTTGCCTATCAATATCCTTGTCTGTGCGTGCTAAGTTATTTCAGCCATGTCTGACTCTTTGCCACCCAGTGAACTGTAGCCCACCAAGCTCCTCTGTCCACGGGATACACTCCAGGTAAGAATACTGGAGTGGGTTGCCATGCCTTCCTCCAGGGGATCTTCCCAACCCAGGGATCGAACCTGCACCTTCTGTGGTTCCTGCACTGGCAGGCGGATCCTTTATCGCTGAGCCACTGGGGAAGCCCAGTTTCCAATGGATTATTTTGCCTTTTTAAAATTAGTATTATTGACTTGTAGGTGTTTATAAATTCTGGATAACTGATTCTCTATCACAGTTTTACAAATCTGTCTGTTTCCCACAGTTAGTTCACACACATTTCCCATAACTTTCCAGTCTTCATTAAACCTCGCGAGAACACTAAACTCTGGTTCAAAGAACAGATAGGTGATCACCAGAGGCGGGGACCGGGGGGTAGTGGGTAGGATGAAAGGGTCAAAAAGTACAAACTTCCAGTTTTAAAACAGGTCCTGAGGGTGTAATATACAACATTGTGACTCTAGCTCATAATACTTTTTGTATATTTGAAAGCCGCTGAGAGTAGTTTTTAAATGTTCTTATGGCAAGAAAAAAATTGTGACTGTGATGATGGATGTTAACTAGACTTAACTGCAGTGATTGTTTCATAGCATATATGAATGTTGATTCGTTGTGTTGTACACCGGAAACTAATACGTCAATTATATCTCAACTGAAAAGCAAACTAGCCTAAAAAAACCCTCAGATTTAAACAAGGATAGCACATGGAACCGTGTTCTAGATTCTGTGATAAACCATAATGGAAAAGAGTATGAATCTATAGGGAATTCTCGGTGGTCCAGTGGTTAGAACTGCATGCTTCGACTGCAGGAGACATGAATTCCATCCCTGCTCAGGGAACTAAGATCCCGCATGCCAAAAAAAAAGAGAAACTGTATATGTGTGTGTGTGTGTGTATGTGTGTGTGTGTGTGTGTGTGTGTATAACTGAATTGCTTTGCTGCACAGGAGAAATTAACACATTTTAAATCAACTATACTTCAGTAAGTTAAAACAAAACCACGCTGAGGTTTGGCCATTTCTTTAGGTCTTCATTTTCTTAGGATGGCTCCTGTGTCACACACACTGACGTTAAGTAAATCTGCCTGGTTTTCCTTTGTTACTCTGTCTTTTGTTAGAGACTTAACCAAGAGCCTGAGACCGGTAGAGGAAAGATATTTTTCTTTTGCTGTGTGTCCTACAATTCTGTATTCTGCTTTCTTGATCTTGTATCAGAACACAAATAGAAACTTCTGAATTGTCACCTGGAATTTCATCTTGTTCCTAAGGCGAAACTATTCTTTCTTAGTGAAAACTTTAAAAATATTTGTTAGCTTTCTGTGGTGGGTGACACCATATATTTATCTCAGTATGCTAGCAGATTCTCTTCGGAGAAGATGGCAAGTAGATGAAATGGGCCTATCGATTTGTTTATGTCCTGAGGCATGTCAGCCTCCCAAGGGGAAGTGAATGTCTTTGATGGTGACATTTTTGAGATTCTGGAGAATTTGGAGGGGTTGCTTTATTGCTATTATTTATATGAATTCATGTTTAACATTGTTTCTGCAAGGTAGACAGTGTTGGTGTAAGTCACAAAACCTTTTTGCCCACTGGCAAAATGAAGCAGTTTTATGAAAACTGCGGAAAATAGCTTTCCCACATACTTACAACAGCTGTTTCATTTCACTTTGTAACAGCAACAAATCTCTATGCCTATCCCTAAAACTTTTTATAGATCACACTCTCGTATTCCTTGGAGCTGTAAAAGAATAACAATTCAATGTAGAAATGCATGAAAAGAAAATGAATTCAATTCTTACAATCCAGATAGTGTCTGTGGACATTTATAGGCAAGAAAAGTGATAACATGTAGGACTTCCATCTGCCCAGTACATGCTGAGAGCTGAGACTTCTCCCTTTTCTGACACGCAAAACATCCCTCCCAAGAGAGTGTCTTTGTAGTCTTCCAGAAGAAATGCACTTCATTTCTCCTATAGGGTCATTCTCTATACACCATCTCGCCCTTTAGATTTTTACACTTGATAATCTATATGGAGGTTTTGTCACACCTGAGCATGTGGAGTCCTTATTAAGGGCAGTATCCCATTTATCATATGGGTGGTCTGCATTTTAAAAAATACTTTATTTTTTTTTTTATTTGGTTGTGCAGGGTCTTTGTTATGGTATGTGGGATCTAGTTCCCTGACCAAGGATCAAGCCTGGGCCCCTGCAATGGGAGCTGGAATCTTAGCCACTGGACCACCAGGGAAGTCCTTGGTCTGCATTTTTTTTTTTTTTAATCTAGTGCCATAGTCTCTATTAATGGGTATTTAGGCTTTTTTTGATTTCTGTTTCAGTTTGGCTTTTTCCCATGTTATGCTACAGGAAACATCTTCATACATGTATCTTTGACCCATGTGTTCTGATGTACCTATAGGGTGTTAGTCACTCAGTTGTGTCCCACTCTTTGTGACCCCATGGACTGTAGCCCGCCAGGCTCCTCTGTCCATGGAATTCTCCAGGCAAGAACACTGGAGTGGGTTGCTATTCCCTTCTCCAGGGGATCTTCCTGACCCAGGGGTTGAACCTAGGTCTCCCCTGGATTGAGAAAATCCCCTGGAGAAAGGAATGGAAACCCACTGGAGTATTCTTGCCTGGAGAATTCCATGGACAGAAGAGCCTGGCGGGCTACAGTCCACGGGGTGGCAAAGAGTGGGACACGACCGAGTGACTAACACTAACTAACCATCTGTAGGGTAAATTGCTAGTGGGGCAATTTGTGAGTTCACCAGTTATGTGCTTTTCAAGTTCTTCAGTTTTAATGCTGGAGAGTTTAAAAATATATTCCCAGATGCTAATTTTGGAGTAAAGGCCTGATGCTAGTTGAGGAAGATTTCATCTTTTTTCAAAAAAATAGTATTGAGTTATTTTGTGTGCCTGGGAGTGGAGAGGAAAAAGAGAAACCTAATTTTACTTGTGGTGAATCTAAATATGTGAAAATGTGGGGCATGTTTTTAACAGAATATGCTTCTCTTTGCTCTAAGAGAACACACAGGCTCATTAACTCGCAGACCTTGGGGATCTGGTGGCTGATACCCGGTGGGCTGGGTCAGGTGACTGCCCTCACTAGCACCTTGAATCTCTGCTTAGGGTTAGACAGTCCAGGTGAGGGCCTAGCCCGAGGATGTCTTCGTGAAGCATGTCTGCTGTGCTCAGGGGAGGAAGGCAAGACTTCTTAGAGCTCCCCAAGCCCTATTCTGTTATTAGGGTGGGAATGCTCTTTACCTTGGAAAGCCTTGAAAAGGCCAGTACAAAATAAATGCCTTTCAGTGTAGCTTCTAGAAAAGGATGGGTAAGAGAAGGGATATGGAAGGGAAAAGGTCAGGCCTAGTGCTAGGGAGTGTCTATTGCTAAGGCAGCTTTGCTTGTTTTGTCTGTAGTTAAAAGCAGGAGGGGAACTGAGTTTCTTCAGTTTTAAGAATTCCTGACTTAAAGACTTCAGTGTAAGATAAGACACCATAAAACTCCTAGAAGAGAACATAGACAAAACATTTTCTGACATAAATCATAGCAGTATTTTCCTAGATCAGTCTCCCAAGGTGAAAGAAATAAAAATAAATAAATAGGACCTAATCAAACTTACAAGCTTTTGCCCAGCAAAGGAAACTGTAAACAAAATGAAAAGACAACTCATAGAGAGAAAATATTTGCAAATGTTGCAGCTGACAAGGGCTTAATTTCCAAAATATACAAAGAGCTTATACAGCTCCATGAAAAAAACAAAACAAAACAAAAAAACCAAAAAAACACCACCACAACAAACAACTGAATCAAAAAATGGACTGAAGACTTTAAATAGACATTTCTCCAAAGAAAACAAACAGATGGCCAAGAGGCACATGAAAAGGTACTCAGCATCGCTGATTATTAGAGAAATGTAAATCAGACCTACAGTGAAGTATCACTGGTTAAAATGACCAGCATCAAAAAGTCTACAATTAATAAATGCTGCAGAAGGTGTGGATAAAAGGAAACCCTGCTACAGTGTTGATGAGAATGTGAAATGGTGCAGCCACTATGGAAAACAGTATGGAGATTCCTTAAAAAACTAAAAATCTAGTTATCATATGATCCAGCAATTCCACTATGGGCATATATCTGGAAAAGATAAAAACTCTAATTAAAAAAGATACATGCACCCAATGTTCATAGCAGCCCTATTTACAATAATGTAGACACAGAAGCAACCTAAGTGCCCTTCAAGAGATGAACAGATAAAGAAGATGTGGTATATATATTTATTGTGCATATATTTATACACATGTATACATACATGCTTACATACACACAATGGAATAGTACTCAGCCATAAAGAAGAACAAAAATTTGCTGTTTCCAACAACATGGAATTATCATACTATGAAATTGATAATCATACTATTATCAATGATGGAATTATCATAGATTATCATACTAAGTAAGTCAGACTGAGAAAGACAGATATCATATGCTGCTGCTGCTGCTGCTAAGTCACTTCAGTCGTGTCCGACTCTGTGCGGCCCCATAGACGGCAGCCCACCAGGCTCCTCTGACCCTGGGATTCTCCAGGAACAATACTGGACTGGGTTGCCATTTCCTTCTTCAATGCATGCATACATGCATGCTAAGTCACTTCAGTCGTGTCTGACTCTGTGCGACCCTATGAACAGCAGCCCTCCAGGCTCCTCTGTGCACAGGATTCTCTAGGCAAGAGTACTGGAGTGGGTTGCCATTTCCTTCTCCAGATATCATATGATATCACTTATATGTAGAATCTAAAAAAATGATATGAGTAAACTTATTTGCAAAACAGAAATAGACTCACAGACATAGAAAACAAATTTGTGGTTACTAAAGGGTAAAGGCGGGGGGAATAAATTAGTAAGCTCAGGATTAACAGACACAGATATACGAAAGAATTCTGTGCTTCCATACAGATGATAATGACAGTGATGATTGTTCCTATTTGAGGTGCTTTCCATGTAGGCTTGTACTGTTGGATACATTTTCCCTGGATGCTCACAGTGACTCTGTTTTACAGATGAAGAAATTGAGCCCAAAGAAATCAAGTAACGTACTCAAGTCACACAGCTAGTAAGAACTGGGAGCCACGAGGAGTCTCTTTTTAAAGGCTCTCTGCTGCACACTAATAAGGAACATGCAACTTAAATACCATCAGTAGCCTTCCAGTCGTGAAATGAGGGGTCTTCCTTTTAAAAAGTGATTGAAAGTTTGGACAAGAGGTAATAAGAATTGTTAAAAGGTAATCTTTTCAGAAAAAGATAAAACCTTGGCTCTCCTACAGATATCAAAATGAGCACATGTCGACAGTTTTGTTTTACTCATTAATCAACAAAGGAACCATGCAGATGCTATAACCAGTTCAAAAGAGAATTGAAACCACGTACATTTCTAGATCTGGAATTTTGAGACAAATATGTAAATGGAAGCAAACTGATTTTTGCACGCAGCGGGAAGGAAGACAATTGAACCTCTATCAGACTCTACAGTGATGGCATCTCTCAGTTTAATCTATAAACAAAGAGGTGCAAAGAATTCAAAGACAATGTGGGCTAAAATTAGATAACCCTTAAGTGTGTGTTGTATATAGACAATGCGTAGTTTTTCAGTGAAACACAAATTCGTCTCTACACAATTTATGTGGGCTTGTCAGACCGGCTAAAAGGGCAAGAAAGGCTGTCTCCATGGTAGGTGGGTGGTAAGGAGGAAGATGGACGAGAGTCAGCCAAGGATAGATTGATGGTTTTTTCCAAAGTTTTGAAAAATCTAGATGCACACTGACCTTTCTCTGCAGTCCTTTCGTGCTGGCCTGGCTCGACCCGCTGGAATAATCTCATCCAACTTACCCTCCCAGGTCGCAACCTGCGCTCTCATCTGCTTCCGCTTCAGTCACTAAAGTTTACCTGCCCCTTATTCCATTTCCCAGGACCCCCACATTTGGCCAAGCTACAGTTTGCTCTCTTAGATAGTCTGAATATTTTTACAGGGGCCTGTCCTTATCATTGTGCATCCCTCCTGGCATAGCTGTCCCCCGCCCAGTGGGGCTCTGGTCCTCTCCTGAGCCTGCCTCCCCTGGGTATCCCCATCCTTTGGATCTGTCACTTCTGTCTTCCTCACCCAAATCCGGTCAGAAGCTTAGAAAGGACTGAATGAGAAAATCTCACTAGGGTGGATTTTCATTA
This sequence comes from Dama dama, assembly GCF_033118175.1. Lineage (NCBI taxonomy): Eukaryota > Metazoa > Chordata > Mammalia > Artiodactyla > Cervidae > Dama > Dama dama. Next base: position 80,991,905 of record NC_083695.1, on the reverse strand, counting down.
TTACTGCAGCTCTGGGGCTACGCACGGTGATAGATGCTAGGCACAATAGCTTAGGTAGGAGTTCATGGTCTGCTGGCGAGACAGCCATGTAAATAATCATTACAGTACAATGTGCTCAGTGCTATGGCAAGGTATGTGCATCGCAAGCTATGATTACAGAAGAGGTTAGCTCAGCTTGAGCTGGGTCTGAAGCACGAGCGGGATTTTGCTGGGGGAAAAGGACTAACCCAGCAGCTGCCCCCACTTCCCCTGCGTCTTCTGGCCAGCCAGTGGCAGGCCACTCTTCCTCTCTGCTCCTTCGGCTCTGCATCTGCCCAGGCAAGGACAAAGCATCTTTGGCACGAGTGGGATCCCGGTAAGCAAAATCATCTGGAGTAAAAGAAATGCCAGGAAAGCAAAATTTCCTCTTCCACTTGTGCCTTAGAGTGTGTGTGCACTCAGACACTGTCATGTCTGACTCTTGGAGACTCCATTGACTATAGCCCACCAGGCTTCTCTGTCCATGGGATTTCCCAGGGAAGAATACTGGAGTGGGTTACCATTTCCTCCTCCGGGGATCTTCCCAACCCAGGGATCAAACTCACGTCTCCTGCATCTTCTGCTTGGCAGGCAGATTCTTTACCACTGTGCCACTTGGGAAGCCCTAAAATGTGTGTGTTCTTGTGTGTAAATATGAACCGGGAGTAAATGACAACTCTTTTTTATTTCTTAATTAGGTTATTGGATAGATTTAGAAGTTTAGATCTCTGGAATTTTATCACACACAAAAAATGTGACCTAACCTTGAGATCTGATTTTAAGGTTTAAAATGGTCTTTTAAGAGCACTTAGTTACCCTCCAGGCCCACTTGCCTATTTGTCAAGGACGTCCTCCAGACTGATCTATCTGTATAAAGCCGGGGGCCATCTCTGGGCATCTGCTTAGGAGTAAGTGCTCAGTGGGGCCCCACTGGCTGGAAGGAGTCCACAAACTGTCCTCCTAAGAATGTAAAAGAGCTTATTCTTGAGGTCCAGGAGATTTTCCTGTGCTGCCTTCAGTCCTGAGAAGTGAAGGTCACCTGTGAGGGAGTCCCTGCTAACTAAGGAAGCTGTCCCAGAAGGGATCAAGCCAAGAACGTGTTTGGAAAAGAGCATAGTTAATCCCATTACCACCAAATCAGACCTGGAAAAGCTACTTGATCTATTAATAAACAGTGTGGCCACCCTCCTTATCTTAGCTGAACACAATTTCCCATCACTTCGCAGAGCAGCCTCTTATAGAGTAACTGACATTCAGTGGGAGCCAGATTCATCGGGCAGGCTGACCCTGGCTCGGAGTAGGGACTGGGGTCTCAGGCATTCTGTGTTTGGGTTTTAGCCACTGCTGGGAAAGGTTTTCATTGAGGCACACTATTAATTGTCCTTGTTGGTTTGTTTATATGGCTGAAGTTGTGAAGATTGAAGGTAAATAGTAGGCAAATGCCCGAGATGGGGTGGGAGGGACGATGTTTCATGGCTCATGTTGTATGGAAAGTAGATTTGGTTTCTTGTTTTAAGATTGAAATTTTCATGCTTGCTGTTTTTCATTTGAGTTTTCCCTGGTCTTGCTACATCCATAATGACCCTGGGAGAAAGGGGATAAATGAGGAAATTTCATGATGGATAAGTATTGTAATTCAAAGGCTACTGGAAGCTGTTCTTTCCTAAAGATGTCTCTGAATTCTTGCTCGCTGAACAAAGTGCCCTTTGAGGTTCCAAGAAGTCCTATGAAAACATGTTACTAAAGAAAGGTCTTTATGGTGCAGTTTATAGGATTCATTATTGAGAATTATTCTAAAGGAATGGAAGAAAAGGCAGGTATGTTTGATTAAAGAATGGAGGTCCCAAAAACATCTAACCATCAAAAAATGAGTTATTCAGAGAGGCCACGAGAAGGCCCAGACTTCAGCCAGAGCAGCCAGCCCAATGGGTTTTCAGAAGATAAGAGTCTAACAGACACGAACGTCTCTTTTCCGCTTCTTGTGGCCTTCCGTACCACACACACTCGGATACAAGGATGGACATCCTTATTGCTGCCGTACCTAGCATTATCCTGCGAGCCTGACACCAGCGATGAGACCACTAATCTCTCACAATCCTCTAAGTGAGGTCAGTGGCCTTGACAGGTCACTTCACCCAGGGCTCTGAAGATGGGTGTGAAGAGTAAGGACAGGACTGGGCTTCGAGTTCGAGCCTCATATGGCCCTTTCACTGTCTCAGTGACCTTGGGCAACATCCTGCAGCTCATGTGAAAGCAGAGATTCTACTTCTCAGGGTTATTTAAGGTTCAGCTGAGATCATTGATGTAAACTGCCCTGTACAGTATCTTGGGCATCATAGGTAGTCAAAAAATGTTTACTGGACTTTTTTATGGAGAGGGCCTATGTAGTTAATTTTCAGCCCCTGTGAAACTATAGCAAACATAAATCTTGCCATTTAAAGCAAGGAAATCAATGTCCTTTGAGGGGGAGGTGTAGGATCTATTGGCTTCTCATTATGTTTCCTACTTTTCATTATGTTTCCAGACTTTTCTTGCCAAGTTTGCCACCCGATGGCTGGTCATTATTATATAGCATACACATGTGAACAAAAAATGCAAGCAGCATGTGAGGATATTCAATGAAATGAGCCCACTTACACTCTGCAGAGGTAGCCAATGTGAAGTTTCTTTTTGTTTCCTTCCACAAATTTTTCTTGCATGTACATGCCTATGCATCTTGTCGTTTACTCAAATAAGAGCAGCCCAGACACACCTATTCTATACCTTGTTTTCTCAATAACTTGACATCACATAATATTGGTTAACACAAAGCTAGATTATTTGGAAGATCATGGGCAAAATGGGAGGAGAACTGGTGATTCCAGACCAAGAGTGTGTTTGGTTTAAGAATCTAGGTCTTGAGCACCTTTAAAGCTGCAAGGGATTTAATTATATTCCATTGGCTTCTTGTCTGTTCCCCCTGGAGGACCTTCTGGGTTAATTATGGGTCCCAGGGACACTTGGCAGACAGGCTGCTACATTGCTGTTCCACAGAGGTAATTAATCATCCAGCCCGAACCAGGAGAGAATGCTTCATTCTGTGTCCTCATTACCAGTAGCTTCAGGAGAAGGAAAATTTTCTTACAAAATGGAGCTACCATGTGATTTCTTTTAGAATCATATAGCAGGTGATAATAAAGGTGTTTCCATATTGCATTTCCTATTGTAAAATAGGAGAAAGAAGTATGTGTGATGTATGTGTGTATGTGTGTGTGTGTTAAGGGTGGGGCGTAAATCACTTGACTCTGGGGTCATCTATTGATTATTTGGAAGTTTTATTCAAAGGAATACTATGTGTCTACTGATTTCCCCTCTTTCCATCATCCTGCCTTCTTTAAATATCATAAAATTCTAGTTAGAAGTCAGTTCATTACACCTTAAACTTATACGGTGCTGTGTGTCAATTATATCTCAATAAAACTGGAAGGAAAAAATCCTAGTTTGAAGATTTATTCATGGTATCTGTTTCAGTGGTCCTCAACTGGAGGCAGTTTTATCCTCCAGAATACATTTGACAATGTCTGAAGACATTTTTTGAAAATTTATTTTTGTTTTTGGTTGCACTGGGTCTTCGTTGCTGTGTGTGGACTTTCCCTAGTTGCCATGAGTGGGGGATACTCTCTGGTTGCTATGCTTGGGCTTCTCATTGCAGTGGCTTCTCTTTTTGCAGAGCACAGGCTTCAGTTGCCCGAGGCATGTGGAATCTTCCCAGCCCAGGGATCAAACCTGTATCCCTTGATTGGCAGGCAGATTCTTACCCACTGTACCACTTGGGAGTCCTGAAGACATTTTTGGTTGTCATATTGGGGGGCAGATGCTGCTGGCATTCAGGAGGCAGAGGCCAGGGATGTTTGTTGCTTTATATCCTACAAGGCATAGACATCCCCACGACAAAAGAATTATTGTACTCCAAATGTCAATGATGTTGAGGTTGAGGAATTCTAGCTGATTCATCTAGACTCTGACACACTCTCTGCAGGATATCAACTTTCTTGATTTTGTATATTTCTTAGGACCTCAAACATCCCTTCCAGCTGTTAGATTCTCTGAGTCTCTTCAGATCAGTAGATAAAGGTATCCACGCAGAGCAGTTCACTTGCTCCTAACACTAATGGCAAGAATTAACCCCTTGGTGAGGTATTCATAGATGAGGCCTCTCACTTGCCATAGTGTCCCCAGCCCCAGTGTCCTACTCCCCAGTAGTAGGAGTTCAGCAGACAGTTGAATGGATGAGATACTGTGATGCTTTGGCATTAGCTGGTGAGCTTGCAGCAGTGATGTGAGCAGAAATCTGGTACCAGCATACACTTTGTTTCATGGTAACTATGACTTCCATGACAGCTCCATGTCCACATGGCAGCTTTCCTTAATGAAGCTCACCATTTCCCCTGAATTTTCCTGCTGCACCTGTGATGAGCAGTTTCAAGCAGTGCAAGCAAGTACAGAAGAAATTTATACGTATCTGGCATCTGCAGAAGCAGCTAGTGTGTAATGAACTCAGCCTTGGAGATCCACTCAGATAAAAGCCACTCAGATAGAGGATCATTTGTTCTTAGAGCTTTAAAGGACTTAACTTTACCCTGGATTCCCAAATCATTGACATCGTTGAAATAGGAGGATTTCCGGTGTGTCACGTTTACATGATCTTAATAGCATGTATGTTCAAGATGAAGTCCATCAATAAGAAGTCAAGTGATTATACTTAAGGAAACATCCCTTATAAGTCCAGGGGGTGGTGGTCCCTACATAAGAAACTCAGACAAATATATTTACATTGACTTTGTTTCTTTTTTCTTTTGGGTGCTGTGGGGAAGTGTTTTCTTTTTCTTCTTTCTTTCTCTCTACTAATTTTGGACTCCTATCTATGGAAAACCATCAGAATTTGCATATATATATATATATATATATATACACACACACATACACACACACACACACACACATATATATACATACCTACTTTACTTAGTTACTCTAACTAAAGATTGTCAGCCAGAGCTGGAGAAGTGATTTTAATTCTGGGCATAAATGATGATCACTTTCTTTATGTGGAGGGACATGGCAGATGATGATGAAAGAGTCTATGTTTTCTCTGCTTGCTGCGTGCTAGGTTGCTTCAGCCCTGTTGGACCCTTTGTGACCCAATGGACGGTAGCCCATCAGGCTCCTCTGTCCAAGGGATTCTCCAGGCAAGAACACTGAAGTGGGTTGCCACACCCTCCTTCAGGGGATCTTCCTGAGTCAAGGATTGATCCTGCATCTCTTATGTCTCCTCCATTGGCAGGTGGCTTCTTTACCACTAGCGCCACCAGTGAAGCCTTTCTCTGCTTATTGGGGAGCTCTTCCTCTGGTCTGGAGGACTCCAGCAGATAACCTGAGACAGGAAAGAGTGACTCCAGGGGTGGATGGAACATGCGCTTCCAATAGGACCAGAGAGCTTTTCTGCTTTGTCCTTACACCACCCTTTTGTAGAAATCCTTGATTGTTCCGGTTGGTAAATAGAGGGAGAAGTCAGAACTTTTGTGATCTGGCTCCATGATGGTGGCTTCTCATCACGATGGGAATCGAATGTGACTGCTCTGTCCCGTGTACTTAACTCTTAAGACGAATTTCAAGGGTAATCTATAACATGCTCATTGTATTTATGCTTTTTTCCACATTGTTTTGAGTTGGTCAAAAAATTGGTTTGGGTTTTTCCTTAACATCTTATGGGGAAATCTGAACTAATTTTTTGATCAGTGCAATATTTCTGTTCACATTTTCCTTTTTCTTGGTATGCAAATGAAAGAATTCAGAAGTCTATTTAGTTGAAAATTGAAAATTATTCTTCAGAAGAAATGTTTTCTTTGGGATGGATGAACTTCAATTTTAACCTTCAATAGCCCCCAAACTCCAGGATTTAAATACGTTATTCATAGGGAACTCTGCTCAATGTTATGTGGCAGCCTGGATAGGAGGGGCATTTGGGGAGAATGGATGCATATATGGCTGAGGCCCTTTGCTGACCACCTGAAACTATCCCAATATTGTTAATTGGATATACTCCAATACAAAATAAAACATTTAATAAAAATAAATGTTACTGTAGGTTTCTTCTAGAAAGGAAAGGCCACGGTGAGAGCTGAGGTCAGGAAGCACCCCTCTGCACTTTGTCCTCCTTGGAGAACTGACTTGTGTGTGAGCATGAGCAGGTTTATCCACTGGGCTAAGGGAAAAAAGAAGTCAACCTCAAGGTTAGCCTGGGTCGCTTATCAGGGAGGAGGTGTTAGGAGGAAATACGTGTCTTTTCAGGAATGTAACTTGGTTTTTGTTTTGTTTTACTAAATGTGTTCTTACTAGGAAAGAAGCAGAAGATTCCTGAATTCCCAGGCTTGTCCCTTTCTTGCAGCTGATTTTTTGCTGGGAAAGAATTGAAGGAAGAGGGTTGAATACTAATCCTAGGTGTGTTTGTGAAAACGAATGGTGTTTGGCTAGCTAATTAGGAGGAAAGGGCAATGCTCCCTAAGTAGAGCAACTAAGATGCCTGGAATTTTCTTTCTTGGCTCTCTCTTCCAACTCCCTTGGCCTGCAGCCTGTCTGGGAAATCTTTTTGCGTTATTTTCCCTGCATCAAATAAGAAAGTCCATGCTTCCATGAAAGCTAGTAAGTTTATTAAGAACAATATTATATTAAACACAAGTAACTTTTCAAAGTGTTGAAAGTTTACATGTAGTATCAGCTTTGGGCTTTTTGTTTTTCTTTTCTTTTCCTTCTTTATTTAAGAATATGCAAAAGTCGATGTTGAGATCACTTCTGTCCTCATGGCATAAAAAGAATAGAAAAGGAGGTGGGAAGGAAGAAGAGAAAGAGAATACAAAGTGTTTTTTTGAAAAAATATGAAGTTTTTTTTTTTTTAAATCAGAAGGATGACTATCCTTTTACATATAATGACATAATGTGGGGTCAGTTTATTTACTTCTTATTACAGTGAATGGACAATTATCTTAAGGCTTTTCCTTAGTTTTCTTATTTTTTGAAAATGAGAAACTTTTATTTTGAAAATGATTCACAAACTATGTTGGTATTGAGTTTAGCAGTTCCTTAACAGTTTACACATTCTCTCACCTTAAGCCCCAGAATCCCATTCCGAGAGAAATAAGAATATATGTCCAAGTTTGCAATACCATATATAAAATAGATGGCCAATGGGAATTTACTGTATGACCCAGGACTCAAACAGGGGCTCTGTGATGGGCTGAAGGGTGTGATGGGGAGGAAGATGGGAGGGAGGTCCAGGAGGGAAGGGACATGGGTGTATCTAATGACTGTTGATAGATGACAGAAAACCGCAAAATCCTGTAAAGCAGTTATCCTTCAGTTAAAAAATTTAAAAAAAGAATATATGTCCACCAGAAGATTTGCATGTAAATATTTATAGCTGCTTTATTCAAAATAGCCCCACAATGTAAACAATCTGTAAAGTCATTGTAACATTGTAACAATAAACATTGTAAACAATGTAAATGTCAACATGTGAGTGGACATGTTGTCGTATTTCTAAAACATGGAATTCTACTGAGTGTCATAACAAAATATACTGGTACACTCCAGAAGGGAAATGAATCTCCTGCTGTGCAACAGAATTCCTTAGTTTTCCGAATCTGTAAATAGTTTACATGAAATAATCTGTTCTGGACTTGTGTGCAAGCTGCAGCAAAACAAAACAACCCAACCCATTCTGAGCCTGTGTGAGCCCAAGATACAAGAGGGATCGTTTACAGGCTTCTGTGGCTCTGCCTTCTTGGTTGCAGTCGAAGGACAGCTCAGCATGAGCCATGCCTGGATGCGTTCAGGTCTGATTTGGGGATCTTTCACTAACATTAGTCACAAGGACGTCAGCCCTCCAGAATTCCCAAAGCTTTTTCAAGTGCAGCCTTCCACTTGAGGTGTCAGGAACACTGGCTTCTTTCCGTGCTGGTGGTTGACAGTCCAGTTTTGAAAGGCTTCATTTGACTGGAGACCCAGAAGTGTGACAGCACAAAGAGCCCCCGGGCTCCACGTCCAAAGACCTCCATCCCAGGCTCAGTTTGATTAGCTGTCTCATCTGCAGTGAGTCGTTTTTGTTGTTGTTGTTGACTAAGTCGTGTTCAATTCTTTGCCACCCCAAGGACTGCAGCATGCCAGGCTTCCCTGTCCTCCACTGTCTCCTGGAGTTTGCTCAGATTCACGTCCATGGAGCCCATGCTGCTCTCTAACCATCTCGTCCTCTGCTCTGCCGTCTCCTTTTGCCCTCAATCTTTCCCAGCATCAGGGTCTTTTCCAATGAGTCAGCTCTTCGCACCAGGTGGCCAAGGTGTTGGAGCCTCAGCATCAATCCTTCCAATGAATATCCAGGGTTGATTTCCTTCAGGACTGACTGGTCACCAATTAATTTACTTCGGTGACCTTTAGTTTTTTCTCATCTGTAAAGTGAGATGTGAAGTCGGAGGTTCCAAATGGCCGATTTCACCATCTAGATGAAGCTAATTAAAAAACCAGCTCCAGTCCTGTGATGAATAAACAGGAAGAGAAGGCACTCAACCCCAGGCTAAATAGCATCAGAGGGGGCCACTTCAGAGGATGCTGTTTGGGGAAGAATGTTCCAGAAAGTAAAATGTTGGTGAGGTCTGATATATTTATTGAGGTTCTTCTCTAGGTGTTTCTGGGAGATGATTTTCGAGTTCAAGTCAGTGTGCGGGCCCTGTGCACACAGCGCCTTCAGAATGCAGTTAACACAGAGTAGGTCCAAGTCAGTATCTCATTTTGGTCTCAGTTGAGCCGGTTTTTAGCTGTCACTCCATCCTCTGTGTGTATTTTTTAAGTACAAAGACACATGTTTTCTGTAACAGTGATATTTATTACTTACTCTCTTTGCACTGAGAGAAAGATGGGTGTGAATTCCTCACTTCTTTTATTATTCTTTTATCGAAAGGAGGATGTTTTCTTAAAAGCTGCCCCTTAGAGGGAAGCAATCCTATTGAATGTAGCTGGCTAAAAGTTCTTTAGTGTTACCAAAAAAAGACTAACACAAATGAAAAGGCTGTACTTTAAGTAAATGCCAGTGGTAGGAAATGTGGGGTTAGGAGCCTTGTAATCCCCTTCATTGGGTAAGAAAAACATTGAGGTTTGGCCTCTTGACAAGACCTGTTTTCTATTTTCCCTGTCCCTTCATCTTGTGCTCAGTGTTTATTTCTTTGGATGTGTGGTTTACTGCCAGATCGTATTATTGTGTACTTAAAAATCACTGTTCCTTGGGGACCTCGCTCCCTTGTTGCTTCCTAACAGAATAACAGTTTTGTAACATCTCCCAAAATGCAGGGATTTTAATGGGATCTTGGGCTTTCCATATGAAGGGGATTAGCCTGTGTTACTGGGCTGTCCAAAAGATTCACTCAGGTTTTTCTGTACCATCTTATGCAAAAATCTGAACGAAATTTTTGGCCAACCCAATAGTTCCAGAACGGAAACCTGCCCTTCTGCCATTCTTGGCAAGTAACGCATGTGCCCCAGAAAGAGGCCAGCACAGTAGGAATTGGCTTCCTCCTTCCCAGGCATTTTCTTATACGAGTGTGCCCTCTTCCTTAGTAAATCCTGAGTCTTCCCAGGTGGCTCAGTGGTACAGAATCTTCCTGCCAATGCAGGAGATTCAGGTTCAATCTCTGGGTTGAGAAAATCCCCTGGAGGGGGAAATGGCAACCCACTCCACTATTCTTATCTGGGAAATCCCATGGACAGGGGGCCTGGCGGGCTACAGCCCATGGGGTCACAGAAGAGTAGGACACGACTTAGAGAAAAACAAACAAAACCGCATATAAAATCAATGACAATTTTGTTGAGCAGATTCAACTTAGCCCTAAGAAGCCCCAAATATTCCTGTGTCATTGACCAGCCCGTACCAGCTTATTCCACATATCACTAAGATTTTACACTAGTGGCATCTGAGTGTGAGCTGTCATCTACTTAACTTTTATCCACTTAGCATGTGTGTCTCAGCCATGTGTTGACAGTAAACTGGAAAACTCAACCAAGAGAGCCAGCATGGCCCTGGGGAGCCTGGCAAATAGAAGGTAGCTTTGGCTAAATGTAGTCAGTCTGAGTGTAGCCCATAATACACTGTAGTCTTTCTTTTTTTTAATTTCCTACCTTATGCATTTATTATGGTGGTTTTGGACTTCCCAAGTGGCACTAGTGGTAAAGAACACGCCTGTGAGTGAAGGAGACAGAAGAGACACAGGTTCAATCCCCGGATTGGGAAGATGCTCTGGAGAAGGGCATGGCAACCCGCTCCAGTATTCTTACCTGGAGAATCCCATGGACAGATGAGCCTGGCAGGCTACAGTCTAGGGGGTCTCAAACAGTCGGACACAACTGAAGTGACTTAGCACACGCACATGGTGGTTTGAAAACCACTGTATACCTCTATGGTGTAATTTTTAGGTCTTAGGAAGGAACCACTGTAATGTGTAACTATAGCATTAGTACGCTTTGTAATGAGATTTTTCCTTTCATTCTCAAGGACACTCTGAAAATCCTTCTGATGTTCCTTGGACTCCACTCTTTCTACCCTTCGCTCTTGTTCTGTGCTCTAGGCTCACCTCTACAGCTGCATCAATGACTCATTTGACCTCTGCTTGGAGTTGGGTCCAGCCTCTGAGGGGCTCTGGCAGGAGATCTGAGAGTGGGAGGAGAATGTGGTCGGGTTTGTTCCCCTGACTCCTTCCCTGCCAGGTCACCGTTGGCTGTCTGTCCCTCTATTAATGGCCAGAGCTCCTGCCAGGTAGCCCTCCCCACTCAGCCAACCACTTCAGGTTCTAGTATCTTCTCTACTCCTCGCCTCTGTTGGCTGAGGATAAGTAATAATAGCTCTACAACTAGCTAGCCTCACGTGGTGCATGTTCTTTGCAGGTTTACCTCAACCCTTCCCATACCTTTGTAAATACCCACTTTGTGCAACTCTTTTCGAATGATCCGGTTTGAATATTCTACCTGTTTCCTGCCAAGACCCTGGCCTTTCCTGATCCCAAGAGTGGTATGTGTAACTGTGAAACTCGAGTCTACCCTAAGCTTTCCTTGTGGCTTCTTCAATGGTTACAACATTGTCACCATGTAAACTGAACATTAAAAGATAGGGAATATACCCAGTTCCTATAAAAACCCATTATATCTCAACAGAAGTGCTCATGGTAACTTGAAATGGGGTGACTGCAAGCAAGGCAATCAGCAAAAGAAAATTTTGCAAAACTCTCAGTGAAACCAATTTCTAAGGAGAGGGTGGACAGCAGTATTCATTGCCTTGCTTGTGACAACTGGAAGTGAGATGACTTCTGTTACAAGTTGTTCTGTGGCAAGTGAATACATGGTGCCTTGTGGCAGAAAGAGATACCTTATAGAGACTACAGACACCAAATGAAATAGGAATAGCTTGAATATTATCATAATCATTGGCTGGCCCTTTTCAGACCTACTTTCCTGCAAGTATGAGCAATTAGATCAACTTTAAATGGGACATGTCAGAATGTCTTTAGAATTTTAAGGAATGAGTGAAAGGTGAGCAAATATTTCAGAGGCTCACTTATTCTAGTGAAATAGTGGAATTCAGATACTTGGCATGCACATGTGGACCCACATATTTCTTTCTGGAAAGCCAAAGTGTGTATTCTGTCAAGATTGCATGTTAATACAATTCTGATAGTTGACAAAGCTCTGTAAGTGATTCCACTTCTGGATGGATCTGTTGGCAGTTGAACCAGTGAGAGGAATGGATGGGAAGTCCAGTGGGTATCCTTGACCTGGGTCAACATGGCAGTTCTTGCTCAAGTAAATGTGTGTGTGTGTGTGTGCGCATGCATCCCCGTGTATGTGTGAATGCAAATGGTGAAGATGGTAGTATGTCCAGTTATTTTTTGCTAAGGTTTTATGGAACCTGAAGCTTGTATTATTTTAGGAGTCCTCCTTAGGTAAAATAATGAAAAATTATGACTACAAAGTTAGGGATAAGGATGAACGTTTAGGAAGAGAAAAAAATCACAAGAAATGTCAAATTTCTTTCTTAAAAGTGACAGTTATCAAATATCATGCAATACAGAGTGACAGGCAGTTAAGTAGTAAGCATATTATGACATAACTTTGTAATACTTCTCCCCCTACATTTTAGATGGCATACTCTTTGATTGCTTCTTCACTTAACAACAACTTTATAATATTTTCTGTATAGGGAAAAGAAAAATGCTTTTCTTTTTAGCATAGCTTATTAAAATTTGCTTTTTGTATTGCTAGCAGGAATACATGAAACAAGCAATTTTGCACAGTTACACTTGCTGCTATAGTTTTGGATCTATAAATATCAGAATTTTGATAATTTTGATTTCACATAGTGTCTACTTGAAAATGTATGGTGCATTGGTAATTATATCTGTTTCATTATCAAGTATATTTATGGTAGGAGAGAACTTTGGTGTTGATGAGAACTGAATCTCTGTTTCTGATTTTACATGTCTGGTGGTTGGAAGGTTTTTTCCATAGACCTTTGTACATTTTAAACCTTGTTACTCCTCTAGTGCCCACATAATTCTTGTGTTGGGTGCTGTGAGACACATTCTTATCACATGACTTCTGGTCTCACGTCTTTATGTCATGACTCTGAGTCAGTGTTGTACGTGATAGGAGTGTCCATGGTAGTCAGTTTTACACTGCAATAGCTAGCAATTGCATTTAGCTAGCAATAATGTAACAATTTAGCAAGCAACTATGTAACAATACACAGAGGTGACTGTGAACCCCATCAATATATTCCACAAAGCCCCAAACTAAATGTTGCTTAACTTCTCCTTAGCCAGATTTTTAAAATATACTCTGTGCCACTTCAACACTGACCTGCAAGGAGGGAAGTCAAAATGAAAAGAAGAGAGGAGTCTTCAAAGATTCTGATTGAAATATCTTCGTGGATGTGTGCGTATGCATGTGCAGAAATTTAACAGACTTACGGCCAAAAATATGAGGGTTCTTCCCAGGGCTTTGAAAGGTCCCTGCAAGTGAGAGTCTTTGTAGCTTAAGTGTCATTAGCTTCTGGTAAAGCCACTCCTGTTAATTACATTGGGAAACTTGTCTGCTGCCCCACTCAAGCATTAAGATGCTGACGCTGGGTTTTATCGCTAACTAGGGGAGACTTTTAGGATAGGTAGATTTTATTCCTTTATTTTGTTCCTTCCTTTGTTCCTTCTCCTCCCCTCCTTCCATTCCTCCCTCTCTCCCACCTTTCTTCAAATGTTGAGGGAGACTAAGTACTTCTTTTTTAAATTAACTCATTCACTTTTGTTTCATTCTCTCTACTTTTTCCTCTGCCGTTTCTTGACCTCCTCCTTCTCCAGAAAGACACTATTTATTTTCATGTGCATCGCTGCTGTCTCCAATTACCAGTTGCATGTGGTTTTGGGGTCCCATGAAAGGAGGATCTCTCCATATTGCCTTATGCTTGACAAGAAGCCATTTGTGGCAGAGGGTACCTGGAGAGAGGACATGACAGGTAGGAGAAAGCACTTTCAGGGTAACGCTCCCTGTTAGACCAAGAAATTTTGTGATGGCTTCAGAGGGTATAGCTACTTGATGGTCACGTGACAGTCCTGGGTCAGTGCCTGTTGGGGTGGTTTTGTTTTAGAATGTGTGCCAATAGCTGGACCACTTTATCTAGAGATAGCTCAGCGTGCACTTTACCCTTGCATCCTTCCCGTGGTGGTTCCTCTATTAAATGCTGTTTTCCATATGGTTAAGAAGCTTTTAATGAGATTTCCCATCACTAAGACTTTTTTGAGTTGTCCATATTTTGCCTTCACTGCTGATGATAAAAGACCTGCCACCAAAATAGGCTTTGAAAAGTAGCAATTAGCAAAATAGTTTAGTAAAACAGTGAAAACTCTGTGGGACATTATGGCCTCTGACTTCACTGTCCAGATGGTAGCCACTGACCGCACATGGCTCTTGAGCTCTGTTGAAGGGGTAGTATATTGGGCTAAATGTATTTTGATATATTGGTTTAAATAAAATAACTGTCACAATTAATTTCACTTGTTTCCTTTTACATTAAAAAATAATTTTGTTTATTTATTTATTTCTGGCTGTGCTGGGTCTTTGTTGCTACATGGGTTTTTCTTTAGTTGCAGAGAGTGAGGGCTGTTCTCTAGTAGTGGTGCATGGACTCCTCATTGCCATGGCTTCTCATGTTGCAGAGTATGGACTCTAGGGCACGCAGGCTTCAGTAGTTGTGGTTCCTGGGTTCTAGAGAGTAAGCTCAGTAGATGTGGTGCACCAGCTTAATTGCTCTGTGGCATGTGGGATCTTCCTGGACCTGGGATTGAACCCATGTCTCCTGAATTGATAGGCAGATTCTTTACCACTGAGCCACCAGGGAAGCTCCTTTTACTTTTGTAATGTAGTCACTGAACAAATTTAAATGACACATGTGGTTCGCATTGTATTTCTACTGACAGTGCTGCTCTGTGTGACTGAGAATTTATTACTGGTCCCTTACCGACTTATTGGATGTCCAGGGAGAGGTTGTTTTGGCTTCCCACAGGATTGGGCAGGGTTTTTAATTTTTTTTTTTTTAAGTTCAACTAAACTCTGAAACATAATGAATCAGAGGAGTAGGCCATTCTCTTTATAGTAATTGAGTTAATAGGATAACGCAACCCCCTTGGGGACATGGCAAGTTAAACAACAAAGCAAGTTCTCTGCTTTTCACAAAATATTCCCCCCAAAGGTTATCTCTTATAACCTTACCTCTCCCTATCGTAACTGAGCACCTGTGTTGACTGTCTCTAGCCTCAAACATCATCACATTGGGATCTAGAAAGAGGACAGTTTTTTCCTCCTTTAGACGACAAGCCACACTTGGTGTACTCCTCCTGTGAAAAGGAGCCCTTGGGATTTGTCGCTGCCTGTTGTTGGCGGCTCCAGCATATTGGAACATGCATCGACTTGTCAACTTTTCACCAGTAAACATTGGCGGTAATAATAACTCATAGTTAGGATTATCCATGGATAAGGGTGTACCAGAAAACTCTGACAGTCATCTGGTACTGATGCTACTAATACAATGCAGTTTATGTAACTTGGATGACAGAATAAATCTTGGAAAGAAAAAGGATCAGGTCTTTCCTAGAAGTGCCTTGTATCTAAATCAATTCAATTCCCAAAGTTTTCCTAACCCTTTGAATTTGCTGAACTTACTTGTATGTCGTTTTCCATCCCCTTATCTAATTATAGATCGTTATTTTGTACATAGTAGATACTCAACAGATTTTGGTTGATTGATTTTCAGATTCTGAGGGTGACATCAAGAAGGAGTGTAGTCTTGTACTTGAGATTCAGTTTTGAAGGTTTGAATTTGACTTGGTGATTTTTAAATGGATCCAATTCTTCATGGTAAGAATGATGACTGCCTTGTATTAGAGGTTTCAGGGTAATACCCAGTGAAATGTATTAGCAAATAATTTGATCTACACCACCACCCCTCTACCCACAACCTTGGCCTTGCACTGAAGATTTCTGCACATAAAATATTTCATAAAATTTCAAACTTTGTGTTATACTTGCTGGTGTTAAGGTTCCCTGCATAAATTACAATGATGTCTTAAATAATTGTCTTTGGAAGATACAGTGGCTTCACGTCTGCTTTATCTTGGCACTAAGTCTTAAAAGAGTTACTTTTGTTTCTGTGCCTGTCTTGTACCCAGACTTTCTCATCCAGGGTCTGAGTAAATTTTTGTTGAATGGCTTCTTCCATTTTCTTTCTGTCTGTCTTCTGTATCTGCTTTTCCCAAACCATCTCTAGTTCTCCCCCTTTTCTATCATCCTTATTCAACAGGTTCAACCTCTGCAAAAAAGAAAAGGTTTTTTTTTTTTTTAAAGAATATTTCCTTTTTAAATTTTTTAAAGAATATTTCCTCCATTTCAGCTATTCGAAGTCTGTCTTACCCTCTTAATATATACCCTTCCTGGCTGTGACCCATCCCCTCAGGGACCCTGGGCATTAACATCTGACTTTGGAATGTAAGATGATGTCCAGCAGGTACACTTGTTGGCTTTGTATCCTAATTTACATGCTCAGTTGCTCAGTCATGTCGGACTCTGTGTGATCCCATGGACTATAGCCCGCCAGGCTCCTCTGTCCATGGAAATCTCCAGGCAAGAATACTGGAGGGGGTTGCCATTTTCTTCTCCAGGGGATCTTCCCCACCCAGGGATCGAACCTGCGTCTTCTGTGGTTCCCCTGCAGGTGGATTCTTTACCACTGAGCCACCAGGGAAGTCCCTAATTTAAAGTCAATTTATTTACCAATGAATTGTGTTCATTTTATTTTATAGTTTGTGTGGTAACTGCTTTAAAACACATCTCAGACTGCTTGGCTCTAGTCAAGTCAGAATTCTGCCTGTCTTGTTTTAGCATTTAAAAAAATTCCCCGTGTTCTTACCTAGAAGTCTTAAGCATGCGCACGCATACCCCTTTATCTGCAGTGGTGTAAGTACATCTCTCCTTGGAGGTCATGGTATGAACCACATACTTCTCAGCTGATTCTGAGCTGACTCTGCACGTGTTTAGTTTAAGAACTAGACCTGACACTAATTAAAAAGAAAGGCAATGTCAAACTTTTGTTTCTTATTGCCTTGCTTGTTTAAGTATTTCATATTGTTTGAAGTATTTTGGTGAGGGTGCAAATTTTTGGCACAATTACCCAGTTTTTTTAAAAAGTCTTAAGACTGGTATACATGAAAGGAATTATAAAGCAGCTTTTCCACTTCAGCAGATGAACTATTCATGAGTGTGTCTTTGAGAACCAGAATTCACTGAGATTGGACTTGACTCTTTATTAGGGTCAATGATCCACTAAATCGTTATCCTTGCAAACAATCTGTGGATTCTCTTTGTGGAAATAGCCGTTAACAAAGTGTACTTTCACATTCCCAGGCATGCCAGAAAAAAAAAGACACTGGCCCCCACTCAGGAAGGGAGAGACTGATTTGCCCTGCTTGTTAAGTTACTCTCTTTTTTGCTTTTCAGAATGACCAAAGGCAGGCTTTGCCTATGAATCACTTTATTGAAAATGGTATGAAAAATAAATGAGCTAGAAGCAATTTAAAGGAAAGCCTGAAACTGGGCATTAAGACAGCTCTGCCAATAGGTAATGCATAATCTAAATTCTAGTTTAGTAGCTGGCCAAAGCAGATTTACAGATAATCCCCGCTCATGAAAATATTCTACTGAGAAGAACTCTAAGGTACTTTTTTACAGTTTATGTTGCCATGATTTAAGCTCTTGTTACTCCAACGTACTGCAGAGATGCAATGTTATAAGCGATAGAGTGTGTGTGGCAGGGAGAAACAGGGAAGGAGAGAGAAATTGTTTAAATCACTGAGAACTACAGAAACCAAACCACAGAAATGCCAAGTAAAGGTGGCATATGGCAGCCTGAATTTAGGCTCACAGATAGAATTCCTGTCATTCAAAAGTCAGTCCTTGCTGGTGCTAACCACACCAAGAAGACATTTGTGTTTCATGGGAGCAAAAGTCAAATATTTTTTAATGGCATTCCTGGGTGTGTGAGTGTACACCGTGCTTACTATATCTACAAAGAAAATCCACAGATTCCTCTAGGGGTAAGGATTTAGCGGATACACTGAAAAGGAGTCAGACTCACTCTAGTGAAAAGGCATGCAACTCTTGTGCGAGAACTGGCTCTCCAGCAGAGGGCAGCGGTGGACATGCCCCTCTTCTTGGAACCTCTGCGTTCTGTTCGAATGAGTGAACTGATAAAACTCCTTTAGTTCAATACCGTATTCTCACAGTTCAGTTCAATTCAGTCACTCAGTCGTGTCCGACTCTTTGCGACCCCATGGACTGCAGCACGCCAGGCCTCCCTGTCCATCACCAACTCACAGAGCTTGCTCAAACTCATGTCCATCGAGTCAGTGAAGTCATCCAACCATCTCATCCTCTGTTGTCTGCTTCTCCTCCTGCCTTCTGTCTTTTCCAGCATCAGGGTCTTTTCCAATGAGTCAGTTCTTCACATCAGGTGGCCAAAGTATTGGCCAAAGTATGAAGTTTCAGCTTCAGCATCAGTCCTTCCAATGAATGTTCAGGACTGATTTCCTTTAGGGTTGACTGGTTGGATCTCCTTGCAGCCCAGGAGACTCTCAAGAGTCTTCTCCAACACCACAGTTCAAAAGTGTCAATTCTTTGACGCTCAGATTTCTTTATAGTCTAACTCTCACATCCATACATGACTACTGGAAAAACCATAGCTTTGGCTAGACAGACCTTTGTTGGCAAAGTAATGTCTCTGCTTTTTAATATGCTGTCTAGATTGGTCACAGCTTTTCTTCCAAGGAGCAAGCATCTTTTAATTTCATGGCTGCAGTCACCATCTGCAGTGATTTTGGAGCCCAAAAAATAAAGTCTATTCTCACAGTACATAATGTAAATTAAGATCAAATTCAACTAGCACTTATAGCATGTGTAATGTGTAAAGCACAGAGCAGGTACTTTGGAGGCAAAAAAGATGATTAAACCCTAAATGGCATAGGAGTTTCAAAGGACAGTTTCTTGCAGTCTTTAAGCTTGAGAGACAGACAGTGTATACTGGGATCCTGAGGCTGCCATTGTAGGTGATGGAACCTTAGGGAAAGTTTTTTCATCTTGATCAGTCCTTGGTTTCTCGTCTGTAAAATGGGTACAATAATACCTGCCACTTCATCCACTACCAGTTAAAACACAGACCTACTAGAAGACACACATATAAACAAGCAATTCTATAAGGCAAAGAGTTTAGAAAACCTGCTGTAGCAGCAGGAGGTAGTGTGATGAATGTAGTCAGGGATTGGAAGGGATAGCTTCAAGGGAGATGTGGTCTTTAAGCTGAGCATTGAAGGCAAGTAAAATTCTTTTGATCATTGGGTAGAAAGTATGTCTGTGAGGGAGGGAGTATGAAGGACGAACAGAAGGAGCATAGATAATTTTATTTTATTTCTAAGTTTGTAAACTCACAGTACTGTATTTCACAAAGGCTATTCTGTGGATAACTATTGTTTCATTCAGCATAAATCATATATAATAAAGTTTCTCTGTTAGTGTTTACAAATATCTAAATTAGTTTATTTAGCTACTCATGTAATCCATATATTTAAAAGCAATGGTATCTATATAATTTCTATTAAAAATCAACAAGTAATTAAATATTATTTTTAAGAACAACTGGCTTGAGAGTTGCTAAATGCCTAGTAAGTGAAAGTGAATTTTAATTGGTGGAGTTGACTTCTTATTTATACGAAAACTTCTAGGGATATTAAATGTTTTATCATTATGAAGTGTTTTTATTCTTACTCATATATTCTTTAATGTATAGTCATGATAGACTTTTGGGTAAAGATAAAGAAACGTGGAAAACATTGATGATAAAATACAAGTGAATCACTTTTGTAATGAACACCTTTTAAAATTCTGCAAACTCTATGATCTTCACCATGTTCATGCATTTCACTCATCTAAGTAAAATTCTGCTGTAAATCACTGTATTACCTATGTTTCAAAATTCAATGTTTTAGAATGATAATTAGTTAATGATTATCTGCAATTCATTTTTTTGCTTACTAGCAGTAAAGATTTTCCTCACTTATAATGTGGTATTAAGAGAGAAAAGCTTGGAAATAACAGGCTGAAATCTTATCCTTTTAGCTTACCATTAAAAAAATTTAATAATAAAATAATAAAAAGTCAATGTTTTAGAATGAAAATTAATTAATGATTATCTGCAGATCATTTTTTGCTTACTAGCAGTAAAGATTTTCCTCACTTATAATGTGGTATTAAGAGAGAAAAGCTTGGAAATAACAGGCTGAAATCTTATCTTTTTAGCTTACCATTAAAAAAAATTTAATAATAAAATAATAAAAGTAGTAAAATTTGAATGTTTAAGCTTAAATATTAGAATTCTAAGCATCTATCTGATCATGTTGCCATATACAAAGTTAAAATTCATTGTAACTTTGTTCCTCAGCATGTTTTTGAAGATTTCCGTAATAAAAAATAAGCAAAATAGTATAATGAACCTCACATGTCCATCACCCAGTTTCAGTTAGCAACACTCTGCCATTCTTGTTTGATCTAAATTTCCACCCCCTCTATTATTTTTTAAGTTACTTTTTAAAGGTGTAATTGGCGTACATTGAAATGTGCAGATCTTACCTATAAGATTTTTTAAAATGGATATATCCATATAGTTTCTATCACAATATTGAACATTTCCACATCCCCAGGTATTCCCTTGTGTCTTCTGTCAGTGATTTTCTTACCCCTAGACAACCATAGTTCTAAATAGATTTGCCCCTTCTAGAACTTCATGTAAAGGATTTGTACTCTTTTTGTATAAAGCATTTTTTGCTCAGCATAAGATCTGTGTGATTCACCCACGTCCTTGTATGTAGAAGTAGTCATTCCATTTTATTGTTAAATGTAGTATTTCATTATACAGCTATACCACAATTTGTTTATTCATGCTATCAATGGAGATTTGACTTTTTAATATGATTTTCACTAATATGATTATATCTGCTATTAAAATACTCCAAAAAGTCTTTTTGTGGATTTTTTTTCATTTCCTTTGAATAAGGATCTAGATGTGGAATTGCTGGGCCAAGGGGAGGGGTATGTTTAACTTTATCAGAAAATGACAACCTTTTTTCTTAAGTTGTTGTACCAAGTTATATTCTCACTAGCAACCTATTAGAGTTTTGGTTGTTTTACATCATCATCAACATTTAGTATTTTAATTTGGTAAAGAGGCATCCTATTGTGGTTTTAGTTTGTATTTCCCTGATAACTAATTATTTAAGAACTTTTTGATGTGCTTAATGGGTATTTGCATATCTTTCTTTGTGAAGTGCCGGTCAAGTTTTTCCCCCCACTATTAAATCGTGTTGTCTCCTTATTGAGTTGTAGTACTTTCTAAAAATATATTCTGAATACAAATTCTTTGTCTACTTTATGTTTTGCAAGTGTTTTTTCCCCTAGCCTGAGGTTTGCCTAGTTATTTTCACAGTCCCTTTTAAAAAACAGAATTTTTAATTTCAATGAAGTTTAATTGATCAGTTTTTATGGTTTGTGTTTTTTTGTATCCTATCTATTCAAGAAATCTTTGCCTGACCCAAGGGAAGAAAGGTATTCTATATTTTCTTCTAAAAGCTTTATAGGTTTGGATTTAGATTTACATCTGCCATTCAACTCAAAATAAATTTGTGTGAACTGTGAGGGAGCGGTTGAGGTTTAATTTTTTCCCACATGGATAGCCAGTTGTTCCAGTTGTTGAAAAGTCTTCTTTCCTGGTTGCATTGCCTTGGGACCTTTGTAGAAAATCTATTGATCATGTAAGTTTTACATTTACAGTTTTATTTGTCAATAAACGTCAGTAAAGCTGGAAAAAGAAAAAAATGTATTAACTTTGTAGGATTGTTTGGTAGAATTAAGAATATAATCACTAAAATAAATTTTTGCTTAATTCTGTCATTGAACTGTGGGACACCTTGCGATTTCACGGTACACTATCACAGGCAGTGTTTGGACATTGATTCAACCAAGATATAAAGCAGTTTCATTACCACAAGGATTTCTTGTATTTACCTTTTATAACAGATATAACTGTTTTTAAAATTTATTTTTTACTTCTAATGAGTACTACTTTAAGTCGAAATAATGTGTTGTGTTTAGTCGCTCAGTCATGTCTGACTCTTTGTGACTCCATGGACTGTAGCCCACCAGGCTCTTCTGTCCATGGGGATTCTCCAGGCAGGAGTACTAGAGTGGGTTGCCATGCCCGCCTCCAGGGGATCTTCCCAACCCGGGGATCAAACCCAGGTCTTCTGCATTGCAGGTCGATTCTTTACTGTCTGAGCCAGCAGGGAAGCATAATTCTAAGTAATGCGTTAGCATTTGCATTTCTTTCAACAATGTCTCTTAAACTAGGAACCTTATTACTCACTTCTAGAGTTTTATCTGGAGAAGGCAATGGCCACCCACTCCAGTATTCTTACCTGGAAAATCCCATGGATGGAGGAGCCTGGTAGGCTGCAGTCCATGGGGTCGCATAGAGTCAGACACGACTGAGCGACTTCACTTTCACTTTTCACTTTCATGCATTGGAGAAAGAAATGGCAACCCACTCCAGTGTTTTTGCCTGGAGAATCCCAGGGATGGGGGAGGCTGGTGGGCTGCCATCTATGGGGTCGCACAGAGTCGGACACGACTGAAGTGACTTAGCAGGAGCAGCAGCAGCAGCAGAGTTTTATCAGTTTTAATTCTACTGTTGATTGTCTTTGTAACTCTAAACTATATACTGCTATATTTTATCTGAGTTTCTTTGCGACCCTGTGGACTGTAGCCCACCAGGCTCTTCCATCCGTGGGATTCTCCAGGCAAGAAACTGGAGTGGGTTGCCATTTCCTTCTCCAGGGGATCTTCCTGACCTAGGGATCAAACCTGGGTCTCCCACATTGCAGGCAGACGCTTTAACCTCTGAGCCACCAGGGAAGCCCCTATTTTTTATCTGAGCTTAGATATTATCTCCTGACTCCTTATGATGTGAAAGGAGGAAATTCCCAGTCCTTCATCTCACTTTTCTTCTCTTACCCACTTTTTCTGCCTTCTCACTACTCTCCTCTATACCTTACTTTTACATTGTCAAGGTTTATAGTATTGTAAATCTTCTAATTTTCAGGCTTTCCTATTTATTATAGGTTGATTTTGAACTCTGAAAAACCAATAGAAAGCATTTATAACATTGAAAGTATGTAAATATTCTTCACTGCAAAGCAGGTATGTGATTGGACCTGTGGAGAAGGAATTCTTTGGGGCACTAATTCTGTTTTGCTCTAAGAGGATGTTTAAGCATAATCAAAGGCTCCTTTTCCATAATCCTTTTTTTTTGCTCAAAATTATGTTACTTTAGTTGCACCATGATTTTTTATGCAGATGTTTAATCTACACAAGGCTTTTAATCTTAATTCTGTGTTATTCTTGCTAAGCAAAATGAATATCATCACTAAAATTCTCCATTTTCTTAATCACATTAACTTGTTGAATGAGATCTACTTTCTTGGAGATGTTTTCTTGGACTTCTGACTGTGTTCTAACCATGTTGCTAGATCTATTGCATAGCTGTCATTGTGGGATTCCATTGCCCTCCCTTGGCCTACCAACAGCACCATCATTTTATTCTTAAACTAATTTTGCATTTTCTTGAAATCTATAGTTTTATATTTGAGGATAAATTTTTCCTTTGGAGTCAAACTTTTTTTCAGTAAGGATGCACGAGAGGGATCCTTGCATATCTGAAAATGCCTTATTTTGGTCATGTGCTTAATTGACCTGGTATACATATCCAGATTCAAAGCCAAGTTTTCCCCAAAGCTTTAAAGGCTTTGTTCCACTGTCTTCTGAAATTCAGAATGTCTGCCAAGTCTGACAGCAGCTTGAGTCCTTTTCCTTTCTTGGTAACCTGATTTGGACTCAGAGAGCTCTAAGGATCTTCTTTATATCTTCAAAGGTTTGAAGTTCTACCAAGATATGTCTTGCTATTTGTCTTTCTTCTTCATCCTTTTTGGAACCTGGTTTGCCCATGCAGTATGAAGACCTGTGTCTTTCTTTGGGTCTGGGGAATTTTCTTGTGTTATTTCCCCCCCCTCTTCTCTGTATTATCTTTCTGAGATTTCTATTAAATGAATACTGGGTATCTTTCATCTCTCTTAATTCTTCTTTCATATTTTCAATCTCTCTTATATTTTGTTCTGTGTTCTTGGAAATCTTCTGAAAGTTTTCCCCTCACCTGCCTATTGAATTTCTTTTTATTGTCACAATCATTTTTAATTTCCCCAAACTCTCTTTTTCTCCAGTTGCTCCTCTAATCTTTTCCCATTTTTATTTCATGGATACAGTGTGTTCTCAAATACCTCAGAGGATATGAATTGAATCTGAATTTTTATTTAGGTCCTCGTCTGTTGTATGAATTATGTATATCCTCTAGAATTATGTGGCTATATTTTCATCTTGGTGCTATTTTGTGCTGTGCATTTTCCTCAAATGCACTAAAAGTCTAGTGACTCTTAGTTGTTTCTTCATAGGTATTCATAAATTGATAGAGGATTAAGAAGGAAATTTCTATTTCGGAATTAATTTTTCCCTGTGTTTTCTTGCTGGTGTCATTTTCCTCTCTAGTTTCATATTCTGCATTGCCTCTATGCAAGAGATCTCTACAATAAAATCTTCAATACATTTAGTAATATACTGATCTAACGTAATGTTTACTTTCAAGTCCGTATCATATACCAAATGAAATGGCAAAACAACCTTTAAAACCCCTAGAAAGAATATGGAATTTTATATCAACATGGAAAGGTTTTCAGATCTAAGTTTAAAAATTAATGATGTCAGGAATAGCTGAATTACTAAAATTGAAAATTAGGGCAGTCTACATTAATGAGGTTTATTAGACTAACGATGTGTGGGTTTTCATTTTCATAGCAAATGGCACTCTCACTTTTAGCCTTGTTCCGTTCCTTCGGTCTCATGGTGTAGACGCCCTGGAACTTAATGTCTGATTCGTTGTTTGGAGCGTTTGCGCACCCCCTGTGTGAAGCCATCACCTCCTGATGAGTTCGCTCTGTGCTGCCCTCCCTTCCTCCTACTCTCTGCCATCTCCTGGTGCTGCCTCGGGGGGCTGAGTGGGCTGGCCGGGGCTGGCTCTCGCCTCGGGGCGGTCCTGCTGCACAGGGCAGCTGTCTGGGAAGTCCAGTGCCAGCTCCCAGGACTCAGCACCTCACCGCTCAGGAGCATGTGCCTCCGGGCACAAGAGGCCTCGCAGGAGGCCAGATTCCAGTTCTTTCCAGTTCGAACTTTTTAGTACTGTAGTCATTGTTCATGTCCCTGACTCAGGCCAGTTTTAGAAGCACCATTTAAATTTTGTTAAAAAGCCAGCTCAGAGTGACCTCACCTGAACTCGTGATTAGCGGGGGCAGGGAAGAACCTAGGCTGCATAGACTGAAAAGAAAAGGTCTCGTCTGGAAATCCCTCCTCTTCAGTCTCCCTCCAGAGTGGTCTGGGTCATGGATGTGAGAGATTCAGATTATTGCAGGTTCTTGCTTCTTATTGAACCCAAACTGGTTGAGAAGGCCTCAGCCCGGCTCTAGGGCTTAGTGACAGTGGAGGAAAAGATCTATTCATGATCAGCTGTGAACTGAATTGCGTGCTCCCCGTATTCATACTGTGACACCCTCCCCTCACCCCGCACAGGACCTGAGAATGTACATGAACTTGGAGACAGGGCCTTTGAAGATGTCATTAGGGACTTCTCTGGTGTCTAGTGGTTAAGAATCCTCCTGCCAATATAGGGGACACAGGTTCAATTTGTGGTCCTGGAAGGTCCCACATGCCGTGGGGCATCTAAGCCCATCACCACTACTGAAGCATGTGCTCTAGAGCCTGGGAGCTGTAGTAAGAGAAGGTACCGCAATGAGAAACCCACATCCCACGGCTAGGGAGGACCCTGCTTGCTTGCTGCAACTAGAGAGAGCCCTCAATTCAGCTCAGTTCAGTGGCTAAGTCGTGTCTGACTCTTTGCAACCCCATGGACTGCAGCACACCAGGCTTCCCTGTCCTTCAGTATCTCCTGGAGTTTGCCCAAACTCACATCCATTGAGTTGGTGATGCCATCTAACCATCTCATCCTCTGTCATTCCCTTCTGCTCCTGCCTTCAATTTTTCCCAGCATTAGGGTCTTTCCCAATTACTCAGTTCAATGAGAGAGCCCTCACAAAGCAACGAAGACCAGAACAGCAAAAAAAAAAAAAAAAAAAGTCATTTAATTAAAATGAGGTTGTTAAGGTGGGCCCTCATCTAATATGACTGGTGTCCTTATAAGAAGAGGACACTGGGACACAGAGAAAGAAAGACTCGAGCAAGACATCCGCACACACAGCTGACCCTGTTGGGGCACAGCAGAAGGGTGGCTGTCTGCAGGCCAAGGAGAGAGGCCTCAACATCAAACCTGCCAACACCTTGAGCTTAAACTTCCAGCCTCCAGAACCATGAGAAAATAAATCTCTATTGTTGAAATCAGCCTAGTTTGTGGTATTTTTTTTAATTTTTTTGGTGACAGCTCTCAGAAACTAATATAGAAAGAAAGTGAAGTTGCTCAGTTGTGACTGACTCTTTGCGACCCAATGGACTGTAGCCTACCAGATTCCTCCATCCATGGGATTTTCCAGGCAAAAATACTGGAACGGGTTGTCATTTCCTTCTCTAAAATGTTTAGTCAATAAATCCTGATTCTTTCCCTGCTGCCCTCAGGGCCAGAGGAAGCAGGCATTCACTGGGGCCTGGGTAAGTGGTCCTGATCACTTGACTCTGAACCTGTGTATTTGACTTTAGGACGTGACTACTGTCTAAGAATGGTTTTGACTAGTCTTGCTGAATTCTGAACTCTTTGGATATCAAACTTGAACGGAGAGCTGGTGAAAGAAATCAGAGAGACTGTAATTAGGAGAATTTCACAGGTGTGCAAGAATAACACTGTGTAGGATGTTAGCTGAGATGTGCTGATAAGGGCTTAGTTGACGCAAGCCACAGCAATAAAAATCTGGACGTGCTGGTTTGCCAAAGAGGCTGACACCCCAGTAAGACCTTGACTTCAGATATTAAAATTGGAAGTTCCTTGGTTCAACTGTACAGAGCTTCATGTATGGAAACCTTTCTTTAAATTTTACTTATTTCCCCCTATCTCTTCAATGCCGTTATATTGTTGTTGGCATTTCTAGCAGCAGAATTTTTAATCTGAAAAACTAGTGTCCTCATGGACCTCGTTCTGACCTAAGTTTCAGGTTGTGGGCTTTACATCATGCATTCACCCTCTCTGTGTCTCAGTTTTCTTTACCTAAAAAGAGAGATAATTACAGCTTCCCACTTCACTTGATTACGATGTTCTAGGCATCAATTTTGAGAAAGAGAGTAAATTCCAGAAAGACCTTTTCCCCCCATTCAACTTGGACAAAAGAAAGTGACGTAGCCTCTTTGAACCTCAGTTTCCTCATCTATAAAATGGACACAGTAATGTTTGAAAGAGTATTGTGAGTATTCACTGAGAACATATAGAAACCACCTTGCGTTAATCCTTGCATATTTTAAGAGCTCAGTAAGTGTTAGCCGTTGATGATGACATTACTAACAAGAGGTGATTTCACTGCTCTGATGCCCTCCTGACGTATTATTATTGTGGCTCGTGAAAGGAGCATCTGCCTTAAGACTTAGGTTGGTTGAAACCGTCTAACATGGGAGGTATAGGATTTAAGAGAAGGAATGGGCTTCCCAGGTGGCTCATTCATAAAGAACCTGCCTGCAATGTGGGAGACCTGGGTTCAATCCCTGGGTTGGGAAGATCTCCTGGAAAGGGAATGGCTACCCACTCTGGTATTCTTGCCTGGAGAATTCCATGAACAGAGGAGCCTGGTGGGCTGCAGTCACTGGGGTCGCTAAAGAGTTGGGCGTAACTGAGCAACTAACACTTTTGCTATTCACGTGGAGATATAACTACAGAATGGGGTCTTATTCCTTTAACATGCAAGTGCTGAAACCTTAGTATGTGCCATAAAGTAGCCTTTCTCTAACTTTAACATGCACATAAATTCCCTAGACATCTTGTTAGAAGGCAAATTCTAATCCAGTAAGTGGGAGCAGAGTTCGATGTTGAGATAGATTCTGCATTTCTAACCAGTTCCCAGGTGATGGTGAAGCTGCCGCTCCAGGTCAGGTTTGAGCAGAAAAGCAGTGGAACTGTCACCCCAATCTGTCAATTCCAATTTCAATTCTTCTATCAAACAATTATTATTTCCTATTGCTTTACATTCAACTTCGGAACAATTTCATTTTTAATCTTAAATTGGCAGGGCTCCTCTTTCCCATCCCTGGCCTTGCTAACACTTAATTTTTTTAAAAAAACAAAATAAGAGTAACAACAATGACAATGACTAATGTTTATATAGAGGTTACTATATACACCAGGAACTGTTTACTGAAATTCTTATAACACCTCATAGGGTAGGTGCTTTAATTATCTCCATTTTATAGGTGAGAAAGCTGGGGTACATATAGGTAAGATAATTTGTTTTGATACTTATCTAGTGCATGGCAACTAGTATTTTTTTAGGAGTCTATTTAAATACTGGAGAAGGGAATGGCAACCCACTCCAGTCTTCTTGCTTGGAGAATTCCATGGACTGAGAAGCCCCTTGGTGGGCCATAGTCCATGGGGTCAGAAAGAGTCAGACACAACTGAGTGATCAAAGATGTAATGTAATGTTATTTGAAGGATGCCTTTGTAAATCAGAGGCTCTAGGGATAGCTGGAATAGTTCAGTCTAATTTATCAGTTTTTGTTGTTCAGTCTAATTTATCACGTTTGACAAAAAGTGGAGCCCACCTTCCCGGAGCCGGTGACGGTGATATTTATCCAGGATGCACTCCCAGGCTGAGGCTGTTATCCTGATGAGTCCTAGGGCGGCCCTGGAGCTGGACCTCATGCAGGGAGCTCAGCTGTGTCTGGCTAAATAACAAGATTTTAAGAATGAAGATCACAGCAAGCCGGATGGATCCTGCTTCCATCCTAATTTGAGGGTAAATTCAAATTTTATCAAGCAAACATTATTTTCTATGGATTTGCACTCAACTTCAGAAAGGTTTTATTTTTCATCTTAAATTAGCAGTGTTCTGGCTGCTTTCCTGTCCCTGGCCTCTCAGTATTTTAAAAATGTTGAGAACAAGAGTAAGATCACTACTTCATCTGTGAGCCTGTCCCCAGAACTGCGGGCAGTTCCCGGAAGAGTGGTAACGGACAGACCCGGGCACGTTCCTGAATGAGGACAGGGACGTGTCTGTTAGGAGCTGTGTCCTCTGCAACCTGGAGACAGTGCTTACTCTGGAGAACATGACTCAGAGCCCATGGTTGGCTGTAACCCTGTCTAGGCCAGTCACTTAGTCTGCAACCTGGGATCAGTCATAGATTTTCATGGTCTTTATTTACCTCCTTCCTAACGTGAAAGAAATGGACAGAATGGGACTTTTTCAAAGCATATGTTTTTACCTATGAAATCCTTTTTCAAACAAAAGTTCATCTGGAAGCCCAGGAAATAAATTAGATGAGCTGAAATTTCTCTGGTGGAAGTTGGGGCAGAGCCAGAGTTAGCCCTATTTTCTCTAATCCCTCACCAGTCCCCAAGAAGCCTCATTATTCTGTGTATGAACTTGAAAACAATTGGACTAACGATGATCTGAAGGCTCCCTCTAGCTTCCGTACAGTCTGTGCCTGTGTTCTCAGGGGAACAGGGCTTGGAGTATCAGAAAGCTACCATTGGGGAGAAGCATTTGACTGCTAAAGGCAATTTTGTCTTTGACCCCAGTGGTTGATTATTATGTTGTTGTGCAATCTCCTAGTCATGTCCAGCTCTTTGCGACCCCATGGACTATAGCACGCAAGGCCTCTCTGTCCCTTACCATCTCCTGAATTTTGCCCAAGTTCATGTCCATTGCATCGGTGATGTCACCAGCCATTTCATTCTCAAAGCAGAAGTGGTTATTAGGAAACCTAAAAAGGTTTAAGTAGGCATCCTCACTGTTGATTTATTTTGAAATATTTAAATGCATGTTGTTTTGTTTTGTTTTGTTTTTGCTCTGTCATTAAACATACCTACCTTAAACTAGACTTATCCTCTTTCATTTGGAACAGAGTAGAAAGATTTTTATTTTCTTTTGGTTTTTGATTTTTGACTAGGTTTATAGAGGTGTGATGTATGTAGTTACAAACTAGTCCAACTCCCTTTGCCAAAGTAAACAAATGATTTTAGAAGAGATGAAAATTGAAAGTGGGCAGAACCATTAAGATTTTCAAATGTCGATGGCAGGACTTGCCTGGTGGCCCGGTGGTTAAGACTTTGCCTTTCGATATGGCGAGTGTGGATTCAATCCCTGGTCAGGGAGCTATGATCCCACATGACTCTTGGCCAAAACACTAAAACATAAAACAGAAGCATAAAACAGTAAAAAATTCAATAAAGACTTTAAAAATAGTCTCCATCAAAAAAAATCTTAAAAAAAAGTCAATAGAAAAGTCTTGGAATTATTGGCTTCCATGAGACCATAAATAAATGATCACTTTCCTTAAAGATTAGATATGAATGTTTTACTGTTGGTGAATTGTTGACTAGACAGGGTAGTACAGAATGTTAAGCTGAATTTACAGTTTCCCAAATTATACTGGAGATTTGAATCAGAGACAGTAGTTTGAAGTAGTATTCTCATTCTCATCAAGATGTGGCATATTCTCTTCTCACTAACTTTGAATAAAGCTTCCAAAGAGAATACAGCTTTCAAACTGGTTGCTAGTGGTACACTCTGAAAGATGCAGGTGATACAGAATGATGTGGTAACATATCCAGGGCAAGTATTCTAGGTATTTATCAATTTTCCTACCCTCTAACAACAAAAAATCCCATATAAAATGTAGCCTGCTATGTATAGCACAGTCAATAAATAGTCTTCTTTCTCTAGGGGTGAAGCTACAAGAGGAATGTTTTGCCATCACTATGATCATATGTCACTTGTGAGACAAATGATAATTAATGTGAAAATTATAAAAATCCAGACTATGGTCACTCATGATTTAACTTAATGTCTGGTGCTCCTATAATGAGACAAAAGTAGAATCTCCTTATTCTGCAGTAATTTTTTTTTCATTTTAGACTGTATCATTGCAACTTTTTCAAAGGCACAGAAAGACTGGAATACCCCATTTCCTGCAGTTTATTTGTATCAAATGAGACAGGAAAGAGAAATGTCTATTATTTTGGCAGAGAGTAAGGAATATTTTTTAATCCCCTCTAGGCTAGTCCCGTAGGCTGGTGAGACTGAGAGTGAAGGAAGATGAAATAGACAGAAGTGGGAGAGGAGGGAAATAGTAAATCCATGGCTGTCCGCTTCTTGGCTGTGGAAAAGGTGATGTAGAAGCTGTCTGATGACAACCACTGAGCACATTCTGCTCTGAATTAGTTCTTCTTTATTTGAAAAGGTTCACACAAATAACAGCATTGATACTGCTTAATTGCATACAGAGTGATGTGGAGAAGGCTTAAGGATATTGCGGTTTAGCCTCTTGATCACACCTCACTCTAACACAGTAATGAACAGGTGGACCTGAGTTCAAGTCCCTGTTCCCCTGACCACAAGCTGCAACTTTGAGAAAAAATGCTTTCTCTCTAAGCTTAGTCTTTGCATATGTTAAAGAAAGGTTGATAATACCCTTCTTCCAAGCAGTTACCTACTAAGGCTGTTATAAGGAAACACAGCACTTAAGAATGCTTATCTTAGTCCCTGGTACAAAATAACTGCTTGAAAAATATTCGCCCAGTTTTGGGGTGCTGGTGGCAAATATTAAGGGTCAGCATCCAGCAGTGATGAGGATAAGCTTAAGTTCAGGTGATGGGTTTCCATGTACCAGCTACCCTGTTTCTGTCCAGCTTATTGCTTGATGTGGGGAGTCCAGTTTATTGAAATTTCATTTAAAGTCCTTTTTGGCAAGTAGTGGCCAAAAAAAGAGGAAAGGAAAAGAAAGGAAAAAATGAAGGCAGGAAGGAAGGGAGAAATAAAAAGAAGAGAAGAAAGAAAAAGAAAAGAAAAAGAGTTGATAGAAATTTTAGGTGGCCCTGTTATCTCTTAATTCTTCTGATGTAGATAGAGCAGGTATTATTCGCCCATTGAACAGATATAGAAGTTAGTTTGGTGATTGGCCTAGGATCACTGGTGAGTTACAATAGGGCCAGAACAAGAAAGGAGTTGGGTCTATCACATACAAAAAATGAACTTGTGGTTGCTGGACGGAAGGATGGGAGAAAGGGATAGTTAAGGAGTTTGGGATGGACATGTAAAAACGGATAACCTGTAACAAGGATTTACTTATAGCACATGAAACTCTGCTCAGTGCTATGTGGCAGCCTAGATGAGAGGAGAGAAGGTTGGGGGAGAATGGATTCGTGTATAAGTATGGCTGAATCCCTGCACTGTTTGCCTGTAACTGTTACAACATTGTTAATTGGCTGTAAACTAATACAAAATAAAAAGTGAAAAAGAAGTGGGGTCTAAAGTAAGTGTCAGATGGCAACTCCAATCTGAGGATGGAACACTGCTCTACACAGTGGGCATGAGATTGGGGGAGCAGTTTGCCATGATGGTGGTCACTTCACTGCAGCCTTTGCAGAGACAGGTACTAGCCATTGACTAGGTCTCTTTGTGAAGGAGACGAATGGTGGAGAATCTCATGAAAACATCATGTGACTCAGAAAAATGATTCTTCTGAAATCAGTAGTATGAGCCTCCCCTTTCTCCCATATAGTCTTCCATATTTAGGCTTTTTGCAAAAAGCATTAGCAGACTTCAATATATTCTTACTTTTTATACTGCTAGATTCATGTTTTGGATTACCCCCACTATTATCTCAGGCATGGAGATGGCCTTGACAACCTTCTCTGATTTAATGATTTGCCTGAGCTGTTTAATATTCTTGAGGGAGTTTTAGAATCCTGGCCATGGTCTGTGACTCAGACTGCTTGTGTCCAGGTCCCAGCTGCATCACTTATTAGTGGAATGACCTTGGACAGTATCTTTTACTTCTCTCTGTTGCAGCTGCTTCATCTTTCTGACAGAGATGGTAATGGTACCTGCCCCAGAGGGTTATTAGAAATCAATGAGAGATTCTTTGTTCAATACCTGTAAAGAGTGAACCCCTGTAAGTGTGAGCTGTAAATGATAATAAGGCTGTTCTATTTGCAGTTTATGAAGCTGTGATATATCATATCCATATGTTATAGACATCATTATTATCTTCATAAAGTCTATAAAACTTCATTTCCAGTCACAAAAATAATGACATGGGATCCACTTGGAAATCATCGGCAGAAACTGGCTCGAGTAGCACAGAGATCGTTGTATGTCGTAAAGACCATACATATCCAGATGAAGCCACCATCAGATTGCTTTCTGTTTAAGTGGTGGTGAGCTGCAAGTTCTTTTAGTTCTTTTATTTTTTTTTTTCGCATTTGCCAAATGAAATTTGGTTCCACCTTCAAAGTCAAAGCTGTCCAAGAAAGGTCACAAAGTGAGGATCACACTTCCACTCTAGAACCTTTCTACAGAACACCAAACCTTAGAATCAGGCTGTGCACAACTAAAAAGGAAAAATAGGCTAGGACACCTCAGACCATGTCCAAGTTCAGTTCAAAACGTAAGTGGTAGCCTGGAACTTTCCAAACTCAGTAAATGAAGTGACCGTGTCTCCCCCAGTAAGTGCAGAGTTCTCCATCAGCCTCATAGACACGGCCTGGTGCCTGTACTGCTTCAGCAAGAAACTTCGGCCACCTCCTTACACCCTGCCGGTCCCAGCTTTGTGGGAAGTCAGGTTACGGTGGGTTGCACCGCTGCCCCTGCCCCCTCGAAATCCACCCTAGAAACTACAGCCTCGGAGGAACGTCCCTGACACCCCGAAGGTCTCCGTGTTGAGCTTCCTCTCCTCAGCCCACGTCGTCTGGCTGGAACTGGTCTTGAGTTCAGGGGAGATGTTGTCAAAGAAGGACTTGGACTTGTCATAGTAGCAGTGGGGCCCCAAGAGGTCCTCCTCAGCAGGCGCCCCGTCACTCTAGGTCACCACGTCCAGGTCCTTCTCTTCCCCTTTCTCAGCTTTGTCGTCTTTAAAATTCAGTTTCCTCTTAAATTCCTTGTCCAGCTCTTCTCGGCTGAACTGGACATTTGCCCTCTCAAAATCAAAGTTGCCTTCAAACTTGATTGTGTTTTCCTTGATGTTAGTTGGACGGCTTTTTCATCTGTTTGCTGAGCGCCTCTTCTGAGGTCTTCTGTTCTCTGTCATTCACCTGCCCTTGAGTTTGCCCGGCTGCCTCTGAGCTCCATCGGTGGTGGCCTTGCGGCCAGGTGGGGCCGGGCTCCTGTTGAGCTGCATGCCTATGGAGCTCTCACCAGGTAACAGCTTCTTGGAGTTCAAGCTATCAAGAGATCCAGGCTGGACGGCCTGCCCCACCATGGGGCTCTTGCTGACTGAGACAGACGGAAAGCTGGCTCCTAAACCCAAGGAGGCCAGCATCCTGCTGGCTAAGCAGGGAGCTGGCCACCAGCTGGCGGTAGGGTGGCATCCCTCGGGCTGTAAGGCTCCTGTGGCTGGAAGGGGGAGCCCAACCCGAACCCAGGGAAGATTAAAGGACAGCAGGATCCTGAGGGAGTGTGTGCTGAGCTTTTGGAGGTTCACACACAGTAATATCTTTGAGATCACTTCCCTGGAAGATGATGTACTCATCCATCTCCTCTCTGGGGCGGGGCGGGGGGGTGGTGGGTTGGGGCAGGCCTTTCTGTGGGACGGTCTTCAGTACCAAAGGACCTCACTTTGGCAAGCGCCATGGTGGCGTTGTCCCTGTCGATGGTGTAGAGGATGCCCTTGTAGCGGATCTGCGCCTTGGAGATGAGGCTGATCCTGCTGCCCAGGTTTGGGGTGCTCGAGGAGCCGCTCATGGCGGTGGTCACCCAGCCAGGCCCGGCCCACTCACCTTCGCGTGGTGGCCTCATCGCCCTCTCCTCGCGGCCTCGGTGCCACCTTACTGCCACCCGAGGGCTTGCCCGGGGACCAGGGGGCCTCTTTTAGTTCTTGACATTGTTCAATGTCACTTATTGGAGTCACATAGCTGAGCTTGGGTTGGGGCAATTATCTGGGCTTATAACCAAATAACACTGGAACCCAAGTTCAAGGGAAATGACAAATCAGTCTTAACTTGTTTCTTTGCTGTGCTTTTCTCATTAGGGTCTAGAGGGGTCTTCTTCCTTATTGAATACGACCTTTTGAGAAATTTAGTTTCCATCTTTCCCAATAGAATCATTCTTCTTAGGGAATTAAATTTGCTTCAAGTTTCTGTCTCTTATGCTTAGTTTAAAAGATGAGGCCAGGGCCCTGTGGGTGTTTTGTTATTGATATCTGCTATTTTTTACTCTCTGCTCTGTCGTGAAATTGTATTATGGTAGGCGGCATCTCCTAGGCCCAGTGTTTTAACATAATTTGCCTTAAGATGTGTTTGCCTAGGAACATGCAGTATCTATATTCCAAGCTTAGCATCACTGGGGACCAGACTTGATTTGCAAACAGAACCAGACACTGAGTCCTATGGTAGTCCAGATAACAGGACTGAATGTTGCTGGTCAGAATTCTCCTCCTTGTACATTCTGTGTGGCCTTGGCAAGTTCCTGAATTCCTCTGGCTCTAAGATTGCTCTCTGATCTCTACATTCCTTGCTAGCCCTCTGCTTCCTTAGTGCAGTTTCCAAACTCAGTTTTGTGGTCAGTTAATCTTAGTGTTGGGATTGGGCATTTTCTCATCAAATACAATTAGAAAATGCATCTTACCTTATTTTTCTCTCAAAGAGTTACAAGGCACACATGCTTATCAACGTCTCTGAGAAGCTCCCTGTTGAACAATGCTTAATGAAGCATTTCTCAAATTTAGGTGACTATGTAATTTAAGTTAGTTTTTTTATTGATTAATTTTGGTTTCCTGGGAAGACTTCTGAAGAGCATCATTTGGGAAAGATTTCTGCTGCAGCTTCCTCAGGTGAGTGAGTTATCAAGGTAAAGAACACACAGCAGTGTCTCTGATTTTAGAATGACATTGTAGGTGTACCATTGCCTTTTAATTGGAAGACAGTTGTGTAAACAGTTCATAAGCAATAGGTGTCTGCATTCTGATAAACTGCCAGAGTATCTCTGATTCAGCTAACAGAAGTCAAATTTGGAGGCCCACGACCAGGAAGGAACTACTTTATTGGCTAACTCTTCAAAAAGTCAAAGTTTCCACGTTGAATCATGTCCCAACTCCTCTTGGGGCTGTCCTGCCTTATAAAAGGCAGGGAACCAGGCAAGTAGCTAGAATCCTGTTTTAGCTTCAGAAAAGTGCTACAGCACTACGCGTGCTTCTTTTCCTCCCTTTCATTTAAAATCAGTTAGGGATTATAATATGAGATTTCACAGAAATAGGAAAAGCTAGCTTTCATTAGAATTGAAATGAAAACTAATAAGAAAAAAGATGCAACTATAAAAGACTTCTGTTCTATCCTTATGGTAACAATCCTGAGACACTAACACAAAAAGCATTAGGGCTAAACTCTGAAGTCAGTCATGAGCATGCTGGGCATTAGGTGTAATCAGAAGATTTCAATAAATGCAACTGGCCTTTTGGCAGCAGCTAACATATGACAGCTCTGCAAATGCCAAGCATTTTATCAACGAGTGGTCCAGTTGTGATCTTTTGCCTGGCGCCTGGTGCTTTGGCCAAGTCAGGAGGATGTTATCAGGGGCGCAGAGTTCCAGGCAGTAGCTTGGACTCAAGGAAGGGAGGGTGGGGTGACCCCAGAGTATGACCCAAAGGCATTTCAAAACAAATCAAAAAACCCACCTAGGTGGAGAAAAAAGTAAGCTGAGAATGTTCAATTAATCAAGCTTTATATTTAAACAATGTGATCATGTAGTCATTCCTTTCAATGGGTAGATTATGTGCCTTATGTTAAATTACTATTTCAGAATGGGTGCTGGAGTTTGTGTCTCTTGCAGGAATTAAATGATCTGCTCTCACATTGAAAATAATTATGCTAGTTTCCTTCTACGTCTCAGCCTATAAATGCATCTGATGCTGGGGATATTTGTCCTAAGTATCTTTTCCCATTTAAACTGTCTTCATAACATTTCTAATTTGCAAAAGCCTTGGTGTTCAAAAATAACTGGGAGAAAAATTGGACTGTGGGTGGTGGGTAATCCAGCCGTGCATCAGGGCATTACTGACTACTAAAGGAAAAAAATGCCTCTTTCCTGAACTTCACCGGATGGGCCATTGTTTTCAGACAGCCTTTACCTAATACAAAAGGACTCAAAGTCCATGACTGGCCTCAGACCAGCATTTTGTCTGGGAACAACATCCAAAGCCATGATGAACAGCCAGGCTGATAGTAAAAGGAGCCTCCCCAAGTTGGAGTATTTTTGTTAAATCCTCATAAAAAAAAAAAAAAAAAAAGTACTAAAAGCCCATCTGGTGAGATGATAATTCATTAAGTGAAAAGAGGAGGCAGAAGGCTTGGGAAAATCGATCCTTTTCTTTCTTTGTCTCCTGTGTTTGAGTTATTGTGCAATCACAGTGATATAAGTCTGGATTCTGAATAGTGCAGAGTGGCAGAAAACCCGTGGAACGTTCCGGGCATGTTTTAGTAATGTCTTTGCAACAAGGATGGTGTTCTGCAGCTGTGATGTCAGTGAACTGATGTGCTGTTTGGAGTGGTCTTTAGTATTAGCAGGAGACAGAGTGGGGAGGGTCAGGAGATGAGGACTCTGTGCTGGAGGAAGGAGCTAGACTCCAGGAAACTCCTCATTCTTCCTGAGCTGCTGTGACACACCCTCGGGGTGGCACACCCTCCCTGGAGTCCAGCTCAGCCCACAGACTCGTGGAAGGAGAACCAGGGCCCAGGCCTCTCCTGTGAGGAGTGGATGCAGCGCTTCCGATTGTCAGCCACCTTGGGAAGAAAAGCTGAAGCCTTAGAGCTTTGTACACGTGACCTGGGAACCCATTGAGCTCATGGACCCTCATCACATCCTCGAAGACCACCGAGGTTTGGCTGTCTTTTTGGTAAATTTGGCCTGTGTGCTATCTGGGGTGGGCTGTGCATTTAAAGATGAGGAGAGCTGCAGGGACTTATCCATTGGTTAAAATAGTTGTGCACTTATTTTATTAACCCTTGAGGTTAATACAAACACATGCTTGTACAATATGCATATGTTATATACTAACATACTTAGGTGCTGGGCTAAGTTGCTTCAGTTGTGTCCGACTCTTGGCAACCCTGTGGAGTATAGCCCTCCAGGCTCCTCTGTCCATGAGATTCTCCAGGCAAGATTACTGGAGTGGGTTGCCATTTCCTTGATCTTCCTGACCCAGGGATCGAACCTGAGTCTTTTATGTCTCCTGCATTGGCAGGCAGATTCCTTACCATTGCAGGTGGGTTCTTTACCACTATGTAAGCATATTTATAAATATTATTCTTTACTACACTTTAAACATTTATAAATATCATTAGAATGGGATTTTAAAAAATGGACATGACTATTATGTAGCAGAGGTCCAGCTCCATTATATTAAATTTGGATAGGTTGGTCTGTTGGAGGACATTGGGAGTCCTCGGTGACTGTGAGTGAGAATCTGTGACCCGCATTTCTGCTTATGTACTCTTTCCCTCATATCCCCCATCTCCATGCCAGTATGTCTGTATTAACATAGCTTTGAGGTGAATTCTTCCATCTCCTTATGTTATGTTGTTTTTGTCTGCATAGATTGGGCACAGTGGACACTTTGTTTGAGCTAGGTGTTGGCTTAAAAAATATTCACAACCTAAAAGCTGAGAGTTATGTTTTATTCAGTGGAAATTTTTAAGACTTCAATACTAGGAGGCAGCATCTCAAGTACCCCTGCGAGAACTTCTCCAAGGAGGCAAGGGGAGGAACCAAGTTATATAGAAGTTTTGCAGCAAAAGACAGGTAGTCTGAACATGAAAAATTATTGTTAATTAAAGAAAACTAGATATCCCAGCTTAAGGAATTTAGCACCTTTATTTGTATGGGAAGGCACAAGAGTCTGGGCTCACTGAAATCATTCCTTTCATATGCTCCTCAGCTATCTGGGGCCAGTAGCCTGTGTTTTTCACATCCTGAGCTTCCTTGGGGCTCACTGTAGGGAGTGGCTGCAGTCTGATGGCTGCTAGGCGGCAGGTATTCTCCTTGCTGAGTGCCCTTAGGGCTCACCAGCTCACATTGGAGGGCTGTACTCACTGATGACTGTGATGTCCTCATTTACTGATGTGACAGGAAATACTCCATTTTCATAGGGATGCTGTCCCTAGGATACTTCCCCTACAGTTGTGCTTTATGAGACAGTTGGTACCCTGGGGAGAATGGGTTCAGGAGGGACCCAGCTCCCCTGCTTAGCATCCCCAGGGACCCACAGCCAATGCCACAGCCTCAGAGGCATCCCAAGGCGATCTTTCTGGCTGCTGTATTGAAACCAGCAGACCCTATCAATTCATGCTGATTCTTTTGATGCTAGACCTTAGAATAAGTGATCGTAACTTCTTTTGGTTTCTGGAGAGTAGACTATCAGGTAATCAATCCCATGTAAGGCAGAAACGCTTTGTACCTCCCACCTTTACTTTTGAAGACTCCACTCTCCTCTGTCTACCAGGACCTCCGGTGAGCTCAAGTTTGCCTTCCTGTAGGACTAGGCAGCCAAGGCATGTCCCACTTCACATGTGCGCACTCACTGAGAGGTACAAAGGAATTGAATGTTGGCATACTCTGTAACTGATGAATAATTCATGAGGGCTTTCTGTGCCATAAAATTTCCTCCTGTAAATGAACATTATTTAGAAAGACAATGCTGACTGAAAAATCTGGAAATGTGGCATCATGTTCTTTAATGATCTGCCTTCAACATTTACTGGGAAGGCAAAAGTTGACAAACATCAGAATAATTAAACTGAAAGCTGACAATGGCCCTGGGTGGGCAGTAAGCCAACAACTTAGTCACAGATTTTTCTTCCCCAGTTCATTCTAAAGTGTAACATCACCTGATGTTTACAAAAGGCCTCTGGATTCTTTGGCACTCTCTGGGCTTTCTTTGAAGATAGAATCTGAATGTTAATGATATCACTGTACATATTAATTAGTATTAACAGAGTACCGATATTTAGAGTTGGAAACTATGATTCGATGGCTTTTCTTAACTGAAACGGGTCTTAGAGATAAAACTAGACTGTCTCAAGATGTCTGTATTTCTCTATTTGAATAAATTTGAAACCCTCTGTTTTCCTTGCACTGTAAAAAGGGTAGGTTTTAATTTTGATTTCCAGGAAAGATAGGGAAGGTTTTGGAAAATCTTTCATGACAGAGAGATTATAAACAGACTAAGTTTATAGCAGAATAAGTCATGTCAGATTATATTTTTAGTGGTCACCAGAAAGAAAAAGAAATTTTTCTTTTAAAAGAATTTCATTTTTTCTTTTTTCCATTTTTCCTGCTCCCCTCCTTTCCATGGTATATTTTTAATGCATTTGGAATCTTTCCACTTGCTACTGGCTGGACTCTACAGAGAGTGTATCCCCAGAACCCTCAACAGTTGACTTGAATCTCAGTCATAATTAAATTGGAAGTTGGCAAATTATTCTGAGGCTTAAAAACAGGCACACATTATGTTCCTAACAAGGAGTTTCACTACTCTGCTTTGTTTTAAAAGTACTCTCCATAGGGAATATTAACAATATTTTTAGTGACATTTTTAGAAAGTAGAAGGGTGTTTTGAAAGGATATCTAATAAACATGTTTGACTATGCTTAAATTTGGTATCTTACCTGGTAGCTGGGTTCCGATGCTTTAAAACAACCAGGTTTTCAACTCCTCATCCATCCCTCTTTAATGAGTGCAGCACCCTGGCCTCTCCTGGCACATCTTGAAAGCATTAACTACTAAGAGGACTGTTGATATTAAGACTTTGATACAGCGATTTACTATCTTCTGCACTAAGGGATATGCTGAGAGCTAGTGTTTGCATACAATTAACAGTCATTTGGGCATCTAAGCCACCCAGCCTCTCTTTTATATTAAAATCTGACTGCTGACACAGACTTCTCCATAACCAAACATACTTCAAAGGTTGGGGTCAGAGTCAGGATATTAATTCAGAATATAGAGATGTAACAAGACATCTCTAAATGCAGTGCATTTCCAAAAAGGGGTGTGTGTGTGGAAAGGCAGTGTGTTGACTGGCACTCCCTTTAGATTCCCTGTGAGACAGTGGAGTGCTGGGAGGTTTTACTGCGTCAAGTGAAGTGTTAGTCGCTTAGTTGTATTTGATTCTTTGCAACCCCCATGGACTGTAGCCCACCAGGCTCCTCTGTCCATGAAATTCTCCAGGCAAGAATACTGGAGTGGGTAGTCATTCCCTTCTCCAGGGTATCTTCCCAACCTAAGGACTGAACCCGGGCCTCCTGCATTGCAGGCAGATTCTTTACCATCTGAGCCAACAGGGAAGCCCATTTTCTGCTTTAAGAGGTAATCAATAGCTGCCCTAATGAATAAGCTCTGTCAAGGTCGGTAGCCAGTGGGTCCATTAGAGCATGACTTTGCCAGAGACGTGCCTGAGCAGTGAGAGCAGGCCCAGGAGCTCTGAGTGTTGAGTTTGTACAAAGCTTTCAGTGATAAACAGTGCCCTGAGGATTTCTGTCTGAGTCCCAGCTCCCCCGCAGTCACTGTTCACAGGCTCCCTGGGCTTGTGATCATACCTCAAACCTCAAAGGTCTGAGTGGAATAGAAACTCCCCGAGCCTGGTATTACTTTTCTTTATAATACTTTGCAGGGGACCCATTCCTCACGTGAGGCATGAATGGAAGTGGCAGAAATACAAGGTGAAGTGTGGCACACAGTGCTCCTGGGAAAATCTCAGGGTGTTAGCAGAGTGGTATTATTTAGTGGAAACACATCTCTATGGATTATTTTTATGTTGTTTTTTAATTGTAAAGTATTTATTCACTTATATTTTTATTTTTTGGCCATGCCCTGTTGGGATGGGGGATCTTAGCTCCCCACCCAGGGATTGAACCTGTGCCCTCTACATTGGGAGCTTGGAGTCTCACCACTGGACCACCAGGAAAGTCCCTCCATGGACTATTTTTAAACGGTTTAAATAGTCCATTTTGTCTATTTTTCATATACACTGCGTAGTTCAAATGCACATCCAGATTCATGGATTTCATGAGTCATTTCACTTTGGAGGCTCCTGGCCTCACCCATGTCTTGACTTACTTTTTTGACTTTGAAGGCATCCTCACTGTAACAGTCTGTCGCTAATTGGCAGTTTCATCAGGTAGGATCTGCAGATGTGTCCTAGAGCCCTCTCGTCACTTGGCGTTAGAGTGGCCCATTAGCCTTCTGTTTGTCATCATTAATTTACTAGACATCTTTCAGCAGGTGGCAGGCACTGTGCTAGGTATTGTTCAGAACAAATCTCTGTCATTTAGAATTTGAAGTCTTGGAAGTACCACTGGCAGATGTGTGCCAAAGGTGTGCTGGGCAGCTAACCAACATGAGAAGTTAGTAAGGACCAGGGCCAGGTGAAGAATATCGGTATTGGAATATAAAATGTAAGACGATGTAGTTACCTAAGGGATGTAAATTAGCATAGCCAGTATGAAAAACAGTATGGAGGGTCCTTAAAAAACTAAAAATACCACTACCATATGAGCCAGCACTCCCACTCCTGGGCATATATCTGGAAATGATGAGAACTCTCATTTGAAAAGATACTGGCACCCAGCATTCATAGCACCACAATTTACAGTTGCCAAAACCTGGAAGCAACCTAAGTGTCCATCAATAGATAAATGGATAAAGAAGACAGAGAATGAGATGGTTGGATGGCATCACTGACTCGATGGACGTGAGTTTGAACAAGCTCTGGGAGTTGGTGATGGACAGGGAAGCCTGGCATACTGCAGTCCATGGGGTCACAAAGAATCGGACGTGACTGAGTGACTGAACTGATACACACACACACACACACACACACACAATGAAGTATTACTCAGCCATTAAAAAGAATGAAGTTTTGCCATTTGCAGCAATATGAGTGGACCTAGAGATTATCATGGGCTTCCCAGATGGTGCAGTGGTAAAATATCTGCCTGCCAGTACAGGAGATGCAATTGACGCAGGTTCGATCCCTGGGTTGGGAAGATCCCCTGGAGTAGGAAATGGCAACCCACCTCAGTATTCTTGCCTGGAAAATTCTATAGACAGAGGAGCCTGGTGGGCTACAGTCCACGGGGTCACAAAGAGTAGGACGTGACTGAACATAAATGCAGATATTATCATACTAAGTGAAATAAGGCAGAAAGGAAAAGACAAATACCATATGATATCACTGATATGTAGAATCTAAAAAAATGATACAGAATGAATTTATTTACAAAACAAAACCACACTCACAGACATAGAAAACAAACTTATGGTTACCAGAGGGGGAAGCATCAGGAGGGACAAGTTAGGAATATGAGATTAACGTATACACACTACTGGATATAAAGTAGATAAACTAACAAGGATTTACTGTATAGCACAGGGAACTGTTTTCATTATCTTAACCTATAATTGAAAAAAATCTGAAGAAATATATATTTGTAACTGAATCACTTTGTTGTACACCTGAAAGTAACACATCTATATAAATCAAGTATATTTCAATTTTTTAAAAAAAGAAGATGTAGTCACCTAAAGTGGTTAGGATGATAGCTAGGACAGCCCTAAGGGCTCCTTGGGATATAAATGACCCCACTGATTTCCTCAGGGCGCAATCTGACCACAGGTCACCTCTCACCGTGGCTCCAGCATCGATCAGGATGCCTCTGGTCCTCAGGAATCATCTCTGTGCCCTCTGCCCGCCCCCCAAGGATTGGGGATTTATTTTCCTCTTACTAAAATGACTCTTCTTTGGTGAATTTCAGAGTTATTTTTTCCTAATGTAACTATAATGTAAGTATATGATTTTGGACTTGTGGAAGGAAACTGTTTTCCTTCTAGACACAATGTTAAGTTCTTGAGCTCTAGAAACAGGGATATTTGGTTCACATCATGGCTTTGATTCCTACTAGTCAAGTAACCTAGAGAAGACAATGGCAACCCACTCCAGTACTCTTGCCTGGAAAATCCCATGGATGGAGGAGCCTGGTAGGCTGCAGTCCATGGGGTCACAGTCATGGGGTGAGCGACTTCACTTTCACTTTTCACTTTCATGCATTGGAGAAGGAAATGGCAACCCACTCCAGTGTTCTTGCCTGGAGAATCCCAGGGACGGGGGAGCCTGGTGGGCTGCCGTCTATGGGGGTCGCACAGAGTCAGACATGACTGAGGTGGCTTAGCAGCGGCAGCAGCGGCAGCAGCCAAGTAACTGTGGGAAAGTGTCTGCATTTCTCTGAACCTCAGTTTCTGCATCTGTAAAATGGAGTTAATAGGGCAACCTGCTTTATGAGATTGTGAGATTAAATGAGGATGTTTATAAAACCCAAGGCATGGTGTCTAATTTGTATTAATGAATGGGTTCTAGCATTAGCAATTATGGCTCCAACTGAATAATTCAGCTGCTTCCAATTATTTTTATTGTTAAATAGTGCTTTGGAATCCATAGGCCTTGATTCTAGTTTGGTTATTTTATTTTTATGTGTGTGTTTTATTTATTTTAAATTATACACATCATAAGTGTAAGCTTTCACAGTCAAAATTTCAAATACTTTATGAAAGACAAACCTAGGCAGTAACTACTATTATCGGTTTTATTTATTCATTTTATTTTCACCAAAGTAGTTCATGTTCCTAGTTTTGAAAGTCAAATAGTATCTTCTGTCAAGAATGGGAGACCAAGGAGTAAGAGGCAAGGATTCTGGAGTTTTTCTGGCCTGACTTCCTGATGTGATCAAAACTAACGTTTCTATTAACAGAATGTGGCTCTTTGAGGTGGGATTTT
Source organism: Dama dama (assembly GCF_033118175.1). Classification (NCBI taxonomy): domain Eukaryota; kingdom Metazoa; phylum Chordata; class Mammalia; order Artiodactyla; family Cervidae; genus Dama; species Dama dama. The sequence goes on along the minus strand of NC_083695.1, from coordinate 80,947,103 downwards.
TGACCGTTTTATTTTTCATCTTTATCAGTGAGGGTCAGTCTCCTGCAGAGAGAAGAAATGGAGTGGGTGTAGATGTTGACTCTTTCCGATAAAGACATCATCACACCTTCCTGCTCACCTCATCTTGTTCATCTCATCCTCATCCTTCATCCCAGCCTTCAGTGGCACTTGGTACCTCCAACACCAGCCTTTCCTGGCTTGCCCCCAGAGTTGTCCCCACTCCAGGCTAAGTTTCACCTTCTCCTCCTTCTTTTCTTATGTCATCCCATTCACTCTCCAGCTTCCAAACTGGAAGCTTCCAAACATCTGTCTGCTGATGTTGTTCCTCTCTTGTTCTTTTTGGAGTTCTGTGAAGGCACAGAGATAAACACATGTTCTCAACACCATGTTGAACCAGAAGCTCAAAGTTTCTGTAGATTTTCCCACTCAGTTAATATCTTATACTCTAATTATCTCATATTTTATTTAATCTCCTTCAAGAGAATTATGAGTTCATTGATATTAGAAACTGTGATTTTTATATCTTTCAGAAATCTCAGTAAAGAATACATGGTGTGTGCTCACTAAATTATTTTAATTGAGATGACATTGATAAATAACATTGTATAAGTTTCACATGTACAATACTATAATTTGACTTCCAAATACACTATAGTATGGTATATATGTGTGTGTGCCCAGTCACGTCCAACTCTGCAACCCCATGGACGAGAGCCTGCCTGGCTCCTCTGTCCATGGAATTTTACAGACCATAATACTAGAGTGGGTTGCCATTCCCTTCTCCAGGGGATCTTCCCAACCCAGGGATCGAACTCACATCTCTTCCATTTCTAGCATTGACAGACATATTCTTCAACTAGCACCACCATGCCACATCTTTTTTATCCATTCATCTATCAATGGGCACTTACGTTGTCTCCATATCTCGACTATTAAAAATAATCCTGGGATAAACATAGGGATGCATATATCATTTTGAATTAGTGTTTTGATATTTCTGGAAAATGCCCAGAAGTGGAATAGTTTTGATCGTATGATAATTCTATTTTTAATTGTTTGAGAAATCTCCATTCTGTTTTCCATAGTGGCTGCACCAATTTACATTCCTATCAACAGTGTATGGGGGTTTCCTTTTCTCTACAGCCTCTCCAACACTTATTATTTCTTGTCTTTTGATAATAGCCCTTCTAATGAGTGTAAATTGATATCTCCTTCTGGTTTTGATTTGCATTTCCCTGATGATTAGCGATTCATTTTTCTGTTGACCATTTATATGTCTTCTTTGGAAAAATGTCTGTCCAGATCCTCTGTTTATTTTTTAATCCATTCATTTGTTTTTGTTGTTGAGTTACATGAGTTCTTTATAGTCACTAAATTCTGGTTGAGTAGTTGATTGCTTTTCACATTTGGCTAAAAAGGGGCATCATATATACCTTTATTAGTGTGGTCCCATGAAAACCATGCCACTAAAAATACTGCAACTTTTTCTTTCCTGCTTTTAAGATTCCAAGGAATAATAAGTATTAGCTGTAAGTGTGATCAGACAGGATACTCTTGTATCAATTAGCTATTGTTACTTCATAAGCCTTTCCAAAATTTGGAAACTTAAAGCGGTAATCATCCATCATTTTCCATGAGTCTGAGGGGTTGGCAGGGGGTCACCTGCTTTCTGCTGAATCAGGGGGCGGTTTGGCAGGCTAACATGTTTGGCAGTAGCTCTGCTCTATGCATTGCTCATCCTCCTCTTGGGACCAGCAGACTATCCCAATCATGTCCTCATCACACTGAAGCAGAAGGACAAAGAGCAAATAGAGAAATGCTTGATCTCTTTGAGCCTAAGCTCGGAACCAGCACGTGGTCACTTTTGTCCTCTTTATTCTGTAGGCCAGAGCAAGTTACATGGTCAAAGTGGGAGGGCACTGCAAAATAACATGGCAGAAGGCTTGATACAAGGGAGGAAGATAAATTAGGGCCCCTGAGGCAACCTAACTGGACTTCTATGCAGTAGCAGCAGCCCTGGCATGAATGGACACTTATTGAGACTCACAGAAAGAAAAGTCTTATGTCCAGCTAACCTTGACAGGCTTTCATTTGGATTTAAGAAAAGAGAATTCTAACCCTCAAGGACTTTACTAGCCATACTTGAGAAAATGATCTACAGATGAAATTAATGAGTGAGGTGGTTATAGAGCAAAAAGCTAAGCAATAGAAGCTTTGAACACTTTGTATGTGACTAGCCTAAAGCAAACTTTTGCTGTGGAGGACAAGATAGTAAATATTTTAGCTTTTGTCAGCTGAGTGGTCTCTGTTGCAGCTATTCAACTATAGTTACAGCACAGAAGTAGCCATAGACAATGGCTAGATAGACATGGATAGACATGACTGTGTCCCAGTAAATCTTTATTTATAATAGAAAACCAGACTTCAGGCATTAGTTTAAAGACCATTGGACTGGAGTATTGAAAGAAATAAGAAAGGATCAGTTGTGGAAGACTTGTTGAAAAAAGGAGTAATAGTTTCCAAGGCAGTGAAGATTAATTTAGCTCAACAAAGTTGTTTTAGATATTAAGTAAGAAAAGACTCGTGGTCATTCAACAGGTAGATTTTCAGTTCAGTTCAGTTCAGTCACTCAGTCATGTCCGACTCTTTGCGATCCCATGGACTGCAGCATGCCAGGCTTCCCTGTCCATCACCAACTCCCGGAACTTGCTCAAACTCATGTCCATTGAGTCAGTAATGCCATCCAACCATCTCATCCTCTGTTGTCCCTTTTTCCTCCTGCCTCCAATCTTTCCTAGCCTCAGGGTCTTTTCCATTGAGTCAGTTCTTCGCATCAGGTGGCCAAGGTATTGAAGTTTCAGCTTCAGCATCAGTCTTTCCAACTAATATTCAGGACTGATTTCCTTTAGGGTTGATTGATTGGATCTCCTTGCAGTCCAAGAGACTCTCAAGAGTCTTCTTCAACACCACGGTTCAAAAGTATCAGTTCTTCAGTGCTCAGCTGTCTTTATGGTCCAACTCTCACATCCATATATGGCTACTGGAAAAACCATAGCTTTGACTAGACGGACCTTTGTTGGCAGAGTAATAGTTCTGCTTTTAAATGTGCTGTTTAGGTTTGTCATAGCTTTTCTTCCAAGGAGCAAGCGTCTTTTTTCTTCCAAGCAGCAAGTAAGGTAGATTTTACAACAGGTTAATGTGGTTCAGTCAGAGTGAGAACTCATCACTCTTCAAAAGTATTATTTGCTACAAATGATTTCTACTTCTGAATGCCTGTTTGGAAATATGTTTATTAAGAATGCTAATATTTTTGCTTACTTCATAGATGAGGAAGAAAGCATTTGAAAATAAAATGAAATACCTAATTAAAGTGATTTGATTTTATGCCCCTGAAATGTTGCATTTGACTAATGTGACCTAGATTTGTATAAAGGAACCAGAGGGATTAATATGAATGATTTATTTTTAACTTTTAAGAAACAGTTTGCAGGAACTTTCCAGGTAGTCCAGTGGCTAAGGCACAGAGCTCCCAAAGCAGGTGGCCAGGGTTTGATCCTGGTCAGGATCAAACTAAGTCACAACTAAGCATTTGCAAGCCACAACTAAGACCCAGCGCAGCCAAATAAATAAATAATTAAAATAAAAACAAAGGTTTTTTTGTTTTTTTAAAAAAGGAAATAATATGCAGGATTCAAGTGAATATTTTTCCATCTCAGTTGTATTTCACTTAGATTTCCCTTAGCAATCTTCATGCTCCCCTCCTATTTGAAGATAGAAAAAAGCCCAGAATACTATTAGAAAATGAAGACTTTTGCTTAGAATCTTTAATACCTGTTTATTCATTTACCATCAGCTTTTATGACTATTGTACCTGAGGGTAGCAATAAAATTAAAACAAATCGTTTTAAGAACATCATTTGAAATCCCTTGAGTTTCTTGGAAAAATGCCATTTTTCCAAGGTAGCATAATCATATAAATCCACCCTCACTGTTATTTATTATTATCTTACATTGTCTTGTTTTAATTGGAGTATAATTTCTTTATAATATTGTGTTAGTTTCTGCTGTACAATGGCGTGAGTCAGTTATATGTATACATCTATCTGCTCCCTCTGGAACTCCCACCCTCCCATCCCACCCCTCTAGGTCATCACAGAGTGCTGAGCTGAGCTCCCTGTCTTATCCAGCAGCTTCCCACTAGCTATCTCTTTTATACATGGTAGTATATATATGGCAATGCTACTCTTTCAATTTGTCTCACCCTCAGCTTCCCCCAGTGTGTCCATGAGTCCATACTCTACATCTGCATTTATATTTCTGCCCTACAAATTGGTTCCTCAGTACCATTTTCCTAGATTCCATATATGTGCATTAATATGCAATATTTGTTTTTCTCTTTCTAACTTCACTGTCTATGATAGACTCCAGGTTCATCCACATCACTGCAACTGACTCAATTTCATTCCTTTTTATGGCTGAGTAGTATTTCACTCTATATATGTTCCACATCTTTATGCATTCCCTGTCAGTGGACATCTAGGTTGCTCCCATGTCCTGGCTGTTGTAAATAGTGCTGCAATGAAGACTGGAGTACACGTGTCTTCTTGAATTATAGTTTTCTCAGGGTATAGCCCAGCAGTGGGATTTCTGGTTCTTACATTGTCTTTTAATTTGTTATATACATTACATTTTCTTGAGATGTTCTCTTTTCTCTGGTTAGTTTCCTTTCTTACTGTTATTTTCACACACACAGAGAGGCACAGATCTAGATCTTGATCTTGGAGGTGGTTACATGGACACATGAAAAAATTCACTGACTGAGCTGTATGCTTGAAATTTGTGAATGTTACTGCATGTAAGACAAATTTCAATTAAAATTTTAACATTAAAAATCATAGTAATAAATTTGAACGACATGGGGGAAAGTTTTGATAAGCCAAAGTTATAAGTTGCATATGAAATATGATCTGGCATAAAATCATAGGAAGAAAATTAAAAGAAAGTATACTGGAGAATTAGTGATTTCCAAATGGTAAAACTGTATTAGTAATAGTTTTCAGTGTCTGTCTTCCAAATTTCCTCTAATGAAGTATATTCCTTCTATAACAGAAAAGTTGAAGTGGTAAAAAGTATAACTAAGGAGATATTTGAGATAACTTGGACTTCAATCATAAATCCGTTTTGATATTTTGGGAAGGAAAATAGCAATTTAGAGACGGGCAAATTCAGGAGTTGTAGACTTAAAGAAAGCTTCATGGAGAAGACCTCAGAGGGGCTGAGACAGCATTTAGGGAAGGTAACAGTGGGAAGCAGGAGTGGGATTGGACAGCTAACCTTGTGTGATGTTGCCTTTGGCCTGTGTTCCTCAGTCTATGTTGGCTGACCGTGTTTCTATCCTCTTCATGGATTCTGTGGTGGTTCAGCTAGTAAAGAATCCACCTTCTATGCAGGAGACCTGAGTTTGATCCTTGGGTTGGGAAGATCCCCTAGAGAAGGGAATAGCTACCCACCTTAGTATTCTGGCCTGGAGAATTCCATGGACTGTATAGTCCATGGCGTTGCAAAGAGTCAAGACACTTTTCACTTTCAGACTTTCAAGTGTATAACTGCTTTATTTTCAATGCTTAACATGTTGATCTTTTAAGCCATATTTGTAATTCTTATTCCTAAAAAGCTCATTTCCTATCCTTTAACATCTTCCGGCATTACCATTTGCTCTGTTCTCTATCTTGAGACTTCCTGCCCTTCCCCACCCTCCCCTCCCCCCTGCTTCTCCATATGCCATTGTGAGTTTAAAAATTAATTGTGCCAAGGCATTCTCTCCTCTGGAAAAATAAAAAAATAAAAGAACCCCAGAAATGTGCGCGCACACACACACAGCTCCAAATGATCCATCTGCTGAAGACATCCACCACTCACTTCATTCTGGTGTAGGCTATTTTTGTTTGCTATGTCTTGCGAGCTCCTATATTGAAATCTTTTAAAGAGTACTTTGGTTTCCATCAAAAAATGAAAAGCAAAGCACTCTGTTTTTCTATTTTATACCTATTGCCGGGCTGTGTGCAAAGAAATGCTCAATAAGTGCTGATTTAATTGCCTTTTTACAGATCATGGTCTATGCCACGTGTAGGTTTTTCCGTGCACATTTTTACTGATGGGTACACATTTATAATCATGAAGTGGATTGTAGAAGGGGTCATATTCTTTAGAATCCAATGTTTTTCTGAATCTGTTCTCTGCAAACCTTATCCTCTTACATGAGTTTAATTACTACATTTTCAAATTCTCTCTGATGAATTGAAAGATGGATTGAGGTCTTTTGCAAGTATTTTTTTTTTAAACTGCTTCTCTTCTTTTCTTGGCAGGGTAAGCAATAGCATTATGCTCTTACTGGAAATTTTAGTCAATGAAATGTATGTGACTTTAATTGGAATGCTGGGAAGTACTGCTGAGTTGAATCATTTAGTTAATGCAATGAGCTGAGAGGTTTTGAGCATTTATGTGCAGAGGGTCAGTTTCAGTAAATTGAATATATATGGGTAACTTTAATATTTTTCCCAGGTAACTTCCATGAAGTATTCATTTTAAGGTCCAACATTCATAAATATCTGTGAAGCATCTCCCTTGAAACAGACACAGAAATGAGAGAGACCACTTTTGCTCTCAAGGAGTTCACGGTCCAGTGAGTTCTTTTCTCTTTCATTCATTCCCATGGCCTCAACCCTCACTTTGGTGGATGCTGCCAAAGCTACATCTCTGGCTTTGACTTCTCCCCTGGGAGCCACAGCAGCATGCCCAGTTTTCTACTGGTCACTACTCCATGGATGCTCTGATGACATCTTAAACTCCTTATTACATCTGAAATTAGTTCATTATCACCTTTTCCACCCAAACTCATTCTCTTCCCCATGTCTCTTTTCTCAATGGCTCTACTTTTTCCCAGTCACTCAAGTTCTAATCTTTGGGGGTTCTAACCAAACCCCTGACATGACAGAGCTACTTTCCCCTTACTAAGCATCCACCTCCTTTTATTCTGGCCACTTGTCCTTTGAAGTCACTGCCTGTGAACAGTGCCCATCCTCAGAGTGACTGGGTGTATGAATCCATGCAAGAGAGCAGTGACTCAGCGGGACACCTATATTTGTGGGAAGATCGCAGAAGGATCTTGTTTTCCTTATCTACTGATAACCTTGTCTCACTTAACTTGCTCTTTGCTTTTCAGACTTATCTATCTCTCTTCCCATCTCAGCCTGGACTGGGTCCTTTCCCTTCCCTTTGTCCTCCTAAATGCTCTTGCATAATTGACTACTTCCCTATTCCCACTTCCTTTTCTGATTCAGTATTTGCAGAGACAGGAAGCTCTTGCAATAGATTCTCCCCCTCAAGCACTGCCACTTCCAATTTGGCTTGGCCTGTAGTTCTCCCATCCTCTAACACTGTCCGTGTAGGTGGCCCCCGGATTGTGGCCTGCCCCAATCAATGACATGATATCAACACAAGCATGTTTTGAGACTCCAAAAGTAGGTTTTGCATTTTTTCCCTTTTCCAAAAGTTCATGAACTGGTTTTAATGTGGGATAATAGGGGCTTCCCAGGTGGCACTAGTGGTAAAGAATTTGCCTGCCAGTGCAGGAGACATAAGAGATGTGGGTTCAATCCCTGGATGGGGAAGATGCCCTGGAGGAGGGTATGCAACCCACTCCAGTATTCTTGCCTAGAGAATCCCATGGACAGAGGAGCCTGGTGGGCTACAGTCCATAGGGTCGCAGAGTTGGACATGACTGAAGCAACTTAGCATGCGTAGCACTCCTGGGATAATAACGTCAGATGATGATTTATAGCATACTGGAGAGAAGCTATGATTTTTGCACTGGGGGAAATGTGAGAGGTAAAATGTAATTTTGGGGAAATATGGATGAATCTCAAAAGCATGCTGATCAAAAGAAGCTGGGGGAAAAATGGTACGTACTGGATAGTTGTATTTATGTGAAGCTCTCGAATGAGGAGAGTGGTGACAGAAGGCAGAACGGAGGTTGTTCTGATGTGGGGGTGGAGAGTGACTGGGGCAGAGCGCAGGGGATTTTCTGGAGAGATGGATGTGTTCTCTGTCTTGACAGAGATACGGGTTACATGGGCAAAAGCATTTGTCAAAACTTATTGATTGGTACTTTTCACTGTAGATAAATCTTAATTTCATGAAAGATACAAAAAATTAAGGGGAAAAATACAGAGTAAAATGCATAGTAGTATCCTACTAGTGATTAGAGATAAATAGATATATAATGTAGGTATAAAGAAAGCAATGTAACAGAGAAAAGACACGCCCTTGCATTTGTGGCAAGGAAGAAGTGTGGTCAGGTTTGCTCTGGAAGTAGTGCTGTTGGCATCATACACTCAGTAGTCTGGGGATAATGGCTGTTTTTGTGGTGGTTCATAACAGAAATTCCATAATTAAAATCCAATTCTGCAAACAAGAAAGTATGAATTTGGTATGTGAAACCTTCTGATGCTTCTAAAAGTCTTCCACCCCATTGCCTTCCTCTAGTACCTGAAATCGATTACAATTGTTTGTTTTAAGTTTGGTGAGTAGGAGGGTTTACATCATAGGCTTGTAATAACTAATACATGGATCCCAGACTGGTAACCATAGGCCGCCACAAGCCTGTGAACATGTGGTATTATTTTTTCTCTTTTTTGGCAGTGGCAGGGATATACAGATAGTTTCTTTTTTCTTAATTACTTGCAAATGGTTGAAATTGGGGCAGTTCGCATAAAAATCTGAACACCTGGCAATCCTTGGTGGGCATTCTAAAACAGCAGTAATTGCCTGGATCTGCGTGGTGGCTCCTTTTTTAGGTAGACAACATACTTTACACACAAGTATTGTTAAAAGTATCTTGTTACAAGTATCACAAGTATAATATCTCAGGACCAACCTACTGCTTCAATTGTCCTTTTAATGTCTATTTTCAGTCCTGTAAGTATCTGAGTGTGTAGCCTTTGAATTAATGTGTATAGAACCCCTCCTAAGTATTAGAGACTACTACAGGCTTTAGCAGATACACAAGGGAAATACTATTATTATATCCATTTTACACACAAGGCAACCAGGGTTTAAGTAAGTGAAGAACTTACCTGAGGTTGCCCAGCAGAAGTAGCAGAGCCAGGATCTGAGTGAAGTTTTCTTATTCCAGAGACCATGCATTTACCCATCACGTTGTTCTCCTTTGTTTATTTTTAGCTTTGGTTTCATCCATTATTTAGTACCTACCTCTGGTTGAGTTCTTGTAGGTTTCCTTATGATTTGTTTTCATAGCATAACCCCTGGTCTCCAAACTCTCTTGATTCTGTATCCTTAGCAGTGAAAAAAACTTACCTATTTATGTTTATTATTTAATAATAAATAATACTATTTTGATCTATGTTAATATTATATATAGTCTAAAGCATATATATATATATTCTAAAACATTAAAGAGTAAGATGTTATGTATATATTTATATAGAGAGAATTTTCTTTCTATACCACAATAAATTATCTCTTAGGTATTGCATACCCTGTTTTGACAAGTGCATGAAATGATGCCTGGACCATGATTCTGCCTGAAGGCATCTCTCATGTCAAAGACTCCCAATTTTGTATCCAATAAATTGTCCCTTCTAAGGGTGCAGTAGATAGTCACCACATCAATCCAGATCATGGAAAGAACAAAATTCTCCTTTGTTAGAAAAATATTTGTCTGATCATAGCCACTGTGCTCTAAAATCTTTTACAGCCCTGAACTTCAAAATAGCCAATGGCATCTTTCATTGCTCTTACGGTCTCAGACTGGCCTTTGATCAGCATGGGTTCTTTTCAGATCTCTAGTTGCGACTGTGAGTTTAATCTCAAGAAGTGGAATTCCCCTTCCTGGTCCCAGTTTGTCAGTCTGAGCTGTGGGGGCTCCTTGGAGAGCTTGCCATCCTTGGACCTCACAGGATTGCTGCCGTGATGAACAAAACTGTGGTTAAAACGGACTTGGAGAAAAGCAAGTGCTGAGAGAGGCAGTGTAGGAATGAGTCAGGGTGAAGCACATTTGTGGGTATGTTCTAGGAGTTTTCTTAGAGTTCTGACACTAGAGAATGGCAATGAGCAGGGTTCGACAGATAGGTCTTGTGCTAGCCGTGTTACTTCTCTGAAAAAAGCTGTTTATATGTGGATGGATAGGTTCTACCTTCTAAGACCCTACCTATGTTCCCTGAACTTCTTTCCATCAACTTGTATGACTTGAATAAAGCTTTTCTCTGGAGCATTCTATTTGGATTGTTCTTATCTGTCTTATTCTAATCTCCTTCTTTTTTTTTTTTTAATTTTGATCTTTGTATTTTGTATTGGGGTATATCTGATTAACAATGTAGTGATAGTTTTAGGTTAATAGCAAAGGGACTCAGCCACACATATACATGTATTCATTGTCCTCTAAACCCTCCGCCCATCCAGGCCACCACATAACATCGAGCAGAGTTCCATGTGCTATACAGTAGGGCCTTGTTGGTGATGCATTTTAAATATAGCAGCGGATACATGTCCAGCCCCAGCTCCCTAACTGTCCCTTCCCCCCAGCAGCCATAAGTTGGTTTCAGATCGAACATCCTATTCTCCAGAATCCCAAAGCACCAGGCTGACTCAATCTTTCCTTCTCAGGCACTTTCATAACCTCAGAGCATGGCATTGAGTGCATGACGAGGGAACAGACTTGACACACACGCCCTGTGGACTCCCTAGAGGGAAAGCCTTTTTGTGTGTGTTATTGTTGGAATGTAACAGAAATGCATGAAGTTGTCCATGTAAACTCTGAACCATAAATCACTTCTCTTTCTGAAACACATTCTTTTAAGACAGAAAATTAAAAGGTACTGCTAACCACATTTCAAATCTCTAAACCAAACCCCTCCTCCAGCTTTTATTTCACTAACTGTATTGGCTCAGGCAGATTTCCTGGAGAATGGAATGGCAATCCACTCCAGTATTTTTACCTGGAGAATCCCATGGACAGCGGAGCCTGGTGGGCTCCACAGCCCGTGGGGTCTCAAAGAATCAGACACTACTGAGCAACTAAAATAACTTTCATTTTTTCACGTACACTGGGGTGGATTTACCAAGTTGCAGGGTAGTTAGGCATATACATGCCCACATCGCCTGCTAATTTACATGCTCTCTGAAGGCCCCTGTGGTGTTCATCATTAAGGCGTGTCCTATTGGAGGCACTCAGTACATGTTTGTGGAATGAAGATAGCTGCCTTAAACAAAGGAGGCAGAAAAGCTTGACATTGCTTTGTACCAGCAGGTCTCCTGTTATATTCCTTATGTGTCTGTCTTATGTCTGTCTTGTGACCATAAACTCCAGGGAGTTCCTCTTGGAAGTCAAAGTTGAAGTCCAGAGGTGAAGGATCTTTAGAAAAAAATGTGGTGAGCAAGAGGCACTGATTACAACATAGTCAGGAAATAGACTGTTCAGGTGGAATAGATTGACATTTTCTAGTAACTTGATAGTGAACATGAGGTTTGCCAGTGTGAGTTGGAGCTACTCTGTGTCGGGATGGATGAATTATGAATACTTCAAACCATGTCACTGGCTCACTCCCCTCTGCAGCTTTCCTCCTGGGAGGGCCCTGGCGGGGAAGCAGAAACAGGCAGGCACCGCACACCTGCTCCAGGGCCAGCGCCTCCATCAGTGGGGCTGCGGAGAAGTGCTGACACTGAGGTTTCTCGTTCCTATGCTCAGCTATTTATCCCACCGGCAAGGACAGCCTGTCTCCTAATGACCAACCACTGGGACAGCTTCCTGTGGCCACAGCTGGTCTGGGCCTCTCAGGCATGTGCCTGTGGCCTAGTGTGTCCCAGTCCAGTGGCACTTAGGTAAGCTCTGACCAGCAGGAAAATAACCATATCCTGCAGCCTCACATGCAGAAACAGGAGTTCTCAGACCACTAAAGCGCTTACTAATGACCACGGTGTGTTTTATCCTAGATGTCTGCCTTCCATCCAAGTATGGTACACTCATATGTCACAGTGATTTCTTATCAAGAATTGTCCAGTTCTATTTATAGGATCCCGAGCAGCTAGTGGGACTAGTGGTAATAACCTGCCTGCCAATGCAGGAGATGTAAGAGATGCAGATTCAGTCCCTGGGTTTGATCCCCTGGAGAAGGAAATGGCGACCCACTCCAGTATTCTTGCCTGGAAAATCCCATGGACAGAGGAGCCTGGCAGGCTACAGTCCATGGGGTCACAAAGAGTCGGACACTCCCGAAGTGACTAAGCATGTATGGAGCAGTTAGTATGTGTAGAGTCCTATGTGAAGGAAAGAGGATGACAGGCAAAACTCCTGCCCTCCAGAAGCTTAGCAGCTAACAGGAATAATAAGACAGTCTACAGGTAATTGTATTATAGAGCAGGATATAAAAAATGCCACGGTAGAGCTGCTTTTGAAGCAAAGACAGGAAGAAATTGATTCTAGCTGGCGGGAATTTGGGAAACCTTGATGGAGAAGGTAGCAGTTGAGCTGCATTTTTAAGCACAGGTGGATTTTCAGAAAGATCAGGTGGGAGAAGGTTGAGGTATGTCGGGAAAAGAGAAGAAGAGAAATTATTAAAGGTTGGGGAGTATGGGGTGTATTCAGGGCAGGAGAAGTTTTGGCAGTTGAAGGAGACCCCAGTCTGGTGGGCTGTGACCTGTGGTCACTAACGTAGTGCTCTGGTTCTATGAAACAGATTCGTGCGGCAGCCATATGGACTTTGAGCTCCAGGGAGGCGTGTGACCCTTCCCAAGCCGATCCCCGTCTGTGCTGCTTCCGTGACGGCATTCCAAGCCTGCCTCTCATGGCTGTTTGGAAATCTTGTCTATGGAGCGTGTTGTCAGAGGGTAATCTGAGACACTTGCTGTCTGTTAAACTAATTATGCTTCAGTCCACAGAGTGCCTTGGTGCTCTCAATCCTGAATGCTCAGCAGATTTGATGTAGTATCTGAATTATTAATGGAGATGATATGGAAGAGGGGGCTTGGCTGCGTGTTCCGTTTTGAGCAGGTCTTGGACGGGTGGCATTACGGGAAGAGAGGCCGCTGCTTGCAGAGTGATGGACGAAGCAGGTCTTCCAGAGGAGCCCTACCCAGACAGGAGTCTGTGCCAGTATGCTCAGAAAATCACGGCCTGCTTTGGAGGGATGGGTAAGACCCCTTAGGCATGGGGCTTTGTGGAGGAGATGCACAGGGTCGACGTTGCAGGCCAACAGAACTAGACTTGCTGGTTGCAGGGAACAGGTGTAGCTATTGGAGCGAGAAACCCTCCAGTGGGTCGAGACATCACCGTCTAGAAGTTCGATGGTGCCCCGTCTCCTGAGTACTCCTGCTTAAAACACTGCTGTTTGTCTGCCTACTCTGTTCTGCTCAGCAGCAAAGACCATCCTGAAGACTGCGAGCTTCTGCAGGTGTTTTAAGTGGACTTGTTGAGCTCTTGTGTTTGCTCACTTCTGATTAAAACAAAACCCCAAACTGAAAAGCAAGTGACCTCCTTGTCACTGATGAAACCACAGGCTGTAATTCATGGTAAAACTAAATCCCATAAAAATCAGCATTTAAAAAATTGGCACTTTTAAAATTTTTATTGGAGTAGAGTTGCTTTACAATGTTGTGTTAATTTCTGCTGTATAGGAAAGTGAATCAGCTACATGTTTACATACATCCTCTCTGCTTTGGATTTCCTTCGCAATGCTTTGTGGTGACCTAAGAATTAGCATTTTGAAGGTGATAATTTTCTCTCTTAACATTTTTTTTTCTTATCAAAAAGCAGATAAATCTTAGCAGATGATTTAAAGGTGGAGGAGAGACATTTGTCTGGAAAAATACAGACTTAAATCATTACATGGAATAAAGTCAGAATTCATTTGCAGAGAATTGCTGCAGGGATTGACCTGTGACTGGTGAATTAAGAGGAACGGTTAAGGCATCTGTCCTCTAAGCACTGTGTAACCCCCAAAGTGCTTGGCTTTGAGGTTGGGGTTCATCTCATTATTGAGGTTCTACAGTGTATAAAGGCAGAATGCCCAGGGTCTCTCAGGGCTGGGTTGAAGCTGTTGGTTAATTCTGCCACTGACAGTTTCTTTTCATTGCTTATCATAGAAGAAAGGCTTGTTTAGATGCAGTGGAACTGTTGCTAGCAGTGAGGGGAATGCCTGTCTGATAAGATATGCAGGCCACCCAAACAAATTATGCATTCGTAGTTAGCATTAGCTTCGCAGTGTAGTGCCTTGTGATACCTTCTTTTTTTTTTTTTTTAATTTTTTTATTTTTAAAACCACACAATATTGTAGAGTAAGTGATACCTTCTTTTATAGCCACATGAACTGTCCCAGAAACCACTCCACTCCTTTGTAAATGCCGTGACTGTAATTTGACATGAACTGTGGCAAGAGGCTGATGTTGGTACAGCAATGGAAGACATAGGTCCACTGGTGCTTCTTTAAGGATCTTCTCTATATTATGTTTTCTTGGCTGTCAGGTGGGTTGCAATGAAAAAAATATTTTTAATATTGGAGGTGTGGCCTCTGCTGGGTGTTTACAATGAGCTACATGGAAGAGGTTAAGCTAAGAACTCTAGGCACTGGACAAAGTAGAATGTAGCTCCTGGGTGCCCACTATCATTGCTGGCCCCAACCCCCAAGCAGCCAGCATCTGAATTCTTCTTTCTCCACCACCTGAAAAATAAGTCAGCACCTCACATTTACATGCAATCAGACTGTCTTTAAGAGCAAACAAACCTCTGATATTCTCATCAGCCTTCTTTATGATTCATCCTGATCTAAAATTCATTAAGTAGATAAAACTTCTTATATATAATCCTTTTATTGAAGAAGAATTTAATTTTTCCCCCTTGTATAGTCTGTCAGAACATAGCCGCTTTTAAACTACATATATGGATCTATAAACTTGTCCAAAAATTTAGGAGTGGCCTGACTAGATTCTGCTGATACAACAGCTAAGCACTGAGATGAAGTCAGTGCTACAGAATTCATCTTAGTGGGCAATGCTTGACAAATTTAGGGACCAAGAATGCAGGACAGCTTTGTTATAAAATAGTTATGCTTTTGCCATAGAGAGATGCTGGATTAAAAATAATAATAATAATCTGTCTAAAGTCTATGTTTGTGAATCATTAGTGTATCTTAGAGCCTATGTTTTGAGTGACTATGTCTGGCTTCTCTATATAAGCGTGTATACATGCTTCGCAAATGGACCGTGTGAACAGACATGTAAGCAGATAGATCTTCTCAGGTTCTCAGTTTGCGAAGAGTAGTCCTTTAGGAAACTAACCACAGGAAGAAGGAATTAATGGTTTAGGGCCGAGGTTCTGACACTAGTATGTTTATTAGAAAAACATAAAAGAACCTAGTAAGTCTACAGGGCCTCAGGCATCTGTGTTTTAAACAGATTGGTTTAGGAACCACACTTTGGAAACATTTGATAAAATATCTTAATTGTACATCCTAAGGCTCTTTGAAATAAACAAGCAAGAAATAGAACAAATACAGCTTGTTTTGTTGTCATTTAGTCACTCAGTCGTGTCTGACTCTTTGTGACCCCATGGACTGTAACCCTCCAGGCGCCCCTGTCCATGGGATTCTCCAGGCAAGAATACTGGAGTGGGTTGCCATTTCCTCCTCCAGGGGATCTTCCCAACTCAGGGATCGAACCCAGGTCTTCTGTATTGCAGGTGGATTCTTTACTGTGCGAGCCTCCAGGGAAGCCCAAGAATACTGGAATGGGTAGCCAGCCATTTCCTTCTCCAGGGGATCTTCCCAACCCAGGGATTGAATCCACGTCTCCTGCATTACAGGTGGATTCTTTACCGCTGAGCCAGCAGGGAAGCACACCCAGTTTTACCTGCCTTGAATGCTGTTTTTAGAGGAAGATCTTGGAAGGATTTTTTTCTGGGGGCAATGTTGATATAGATCTTAATTCTCCAGATTTGAGAAGAGAAATTTCACCATGTGACTACAGTACCAGAAACTTCCACACTTCCACCCTCTGTATCTCCAGCCCAATCTGGATGCCTCTGGGGCAGTCTATATCTCTACTCCCACTGTGCTTCCCATTGGCTTAGAATCATTCTAGCAAATTTGAATTCTCTGGTTCTTGAACTCTGCTGCCAAATCCTGCATTAAAGATTGTTATTCAGTTGCTAAGTTGTGTCCAACTTTTTGAGATCCCATGGACTGCAGCACACCAGGCTCCTCTATCCTCCACCATCTCCTGGAGTTTGCTCTAATTCATATCCATTGAGTTGATGATGCTATCTAACCATCTCACCCTCCACGTGCCCTCTTCTCCTTTCCAGTCTTTCCCAGCATCAGGAGCTTTTCCAATGAGTCGGTTCTCTGCATCAGGTGGCCAAAGTATTGGAACTTCAGCTTCAGCATCAGTCTTTCCAATGAATATTCAGGGTTGATTTCCTTTAGGATTGACTGGTTTGATCTCCTTGCTGTCCAAGGAACTCTCAGAGTCTTCTCCAACACCACAACTTGAAAACATCAGTTCTTTAGCACTCAGCCTTCTTTATGGTCCAACTCTCACATACATGCAGAACTACTGGAAAAACCATAGATTTGAGTATATGGACCTTTGTCAGCAAAGTAATGTCTCTGCTATTTATTATACTGTCTAGGTTTGTCATAGGTTTCCTTCCAAGGAGCAAGTGTCTTTTAATTTTGTGGCTGCAGTCACCATCTGCTGTGTGATTTTGGAGCCCAAGAAAATCAAATCTGTCAATGCTTCCACTTTTTCCTCATATCTTTGCCATGAAGTGATGGGTCCAGATGCCATGATCTTTTCTTTTTTAATGTTGAGTTTTAAGGCAGCTTTTTCACTCTCCTCAATAAAAGAAGCAAATAATTCTTTTCTCTGCTTCATCCCTCTATAACTTTATGGAAAGACCCGATGCCTGTGATAGAAACAGTTATAGCTTAGGAGTCAGGAGACCTGACTCCATCCTGGGTGTGCTGTATTGTCCTGGGAAAGCCAGTTAGCATCCTTAAGGCTTACCTTCTGCACCTTAAAATTAAAGGGCTGGAGAAGATCCCTGTTTTCTGAATGTCGGTCCTGATCTGGGGAATTTTGAATAATACTGGGCCTCACCTGCAAAGAATCTCATTTAGAGGTCTGAGGTGGTGCCCCAGTCTCTGTATTTTTCAGAAGTTCTAGAGAAAATTCTTGCGTGCATTGATATTTGTGAACCATTGGAATAGCTTATCTTTGAAGACCCTTCCAGCTCTATAATTCTATCCTGTTTAAAGTGTGTAAGGGTTTTATTGAAAAGAAAATGCTATTAGAATATAATATCCCAATGACGGGAGGAGTGTGGTTTTATTCACGCTGACTTGTGACTCTTGTGTGGTATGGAAGGTCACGTGTGCTTATTAATCCGACTGAGTGGATGTCAAGGGTAAATACTCATTATCAGGGTTTGTACCTTTGCTGCTTTGTAATCAGCAGCCTAATTGCGTTTTGCTGCTGCTCGCTTATAACTTTATTAATTCATGCAGCCACCCTCATGGTAATTCTCTCTCATCATGTGATTCTGCTAGAGATTCTGCAGTAGCAGAAAACATGTGAAACAATGTTAAGAATATTATTACCATTGGATTAATGGAAGGAGGCTGAAGGATTTTCATGACACCAGGGGGAGGGGAGGAGTTTCCCTGTAGAAAATGAGAAGGATTATTTACTGTGGCCTGGAGCTAGCTTGGCTGTTAGTTGCAGCTGAAGAACTTTTCCTGAGCTCTCTCCTCCATGAGAGCTGAAACACGAGAGAACTTGGAGTTATTATCTTGAATTTTTTCTGATATGTATTTTTAGATTCATATCAATAGATAGACCTATTTGCAGCACTCTTACCAGATGATATTGAATATCCTAGGAATGTCTGTGGGTGAATCCTTTCTGCTATTGAAGCTATGGCCTTTCTCTTGCTCTGGATAGTAATCTGATTTTTAAATATTCATTCATGTCTCAGACTAACATAGTCTTGAGTTCCTGGTAGTCATTTTTTTTTTTTTTTAACCTGATCATCTGTGTATACAGAGCTGTACCTAAGCCCTTGAAGGTAATCACTTAAATACATCTTCCTTAATCTTCTTTGCTGGGCAGTGAGAGGAAAGAAACAATAAGGAGTCAGGAGAGTGGTGGAGAAGCACAGCTTCTTAGGAGCCTGGTATCTATTTCTCATTTCTTTGCAATCTGTGCCGAGATGCCTTGCTTCCTTGGTTTAAAGTCTCTGGGGAAATTGTGCAACTCGGGGAAAGGCAAAGCCGCCTCATCGGAGAAAACCAGCAGCAGGGGCTCGTACAAAAGGAGACTGATTGTCGAGGATGTGAGTTTCCCTGGGCGCCCCGCCCCCACTCACAGGCGGGCCACTATCACTCATTTGCTGTATCTACCTCCTGATGTCCGATGCACGTTTGAGCACTTGTTGAGCAATCTTGATCCTCTTGGTAAGTAAAAGAGTCCACTCTGGACACGGCTCTTTGTTTTGTGATTGGCATAAGTAATACAGTACAGTCTAGAACCATTCTTCCATTATGTATTCTTCAAAAGGAACACTATCCTGGATATATAATTAATGGGGTGAGAGTGGGAAGAATGGAGAGTGTAACATAAGTACAGTCATGGAACTAAATTCTGAGGGTATTTTCGTCCGTGATTTTACGATCTCAGTAATAAATATGTCTCTTTCCAAACTTGGTAGTTTGTTGTAGTTCAGTCACTCAGTCATGTCCGAGTCTTTGTGACCCAATGAACTGCAGCATGCCAGGCTTCCCTGTCTTTCACTAGCTCCTGGAATTTGCTCAAACTCATGTCCATTGAGTCAGCGGTACCATCCAACCATCTCATCCTCTGTCGTCCCCTTCTCCTCCTGCCCTCAGTCTTTCCCAGCATCAGGGTCTTTTCCAATGAGTCAGCTCTTTGTACTAATAACAGTCTATAACAGGAAGTGTGATGGAAAAGGGGGCTTCCCAGGTGGCACAGTGGTAAAGAATCCAGCTGCCAAGGTAGGAGATGTGAGAGATGTGGATTCGATCCCTTGGGTTGGGAAGATCCCTTGGAATAGGAAATAGTAACCTGCTGCAGTATTCTTGCCTGGAGAATTCCATGGGCAGAGGAGACTGGCAGGCTACAGTCCATCAGGTTTCAAAGAGTTGGAAAAGAAATCTCTCTATTGAGAGATGATTTTCTTTCATATAATACAGAATGAATGGAAAAGAAATAGTCAAGGCAACAGATTACTACTAGTAAAATAGGACCTAAGTTAAGTTGAGGTCTAAATTATGTTAACTGCCTTAGGTATAAAAGAAAAAGAAAGGATGCAAAATGTTGAGAGAACTTGTTGAGGCTTCTTTTCAGTGAAGCTTATTAGAAAGTTGTCACTCATCCACCGGCCTGGGAAAGAAGTTGAGAAAGCCCAGTCTGAGGACAAGAGTTATTACACTTAAGAGTTCTTAGACTTGGAAATTATGATTTCTTTATTGAGAAGATGACACCTACCCAAGTGCTCACTCCTTGTCAAAATCACTACTAGAATTTGTATAGGAAGCAGAAGGCTATTAGACATGGTCCCTATAAACATGTGAAGATGACCTGAAAGAGCAAGAAAACAGAATATATACCTGATAATTCTTTGCTAGAGAGGATGGTAGGATTGGATTAAGGCTAGGTCAGGGAAGGGAGTTAACCAATACTAGGATGTTCTGTTTTCAATTAATTTTTGAACAGCTTTATTGAGATATTGAGATGCTTTATTGAGTCTCTTATTCCTTGGAAGGAAAGCTATGACAAACCTAGACAGTATATTAAAAATCAGAGACGTTGCTTTGTTGACAAAGGTCTGTCTAGTCAAAGCTATGGTTTTTCCAGTAGTCATGTATGGATGTGAGAATTGAACCATAAAGAAGACTGAGCATTGAAGAATTGATGCTTTTGAACTGTGGTGTTGGAGAAGACTCTTGAGAGTCCCTTGGACTGCAAGGAGATCAAACCAGTCAATCCTAAAGTAAATCAGTCCTGAATATTCACTGGAAGGATTGATGCTGAAGCTGAAGCTCCAATGCTTGGGCCACCTGATGTGAAGAACTGACTCACTGGAAAAGACCCTGATGCTGGGAAAGATTGAAGGCAGGAGGATAAAGGGACAACAGAGGATGAGACGGTTGGATGGCATCATTGACTCAGTGGACATGAGTTTGAGTAAACTCCTGGAGATAGTGAAGGACAGGGAAGCCTGGCGTGCTACAGTCCATGGTGTTGCAAAGAGTCAGACACAATTGAATGACTGAACAACAACAAATTGAGATACAATTCATACATCATGCAATTCACCGAGAGGTTGGCTAGGAAATCAGTGTTAAGGCAGGACAGGATACTGATCTGACAGATACTGACAGCTCTTTGACTCTCTCACTCTTTAACAGTCTTCATTTCACTACTCCAGGCTCATCCTTTTCAGGGGAACAAGGAATAGAGATAGGGAAACCATGACTTCTGCCCTCGGGTCTCTTACAAGCCAATCTAGGAAAAATTGGTTCAGAGCCAGCTGACCATGCATATTGCACTAGTTTAGGGCACCTCTCTTAAATACTGGATTCCCATGCTGGTGGATACCTACAGTCCCTTTATTGAGTTAAAAAGATTAATTCATCAATTAGGGGTAAAAACAAAACATGTAGCTTTCCTCTGGAACTAACAATTACGAATGAATTTGGTGCTTCTGTTCAGTGACTCTACTAAAACAGATTCAAATAAAATGTTTCTGGAATGAGCTGTTGATGCTCATGAAAGAGATAAGGTCTGCCAGTAGAGAAGGCAGGAAGTCAGGAGGAGACCAGGTAACCTGTGGCTGAAGGAGAGTGTGCTGGACAATAGCTTGTCAGTAGTTTCAATCACAGGGGAACAACAGAATAAAAAGTATCAAAGAGAGCCTGGGTAAAGGAAAATGTAACCTTCTCTAGGGTATTGGTATCTTATTGAGGGCAGATAAGGAAATCTGGGGAATTAGTTCAGTGTGTGGCTTTGGGATTGGACATTTCAGAATTTGAGTTTCAACTCTTCAACTTATTCAATGTGTTGTTTTTGGGAAATTAATGTCTCCAAGTGACAGTTTCCCCATCTGTAAGGTATGCAGCGGAATGTGCACTTCACATGATTGCTATGAGCAGGTCCATCCCCAGGGCATATGAGTTCCTGGGCAAATAGTTTTTGTGGAGATCCTGTTTATATAAACAATTTTAGTCACCCCCAAGTCAATGTGTCAGCAGTCCAACCCTGCTCAATCCTGGTAAAGAAACACCATGCCAGCCTCAGAGAGTGATTGTTCACCAAACTCCCCTCCTGGAATTGAGCTGACTCCATAGCCCTGGTTGGCTAGTGTGCCTCTAGACATCTGGTCAACCCCCTGCACAGCATGGGAGGGACACAGAGGATCATCAGAGAGAGCTCCAAAGAGGAGGCTGGACTGCCCTGCCTAGATAGTAGTGCTGGCCCCAGCTGGTCCCAGGCACCAGGAAGAGACTTAGATACATTTTCCCTCCTATCTCTTTATTTTTAAAAAACTTTTTATTTTGTATTGGGGTATGTGTGTGCATGTGCATTCAGTCATGTCCAACGCTTTGTAACCCTATGGACTGTTTTCTACCGGGCTCCTCTGTCCATGGATCTTCCCAGGCAAGAATACTGGAGTGGGTTGCTATTTCCTTCTTCAGGGAATCTTTCCAATGCAGGGATCAAACCCCTGTCTCTTGTGTCTCCTGCATTGGCAGGCAAGTTCTTTACCAGCCGAACCACCAACGAAGCCCCTGTGTTGGGATATAGCCTATAACAACGCAGTGATAGTTTTGGGTGAACAGTGAAAGGACTAAACCATACATATACATTTATATATTGTCCCCCAAACTCCCATCCCATCCAGGTTGCCACATAACATTAAGCAGAGTTCCATGTGCTATACAGTAGGTTCTTTTTGGTTATCCATTTTAAATTTGGCAGTGCATATGTGTCTGTTCCAAACTCCCTAACTGTTCCTTTCCTCCATTTCCCCCTCAAACCCAGCAACCATAAGTTCATTCTCTAGGGACTTAGTTTTTTTTAAAACATAAAGATGTTTATTGTTTATATAATAATAATTCCAGTTCCAGTGTTGGTTCTGCAGCTTCATGATGGGGAATTAGACATTTCTGAGGAAGGTATGGTTTAGGGCCAGGGCCTGTGCTTGCTTGAGTCTAAGGGCAGCATTGATTATAAGGATTAAATGAGAACATGCACATCAGAGGTGTTTGCTATAGTGACACACACAAGCTCCCACTAAATTTTAACTATAATAAATGTACAATAAAATCACTCTTTATTTTGAAAGCAATGGTTTCTATTGTTTGTCTTCCATGGCTGGAAACCAGTAGAAGTCCAGTTTCCAGTGGTGCTGGGGCCCAGGAGTATATACACAGCACAGGAAGTGGGGTTCCCAGGAAGCCACTATGTGAGTTTGGAGTATCCTGTTTAGGACAGGTGCTTGAAGGAAGCCCCTCCTCCTGTAGTCTTATGTGTTCCTGTGTGCAAAGCCCCACAGTGCTCAGGGGCGGCTGCTGACAGGACACTCAGGGATATTTGGCAGAGGCTCCTGCAGCTGCCAGAAGGACCTCAAGATGCCGCAACTTCCTGTTTTTGTCTGGTACTCCCTCCTGTTTTGAGCTGTTCGGGCTCCACCTATGTGTCTCTCTCCTTTGTCATGCTCAAAACAACCCCCGGAAGTCACTAGAGAAGGAACTGTTTTCCCCATTTCAGAACAGGAAAGGAATTGGCAAGAACCTGGATGTGTAGACAGAGTGAACGTGAAAAATAGCTTCTACATGTGGATCTGATTGTACCTCTGATCATGGCTGCCATACCATTCTAGAACCAGGGTCATTCATTGAGGGCCTGCTAGTGTCCGACATTGTGCCAAGTGCTTTATAACTTTCCCCATTTAACATTCTTAAAAACTCAACAAAGCAAGTACTACTTTCATTTTACAGATGAGGAGAGTGAGGCATATGCAGTTAAGAAACGTGCTAAAAGTCACATAGGTACTAAGTGAAAGAGCTAGATTTGGACTCAGGTTGGCCTGACACCCAGGTTCATGGTCTTAAACCATGATCCTGTAAAGCCTCAACCCGGGAGCTTAAGGTCAGGTCGTCCATAGAAATTGCTAATCATTGGCACAGTTAAATTTTGTAAATAATGGTGCTGATGAAGTGCTTTAATAACTCAGATCTGAAGATACTCTTATCAAATAAATTGACTTTTCCAGGAAAATTAGCAAGCATTTCTTTTTCCTAGTTCATTTCTCCTCACCTTCCAGTGGGAACTTAGAGTAAGTTTCTGAACCTGTGTTTTTCTCTGACCTCCTGAGCTTTTGGGTCCACTACAAATGAAAGAGGCATATTTAGGGCAATTACCTTCTCAGCAAACAAACAAGAAGAGACTAGCACCATTATCAAAAGCCCTAAGGTTATAATGAAAGGATTCAATGATTATGTTGTCAGCTGAGTCTACATCCCAAAGCAGAAAGTTCTGGACTGAATACCAGTGACCAAAACAGAATTGACCAAAACAGTCCCCTCCCTGGTAAAGCAGTTCATATCCCCTAAAATAGAAGGGGATTTTGCTCTGGATCAGGGACCTGCTATGTCCCCCTTATTATCTTCTGTACTGCTCTTAGGGATTGTCTTCATTTGGAATGGTCTGTCTCCCTAAAGGGCTTCCCTTGTGGCTCAGCTGATAAAGAATCTGCCTGCAATGCAGAAGACCTTCGTTCTCTCCCTGAGTTGGGAAGATCCCCTGGAGAAGGGAAAGGCTACCCACTCCAGTATACTGAGATTTACCATGTAACTGAGAGAACATCATAAGTGATTAATACATTGTTGTTTCCTATTTTGTTATATGTTTGTGGCATGTAACTCATGTGGTTCTCTAACTTTCTTTTCATGTCCCTTTCACCCCATTTGCTGTCATCAGTCCCGTCCCCATGGATCAGACATTGATTTCAAAGGGCCAGGGGAAGGTCTTGGGCACTGTCAAAGGCTAAAAAGGGACTTTGTTGTCCACAGTTTGAGGAGTGTACCTCCCAAAGCTCCGTGGGGCTTTTCTATTGCCTCTTCCTGGTGTTATTGAGATGCAGTGTTGGGAAAATGTTTTAAATACTTGGCAAATCTCAGACCTAATGGTGAAGACCGCTACCCACCCCACCTTGAATCTGAGAGAGGTGTTTGACTTCTGGCCATGAAAAACAGTGTTTCCCAGAAGATGTGACAAGGAACAATATCTGGTTTCTCCCGTCAGCCCTGCTGTCCTCGCTGCCAGCTACACGAGTGGCTGTCTGGACACGGGCAGTGACAGGAACCTGGCGTTGGCAAGGCGATGCCCTCAGTCATGGGCTCAGTCCCTCCACCACACCCGGCCACCAGGGCCTCATCGTTTGTTGATGGGAAGTGGTTCCCTAGTCTCTTGAGGTGGGAAAGGATAATGAGCGGTTTCTTCTAAATCTTGGGTAGGCATGGAAGGAGAGATTAGGTTTTTCAGCTGTTAATCTGTGGTAAATCATTAGACAGGCTTCCCCACTGGCTCAGCAGTTAAGAGTCTGTCTGTAACGCCCGGGCTGCAGGAGTTCTGTCTGTAATGCAGGTTCCATCCCTGGGTTGGGAAGATCCCCTGGAGGGGGAAATGACAATCCACTCCAGTATTCTTGCCTGGAGGATCCCATGGACAGAGGAGCATGGCAGGCGACACAGTCCATGGGGTTGCAGAGTCGGACTTGACTGAAGCGACTTAGCATGAATGCAAAGTGTTAGACAGCCAGCATTTTTTTGTTGATTTATAGTTATCTATAACCCCTGTTAACTTCCCAAAGCTCTTGTTCCATTAGTTTAACCATATTTCCCAGAATCATAATTTCAAGCCCTTGATGGTCAGACCCTGCCTTTCTACCACGTTCAACCATTACCCCACCCCCCAACAACACTCAGAGCAGATGTCTTTGTCACAGACGTCTCAAGGGACAAAATTTTCACCTTGGGTCTCACTGTGTTATGTTCTGCTGCCTAGTGTAACCTTCCTGGTTCCTCTGACTCTCAGGTGGAGTTTGCTTTAAGCTTTTCCTCCTCTGGGAAGGCTTGTCTTACCTCTTGCCTCATCCCCTCTGGGATGTACAGTATCCCAGGCGTAAACTCTGTGAGAGCTCTGCTAGAGCTGCCTGTTTATACGCCTGTCTTATTTAGCAGACTGTGAGGTCCTCTCTGAGAGTGTGGAGGGAGCCGCATTTCTATTTTTACTCTATGATAGTACCTGGCATGGAAAAAGACTGTTAAGTATATGAGTAAAGGAATAAATTGATGCTTGTGGAAATCAAATCACTATGTTAGAATACAGCGGGCATAAAATTATCCCCTCCCTTCAAGTAGCTGAGGCCAGAAAAAGCAGTTTGGTGCAGTGACTGCAAGTTCCGGGGCTGTGGGGTCAGGCGACCCTGCCAAGTTCAAAGTCCAGCACCGCTTGTTTTAGATGTTGTGACTTGGACGCAATACTTGATGTTTTTGAGCCTTAGTTTTATCCCTTGTCAAATGTGGATAATACTACCTACATAGCTGTAATGGTGTGAGGACTAAAATAAAATAGAAATATGAAAGAAGAGGATAAACTAGCATTAGTAGCTTCTCAAGAACTTTTCCCCTCTTTCCTCTTCTCTCCTGCTCAAAATGTGGGAGAAGCAAAATAAAGTCTTAGGTAACAAATGCAATTAGTTTTCCAAGCAAGACAAGATAACCTGGACCTGGGGGTGGCCAGGGAAATAGAAAGTAGGATTTGAGCTGCAAAATAGACATACCCAGAGTATAAGTAGAAAGAAAATATCCCAATGAAATGAGATTAAAAAGAATAAAGATAGAAGACATTTTTCACTTTATTCACTGCCTCTCTCTGCTTGGTCTAGCCTTAATGTTTTGATGTGTTTCTTTGATTCTATTTATTTAGTTTTTAGGTCTAGGAATGTGGATGAGTAACTTATTTTCACAGGAAAATGTTCCCATCTAATTTGCTTCCTTGAGTAACTGAATATGCTGAAATGCCCCCATTAGTTTTAATTATATATACTTAAAAACTGATTTTATTTGAAGTCAGAGGATAAGAAAATCTGTTTTATTGTTTAGTATTCAGATATTTTTTCCTGGCTTAAAAATTTTTTTGATTCTTCCTAAGAGTGGCCTGCCTTCATAGAAACCCCTGATTAAGCATCATTTGATCCTAGTGAATCTGGGGTAGGACCCAGTGTTTATCATTGTAGATGCCTGTTACCTTGGTAAATCAGCCATGAATCTGGAATGGCCCTTGGATGCATAATGAAGGCAGCCAAATAGGAAGGCAGCTGCATAGTCTGCTTACTGTTCTTGATGTAGCCAGGAGAGTGGTGATTTCTTTCTGTACTTCCAGAAGGTACCACACTTAACACATTGGAGAAATCCTCTGTAGAATCAGAATTCATGGACCCTTCAAACTAATATGTCAGAACTCTAGAAGGACTATGGTATGCCTTAGAATTCTAGATGTTTCCTAAATATGGAAATAAAAGTTTGACATCAACATCTTCCTTCCAGGAGTGGGAGACTGAGGTCCAGAGAAGTGAAATGACTTTCGCCAGGTCTGTTAGATAATTAGTGGTGGAATTAAGTGAAGAACTGGCCTTCTTTCTCTCTGCTTAACACTACAAAAGAGAAGACCAATGGGTTATCAAAAATTGTTTTAGTTTAGCTTGAGATTCACCTCAGGTGAAACTTTCCTTTGAATCTTCTCAAGACGTCCCTTCTTTGGGGAGTATCACACAAATGCCCATTTATGGAAAAGTATTTACACCTTTATGCACTCTTATGCTTGGCAACCCACTCCAGTATCCTTGCCTGGGAAATCGTATGGACAGAGGAGCCTGGTGGGCTACAATCCATGGGGTCACAAAGAATTGTACACGACTTAGCGACTGAACAACAACATGCTTGGTTCTATCTGTCTGTCTGTGTATCTCTCTTTGCTAAGTAGGAAGGTTCTTATTTGCAACAAAATGGTTTTAGCGGGCTTTGTTTCTGTAGTATATAATATATTCTGTGCTTGGTGAATAAACATTTCATACATTTAAAAATTGATGTAATTCACATGCCATAAAAATATACCATTATATCATGTACAATTCTGCGGTATTTAGTATATTCACAAAGTTGTGCAAACATCACCACCATCTAATTCCAGAGCATATTCATCACCCCGAAAAATGACCCTGTAACCATTAGCAGTCACCCCTGTTACCAACGCTCCCCAGCCCTTGGGAACTCCTGGTCTATTTTCTGTCTCTATGGATTTGCCTATTCTGGACATTTCTTATAATTGGAATTACATAGAAAGTGACCTTTTGTACTGTGGCTGCTTTCGCTTAGCATAATGTTTTCACAGTTCACTGATGTTGTAGCATGTATCACTACTTCATTCCTTTTATGGATGAGCAACATCCCATTGTATGGATATACCACATTGTATTTATTCATCAGCTGATGGACATTGGGTTGTTTCTGCTCTAGGGTATTATGAATAATGCTGGTATGAACACATGTATACAACTTTTTGTACGGACATAAGACGTATGTTTTCCCTTTTCTTAGAATACGTACGAGTGGGATCGCTGGGTCATATGTTATTGCTATTTCTGTTGTTGTTGTTGCTTGTTTGGGCCATGTCATGTGAAATGCAGGCTCTTAGTTCCCTGACCAGGGATCAAACCCGTGCAGCCTGCATTGGGAGCAGAGTCTTAACCACTGGACCGCCAGGGAAGTCCCTGTTAACTCTGTGTTTAACTTTTTGAGGAACTGTCAGACTGCTTTCCCCAGTGGGAAAACACTATTTTGATTAAAATTTCCCTTAACATAATTTCAAATTAAGTCAGAATTTTCCCCCAAATATGAAATAACCAGTTTTCTCTAGTGAAAAATCTCATTTTTACATTCATACCTGTTTGTACCCTGTACCTTAATCTTCAAAACCTTGTATATCCCTACAACTTTTTTAATGTTTACTTATGTATTTGGCTGTGCTGTGTCTTAATTGTGGCATATAGGATCTTTAGTTGTGGCACAGGAACTCTTAGTTGCAGCATGTGGGATCTAGTTCCTTGACCAGGGATAGAACCCTGGTCCCCCTGCATTGGGAACACAGAGTCTTAGCTACTGGGCCACCAGGTAAGATCCTATCCCTATAACTCAAAGGTCTGCAAACACATTAGGTAAAGGAAGATAGGCTCATTACTCGATGACATTAGTTACCTGGTTTTGTTATTCCTCTGCAGGTGCCTTAGGATAGCCTCTAAATTTTGTTTGGTTACTGTTAAAAGATCTTTCCTCCTCCAAGTTCTGTAGCCATAGATAGCAACTGAAATGAATCAGAGGATGTCAGAGATGTTCTGACTCACAATGCCCAGAAAAATCCCACTCACAGAGGTTTGCATGTGGTGCAGTGGAAAGGGAGAATTCTCATGACACAAAAGAGGCCCCCAGAGATAAAGATGGGAAGAAAATTAAAATAAAATGGTTAAAATAGTTATTAAATTAA
Source organism: Dama dama (assembly GCF_033118175.1). NCBI lineage: Eukaryota > Metazoa > Chordata > Mammalia > Artiodactyla > Cervidae > Dama > Dama dama. The sequence goes on along the minus strand of NC_083695.1, from coordinate 80,918,408 downwards.
AATAGTTAGAGCCACTGCCAGCAACCAGCTTTCTCCCTTTCTGCCTGGCCCGCCCCAGATCATGCTGTCAGGTCATTTTTGACTTCACTAGAATATTCTAGGCTATTTAGCATTTGCTCTTTGTGCAGGACAATTCCCAGTTCTGTTTCCTATCACTGTTTTCCCTGAAATGCTATCATGTGATCCTAGTATGCAGCTGCATAGGTTCATCTGTTACCTTTTCCTTGGGCCAGACTTGTCCTTGAAGTGAGGCTCCAAATCTGCAACCAATTGGTAGCTAGCCCTGGATACCAGGACTACTCTTGGTATCCAGATAAAAGAGGAAACCAAGAAAGAAACCAGTGGCAGGGGTACTGGCTACTTAATAAATAACTGCCCTATTGTTGAGGTCATCCATTGCTGCAACATTACCACTGGTGGAAATACTATGTGATGTTACTTTTTTTTTTTAGTAATACTTCAACTGAACTTGATCTTGCATAGATCATGGTTCAGTTGGTCTATTTTAAGAGTTTAAAGAGAATGCAAATAGGTAGTTTCAACAAATTTCTTGGTTTCCTCTTTTATCTGGATACCAGGAGTAGTCCAGTTCATTTTCTATCCATAGCAACTGGTGAAAAGATGCAGAGCTCCACCAACTTTCTGTAACTCCTCCTATATTTTGGGAGGACCACATTCTATTAATACTTGAAACTTTCTCTATCTTTTTTGCTAAATGGCAAGTATTTTTCAAAACTTTATAGCATTTTCTCAGTATTTCTGATTCCCATCCCTTTCTACCTCCTTTTTAAGTTATTTCAGTACTTGTGCTACTTGTCTTACTAGACTGTAAGCTCAATGAGGGCTTAATCTAGGCATCTTCGATCTATATATCACTGTCAACTTTATGAAGCTTTATGAAGTTTTGTGTATTGTAGATGTTCAGTAAATATTTTTAGCATAATTAGTGAATCAGTGGTAATTTCTTTTCGTTCTTCAAAGAATTTTGCCCACTTTGCCTTTAATTGTATGATGCTCTGACTTCATACTGTTTTTATAGCCTCCTTACTTTTTTCCATGCGTAAATTTAATAGTCAATGAAAGTTAAAGTCACTCAGTCGAGTCCAACTGTTTGCAACCCCATGGACTATACAGTCCATAGAATTCTCCAGGCCAGATTACTGGAGAGGGTAGCCTTTCCCTTCTCTAGGGGATCTTTCCAACCTGGGGATTGAACCCTGGTCTCCGGCATTGCAGGCAGATTCTTCACCAGCTGAGCCACAAGGGAAGCCCAATAGTCAATGAAGCATGTTGGTAAATGCTCAGCACTCTTAGTATGTTTTGTTCAGGAAGGGAAAAATATATTGTGGGATCCAGATCCAGTACCAAGGGAAATTTAAATTCTAAATATTTCCCTTCCTGTCCTCCCTCCAATCTCCTCAAACCCCAACAAATCCTATGCATATGCAGGGCGTTTCTATCTTGCTGGGGGATGGTGAGAGGGGAGGAAAGGAATAAAACTACCTTCTATACTGCTTTCAGAAATACAGCCAATGTGGCATATGGCATATAGTACTAGCACAGTCTTTGGTGGAATTGTAGCAATGTGAAACTATTTAAATTTTTAAAATGAAAGCCCAAGTATATATGGAAATACAGTAGAATAATATTATAAAATGACTCATTCCTACAGAGCTTGATAAATTTCATAAATCACATCCTTCCCCCTAAAATATACCTACAGGCTTAAAAGGCACTTAGGGGCATATTGATTTATGAGGCAGTTCTTAGTTCTGATCCCTGTAACCAGAATTAATCTTAGTAGCCTTGTTTACATGTTTAAAGGAAGAAGCACTTGAGCACAGTGTGTGTGCATATAAATTCATTGTGTTTGTACAAAAAATGATCTAATTAATCACTGGTTCTCTTGAGAAAAAAATCATGCATTCTGTCTGATGAGCAAATTTGGTCTCTTCAGGGTATTGTTCTACAATCTGTCTCTACCATCTAAAGCAAAGGACTAGAAAGTAACCTGTGGATCAAGACTAATTTTTCTTTCTTTTTAAGCATAAAAGTATAGATAACCTAGATTCTCTTTTGTGTTGAAACTTTCCCCCCCTTCCAATCAGACCTGGAGACACGGATTCAAGGACAAACCATATATTTGAAAGATGATCCCGGGAAGCAATAATAGGGGAGTGAAGCCAGCAAAAGGTGAATTATCAAGCTGGTTACCGGTGTGGGTAGCCAAGGCTTAATTGATTGGGAACTCTGGTAGACAGTGCAGATACACCCCAGGTATGTCCCAGCCAAGGGACAAGGAAGCTGGGGTATTTGTCTACCATCTCCCCATCAGTCATTGATGGAAAGCTGCTTCCAGGGGCGTTAACTCATTCACTGTGATGTTTCCAGGAATCAGAGTTGATGTTTAGGAGCAAATGCCAAGGAGACACCAGCATTCAAAAGAAGAAGGAATCGGGGACTTCCCTGGTGGTCCAGTGGTTAAGACTTCGCCTTCCAATGCAAGGGGTACAGGTTTGATCCCTGGTCAGGGAGCTAAGATCCTATATGCCTTATGGCCCAAACACCAAAGTGTAAAACAGAAACAGCATTGTAACAAATTCAATAGAGACTTTAAAAATGGTCCCAATAAAAAATAAAAGAAGGAGGAATGCATATGTGTAAGAACATAGGGAGGACTCAGGAACCCAGGAAGTCCTGAGCAGCCAGGCCTCAGGAAGCATAGGATTCTAGGCTGCCCCAGGACAATAGGTTCAGTCCCAGTCTCTTTCCTTCCCATTGGCTTCCTCTTTAACTCCTCAGGATTTTGGTATCTCTGGGAAGCCTGTTGCTGCTTGGTCTTACTTGATCTTTTAATACAGTACTGACTTCTGCCTGGGACTTTTCTATATGACTCTGAGTTCAGATCCTCAGAAGTGAAAACCTAATTGACCCAGATCCTCTTTCTTAAGATAGGATATACCTTGCAAGTGCTTGGCCAGCTGAGGTGTGGGTCCCCCTGCCTCATCTAGTGTCCACTTATGATCCAGTGAGCCATGGCCAAGGCATGAAGTCATATTGCCCAGTGCCCACTCAAAAGAGGGGATAGATGAGGAATGGTGAGGGCAAGTAGCCCCCAAGGTGCCTCTATCTGTGGGATTTTCCAGGTAAACATGCTGGAGTGGGTTGCCATTTTCTCCTCCAGGGGAATCTTCCCAACCCAGGGATCGAACCCACATCTCTTGCATCTCCTGCATTGGAAGGTGGATTCTTTACCATTGTGTCATCTGGGAAACCCTGCCATTAAAAGTTCTACAACATAAAGTTTTTTTTCCATTATTCCACAGACTCTTTCTCACCTTGTCAAAGTGTTTTATATTCTACCTAATGTTGTCCTAAATAAAGTAAAATTTTACATTGTTGACATGAATTTTGACCTTTTGTGTTTAAGCTATACCCTGCTCATTTTGAATGCAAATATAAAAGCACTGAACTCATTTGTGGAATCATTGAAATTGCACAATTTATATTTAATACATTGTAGAGGCATATGTATTTCATTCTTGCCAGAAGTGTGGGAATTTTGCACTTGACTAGTTCAACTGTTTTTATTTTACTTTTTGGATGCATGCACATTCTAGGGCATGCTGCGGTGGCAACCCACCCTAGTATTCTTGCTTGGAAAATCCCATGGACAGAGAAGCCTGGCAGGCTATAGTCCATAGGGTCACAAAGAATAGGACATGACTGAGCAATTGAGCATGCATGCAGGAATGCTATTTCTTGAGGATGATCAGAGAGGGTGGATGATGGAACTGCTTCCTAAAAGACCTGAGAATGTGGATCTGAGTACAACGTCTTTCCCTGCCTAGCCAAAGATGAGCCCAAGAGGCCAGGATGATGCCATTCACCTGCAGACTCTATCATAAGAAGTCAAAACACCAACGAAGGATAAGGTATCAGGAGAGAAGATCATTTTACAGAGGCAAAATGCAACATCATTTTCTTGTAGAAATGCCAAAGTAGTTGATACACATTGAGTGCATCTTGACTAAAAAAATGTGTGTGTGTGTGTGTGTGTGTGTGTGTGTGTGGCTGGGCATAGGGAAAGGATGACTCTCTTGTGACCTCTGTGGAAACGAAGACCCAACAAAGCAAAGGCAGAGCCCGTGGCTTTGGATTCTGACAAACCTGTTTCCTCGAGTGTAAAGAAAATAAGAGGATTAAATGAGGTGATAAATGATTGTAAAGAGACCAGAATGGTGGCTGACACATAATAAAGTGGAGTCGCTCAGTCGTGTCCGACTCCTTGCCACCCCATGGACTGTAGCCTACCAGGCTCCTCTGTCCATGGGATTTTCCAGGCAAGAGTACTGGAGTGGGGTGCCATTGCCTTCTCCAGGGGATCTTCCCGACCCAGGGATCAAACCTGGGTCTCCCACATTGTAGACAGGTGCTTTACCATCTGAGGCACCACGGAAGTCCACGTCCTGTAAATGACAACAGAAGTGGTAATTAACTTACAGCTGATTCACACTGTTGTAGAGCAGAAACTAACACACAATATCGTAAAGCAATTATACACCAATAAAAAATTAAGTTGTAAAAAAAGAAAGAAAAGAAAATTAGTATGAAGTAAGCTTGGCATAGATAACTGTTTGCTGGGGGTTGACTTTGGGAATTACTATAATTTAACATCAATAATAAATGTGTTAAAAGAGGGGGAAAGGTGGTATTTAGGAGTAGTTATAAAGGAGATTTCATAAAATGCTACCTGGTTAAGTTCCTTTCAACTTGTTTCTCCCAAAGTGAATTACTGGTTTGCATCTTGGCAATTACTTTCAAGCAGCCACTAAATTGATTCATGTATGAGGCTGAATTTACTTTTAATTTACTTGAATGGGATTTCAAAACCAGTCTTTTTGATATAAAAATGAACACTTAGCCAGCATTTTGACCTACTGTGGTAAGTCAGTGACATTTGTTCCTTAGAATTCATCAAATGTTGTGTGCCTACTTTGTGTCTATCACTATGTGAATTCAGATATTCACATGTGATCTCGTCCCTCAGAGAGCTCACCTTTTGCAAAAATAGACACATAAATGCTTCACTGCAGTGCCGTCATATTTGGAGCACTAATGACATGCATGTGCAATACTCACACAAATGACATGTGTGTGCAATGCTCACCCTCTCAGTCGTGTCCAGCTATTGGTAACCCCAGGGACTATAGTCTGCCAGGCTCCTCTATCCATGGAATTTTCCAGGCAAGAATACTAGAGTGGGTTGCCATTTCCTACTCCAGCGGATCTTTTTGACCCAGGGATCAAAAACTGCATCCCCTGCATTGGCAGGTGGATTCTTTATCTCTGTGCCACCTGGGAAGCCCCACTGGTGACGTTAAGTACCAGGAAGAGAGGGTGTTGCTCGGAAATGCATCCCAGCTTCAGATGATAGTGAGTGACTAGTTTTCTTTCCCAGTACTATATTTCTACCTAGAAAATATTAGGGGAAAAGAAAAAGCTAATAATATTGGATTGGCCAAGAAGTTCATTTTGGTTTTTCCATAAGAAGGTATAGAAAACCCGAAAAACTTTTTTGCCAACTTACTAATAAATTGTTCGGGGAAAAAAGAGGCTTTTTCCCAACTACTTCAGGGCTATTTTTGTACTTCTTGTGAGCTTCTCATGTGCCTGAAATTAGGCTAAAATCCATGAAATTCTCTGTGCTATCAAAAGATCCTTTGAATTCCAGTAATCGTTTCCAGTGCACTTGTAGGAAAGTGACTGATTTTTACATTCCTGCTGCAGTTAATATCTATAGTGTATTATTTAGGGAGAGTTTTAAATATGCTTCCCTGGTGGATCAGATGTTAAAAAATCTGCCTGCAATGCAGGAGACCTGGGTTCGATCCCTAGATTGGGAAGATCTCCTGGAGAAGGAAATGGCAGTCCACTCCAGTATTCTGGCTTGGAGAATCCCATGGACAGAGAAGCCTGGCGGGCTATTGTCCATAGGGTTGCAAAGAGTCAGACACAACTGAGTGACTAACATGCATTAGTGATTTTTCTTAAGCTGCAATCCGTTGCTTAGATCCAAACTCAGAACTGACTTCTGAGAAAGACCACAGAGAAGTTTTGGATACAAATGTAAAATTATTCTACTTGAAGAACTTATGGAAAAGAACTTTGCTGGGCATCAATTCTGTGATATTCACATGGGAAAAAATCCTAAGAATTCTCCACTGAAGACCTAAGGGTAGGATCAAGAGGGATCAGACATTTAGGAATTTGTGTCAGACTGTAGGAAACTTTGGAATCCTCACTACCAATAAATTTTCATGAAGATTACAGCGAATGTCATGACAGTTATTATTTCAGCCCACTGAGAAGATGGGGGTTGTTTTTTAGATGGGGCAGCATGGGCTATAGCTATGTTTGTGAATTACATGCTCAGTCACTTTCAGTGATACAGGCCAGTATGCTAGGCCAATCAGTGGTCCTTCATTACTTAAGGAGTTGGTGGTGCAGCTCAAGTCTTATCCAGAAAATCTGAATCTTCATACCTTAGATGGGAGCAGGTGTATGCATTTAAAGCACCCCTAGTGTTTTTCTTCCTCGAGGTCTGCAGACTGTGCTCTCAGGAGTCTGGAAAAGTAGGAAACCCTCACAGCCTCATTGTGGACATCAAGCCATTATTACAGGAGGATAAGTCAATCCCAAATGGTTTGTGCTACTCAAAAAGCTATTTGTGTGACTGTCATTTTATTCTAGTTTTTGGGGAAATATTTGTTGTTGTTGAGTCATTAAGTCATGTCCAAGTCTTTGTGACCCCCTGATTGCAGTGTGCTAGGCTTCCCTGTCCTTCATATCCCCTGGAGTTTGCTCAAACTCATGTCCATGGAGTTGGTGATGCCAACCATCTCATCCTCTGTTGCCCCCTTCTCTTCCTGCCGTCAATCTTTCTCAACATCAAAGTCTTTTCCAATGAGTCGGCTCTTTCTTAAAAAAATGAATGAACATAGGGACAACCTGGGCACAATCTGGTAAACACTGGACATGCCTACACCAACACAATCCAATTTGTAGGAAGGAGGCAGTATGATTGGACACACATCGTGGCAGACTTTGAAATGTACCCATGGTCTTTTGAACCTAATCTGTAAAGAAATAGGTAACTCAGGTCTGAGGCTCTCATCACATCCCTTCAAAGGCTCAAATTCCTTAGCATGGCCTTCTGAACCTTCCATGACCTGCCACTGAGGCCTTATCTTGAGGCTCTCCCTAATCCTTGTGAACACTGATCTTGATACCTTCTTTCCCTGTCACTCCACTTGGAATGATCTTCCCCCCTCTGTTCATTTGGCAGCCCTGTCTTGCCCCTTCATTCCTCCTAGGAGCCTCCGCAGACCCCCCAAATTGGACTCAGCACTGCCCTGCATCCTGGGTACCGGCTTCTGTCTTACCTTCCTAATCATGTTGAGTCCTTGTGCATGAGCATCTCCTTCACTTGATGGTAAGCGACTCCTGAGCAGTGATCTCTCTCTTCCAGCTATGGTATAGCCAGGCCAGGACCTGGTGTACCGTCGATGCCCCATAAATGTCTGCAGTGAGATTGGTAGATGTAAACATTAAGTAGAAAGCAAATAACAGACTCATTCTCAAGTTTTCTTTCAGCCAGATGCTGCTAGAAAGAATTTTGAGCACTCTTTTGCCAATGAGTCCAAAGCTTTTGAGGGGTATCTGGAAGCCTGGGCTCCTGGGGACCACGATGGAGGGGTCTGGAAATTCCTGCCTTGTGGATGCATAAGCCACTGGAAACCCAGGACTCTGTAGAGAAGAGAGCAGTGAGGGCGTGGACTCCATCCAGTTGCTTATTTTCTCATCTTCACAACTACCTCTTAATTGGCACGGGCTTCCCAGGTGGTGCTCGTGGTTAAGAACCCACCTGTCAATACAGGAGACATAAGAGATGTGGGTTCGATCCCTGCGTTGGAAAGATCCCCTGGAGGAGGAAATGGCAACCCGCTCCAGCATTCTTGCCTGGAGAATCCCTAGGACAGAAGAGCCTGGCGGGCGACATAGAGTCCACAGCCATGCGAAGAGTCAGACACAACTGAAGCAAAAGCGTGCAGGCAGGCGCTGTGGAAGTGATGTACTCTTGAACTTTTGCCAAGAGTAGCTGTGTGCTCACAAAGCTTTTCTCTCCAACAAAATGGTTTCTGTCCTTCGGTCACTTGTGGACAACCCTGACTTCATTCTGCGAGTGAATGACAAGGCAGCGGCAAGTCAGTTTGAGAGAATAAAACAACAGATGAACCCATGGGTTGGTGTCTACATTATGAAGTCTTATCTCATCTGAGTGGAATGAGATTGAGATAAGTTCTTTGGAAATCTTCTCCAGAAATAATAAGAAAAAGTCCTGTCGTCTTACGAGCTGTACAGTTTTTAACTTTTTTCATTTATTTTGCTGCACTTCTAGTAGCTTGAACTAACTATAAAGCATCTGTGCTTTGCTTCTGTTCTCAAAGCTCTTAACTATTTGGCCCTGAGGGCAAGGAGACAAAAACAATTTGGTTTTACTCTGCCACATTCCAAAAATAACTGTAGTAATATCCTCTTTGGTTATCTTAAAAGTATAGTGTGGAGGCTTTTATCCCAAAGTAGCAGTGTCTGACTGTTGGGGGGTTGGGGGGGACCTTAGCTATATGACTGTTATTTAGCAACTAAATGCTGGTGACTCATTCACTTTGACTGTGGTACAGGAAAATTCTTTCCATGGAAAATACAAGAAGGGAGGGGGGAGAAATCTCTCTGAACCACTGTGTAGTATTTTCCTTTGGAAAAGGCTCCTCTGAAAAAGAATAGGCACCAGCTGTTACTCTGCTGGCTTAGTCCCCAAAGCTCCTGGAGATTCTCCCTCAGCTGGGCTTTCTGAGCAGTTCAACCACAAAGGTAGACAGGTAGGCTCAGAGCTGCAATAAGGGATCAGTTGGGTTAATAAACTACAATCTCAGGATTAAAAACGGTCACCTGAATAAAAGAGAAATTGAACTCACTGCATTCATAGTATCTGGAATATTTATATGATGCTTTGGTTTGGGCTAGAAACCCAACGGTGTCTTACTGTCGAATTTCATTAGGAAGAGAGGGAGGGAGAGGGGGAGAGAAAGACAGAGTTAGTTCTGTTCCCTTAGCTTTGCACCGATTGACATGAAAGCCTTGGGGAGAAGTGCTTCTGTGAGATGCTAATCTATTTATGCAGCCAAAATATAACAAAATAAGTTCACCTGCGAGGCTCACAGCGCCAAACTAATTCTAGCTCGCTGAGTTTCATTTTGCTTGTCAGCGTCTCCCTGAGGGCTCTGGGGGCGTTAGGGATGGGGCAAGGAGACTGTGCAGTGCTGGCCGTGAACATTTGGGGGGTTGGAAAGGGCTTCTCTTCCTGCACCTGAGTCCCGCCCATCCCTGAGTTCACCCTGCTCTCATGCTAGACTCTTCTTTATGAATGGAGGTTAGAGAAGCCGCTTAAAGGCGCTTCAGTGCTTACTCTCCAGCTGGCCGCTGACTTAGGAAAAACATGACCCTGTGGGGCCGCGATGGGGGCAAGGGAGGGCTGTGGGAGAAGTTTGTGTCATAGGAAAGACGACCCAGGGGTGGAGGGGCCTTCGCCCTTTCTTACAGGCGGAGATGCCCAGGCTTTAAATAGTAAAGCCCTGAATCACAAATGTAGGAATGTCACAGCCGCTTGAGCTTGCCACTGTAACCCCGCAGAAAACCAGCCCCGCCCGGTGTCATCTCAGCTCTAAACAAACTCGGAGGCAACAATGAGGCAGGTTGCCTGACTTCATTCCTTTCTGTTACCGCGGCTCTCTTAGACCCAACACGATACAATATTTGCAGTGAAACAGTCTAATCCTGGCTGTGCGTTCTGGTTCTGAAAGATGCGTGGTCCATCTGCTGTTCTCCCAGAGCAGCAGCATCTGCCTTTGTGTCTCTTGCTCATCACATCTCTCCCACACGGTGGGGAGCCTGTGAACGATCTGGGTTTGGGAGACAGGTGCTGGAAAGGGGTGGGGGGGCGGCTTGGTGACTCCACCCCCTGGAAGTCACCTGCTCCCTGCAGACAGACCTGTGCTCCCGCGAGTCAGAAATTGAAAGCCAGGCAGGGTTAGGCTGGTGAGGGACGTGTGTGTGACTGTTTACCCTTCACTTTGTGGGCTAGGAGGGCTCCTCCCTCACACATAGGGAACCAAGAGGGCTTGTCTAGAAAACGCTAAATAATCGGGGAGAAGGGGAAAGTCAGGACCCTACCTAACAGGATAAGTCAGAGTTTTACTTTGATCCTGGATTTGATCCTGGATGAGGGACTGAATCCTGAAAAAAGCCTCTTCCCAGGCTCCCTCTCATTGTCCCAGTCTGTCAGCCTCCTCTCCCCCCTGCTTCACGTTTCAGGGAAAGGGGGACAAGGGAAGTCAAACATCATTATTCATTTTTCATTATCATTGAGCCTCCAGGACCTTAAAAGTTGAAGGAAATGAAGTCGTCACTCCCATTATTTTTCTACTAAGGCTAATTTTATTGATTCAGTTGGTCTTGAGAGAAGCTGAATCTGAGAAAGCAGCAGTCATAGGAAACTAATAAGCTAACAATTGACTAGTTTGACTTACTGGAACAGTCGCTGGCTGCCCCTCCTCGGCCCACCCACCCCTTCCTGGCAATCATTTATCAGACCCCGGGAGGGGGCCGGTGCTCGGGGATCATTTTGATGCCCGTTCTGCCGGCGCGAGGAATGCTACGTGGTGTCAGTGACCAGAGCTTAGGACACTGGAATTTTGCATTTGTTACAGCAGCAGCTGTAACGAGTGGCTGCGTCGGCCGAAGGGCAGCGTCCCCGAGCAGGGCGCGGCCACCACTTGGCGGCGATCGCTGGGGCGGCACCCGAGCTCGGCCCTCGAGATGGGGGCGGGATTTTAGAAAGAAGCCCGGACTCGGCGAGTGGATGGCCGGGCGCTTCCTCGCAGCCTCTGCAGCAGCCGATCTGTCTGCCCAGCGGCGCTCCGGCTCCTAGACTTTGTTCCTGTTTCCTCTCGCGCTGCTCACCAAAGGCACCGGTTACCATGGTGAAGGAGAAAGGTAATTATAAATATCAATCCCTGTGCATGGCTGCAGAAGTTGCACTGGCGTTGCAGGGCTGGGCCACCTAATGGGAGACGATCAATGGAAAGCCAGGCAGACATGTTCTGGGTGTGAGAATCTGTATTGTGAAGTCCGGGTTTGCATAGAGCAGAGACTTACTTCATTAAGAACCTTTCATTTAGCAACCGGGCGTCCCAAGAGCATTCCTATTTCTGGAGTGTTTGCACAGCCGAGCTCCCAGGGCGTGTGTCTCTTTTGATTGCTATTGCATTTGGAATTTTTGGTTGTGTTTGAGACTTGCCTTCCTGCCTTCATCCTAGCCTTCACTCTTCCTCACTTACCCCCACCCAAATCAATAAATTAATAAAGATGTGTAATGAAAGGGCCCTTCTACCAGGTCTAGGCTGTGTTGGGACCTGCCCAAGCTTAGCTCAAAGTTCCAAGCGGTCGGTCTTTGAGGTTCCAGGTGTGCCTCCCTAATAGCCTGTCATTTCAGCGGCATCCCTAATCACTCCTCCAAACACCTTAAAAGATGGGTTACTCGTCAAGGGCGGCAAATCATGTCTTAAGAATGTGAAAAGGGAGAGGATGGTCACGCTCTGCACAGGTGTACAGTATTTATGCACTGGGCGTGGTCCGAAATGGAAGTTAAACTTTTCAGAATTGAATTGTTATTTAACTTATTCATTTGTCTGGGAAATGTAAAAGAGCACAACAGTGTTTGATTTTAGTTATCCAAGTAACATATAAATATGTCTTATGTTAAGAAAGTGCAGTGTCAGAGGAGATTAGAGAGTGAAAGATGAAATCCCTTGCCCCTATCCGGTTCACTTTAATTCCTCCTTTTCTCTTCAGGCAAAATTGTTAATAGTATGTATCCTTTGAGAACTTATAGAAGGAATAAGATAGATAGACAGAAGTATTAAAAAAGGATCATTCTCTGGTCATTTTTTTGTGACTCGATTTTTTTTTCTTAATAATATGTCTTCAGGACCTTCACTACATGATTTGAGAGTGTGAGTAACGACCACTGAATTTTGCTTTTTGGTAAGCTTGGATGTATTCTGCCACATTTCCTGACTGTGGACATACTTTTCTCCATAAACACAGATGTCTGCTCTTTGGGCGCTGTCTTCAACATTTCCGTGATTTATCTTTGTCTACTTTCTCTTAAAGCCCCTACAGGGAATAAATGTGAGGTGCACATGCTGAACTCAAACTGATCCCTATTGTTGGAAACTCAATTCAGGTTTATTATACTAGCGGATGGATGGAGGAATAGGGTCATGACAGCTAACCATGTTAGGGCCACACCTTAGCACAAAGAGAAACAGCTTCTGGTCAGTCCATTCTGCGCCTATGTATCTTTCATAAATCACAGGGTTTAGCTTTGGTTTTACACCGACTAAGGGGTAATTGAATGAAATGATTTAGTGAGAATAAAGGTGCTTCTAATAATATTTCCTCTCTTTTTGGGGTGCTACCAGGAACCCTAAATAAAGACGTTGACATTTAATCAAGGTCAGGTCTCTTCATTTTTACCTCCCCGACAGCTGAAACAACCTGACTCTGATCTGTACTGCTATTGCTTTTGAGTTTGTTTCACCAATATGAGTAATTTATGAATGATGGGAAAGGGGATTGCAAAGGTCACTTCCCAATTCCATCCCCCAGGGGCCCATGGAAGCCCTGGACTTGCTGTTCGTGGTGAATGTTTTATAGGTCAGTAGTCCCCAAATAGCAACTCTTCTTAAGTCATTAGAGACTTCCCAAAGCTTGGATTGCCTGAGTTCACATTTGCTTTACAAGTCAGTAACCACTTTCTGACTAGAACACTTTGGACAGGCCACCAAGAGGTCACATACTAGTATTATCTAAGCCCTTAGCCACTGATTAAAGGCTGTTCCTTTTCTATTTTGAGGTCCATGTCAGTCTCCACTTCTGCCTCCCAGCTCCCTGATTGCATTGACCTCAGTCAACAGCAGGGAAAGGCAGGGTTTTTGGTGGGAAAACAAGGGCCTCCATGGAAAGAAAGGAATTTCATTAAAGCTTCTAAAGCCAGAAGGGCACAGGAGCGCTTGCAGTCCAGGCATTCATCCTAGACCTGGGAAAACTGGGCTTCAGAAAGGGTTAGTGAATTGCTCAAAATCACGCAGCAGGTAACTGGACTAAGTTCAGGTTTATTATACTCGTGGGTGGATGGAGAACGTAGAGGAGACTCGTCCTCTGTGTTCCATCAAAGGAGGACATGGCTCAGTGTCTGCATTTATCACCCACTGGCTCCATCTCTAGAGAGGAAACCTCTCAGAAGCAACCCTGTGTCTCTATCTTTAATTTTCTAGTTCATAGCTTGACACCTGCACGTCATAGATTCTCAGAGTTGAAGCAGGTTGGCCCACTGTCAGAGCTAGATCTGGAACCTGTGGCCTCCTGATCCTGAGACTTTTCCAGTACGCTCTGCTTCCTCTTGCTTCCAGAGAGTTCCAGCTTCTTCCTTCCTCTTGGGGCAGACACAAATCAGCCTGGAGCGAGCTTGCATCATGGTAGCATCCATCCTGAGGAACTCGGGACGTCTTCTGAAGGCGTGACGTAGGTTCCCCGTTGCTCATCACTTGGAGATGGTTTAGGTCACGCTGGTTTGTGCCGCCATTTTCTCTGCTGGATAAAGTTTCCATGGCACTGATCAAAAGAAAGCCTGCTGGCAGATCACAGGTCTGCAAGTGTGGGATGACATTGGCCAACCGACTTTGACCCTCATTCTCTTCTGCTCTCCCAACCAGGCGCCCACCCACTTCTAGTCACAGACCCTTGTTGATCTGGGAATCTTCATGAAATAGTTGTTTCTCTGTTGCATTCAAAAGCATCTTAACCTTGCTGTGTCCTGTAACAAAGAGGCAGGAGAGACTTTTGTGGGTTTATCAGTCAATATCTGTCTTCCTGAATACACTTTCATCTACCCAACTCCAGTGGCCTAGTCTACTCATTAAAAACTTTAATTCTAGCTTATGTGTGTCCTAGTGCAAGTTTTAAAAATAAACATGAAGGGGATTTATTATTTCTTAGGGTTAGAGAAAACAAGTATAAGCAAATATTAGAGATTAAGTTATGTAAACACTCGTTTATTTAAATAATAAGGGAGCTTAGGGTTTGGAAAAGGTTTTATCCTTCATGTAAGATGGATAAAAATTCAGCAGTGAGGGAGGCACATCACAGAAAACAATTCTACAGTTGAGCACATCATTTTTTGTTTTATTTCCCAGAAGTTTTCTGCCACTGTTAGATGACCCAACTTGCTTTTAAGATAGTGAAAAGTGAAAGTGTTAGTTGCTCAGTTGTGTCCAACTCTTTGTGATCATGGACTGTAGCCTGCCAGGCTCCTCCATGCATGGAATTCTCCAGGCAAGAATACTGGAGTGGGTTGCCATTTCTTTCTCTGGGAGATCTTCCCAACATAGGGATTGAACCCAGATCTCCTGCATTGTAAGCAGATTCTTTACCATCTGAGCCACCAGGGAAGCTCTTTTAAGTAGACTAGGACCCAGTGAAGCTCATTCTAGTTCATCCTGATGGAGAGATGTTCACCGTCCACCTGACATCCCAGTGTGTGGGACGTGCACACACACACACACACACACACACACACACACACACAGTGTGGGACACGCACACTCACAGAGTATGGGACACAGACACATGCACATGGGGCAACCTTGTTTCTTAGCAGCTTCTAAGAACAGTGGTGTGCTGGGCCTCAAATGTGCCCTACAGATGGGCACGAAAGTCATCCTCTTAGGATGCTGATGTCATCATATTTCCAGGTGAAAATGGAAATGGTGTCACTCCACCTAAATGAGTGACAAGGTAAACTTCAACACTTCCTGCTAATCATTGAGGATTCTCTCTAAGTCCTTAAATTACCTCCTCCCTTCCCCCATCTAAGCCAATCTTGTTTTATTTTTAATATTATTATTAAACCTGCCAGTTATTGAAATAACTTTGCATTGACAGCTTTATATACATCATCTCTAATCTCTGAGCCCATTAGGGTCAGTGGCACTCCTCCCTTTCAGTAAATGAGAAAGAGGAGATTCATGGGAGTTTAGACACTTGCCAGAGATCACTTAGCCAAAAAGTAGAAGAGCTGATTTTCTACTCAGGCCGTTCTGGCTGCAGAATCTGCACTAATTGTACCTATGCTCCAACCCCCGCCCCCCATTTTTTCTATTTGAATAATCATGGATATATTTTCCATCTCCATCATGGTGTCATTCTGCCCCTCCTGCCCCGTGAGAAATACATATTGTCTCCTTTTACATATTTGCCCATGACCTAACTCAAGTTCTGCTTCTTTACAATGGTTTTCAAAGGCCCATTCCTTCTGTAAATTCTTCTCAAATTACTCTGAGCACCTAAGTCAACACAAGAGAAATTAAACAACAATCTATCACCTGTATGACTTATGAAAGGGTGTTCATCTCTCCCTCAGGAGTTGCTGACTTCATATACTGTCTTATGAAACAACCTTTAGAATTGCCAAGTGTTGCTGCCTCTAACGGTGTCTGTCCTTCCGCCCCATCCCACTCCTCCCAAACACCCACACCCACACAAACACTCCCCACTCAGGAGCGTGCACACTGCCTAATGTAATCGAAACCCATTTCTCTTCCATCCTCGGGGAAGTCTGAGAACAGATTGCTCTCTGCAGTGTGATAATTCATCATCCATTCGAGTCACCTCCCAGGCCCCCTATTGGTATAGACTAGCTCCTCCTAGAGTCAGTTTCCCAACCCTGCTTTCCAGGTGGCTGTTTCGTATCCCACCCTGACCTGCTCCTGGAACTGTCTAGGTTGTTCGTTTTTCCTTAACTTGAAAAGCTCCAAGTTTTTCAAGGGGACACCAACGACAAGAACATTTCCTAAGTAAAGTCTAAAGGGAAACTATTGATTTAAAGAGACACCATGATGCTACAAGCTTCAGAATACATTTTCTGGATTACTGGCTTACACAAACATCTCAGTTGTGAACTTTGCATCTTTAGAGATGGCGGAGATCCAGTTTTGTCACCATATTCCACTGGAGAGGGAAAAAAAAAACCCAAGAGTGAATTTCTCTTACTGTTTTATAAATGAAATAGTACTACTCTCACCAGGAAGTCTGACTCTGCCCCACTTGTCTTCAGGACTAAAGGGCTGTCTAGATGATGGGATTTCTAAGGCTAAGGGAAAGAACTTCACATTTTAAAAAATCACAACAAATCTTTGTCCTCTGCCACCTACTCATTAATGTCTAAAGAAATGCTTGTTCAGAGAGAAAGAGAGGGAAAAGATTTTGTTTCCACAATTAGAGTTAAAGCTGACTATGGAAAGACATCTGAGAGAAGGAAGGAAGTGAAGTGAGTCGCTCAGTTGTGTCCGACTCTCTGCAACCCCATGGACTATAACAGTCCATGGAGTTCTCCAGGCCAGAATACTGGAGTGGATAGCCTTTTACTTATCCAGAGAGAAGGAATACATTGACTTAAACTTACCCAGAGCTCTTGAGAGCCATCTTCCGCTGATTGGGCCACTTAGAAGTGGTCCTGCTTCTTGCTTCTCTGATGACCTGGTCGGGTGACCAGAGAGGGTGAAACAACCAGTACTGCTTCACAGAAACTCTTTTAAAGAACAAGAAATTAACTTTCCAAAGTCCTGCAGAAAAGATGTCCTAAGTGAGACCCAACCCACTAAAAGCAAAATCTTGGCAGTGATTCTCTGTGAGGAGGGAGCCCCTTGATGTCATCATCATATTCACTGCCCCTGGGAGGCAAGCAGGAGGGTCCTCATAGTGCTGGAATCTCATATGCCAAAGCCAAAACACTGAGTGTTTTCCTGAGCCAGCATTAGAGTGTCAGAGGACTTTTCAGAAGGTTCAGTGATGGGTGAGTGGTGCAGGATTTCTTCCCATTGTGGTTGAGCCTGCTCTGGGCACACCACAGTAGAAACCAGCCCAGCTTCCTATTTCATTGTGTGTTGGTCTGATGGTGACTCATACCGAGAGGTATGTTTATCCCAAACTGGCAGGAGCTGTGTAGTCAAGGGCAAATTTTGTTAGCAGTGGGGGAGGGTGAATATTTGTAGGCATGACCTCTTTTCTCTGAAACATTGTATTTGTGTTCACAGTGACATGATTAATGCTATTATGGTCCACTGTGCCTTGGGGGGCACCAGGGGTGAGTTTCTGTGTCCCATTTCAATCAAACAGGCTGACTTTTTTGAATACTTAGACTTAACCGTGAAGATGCTGGCTTTCTTAAGCTTTCAGAGAAATTACTGTCTAGGGCAGTGATTCTCAAATGTTAGCAGACATCAGGGCCACCTGGAGTTTGGTCAGAGTGGGGATTTCTGGACCGTGGTCCCAGAGTTCTGATTTAGTAAATCTGAGGAAGGGCCTGAGGTTTTGCACTTCTAGCAATTCCCAAGTGATGTTGATGCTCATGGTTCAGGGACCATACTTGGACACTATCCTGGTTTCTTGTCCTTAAAATGATCCGTGTTCTAGGCAGAGAAGAGAGAACTTTTATATAAGTAGCCTCTCTGCTCTCTCTTGCCAGTTTTATCTTGCTTATAATGCAGATGGCAAAGTCAAGAGCACTGTTTTCATTTTGACTCTCTTGCAGCATAGGATGAAGCTTCAGTTCATAAAATGGAGACCTTCGGTGAGCCTTGAGTGACCAGGAGACTGTTGTCAGTATATGACACTGGATGTGCAGGGGGTGGGCAGGGTGGGAGTCGGGGGCAGTTACAGGTCACTTTTTCCTGGGAGTGAGTTGGGGCTCAGCTTGGCTTGGGGGAGTCAAGGCACAAATATACCATTTTGTAACCATCACTCCTAATTCTGAAGGGTTGAGCACTTTTACTGGGGTTCATAGACCTCTTTGGAATCCTTTGGTTGGAGACAGTTTCAGGAGCTATCTTGGCTTACAAAAGCTGCAACTGTTTAGTTTCTGAGGAGCTAAAATGTGTTATTAAAACCTCAAGCAGTTTTAATATAGACCATTGTATTGGTCTATATTCTTATTGTTGTTCTATATTCTGTTGTTCAACTACAGATTGTTCAACAATCTGTATTCATAATGCTATTTAAAATACTGTGAAGGGAGAAATTTAAGAAAAATTAAAAGAAGCAGAGAATGGTAGAAAAAGATAGCAAGGTTATTTCACACTGGAGTATCTGGAGGGACATGAGAGAGAGGGCTATACCCCTCAGAAAAATGGCAGGGGCTGTGGGTCCCCTGGTCTGTGGAAGGTCCCCCAAGTGGCATGTGGGGCTAGAGGAGTGTTGCTGGATTGCTGTGCACCATCTGGGGGATCCCTGTCTGGACAGCTACTGGGGCTCAGTTTTGGGGCTGACAGTGGGAATGGTATCTGCTGGACTAGGTTCAATGATGCTGTTCCTGCTCAGCTAGAAGATGTTTCCAGTCCTGCCATGTGTGAAGAACCCAGCCTGAAGCAGTGAGCCATGGCAACTGGTGTCTTGAACTCATCACAAATTTATAAATGTCTACTCTCTGCAAGGCATTTTGAGGGTAACCTAATACATGGAAAAGGTCCTGCCTTCAGCAGGTTAATGAATTAGCCAGTGGTGGGAGGGGTGCTGATTGAAAACAGAAGCCACATGAGGTGATCAGGAGGAGTATCAAGGTATCCTGCTGAGGTTCAAAGGAAGGAAGAGTTAGTGTTTCAAACGAATCAGAAAAGGCTTTACAGAAAAGGGAGCATTTAAGATTGGTCTTGAAGAGTTCTTCAGGGACTCCCCTGGTGGCTCAGACAGTAACGTGTCTGCCTACAATGTGGGAGACCTGGGTTCAATCCCTAGGTCAGGAAGATCTCCAGGAGAAGGAAATGGCAACCCACTCCAGTATTCTTGCCTGGAAAATCTCATAGACAGAGGAGCCTGGTAGGTTACAGTGCACAGGGTCGCAAAGAGTCGGACACAACTGAGTGACTTCACTTTCTTTTCTTTTTGAAGGGTTCTGTTAATTTCTTCCGGTTAGGGATGGTGTTTAATTCAATTCAAACCCATTATACATTGTCTGCTCCATGGTAAGTATTCAGTGAATGTTGAATGAACTGACAAGTGGATGGAGGATGTGTATGGGTAGAGAGATGGATATTCTTAAGTGTTTATTCAGAGCCTAATAAGAGACTGGCAATCTGGGTACAGAAACAAAATGCAATTCTTGACCTAAAAGCACTCACATTCTAACAAGGGACATTAACACAAAAATAAATAATTAGGATACAATGTGAAATGTATGCAACAGAGAACTCTTTAATGTGGGACTGCAATGCAGGGGGGTGGTTAATTCTCCTGGGAGGTCATGGAAGGCTAGGCTTTGAAGGATGAACAGGAGTGCAACAAATGAATAAAGGGGAAATGAGAGAAAGATTTCCAATTGGCAAAACAGAAGCAGTGAAGGAAATGCAGCCAGCTGGGTTTGGCAGGAACTACCATTAGTCAGGAGGTACTGCAGTAACCAAGGGGGAGGGTAAATGGAGGGCTTTGCAGGTCAGGTTGAGTTGAGGATGGACAGAACCAGAGGTTGTACATTCAGATGCCTCTAAGAATCAGGCAGATGACCTAGATGAGTGGAGATGGGGACAGACGGGACAGTAGGGCCCTCTCGACAGGAAAAGCCACTCTACTGCTCTATCCTGGTTCACACAAAACTAGGAACGGAGGGATGTGGGCCACGGGGCCAGACCTTCCAGTTTCCAAGAGTGACTGGAAATAGGGGTTTTTATGTAAAAATCTCCAGATGCTTAAAGTTGGCAAGTGATTCAACTTTCTCTTAAAAAAATCTTCATGTAGGCCAAACAAAACATATCTGTGGGCAGGACTCAGCCAAAGGACCTTCTGATTGTGGTCTGATTGTGGTCTGATTGTGGTCTGTGCTCACCAAGCCTACCCACAATAAGAAACACATTTTCACACAAAAAGACTAAAGACTTGTGCACTTACACATGTAGATCGCTAATGAAAAAGTCATGTGAAACAATACTTAACATTTACTCTCTGCTCTTTTCTAGTCTCCTCTATTTTTTTATTATGTGGCTCAGTGGTAAAGAATCCACCTGCCAATGCAGGAGACAGTAAGAGATCTGGGTTCAATCGCTGGGTTGGGAAGATCCCCTGGAGGAGGAAATGAAAACCCACTGTAGTATTCTTGCCTGGGAAATCCCATGGACAGAGGAGCCTGGCAGGCTAAAGTCCATGGGGTTGCAAAGAGGCAGACACTGAGTGACTGAGCACACAAGTTGGTCGTGATTCATTTTGGGTCATTGGGTCAAGACGGGAAATTTGAAAACCATTGGTTTAGAACATCTGCATCAAATTAGTATTGGATAAAAACAGAATAAGGTACTTTCAGGGGCAAGCATGTTTCCATTCTTGACACTTAAAATAGTGCTTAATAGATACATTTTGATTACCTTGAATTTCTTCACTTAAAACTAAAAAAGTTTTGACAGGATGATTTCAGAATCTTTTAGTGGTCTAAAAGATTAGGTCTTTTAGTGGTCATTTTATCCTAAACAGAAGTTGACCAAAATTTGGTGTCATCTTCTGGGGTGCTTGATACAGTTAAGAACTGACCCAGCTATTAAATTCAGAGTAAAATGCTACGTGGTTGAAGTTCAGCAGAAAGTCCAAAGGAAGCCCCCATTCAGGACTCACTAGCATCTAAACCTGATATTTCTGGAATGAGTTTTTCATTTAGAAGAATTTCCCCCTATGATTCCACGTCACCTCTCTTCTGTGACCATGCTCACCTGGTTCCATTGCTTGTACATCACAGCCAGGGAGAGGGGAACAAGTTCAGGACTTGGGCAGTCTGTGAGGTACCATGTCACCCATCATCAATGCAACAGCTATTCACCTCCATTGATTGGACATCATGTGTTTATATAGCATTCAGTATGGACCTATCAGAGCACCTCAAGAAGCATTAAAACGTAGGGAGCTTTGGAAAGAGACCACCCCTCTCTTGGGGCTTCCCAGGTGGTGATAGTGGTAAAATATACCCACCTGCCAATGCAGGAGACATAAGAGATGTGGGTTTGATCCTTGGGTCAGGAAGATCCCCTGGAGGAGGGCATGAAAACCCATTCTAGTATTCTTGCCTGGAGAATCCCATGGACAAAAGAGCCTGGTGGGCTACAGTCCATAGGGTCTCAAAGAGTCAGACACGAGTGAACGACTTAGCACACATGCACCCCTCTCTTGGGATATCTGAGAGGTGATCTATCATTGCGCAGGGAGCAGCAGTCTGCTAGGCCAGAGAGTATCCGATACAATATTACCTGTGCACTGTCAGACCATCAGGTGCAGGTTTGAAGATGAGATGGAAAGTCCCCTTGTTTTTACAGGACCTGCGTGTCGCCTCCCTCCATTCTCATCCTCACATGGGTGAGCGGCCCCCTCTGGAGTTGTGCAGCCCATGGCCTGCACGTCTTCCTTCCCCAGAGGCAGTGATGCCAGGGAGCGAATGCTGGGGTTGGTATCAGTTGAATCACGACTCCCCACTTTCCAGAGGATGTAGAGCCAAGCTCTTCACCTGAGTATGATTCTGTTTCTTTCTTCAGTGAAAATAGCAAAGAACACCCACTTTTCTCTTCAAGTGTGGAGGTTTGATAAGTTATCTGAGAAGTTTGAGCACTGCAAAGAATTATTGGTTAGGTCTGCAAAAGAAAAAAAAAAAAAAAGCCTGTGATGGATTGTTCATCAGAAACTAGGCTAGTGTGAGCTGTATGCTCAGTCACTCAGTCGTGTCTGACTCTTTGAGACGCTATGGACTGCAGCCTGCCAGGCTTCTCTGTCCATGGGATTTTTCAGGCAAGAATATTGGAGTGGGTTGCCATTTCCTTCTCTAGAGGATCTTCCTGACCCAGGGATCAAACCCACATCTCCTGTGTCTCCTGCACTGCAGGCAGATTCTTTACCCATGGAAATGATGAAGTCTAGAAGAAAAAAAAAAGGTACAAGAAAGGCACTGTATTCACAGATTGCACTGTAAGTTCTAGTACAATGATAATGACATTCTCAGTGTGTAAGCACTGACCACAGTTAATTGAAAATTAAAATTAAATTGAAATTTAAATTGAAAATTAAAATTAAATTGAAAATTAACTGTGGTTTTGCCATATTAGTAAGAACAAGACATTAGCAAGTAGTGGCTGAGTTGGTATAAGAATGTAGCAGTAAAAATAGCAGTAAGACTTTTGTAAGACCAAGAAACGTAGTGATGAAGTCCAAGAAAAACACCAAAAGTTGAACATATCTGCTTATGGTGGGCAGCGAGTGGTTGGGAGGAGAGATAAGGCAGGCAGTTACCATCATGCAGTCTCTGAACTTTTCATGCATATAAGCCTTCTTAATGCCTTAAACTTTGATATAAAGCAAAACATATGGGAGAAAACTCATACTACCCATCTCATATCTTTATTGTCAAGATTCATTTCAATGAGATAACATGTGTAAAAAGCTCAGAAATGTTAATTGAAGATCAGTTGATCTGTAGAGAATAGTAGGGTAGGGGCACAGCCCAGAGCCAAAGGGAATGACCCAATATTCCTTGCAGAGAAAAAGAAACCTAAAATGTAGGCAATGAGAACTAAACTTGTAACTGAGCAGAGAGGCAGTCAATCTACCTGCAGCTGGGGTTTTCAGGAGACACACACAGGTTTGGAGCTGAACTGGTGAAGCCCTTCCCTGAACACATTCATCTCTTTCTCGTTTGTCCCTTGCAGTACAATTGCTGCATTTACCTTGATAACTTTGTAAGATTATCCCCAAAGCCTTTGGGATATTTTAAGCTTGCCTGGAAGCAGGAGCTCTGCAGCCAGACTGCCCAGGGTTCGGATCCTGACTCCACGGTTAACTTATTGTGTGACCTGGAGCAAGTCACTGAATCCTCCCCTGCTCCCCCATGCCTCAGTTTCCTCATCAGAAAATAAGGATATCAGTAGTACCAACTTCATAGGGTTGTTGTGAGGATTGATTCAGTTAATATTTATAAGCCATTTAAAGGAATGCCCAGGGGGACTTCCCTGTGGTCCAATGGTTGGGAGACTTCACTTTCCAATGCAGGGCATGTGGGTTTGATCCCTGATTGGGGAACTAAGATCCCACATGCCTCACAGCCAAAAAAAGAAAAAGAAAACAGAAGCAATAATGTAACAGATCCAATAAAGACTTACAAACTGGTCCACATCAAGAAATCTTAAAATAAAATAATGCTTGTCACCTAACAAATGATAGTGTTAGTTGTTCAGTTGTGTCTGATTTTTTGCAATCCATGGACTATAGTCCACCAGGCTCCTCTCTCCATGGAATTCTCCAGGCAAGAATACTGGAATGGGTTGCCATTTCCTACTACAGAGGATCCGCCTGACCCATGAATCAAACCCGGGTCTCCCACATTGAGGGCAGATTCTTTAGCATCTAAGCCACCAGGGAAGCTCACAGAAAGAGCTCAGTAATCGTTTGCTCTTGCCGCCTTTGTTATTATTGTCCCTCTGGACTGAGTAAAGTTGTGTGTGAAGGGGCCACCATGTTCCCTGGGATGGAGTTCAGTGAGCAGATTAGTTTGGGGATGCAGGCAAGTGAACAAAGCTGAATGGGTGAGTTGAGGAACCACCCATTCCTGCTGGGCAGTCTCTTTGAAGTTCACCTTAAGCAGAGTAAGACTGTGTACCTTTTTGTCATGAGACCCTGCTCTGGACCACACGCGTGGCTTCCCGTGGCCAGTCATCCCTACTGTCCTGGCATAAAACATCACTAAGGACCTCCCCCGGCTGGGTTCTTGAGTCCCACACCCCCTGGGCAAGTGAGCTGCCAATCCTAGTTCATCTTCACCCTGTGGAATGAAACAAGATGTCTGATAATAATTTGGTGCAGGGATGTGTGGATTTTGTAAGAACAGTTGTTCTGAAAAGTTGGAGGCTAGAAGCCGGGTGTGCCCAGGATTCTTGCCGAGGAGGCTGTCCACCCGCTCTGCAGCAGCCCCTGCTGGCTCCTCCCATCATCATGTCATGTCATGTCATGTCATGTCATGCTCTGGGGACCGTGCCCTTGTTTACCCTTTCCAAGGCTCTGATGCCACCTCCGCTCCTGCCTCAGGTCAGTTCAACTGGAAATTGCGCTCCTTTGTGTGGTTCTCATTCAGAGAGAAGCTCGGCCACAGTGGATTTGAAACTGGCCCACCAGTAAGCTCATTCCTTCAGCTTTTGTTTTTGTTTTCCTGAGTCAGAAATTTAAGCAAGTCTTGTATCTTATGTCATTAGTTGGGTTTATTGACATCTTCAAAATTGATAGAGACTAATTGATAGAGACTGTTGGCAAACACAAGGCATTTAACCAACTTTCTATGTCACCCAAAGGCTGTTACTATGGAAAAGAGACAGAAAACCAGGCTAGTGTTAAGGGAAAGAACACACTGATCCCACAGTTATAGAGCACAGACCTTGTGCCAGGAACTGTGGGATACAGTGACAGTAACCTTGTAATAGAGGACAGAAAAGAAAGAAAGAGAATGTATAGATGGTGCTAAGTTTAAAGCAAGTAAGCAGAGATGGGGGGAGCAGGCAGATTGATTCTACCTGGGTGGTCCCAGGAGAGCTCTCGGAAGGTTGGCATGGGAGATACTTTAGGATGAGACGGGAAGAGCAGGAGCCAGTCTGCAAATACCTGGGGGACGAGCCTTCTGGGAAAGCAGAGGGCAGGAGGAGATCTTGAAGCAGCAGGAACTGGAGCTTGGGGAGCAGTGTGAAGAGGGCATGAGAAGAGACCAGACCGGTGGACGGGGTCTGTGGGCTACCCTAGGGCGTCTTGGATAACGCAGCAGGAGCTGCCTGGAGGCCTTAGTTGGTGGTGTGATCTGCTTGAATTATGCCCTTAAAAGATCACTCTAGTTGCTCTGTAGCAAAGGAATTGAATGCATGAGTCAAAAGCCCACACTGTTTGAAGACATAAACTCTGTGCGTTCTTCCCAGCTGTCCCCTAAGCCCCTCGTGGCACCCTACTTGGTGAGGAACCAATTACTCAGAAATTACTCAGACGTACATCCTCTTGTTTCTAGTTTTCTGGCAAATCTCCAGTGTTGACATACCCCTAGGCAAGTTGTGTTTGTGAAAACTCCCACATGAGAGTGAACTGGGTCTGATGGTATCTCATTCAATTTTTTTTTTTTTTCTTCTAATGGGCTCTTTCTCAAGAAGGCAGCAGAAATGAAGTGATAATGAGGACACTTGTCAGAGTGGGGATGTGTTGGTGGAAAACAAAGATATACTTTAGCAGAGAGGATTCCATGCATTAGTAAGGGGTGGGGTGTGTGGAGGGTGTTGGAAAATCCTTGTTTGTGCCTGTACAGTTTTTCCTTCTGATTACTGTACTAATGTTGAGAAGCTGAGACTAACAGATGCAAGTCAGACCTACTATTTAAAATAGATAGAGACAGAAAATAGATTGGTGGTTGTCCAGGTTTGAACAGGGGAAGGGCTTCCCAGGTGGAGATACTGGTAAAGAACCTGCCTGCCAGTGCAACAGACACAAGAGATGTGGGTTCCATCCCTGGGTCAGGAAGATTCCCTGGAGAAGGGCATGGCAACCCACTCCAGTATTAATGCCTGGAGAATCCCATGGACAGAGGAGCCTGGCAGGCTATAGTCGTAGCGTCACAAATAGTCAGACACAACTGAAGTGACTTAGCACGCATAAACAAGCAGAGTAGGGATGGGGCGTGACTGCTAATGGGTGTGGGGTCTCTTTTCGGGGTGATAAAAATGTACCAGAAAATACCAAAATTACAACTTATGGTTATGGTCACATAATACTGTGAATGTTCCTGAAGACATTGAGTTGTGCACTTTAAATGGGTAGATTTTAGGATATGTGAATTATATGCTGTTAGATTTTAGGATATGTGAATTATATGCTGATAAAACAAAATCTACTATTTTGTTTTTATAAGTTAACCTGAAATGATGATACAGAAAGTTATAAGATTCATTAAGCACACTGAATATTCACTGGGTGTTACCCAGCAGAAGAGCATGTGTCTGTTGCTAAAAGTCATAAAAGAGCAGAGTTGGAAATTCAGCGTTATTTGTGTTTCAGGTGGAGCACATGGTTATCTATTTATGATCAAGGACCTTAAAGTACAGCTCACCATATTCCCTCACTGAAACACTGTGGGGACCATCATGGCTTCCCTTTGGTGCATGCTCACTGTCTGTTGGGAAAAGTGCCGGGCACTTTACAGACATTAACTCATTTATCCTCGTAAGTGTCTGAATAGAATTTATCCCCATTTTACAGAAGAGGAAAGTAAGGTTTGGGGAAGAAAAGTAACTTGTTTCAAGACCACAGAGCTAAGAGGGGTGGAGCCTGGAGTCACATGAGGTCTGTCCGACCAGAATCCAGGTTGTGGTCATCCCATGGCTGGAGGGGTCCCCTCCCTGAGAGCCATCTTGTCACAGCACATGGCTCCCAGTTCGTCTGCATCGTGAGCTGCGAGATGGTCCTAACTCAGCACCTAAGAAATAGGCTAACTGTACTCTGATACTATCACTCATCTCAAGACCTCCTTCCCGGGGAGGTGAGGAAGCTGCAGAGTCTGGTCCTTAGCTTACCCTGCAAGGATGTCCAGGACGAGCCTTGTTCACTGTCTTCTATTCCATGTTGCTCTTTGCTCACTATGTTTAAGCCAAACCAGGTGTCCTGATGGTCCCCAAACATACCCCATCCCACCCCTCCGTTGTCTACCATGCCTTACTCTTCCTTCCCACTCACTTAAATCCTGCCTCCCACCCTTTCTTAAGGGTCCAGCTGAGAGGATACTTTCATCTTGAATTTTTTTTCTGGTTTCTCTCTCAATTTACACTTTTATTGCAGCACACGATTTACTCTCTACCTTGTATTTCCATTTACATTCTTTCTCTTTCTCCATCTCTCTGTCTCCTTGTCTGTCTCCCCTTTCCTTCACCTTCCTCTACCTACCCTACCCTATTAAACTGTAAACTCTTTGAGGCCAGTTTCTGGGATTTACATGAATATCTTGGAAGAAGGGCCGTCACTTTCACCTTACACTGCTTTTGCCCATGAAGCCTCTGGGTCAGAAGGCTGCCCAACAAGCTGTGGCTCTCCCACCTCCAGGCCTGGCTCCCACCCTCCCTCCCCTTAAAACATCCTTGTCACTATTCACCTTCTGCCCACACCATGGTCTCAAATTCCCCTACCTCCTCCCTGAAACTTTCTCCAGCTATTTGTCCCAGCCTACTGCATGCTTCTCTCTTCAGGAAGTCCTCAGTTGTGTCCGACTCTTTGTGACCCCATAGACTATACAGTCCCTGAAATTCTCCAGGCCAGAATTCTGGAGAGGGTTGCCTTTCCCTTCTCCAGGGGATCTTCCCAACCCAGGGATCAAACCCAGGTCTCCAGCACTGCAGGCAGATCCTTTACCAGCTGAGCCACCAGGGAAGCCCTCTGAAGTCCTAGCCTAGGACAAAAGGCTGTCCTACCCTCCCAGGACAGCACTTTCTCTCTGCATTGATCAGCTCTCCAGGGAGCGCTTCCTGTGTGCTGTGTACATCACTGGGGGGGCGGGGCCTGGGTGGTCTGTCTCCACAGTTCCCCAGAAGGCCTGGGACAACACAGCACACACAGCGGCGCTCACATGGTCATTATTTGTTGACTGTAGATAAGAAGTTATTTCCCAAGCATTGGAATTCAGGAGTTTCAATGGAGGTATTTATTTAATGTCTCACTGTCCTCTCCTCCGGTCCCATGTTGAACTTCAAATATATTTCTTTCTTTCCCAGTGATAGATTTTTCTAGGTCTGAGCTTTGCTAAACTTCAGGAAATAATCTCTTTTCTCCCACTCCTGCGGATGAATCCCTGAAGTTAAATGAGAGAATAATCAAACCACCCAGGGTCAGGTTTTCTATCACCTGGGTGACTAGGAAAATACCTGGCAAGGTGACACGTATAGATTCTGTGTGTTTGCCTTTTCTTGCAAAGGTAACACTGGGCGGAGTTATGTCATACAGAAAGCCTGAACAAGTCAGAACTTCATTTCTGGAAGGAGCCTAAATACCTAAAGAGCAGTCCCAGCGTTTGTAAGATCGTGTGTGACTCTGTATGTTGGATGCTGTGAACTCAGGTCCTTCGCTTTCCTCTTCCCCTTGGGTGTGCAGACTCCAGAGAGACCCGGGGAGAGGTGACGGTGTGTGTTTATTCACACAGAGCAGGAGCGGGAAGGCCGCTTCGGAGAGGATTCAAATCTTGTTTCTGAAATTTACCGCCATGTGAATTAAAGCCTCACGTTGCTGTTTCCTAGCAGGCAAGCCTCGGGCACAGTGCTGTGTTAGTAAATGTGTAACAGCGGACTCTGGGAGTAGGCACAGGGCAAAGCCCTGATTGGTTAAGTCTGCTGATTTCCCTGGTGTAAATACCCTCCCCATGGCTGACGTCAGGCTACTAAGATGAAGTCGCTGAGCACACAGTTGGGCAGAGCCTTGTGCAGCCAGCTATCTGCAGCAGGCAGGAGCCAAAGCAGCTCACCACTCTTGGTGCTTGAGCGCTCACTGAGGTTAATCTAAGCATACACACATTAACTATGTTCATTAATTTGTCTAAAATACTTTTTTTTGTTTGTTTTTTAAAAAATTATTTATTTTTAATTGGATAATAATTGCTTTACAATATTGTATTGGTCTCTGCCATACATCAACATGAATCAGTCACAGGTATACATATGTCGCCTCCCTCTTGAACCTCCCTCCCACCTCCCACCCCATCCCGCCCCTCTAGGTTGTCACAGAGCACTGGTTTGAGCTCCATGAGTCATAGAGCAAATCCCCACTGGTTATCTGTTTTACATATGGTAATATGTGTGTTTCCATGCTACTCTCTCAATTTGTCCCACCCGCCCCTTCCCCAGCTGTGTCCGCAAGCCTGTTCTCTATGTGTGTGTTTCCACTGCTGCCCTGCAAATAAGTTCATCAGGACCATCTTTCTAGACTCCATATATATGCGTTAATATATGATATTTGCTTTTCTCTTTCTGACTTACTTCACTCTGTATAATAGGCTCTAGGTTCATCATCATTAGAACTGACTCAAATATGTTCCTTTTTATGGTGAGTAATATTCCATCGTATATATGTATGACAGCTTCTTTATCCATTCCTCTGTCCCTGGACATCAAGATTGCTTCCATGTTCCAGCTATTGTAAATAGTGCTGCAATGAACAATGGGGTACAAGTGTCTTTTTCAATCAGGGTTTTCTCAGGATATGTGCCCAGTAGTGGGAATGCTGGGCCCCCTGGTAGTTTTATTCCTAGTTTTTTAAGGAATCTCCCTGCTGTTCTCCGTAGTGGCTGTTGAAATACTGTTTAACTAATTAGTAATTCCGAGTGCACTAATAAGTAGAAGCAGCCAAAAATCAAAAAGGCAAACATGGCTGGGAAGCATCCTGGTCCTGAATCAACTTCTTCGTTCTTTGTTTTTTTAAACACCTCTCAAGTGTCTGGATTTGGAGAAGGCCATGGTGGTTTCAGGCCTGAAGTTAAACCCCATCCCAGGACCCGAGGCCTAAATGCTGATAGCCTGTGACCCTCAGTCTTCATCTGAGTACCCTCAATGGCCCCAGGGGGACCAGCATCCCTCCCAGCCTCAGAGTCAGCACAGAGGTGGCTCTTCCAGCAGTCCAGAAAGATGTGGTGTTCTGGCAGCAGGCTTCAGGCTGAAGTCACAGCCCAATTTTTCGACTTAATCCATTTCTAAATGGAATTGCTGGTGCAGGGACAATTTGAGAGCCCTGGGTGACCTTAAAAGGCTGTATCACATTTCAGCAGGGATTTTTATTATACTTTAGAAATTCCTGCTCATAGGGATTAGTGACTGCCTCTCTCGACATTCAGCTGACTCGGGCATCGATGTGTCAGGCCGGCACTGTGGGGGCGCCCATGAGAAGATGACCTCCCGTTGTCTCCATTTCCACCCTGTGAGGTATTCTTAAGCCCTTTTGTGTGGCCTGGGGGAAGTGGAGGCACATGGCAGGAGATGCAGGACTGGGAGTCTCCTCACTCCTAACCCACAGTCCTTTCTAATTGCTGTTCAAGAGGAGAGGTGGAGCTTTATACCCATGACTGGGCTCCAAAGTCAAATCACTCAGTGCTGTCAGAGATGGACTAGGAGAGGTCAAAGAAGGGTGTTGCCTCGATGAGTCATCTCAACCTAAAGGTGTGTCGAGGGAGTCACTCTTTTAGAAGCAGGAGGATAAGACACCCAAGCTGATGTTAAACCCTTTCTAAGATTAACCTTTATACGTAAAAGGCAGCCGTAGCCTGGCAGGGTAGAAGCATCCTATGATTTACACGGAGGAAATTTCCTAGCTGAATTTTTATAATCCTAGCACCTCTTTGCCTTGCGAGAATCAGATTAACTGGATTAGAGCCTGGGCTGTTTCTATAATCAGGATCCCAGCTGCCCCATGGCTGACGGTGTCTTTTATGTTGGGAGGAATAGCAGAGGCCTATGGCATTGGCTCAGAAAAGAAACGGCAGATACTGGGACCTCTTACAAGTGGAAAGCCCGAAGTGGCAGAAAGTTAGAGCCATCCGACTGCTTGCTGGGGGTGTTTGTGCTAAGGCAGCCCTGTGCTTTGAGCCAAATAATAATCCTGATTACCAGACTAACATGGTGGGAGAAAATTAGGTCACAGAAGCCAATTCAAGGGAAGGATCATTTTGGGTAACTAACGACACAGTAACAGTGGGTAGCTTCCTGTAACTACCACTTGCCACAGCAGGAAATGGACTTTTAGGTAAACTGTGAATTAAGCACTCTATGCATTTATTTAAACTCTTGAGTTTCTTGATTCCTAGGCTCAATAATAGTGCCACTCTAGCATAAAGAAAGGGAGTAGGAGGCAGAGAGAAGTGGTAGGAGGGGGAGAACACATCTGTGTGATACGTGTTTATAATTAAGTGGGAACTGATGAGGTAGAAGGGCTTCCCTGGTGGCTTAGTGGTTAAAAACAAATCCACCTGCCAATGCAGGAAAAGCAGATTTGATCCCTGGGTCAGGAAGATTCCTTGGAGAAGGAAATGGCAACCCACTCCAGTATTCTTGCCTGGGAAGTCCCATGAACAGAGGAGCCTGGTGGGCTACAGTCCATGGGGTCACAAAAGAGTTGGATGCGACTGGTGGCTCAGATGGTAAAGCATCTGCCTGTGATTCTGGAGACCCAGGTTCGATCCCTGGGTCGGGAAGATCCCCTGGAGAAGGAAATGGCAACACACTCCAATACTCTTGCCTGGAAAATTTCATGGACGGAGGGGCCTGGTAGGCTACAGTCCATGGGGTCACAAAAAGCATACACGACTGAGCGACTTCACTTCACGAATTAGAGACTAAACAGCAACAATGCAGTAGAAGCTTAGAAAGTATTCTTAGTAGTGAAGCAGTCTCTCTGAAATGTAGACTCCCAGGAGAACAAGATTCCTGTCTTTAGGCAGAAACCAAGCTTACCAGCGGAATATCATTGTGTGATTGCAAATCCAGACCAGTCCTAACCGGAGACAATTTTCCAGCCCAGACCTCTGCTCAAGAGTGGAGGCTGCAGGCAGTGTCCTCCTGAAGTCGGGTTGCTTTTCCTCAGTCTGTTCCCCTTCCCCTGCAAGTGTTCTTTTCCAGTAAATCGCTGCAGCCTGAAATAACTTCTTTTGGTATTTGAAGTGCTATTTCCCATCTGCTTATTTACTAGCAGATGTTACCTTTGGGATTCTCATGCAGCTGGGTATTCAGCATTTCTGAACTGTATAATCAGAAACTAGTACATCACACCAGCATGGTTTCCGTCTAGGCTGCACAAGACTTTCCTGTGGAAACCCCCTACCCAGTGCTTCAGAGCCTGGGCTTTGGAATCAGAAGACTTCCTTGCTGTGTGCTCTTGAACAAAGTTTTGAACTCCTTGCTTTGGTATTCCACTCTGCAAAACAGAAATAATGAAACAACTCCCCTTGAAAGGCAGTTGTAAGATTATCTGTGATTACAGGGATAAAACACTGATGACAGGACCTCGGACATAGTAAGTGTTCAATAAATTGTTCTTGTTGCAATAATAGAATAGTGTTACAGAGTGACCTTGAGATGTCATATGTTCAGGAGTCTCTAGCTTCATGGGGGAGGTACCTCACTAGTGGTATTGAATGGTAACCTTGTTTTCCCTGACCAAAGAATTCAACTGGGCACAGAGAGAACAACTTAGTTTATTTGATATCAGAAGAATCCCAGACATATGGAGAAATTGAACACTGAACTTGGGATTTTTTAGGGTCAGAACTGATGCATTGTGAAACAAAAGCAAACACAAAACAAGAGACAATTAAGTGCTGGACGATAGTGCAGGTATTTAGTGCTTTAGAATCCTAAAGGAAGAGAATGAAATATTTTATGAATATAAACTACAGTGATAGCTTCAGATAAGAGCCAGGTTGTGGACTAGGCCTTGTGCGTCACATTGGATTTGAGTGGATGAGGAGTTGTTTAGTCATTCAGTCATGTCCCATTCTTTGTGACCCCATGGACTGCAGCATGCCAGGCTTCCCTGTCCTTCACCATCTCCTGAAACTTGCTCAAACTCATGTCCATTGAGTCGGTGATGCCATCCAGCCATCACATCCTCTGTTGCCCCCTTCTCCTGCCTTCAATCTTTCCCAGCATCAGGGTCTTTTCTAATGAGTTAGCTTTTCGCATCAGGTGGCCAAAGTATTGGAGCTTCAGCATCAGTTCTTTCAATGAATAGTCATGGTTGATTTCCTTTAGGGTTGAATGGTTTGATCTCCTTGCTGTCCAAGGGACTCTCAAGATTATTCTCCAACACCACAGTTCAAAAGCATTAATTCTTCAGTGAGCAGCTTTCTTTATGGTCCAACTCTCACATCCATACGTGACTACTGCAAAAACCATAACTTTGACTAGATGGACCTTTGTTGACAAAGTAATGTCTCTGCTTTTTAATATGCTGTCTAGGTTGATCATAGCTTTTCTTCCAAGGAGCAAGCAGATGAGGAGAGGAGAAGTTATTCTAAGTGAGGCATATGACATGAGTGAAGGCAAGGAAGATGAAGATCAGGAAGTAGTCAGGAGGCCTCATCAAAGGAGGCTTTGTATATTCGTACAAATGGACAGCAGAGGACTTTAGTGTTCATCTTTCAGGTTGGCCTGAGTTCAGAACCAATCAACACAGTGAGAAGTACTTAACAAATGTAGTTCCTTCTTAGATATCTAAATAGCTATCACGGGTCATGTTACTGAAGATCTCTGAAATAGTACCAAGAACTTTAGATTTGACAGATTGGGACTAAGAGAAATAATGGAAGTTATTTTGTTTTTATTTTAATAAATTTTCTTTTTAGAGCAGTCTTAAACTGACAGAAAATTTGAGAAGATAATAGTTTCCATATACTAGTTTTCCATGTGAGTAACATCTTGCATTAACATAATTCTTTTGTAATAGTTAATGAACCAAGATTGACATGTTGTTAACTTAAGTCTGTATTTTATTTATGTTTACTTGGTTTTTTTCTCATGTCTTTTTCCTGTTCTGGGATTCCATCCAGGACACCATACTGCATTTAACCATCGTTAAATACGATTAAATACGATTTAAATCA
Source organism: Dama dama (assembly GCF_033118175.1). Lineage (NCBI taxonomy): Eukaryota > Metazoa > Chordata > Mammalia > Artiodactyla > Cervidae > Dama > Dama dama. The sequence continues at coordinate 80,884,570 of NC_083695.1, read as the reverse complement.
TCGTATCATTTTTGGCTCCTCCTGGCTGTGACAATGTGACTTTCCTTCTTGATTTTGATGATCTTGATGATTGTGAAGAGTACTAATCAGATTTTTGTGCAAAGTCCCTCATTTTGGGGATTTTCTCATGATTAGACTCGGGTTATGAAGTTTTTGGGAGAGAAGGTCATGGGGGCAAAGTGCCAATTGTCATCACATCATATCAGAGGTACACACTGTCAACATGATGTTGATTGTTGATGTTGACCTTGATCACCCGGGTGAGGTAGTGCCCGTCAGATTTGTTCACTGTGAAGGTTCTCTCCCACCTGCCTTCCATACTGTCCCCTCTGGAATGAAGTCACCAGGCCCAGCCTGAGCTTAAGGAGTGGGGAGTGATGTCCACCTCTTTGAGTGACCTGCACTTCTAAGGCCACATTGAAGAAGAAAGAGCCAGGGTGCTGGGAACTCTCAGCAATCTTCAGAAAGGGGTTGAAGGCAAGATTCATGTGGTGAGCGAAGGGATGACTAGAGGATGGGAGGGTGGATAAAATTTCATGGGGGATGAATGAGAGGGTGGGATCAGGATGACTGAGAGGTTCCAAGCACCAGTGATTAGGGGATTGTTTGGGTGTAAAGAGCACTGCATTGGTTTATTGCCAACTCTCTGTTTCATGACTGTGTCACCTTGGGTGAGTTATTTTGTCCCTCTGAGTCTCAGTGTGCCTGTTTTAAAAATGGGCTTGACTGTTACTGTTCTTCTTACCTCGTAAGGCTCTTTTGAGAGTGACTTAAGATAATGCAGATGGAAGGGTTTTGAAAACCATCAAGCCAGGTGTGGTTTCAAAGGCTGGTGGAGAGAGTGATGCTGCTAATTAGAGGGACGGGCACTTGGGAGGGGAATATATTACCTGGGAGACTCTGAATAGTTCAAATCAGTTCAGTTCAGCTGCTCAGTCATGTCCAACTCCTTGCAGCCCCATGGATTGCAGCATGCCAGACTTCTCTGTCCATCACCACTTCCTGGAGCTTGCTCAAACTCATGTCAAGTTGAGTTGGTGATGCCTTCCAACCATCTTGTCCTCTGTTATCCCCTTCTCCACCTGTCTTCAACCTTTCCCAGCATCAGGGTCTTTTCTAATGAGTCAGCATCACATGGCCAAAGTATTGAAGCTTCAGCTTTAGTATCAATCCTCCCAATGAATATTCAGGACTGATTTCCTTTAGGATTGACTGGTTGAATTTCCTTGCAGTCCAAGGGACTCTCAAGAGTCTTCTCCAACACCACAGTTCAAAAGCATCAATTCTTTGGTGCTCAGCTTTCTTTATGGTCCAACTCTCACATCCATAAATGACTACTGGAAAAACCATAGCTTTGACCATACGTACCTTTGTGGGCAAAGTAAAGTGGTATCTTTTATTGGTGGGATCCAACATTCTCCTGTCAATGGTTTTTCAGCAATTTTGGAGTTCTTGCAGGAAAAGATGAGCACACACCCTTCTACTCCACCATCTTGACAGATATGAATAGTTCAAATAGCCCAGGGCAATTATAATGCATATGAATGCTGTCATGTAGGCTCACGATAGTCACCCACTAAAGAGGTTTTTATTTCTAGTATGCTTTCTCAGATGTTCTGATTCTAGTGGTCTAGTTTTATGGCCTGTTCCCCAGATAGGAGGAATTTAGATGAGGTGAAGCTGGTTCTAGAATATTAGGAAGGACTCCACCTAATCATTTTAGCTTTCCTCTCATGGCCGTAATTTCCTCTGTTTGAGGACACTGCAGGTGACAGTTTTCCTTAGTGATCTCCACTTCCTGTCCCAGTCTCATTGCCTGTAATCGCCAGTAGGCATTTCCAAAGGAACAGATTCTAGTGGAACTGTGGTTCCTGTTCTACACTTGAGTCTCAGGGATAAGGCTAACCTGCTTTGCTTGACTTTGAAAGGCAGTGTGAAACTCAAGTTAGGCTTGCAATAGATTGCCTTAACTGAGTCTCCAGAATCCCTCCAAACTGGAGTGGAGGAATCCCTTTGCCTTTTCAGGCAAACAGACTCTCGGCTCTTCATACACATTTCCTCACTGTTAAGGAGATGTGCAACCATGCTTCAGGTTTTCCATTGTATTATTCTTATTGTAGCAACAAACTGATGAGCCATGGAAAATTTTAACCATGTCTGCCCAAATTCCAGGATGAACCACTGACTACTTGGTACAGTAGAAAGACCTGGGAAGTCCAAGTGCTAAGTGTACCTCTGCCGATAATTTGAGGCTGAATTTGGGCAAGGAATGTAAGGTCTCGGCTCCTCATTTTCCCTATCAGTAGAATAAGGAGGGACCACCCAGGCTCTGAAAGACGAAGCAATCAAGGAAAAAGTAGGAACAGGGCCAGCTGGCAAATAAGAAGAGTACGGAATTAATGTCATTTTTATATTGCAGCTGACTCAGCATATTTCAAAAATGTAGAATTGAGCCAAAGAACATACATTTGGTATTAACCAAACTGCCAAAGGAAGTTATGTAAAGCCTCTTTATTGAGCTTGAAAAAGGAGAGACATTCTTTTCTCTATCCTGATTTGGGTTGGGATGAAATCAATACTGAGTCTCTTTTGGTCTTTGGAGTCTGTCCTCTAATAAGCAAAGCCCATTTCTTCACAAGTAGGTGGTTCTGAAATGTGTCTGCCTAGGCTGATGCATGATGGAACAGTAAGTAAAATGATAAAGTCGCCACTCATCTCTGGGTGAAAATAGAGGTCATCTCTGGGCATGGAGGGTTTTGCAGTGTAATATATATTTCCAAAGGGAAATGCTTGCAAAATGCAGATGCTGATCCCAATTCTGCCTTCATGACTGGTGCCAGCCTTTGCCCTGGCACCTTTGTGGAGACAAAGGGGAGAGCCAAGAAGTGAAATGATATTTTCCTTCCCTCATCATTACTCAGCATAGCCAGCTTGCTTAGTTATAAAAAATTCAAGTGTCAAGAGAAACTGCAGTGCAGTTTCTCATCCAAAAATGCATTCTCCCTCGTGGTCAAGAGATCCACTGTGTTCTAATATTGTTTCTGAGATGGATGGTCTTGTGGGTTAATTTTTTCCACTCTAACTCTCCTCTGTAACTTGCTTCACAATATTGTCTGAATTCTCTGGGGACAATCGTTCTGAAACTGTAGTATGTAGAATCACTTGAGGAACTTACTAAAATGATAGGTCTCCTGACTTTAACCCCTAGTTCAGTGGGGTTGAGGAACCTGCATTTTTATTTTTATTTATTTTTTAACTTTTTATTTTATATTGGTAATAGCTGATTAACAATGTTATGATGGTTTCACGTGGACAGCAAAGGCACTCAGCCACACATATACATGTATATATTCTTCCCCAAACTCCCCTCCCATCCCAGCTGTCATATAACATTGAGCAGAATTCCCTGTGCCTTACAGTAGGACCTTGTTGTCGTAGTCACTAAATATGTCTGACTCTTTTGAGACCCCAGGGACTGTAACCCGCCAGGCTCCTCTGTCCACGGGATTTCCCAGGCAAGAATACTGGAGTGGGTTGCCAATTCCTTCTCCAAGGGATCTTCCTAACTCAGGAATGGAACCCGAGTCTCGTGCATTGCAGGTGGATTCTTTACCACTGAGCCACCTGAGAGGCAGGACTTTATACGTTATCCATTTTAAATATAGCAGTGTGTACATGTCCATCCCAAACTATCCCTTTCCCCCATCCTTCCCTGCTGGGAATCATAAATTGGTTCTCTGAGAGTCATTTGTATCATTTCTTTTTAGATTCCACATGTAAGGGATACCATACATTATTTCTCTTTCTCTGTCTGACTTCTTTCACTTAATATGATAATCTCCAGGTCCATTCATGATGCTGCAAATGGCATTATTTCATTCTTTCTAGTGGCTGAGTAATATTCTATTGTATACATGTACCACATCTTTATCCATTCATCTGTTGATTGACATGGGTTGTTTCCATGTCCCACCTATTGTAAATAGTGCTGCAACGAACACTGGGGTGCATGTGGGATTCTACATTTTTAATACATGAGACAGGGGGTTCTGTTAAAGGGGATCCGCAGCACTATCTTGAGGATCACCATCTGGGTACCATGCCCAGCTAGCAATATTTTACTGCACACAGTGTATAAGCTTTTACAAGCCAAGTCCTAGTTGTGGCTTTGGAACAGCTCTTGAGCCCACCTAAATAAATTATTGCCCAATTTATAACAGTCATTGCTGGGCTTATAATAATTTCTGATTTAGACAAATGGCCCAGGAAGAACATGAGCTCGGGAGTCGGACAGGCCTGGGTGTAGATTTTGAGCCTCCACTTACTGTTCTTTGAGCAGGCTGCTCAGCTTCTCTGAGGCTTGGTTTCCTTATCTGTCAAATGGGAACAGTATTACCCACCTTACTGAGAGAGGGGTGGTGAGGATGGAATAAAATGACTTATGTGTAAACACCTCACCAATAGGGGAGCCTGGTACTTAGAGACAGATGCTAAATAAATATTATTTTCCTCCATTTGTACTGGAAGCAAGAATTTGAAACAAACACATGAAAAACCTTGCAGAAAGCAGACAGTGTTATGGGAAACTTTTTTTTAATGCCCAGGTTAATCGATTTTTGGCTGTATTGCAGATCACTTTAGAAGTCAGTGGTTGTTTAGAGATCTTGGAAGCATGTCCCTTCTTAATTCCTTCAGGCAGTACTGACTTCTGTTGTGAATATAGGTTTCCAAGAGAGATCCCAGCAGGCCGATAGGGAAATGCAGGGGTATCATGATGTTGGCACCTTTGCCAAACACTTCAGGGTCCAGTGCAGAAAATTCAGATCAGGTGTTGAACCTGAAACTACACCTGCTCCTAGTTCAGGCTCACAAGAAGAACCTTGTTCCTGAGAATCTAGCTAGTAATGGACTATTTGGACTGTCTTGTTCAAGCTCTTTCCAGGCGAAATGTGAACGTTACATGGTCCGAGAGAAACAATGCGCTATTATACTTGGTGTGTACAGAGAGCTCCTTGCTAGGAGGTGATTTCGAAGTTCAATTTCAGCAATACCTGCCCACACCCCTCTTTCTCACCACGTCCAACAGGGTTTTACTGTTTGAAAAGAAAAAATGACCTTTGTTCTTTGTGTTGGTTGATTAATTTTAGGCTCACTGTTCTTATCCCCTATCACGCTCATGTCGGTATGTATGCAATACGTTTTTATATATTGCATGATACCTCCTTCTGAGGACCCAAATCAGAAAAGGAATTTAATAGCTAAAAATGCCTCTCTGCATTTTCTGGCTGAACAAACTGCAAGTTCAGTGAAGACCCTTGGGTAGCATCAAGTCACAGGCATCCTCTTGCTGTCTTCTCTCTTGGTACTTTGTCAGGGGAGCCTGTAATCCTATCCTGGGGCAGGGCGGTCACAATAACTTCCATTCTCTGAAGGCTACACTCTGGAAACTGAAAGAATAATCCCTGTAAACCCCATCATATGATTTTTTTTTCTTTTTTTTTTTTATTAGTTGGAGGCTAATCACTTCACATTTCAGTGGGTTTTGTCATACATTGATGTGAATCAGCCATAGAGTTACACGTATTCCCCATCCCGATCCCCCCTCCCACCTCCCTCTCCACCCGATTCCTCTGGGTCTTCCCAGTGCACCAGGCCCGAGCACTTGTCTCATGCATCCCACCTGGGCTGGTGATCTGTTTCACCATAGATAATATACATGCTGTTCTTTCGAAATATCCCACCCTCACATTCTCCCACAGAGTTCAAAAGTCTGTTCTATACTTCTGTGTCTCTTTTTCTGTTTTGCATATAGGGTTATCGTTACCATCTTTCTAAATTCCATATATATGTGTTAGTATGCTGTAATGTTCTGCTTACTTCACTCTGTATAATGGGCTCCAGTTTCATCCATCTCATTAGAACTGATTCAAATGAATTCTTTTTAACGGCTGAGTAATATTCCATGGTGTATATGTACCACAGCTTCCTTATCCATTCATCTGCTGATGGGCATCTAGGTTGCTTCCATGTCCTGGCTATTATAAACAGTGCTGCGATGAACATTGGGGTGCATGTGTCTCTCCATCATATGATTTTAGAGCCTGGAAAGAGCCTCAGATCCAATCCCCCTTATGTTACAGGAGAGGAGTCTGAGGTTCAGAGGCATCCACATAGTTTCAAATTGATTTTTTCTTTAATGACTACCTGCAGTGTGTGTACCAGAAACTGTGCAAACAATGCGTACTAAGTCACTTTAGTCATGTTCAACTCTTGACCCCGTGGACTTTAGTTCACCAGCCTCCTCTGTCCATGAGATTTTTCAGGCAAGAATACTGGAGTGGGTTGCCATTTCCTTCTCCAGTGCACACAGTGGGAGGCTCATAATAGACCTTCAGTGGGTTCAATGAGTTGCCAAATGAAGATGAGGAATGACTGTCTGGTAGACAAGGAACTAGCCAGCACCTGCTAAGAAGGAAATAAACGTTGACTGAGCCACTTTGGTTCACAAGTGCTCTGCTATGTTCTGAGGAGCTGGGGGAAGGGAAGAGGAGTCCCAGTGGGGAGAAACAATATGTGAACTTTATTAATAACCAGTCCTCATCTTCAGGGGACTTACAGTCTGCAGTGAACTCCTGGCTGAAAGGCATTTTCTAAATCAAGATAGGCACATATCACACCATATTGAACCAAGCAAGATTATGTACTTAATGACTCAATAATTTAATACATAGTCCTCCAGATGTTTGGGAAGAAGAGTGAAGAGTGCTGGCTCCCAGATAAACAAGCACAGTATTTTCCCCAACAGTGGACTGTTACAGCCACAACTCTCTTTTTGCTTCGTGTATCCCCATGATTATGACATGGCGGCAGGGGCTCCATTGGTGCTGATTGAATCAATATGTGGCCCATTTGATACTAAAATTATGGGCATATTTATGCCCACCCACAATGACTCCTTTTGTAGGAATGCTTTCTACTCACATGGATCTTTTGTGTTTTTCTTTCAGTGGCCCACCCTCAGGACCCTCACCACCCATCAGAGAAGCCTGTCATTCACTGCCATAAATGTGGAGAGCCGTGCAAGGGGGAAGTGCTTCGGGTCCAGACCAAGCATTTCCATATCAAATGTTTCACCTGCAAAGGTAAGGCACCTCTGGCTTCCTGGCGATGTGGCATGTCATGGTCAGTGCTTGTCTTGGAGGCAGCCCCATCTCCTTAACTCCCTATCAGGTCACCAGTTGATAATTGAATGTGCTCCCAAGTCCTGAAGTTGTTCGCCTTCTCTAATTCAGGAATAGACTGAAGTTAAGGGGAATACTGAGCTTGCCCCAGCTCCAAGACCAGGGGTACACAGGCCTTTGGGTATTCACTGAGCTTCCTCATCCTGAGAGGGAAGACTAACTGTGAAAGAGCAATGAAATGAAGTTTTGTGTTTTGTACTTTATAGTTCTTTAAAAAAATTGAAAAAAATTTTAAAATATTATTGAAGTACATTTGATTGCCTGGAAAATTCCATGGACAGGGGAGCCTGGCAGACTACAGTCCATGGGGTTGCAAAAGAGTCTGACATGACTTTGTGACTGAGACACAGACATGACACGACGTGTTGTTGTTCAGTTGCTAAGTTGTGTATGACTCTTTGCAACCCCATAGACTGCAGCAGGTCAGGTCCCTGTCCTTCACCATATCCCAAAGTCATGTCCATTGAGTTGGTGATGCCATCCAGCCATCTCATCCTCGGTCACCCCCTTCTCCTCCTGCCTTCAATTTTTCCCAGCATTGGTGTCTTTTCCAATGAGTCAGTTCTGTGCATCAGGTGGCCAAAGTATTGGAGTTTCAGCTTCAGAATCAGTCCTTCCAATGAATATTCAGGACTGATTTCTTTTAGAATTGACTGGTTTGATTTCCCTGCTGTCCAAGGAACTCTCAAGGGTCCCTTTCAAATATGACATAGTTGATTTACAATGTGATGTTAATATCTGCTGTACAGCTAAATGATTCAGTTATATATTATTTGTTATATTCTTTTCCATTCTGGTTTATCACAGGATTTTGAGTATGGTTCCCTGTGCTATATGGTAGGACCTCTTTATTAATCTGTCCTTTATGTTTCTTTTCAACTGTGATGAGGACTCTGACTTCAAAGTAACCTTGTCCCAAAGCCCTTGAATGGGACCGGAGGTGACTTTCCACAGTTAGAAAGACAGCCCTAAGATACAAATATCTGTGGAAATAAAAAGAAGAGATGGATTCTTTTGGATATTGAGACAGGAGGAAGAAAGAGGACACTGAACATCTTACAGGGGAGCTAGATAAGTATGAAGGTGGGAAAGGGTTGCAGTGGAGGAATTAGAGTTCACAGCACAAACTTAAACCAATAGACTGTCCAGGACTTCGTAGGTTTAGCTATAGCAAGATCAGAATTGGTGAGCAGGAGTTTTGTTGGTGAACCTCTATTACTTCCTAAGATGTCTGGCATCTTGGAATCTAATGGTCCAAGAGTTATATATCCAATCTGTAAATGTTAATGGAATACATACTCCATATGTCAAGGAACTCGTCGGGTATTTGAAGAGATACATACTGACTCAGATGGTAAAGAATCTGCCTGCAATGCAGGAGACCTGGGTTCAGTCCCTGGGTCAGGAAGATCCTCTGGAGTAGGAAATGGCAACCCACTCAGGTATTCTTGCCTGGAAAATTCCAGGGACAGAGGAGCCTGGTGGGTTACAGTCCATGGGGTCGCAAAGAGTCAGACATGACTGAGCGACTGAGCGCATGCACACAGGATACTGAATAATAAATGCTGTGATGGAGAGAAATACAGGATGTAGACTGGAGGCAGGCAGATAGATCCAGAAAGGGGGTGGATATAATGGTGGTCCAGGTGGAAATAATGTAAGGAACACAGAACCAAGTGGGGTAGGGACTCAGGGACAGATTTAAGAGACATTTAACCAACTTAACCTTAACCTTACCTTAACCTTAACCTAAACCTAAGATGTTTAACCTTAACCTAGTTAAGGCTGCTAGGATTTTATGACTGATTGGATGTGAGGAATGAAGAGAGATCCAGAGTTCCAGTTGGACTGCCTAGGTGAACATAAAGTTGCCACCAAATAAGAAAATATAGCCCTAGATAGGTTATTATGGGGGGGAGAGTTCAGTTTAGGTAATACATTGAGGCTGAGCATACGTGATCTATACAACGTCTCATAGGCTTAGCCACTCAAGAGATACTGGTCTGTGTTGGGAAGAAGGATTGAAAGTGTTCGGCATCCAGATAATGGCTAAAGCTATACGATTGTGTGTGGAATTCCCCTGGGAAAGGACAGGAACTGAGTAATAACAAAGCCAGCATCTGAAGGAAGTAGAACCTGATTTCCATTTGTAACCTTGGAAAATGTACCCATCTGGTAATGAGATGAGAAAAGTGGTTTAATTACTGGGTGGATTCTATAATTAAAAGAAAAGGAGATCCCCAAAGCTTCTGCTATTTAAAGAATTTATAATAACTCAGTGGGTATAAAATATGGCTGCCGGCTTCTGATGGAGCTGCTCTTTTATCTCCAGGGCTCAGCAGCTTTGTTTTTCCGTCTTGCCTATTAGCAGCAACTGTTCCACTAACTTAAAGGAGGCTTTTGTTTTTTTACTGCTATATGTTCATTCAGACTTTGTTTCAATGATATGACCATTTTTTAATCTATCACCTTGTCTATATCATGATTGTAATACATGCTCTATAAGAGAATAAGAAACTTATTTAAGTAGTAGGAATTTAATGTTTAATAATTATATATTTAATATTTAGTAATTGATATATTTAAGTTAATTATAATTATATAGCTTATCATATTGATACATTATGTTGTTCATTATAATTATTGTTTTCTATCTTGAGCATTTTCTTCAGGATAATGCCTTAGATCCATTTTTCTGTCAGAATGTTCTAGAGCATTTAGAAAAGACCAGGGACCAGAGGCTTGACAAGGGCTGTCTAGCCAAATATTCTGTTTTCATTAAGCTTTTCCTGGACTATCCTGTATAAGATGTTAGCTTCTCCAGATATCACATCTCTTTCCGCTGTACCTTTTTTCCTTAACATATATTATTATTTAGCATATTTTATTCATGAGTAAGCTCCCCTTGAGGGCAGGGATTTTTGTCTTGTTTATCACTCTGTACCTGGTACCTAAAACAATGCCTGATGCATTAGGTGCCCAATTAGGTGAAAGATGACCAAACAAGTGAATGAACAGTAACCATGTATTTCTTTGGAACTTGAATATTTGTAAGTGCTTCTAATGGCATAGCTAGCCAACAAGATTTATCAAGTGCTTACTATGATATATACCCTCACATGCTTACTAGACAGCAACATTATCTGCTGAAAAGAGTGTAAGTAAATCTATCTGTCATTGATTACAGAGCAAGGCATCTCTGTCTGGCAGATGGAACAGATCAGAGAACCTGTGCTAACGGCTACTGTCAGGCAGCACTTGGGTGAGATGTCGCTGCTCTTTAGACCCTTAGCTTTCACTTAACCCACTGGATACAACCCACTGCATGTGGGTTATTTGGGGTTCAGGTGGATATTGATAAAGCTCTAGTAAAATGGATTCAGTTTCTTACATTCCGTAAGTGCGGAGCTCCAACTTTTAATATCTATTTAGAGAATCTGACTCATTTGGAAATTGAGTAGAAGGCAGAATAAACAGGATGCAAGAAAATGAGTCTGATACAAATGTACTCCCTTCTCACAGCAAATGAGAAAGCACTTTGATGCCATCTTATGCTGATAAAAGGATAATCCTGTATAGATTATCTTTTGAATTTTGTGCCACGTTAAAGTGTTACCTAGTTAAATAAATATAATTTATATTTTTTAAAAAATATTTAAGACTTTGAATTCCAAAGTGAAATAGTATAAGGACTCAGAAATTCTTCAAAATATGCTGCTTCACAACTTTGACTTTTGTTGGGAGGTGATTATCCATGGGTCTCTCATTAGTGTGGGCACTTTTTGTTCTGCATTATCTTTCAAGGATGTTTGTGTAGTGAATATTCTCAGAAGACAGAGACAGTATTTCCCTCTGGACTAGAGGATGGATTTGTTTGCTGTCTAGTCTAATAAAGATAATATCTGCCTCTGGAACAAAGGTTGGATTGATTTGCTTACAGCTCATTATAAAAGACTGGGATTTTCTAAACTTTAGGTTCCTTTTGTTGTTTAGTTGCTCAGTTGTGTCCGACTCATTGCGACGCCATGGACTGCAGCACACCAGACTTCCCTGTCCTTCCCTGTCTCCCGGAGTTTGCTTAAGCTCATATCCATTGAGTCAATGATGTCATCCAACCATCTCACCCTCTGTTGCCCCCTTTTCCTCATGCCCTCAATCTTTCCCATCATCAGGATCATTTCCAATGAGTCAGCTCTTCGAATCAAGTGGCCAAGTATTGGAGCTTCAGCATCAGGCCTCCCAATAAATATTCAGGACTGATTTCCTTTAGGATGGACTGGTTGGATCTCCTTGAAGTCCAAGGGACTCTTCAAGAATCTTCTCCAGCACCACAGTTCAAAAGCATCAATTCTTCAGCACTCAGCCTTCTTTATGGTCCAACTCTCATATCCAGACATGACTACTGGAAAAACCATAGCTTTGACTAGATGGACCTTTGTCAGCGAAGTAATGTCTCTACTTTTTAATATGCTGCCTAGGTGTGTCCTAGCTTTTCTTCCAAGGTGCAAGTGTCTTTTAATTTCATGGCTGCAGTCACCATCCACAATAATTTTGGAGCCCAATAAAATAAAGTCTGTCACTGTTTCCATTGTCTTCCCATCTGTTTGCCATGAAGTGATAGGACTGGATGCCATGATCTTAGTTTTCTGAATGTTGAGTTTTAAGCCAACTTTTTCACTCTCCTCTTTCACTTTCATCAAGAGGCTCTTTAGTTCCTCTTCCCTTTCTGTCCCTCTCACCACCCTAAGGGTGGTGTCATCTGCATATCTGAGGTTGTTGATATTTCTCCCAGCAATCTTGATTCCAGTTTGTGCTTCATGCAGCCCAGTATTTCTCGTGATGTACCCTGAATATAAGTTAAATAAGCAGGGTGACAATATAGAGCCTTGACGTATATTCCCAATTTGGAACCAGTTTGTTGTTTCATGTCCAGTTCTAACTGTTGCTTCTTGCCCTGCATACAGGTTTCTCAGGAGGCAGATAAGGTGGTCTGGTATTCCCATCTCTTTAAGAATTTTCCACAGTTTGTTGTGATCCACACAGTGAAAGCCTTTAGCATAGTCAGGTTCTTTGGTGGGACACAAACCCACTGCACGTAGAGCATCCTGGTGACCTGCTTCTCTTGCCTCTGAGCGATGTGGCATGGTCATAAGGAATGTATAACAAATATGCAGCTCATGTTATCTGCCCTGAGTCAAAAAGTCTTTTGCTCTAACCCAGGAGTTTCATGTCTTCTGCCAGCATCCATGAAACCAGGGCAGGCTAACTTGCCAGCTTGCAGGTAATATAAAAATATATTTTAAAAAATTTTATTTTTGGCTTCCCTGGGTCTTTGTCGCTGGGTGTGTGCTCTTTCTCTAGTTGGGACTAGTGGGGGCTACTCTCTAGTTGTGGTGCTAGGGCTTCTCATTGCAGTGGCTTCTCGTTTTGTGGCTTGAGGGCTCTAGAGCTTGGACTCAGTAGCTGTGGCACATGGGCTTAGTTGCCCTGTGGCATGTAGGATCCTTCTGGACCAGGGATTGAACCTGTGTCCTCTGCTTGGTGGGCAGATTCTCAACCACTGAACCACCAGGGAAGTCCAATGATAGCTTATATTTCGAGAAAGGGAATGCTGAATTTCACCTAGCTTAATCAAGGAAGAGCACATCTTCTAAGAAAAATGATTTGTATAGCAAAGTTTATGGGAATGTTTATATCAAAGAGCAGGGGAGAAAACTGAAATGTTCCTCAAACATTTTTAAAACAAGCATTGAACCCGTCCTATTGCTGGTTCTTTTCACATCCTGACCCTGAAACCTTGGGGTACCACATTGCTCAGAACTCATCTGTATGTCTGCTTTCTGGTGACTTCATCCAGTCTCATGGTTTAGAAGTACCATTTGTGTCCTGAAAATGACCAACTCCAAAGTTCTGCCCTGTGGTTCAGACTGGTGTCTTCAAAAGCCTTCTCAGCATCTCCGGTTGGCCTCTCAAACCTAACTAGTAATGGATTATTTGGTTACTAGCACCATCCCCACTCCTTCTCCAGTCTTTTCACTTTAATCATTGTCAAGACCTTCCTCCCAGTTGCGTGCATGCTAAATTGCTTCAGTGGTGCCCGATTCTTTGCAACCCTATGGACTGTAGCCTGCCAGGCTCTTCTGTCCATGGGATTCTCCAGGCGAGAATACTGGAGTGGGTTGCCATGCCCTCCTCCAGGGGATCTTCCCAGTTGCTTAGCCTTAAAACTTTAGAGTTATTTTGACTTCTCTTTTTCTTTCACATGGCACAAATATTCGACCAACAAATCCCTTCAGCCCTATCTTCATAGGATATAAAAAATCTGGCCGTTTCCACCATCCCAAACATAATGCTCCTGCTCCAAGCTGTCACCATGTCTTGCCTGGATTAATAGTGGTGTCCGGCCTCCCAGCATCTGCCTTTACCCCTACTGTAGATTATTCTTAATGCAGTAGCCAAGGTGATCCTTAAAAATAAAGCCAGATCCTGTCACCTTTTCCAAAGAGTTCCTTCATCTTTCAGAACGAAGTCCAGAAACCTTAATGTGACCTCCAAAGCCCCTCCCCACTTTACTCCCTGTCCTCATCTCCCACCACTTTCTCTCTGGCTCACTCTGCTGAATGACCCTGGCCTGCTTGATCATTCTTAAACAAACTGAGCGTTGAACAGCCTCCAGACCTTTCCACTTACTGTTTCTTTTGCTTGATGAGCTTTTTATCTAGGTATGTGCCTGGTGTCCTCCTCCACTTACTTGGGGTCTCTTCTCAAATGTCACTTATCATTGAGATCATCTTTGACACTATCTGTCATGAATAGATGTGTATACGTGTATCTGTGTATGTTTACATATATATGTATTTATATACAGTTTAAGTTATGTAGCGTTTATTTGTTGCCTGTCTCCCTCTGCTAGGCACCAACAGGGTTTGTATAGCAGCCTTTGGAAAAAAGCCTAGCTTACATTAAGCACTCAATAATAATTGTTGAATGAGTGAATGAAATGTTTATCATTGACTGATACTAATTACAGATTATTATTTCCAAATTATTAAGTCCGGGTCACCCAGGCTTGACTTCAATCAATGTCTTTTTAAGTGTGGGAAGGAGAAAATTATTTTTGGTTCTCAGACACAGCATTTCTCACACAGTGAAGAACTATTCTTTCTTCATTCCTTTTTTCAACCTTCTAATTCCATGAAACGGAAGATCTTTGTAACAAAGAGAGAATAGCTGTCAGCCCCAGGGCCTTGTTCAGGAAATGATATCAAAGCTCAAATTGAATTGCATTATTTAATTATTTATTTTTATAGATGCTTTATATAGAGGGAAAGTGGCCCTGAAAGTTTTGATTTATGGATTTTGCCTTTGAAAATAATTATAGTTATTAAGAGAGAGCTGATTTTTTTAAAGGCATGGGCTTATCTGGTGGCTCATTGGTATAGAACCGGATGCCAATGCAGGAGATGCAGGTTCTTTGCCTGAGTCAGGACGATCCCCTGGAAAAGGAAATGGCAACCCACTCCAGTATTCTTGCCTGGGAAATCTCATGGACAGAAAGGGCCTGGCAGGCTACAGTCTATGGGTTTGAGCAGCCAAACAACAATTGCCATCATCACCTAAATCCTTCTGGAACATCATCTTTCTGGAACGTTGTTTTGTCACAAAGGAGTCAGCCGTGACTTAGTGACTAAATAACAACAATTGGAAACAGAATAGATAGTTCAAAAACCATGACAAAAAAAAAAAATAGTGAAGGTGGTAACATGAGTGAAACTGGAAAAGTTTGGGAAACACTGATTCTGGTAGTGGGCTTGGATTGCATCTGAAGTGATGAGGCTGTTTTAGTGTGGTCTTGGGACTCAAATATTATACCATATTATAATCATGCCATTTACTGAATAAGAAAAACTTGTTCAGTCACTAAGTCGTGTCCAAATCTTTGCGACCCCATGGACTGTAGGAAGCCAGGCTTCCCTGTCCTTCGCGATCTCCTGGAGTTTGCTCAGGTTCATGTCCATTGAATTGATGATGCTCTCTAACTGTCTAATCCTCTGTCTCTCCCTTCTTCTTTTGCCTTCAAGAAAAAAAAACTGCACTTAGGTAAATGTAGTTCAACTTTTGTAAACTTCCATGGTGAGATTTGCCTGCCACTAATTAGGTTGAATTAGTATATTTTGGTTGCAATTTGAAAAGTATCCTATAAGAATTGACTCTACCTTGGTCTTTTCTTTTTCTTTGATTTAATCTGAGAAGGGATTTGATAGTGTCTAGAAAGGTATTGGAGAAGGCAATGGCAATCCACTCCAGTACTCTTGCCTGGAAAATCCCATGGATGGAGGAGCCTGGTAGGCTGCAGTCCATGGGGTCGCGAAGAGTCAGACATGACTGAGTGACTTCACTTTAACTTTTCACTTTCACTCGTTGGAGAAGGAAATGGCAACCCACTCCAGTGTTCTTGCCTGGAGAATCCCAGGGATGGGGGAGCCTGGTGGGCTGCCATCTATGGGGTCGCACAGAGTCGGACACGACTGAAGCGACTTAGCAGCAGCAGCAGCAGAAAGGTATTGGGCTTCCTTGGTGGCTTAGACAGTAAAGAATCCACCTGCAATGCAGGAGACCTGGGTTCGATATCTGGGTTGGGAAGATCCCCTGGAGGATAGCATGGCAACCCACTCCAGTATTCTTGCCTGGAGAATCCCCATGGACAGAGGAGCCTCTCAGGCTACAGTCCTTGGGGTCGCAAAGAGTCAGACATAACTGAGTGACTAAGCACACACACCAGAGAGGTATTATCTACTGAGTGAAAGCTAGAGGGAAAAAGTAGGATTCCTTTTGGAATTCTTCCTTGGTTGATAAGATCAACCAATTCCTAAATGAGATAAGTACCCTAAAACCTTCTAATCCACATTAAACCGAAGCAGAGAGATTTGAGTCACCTTTCTCCATGATGGAAGTGACATTTGTGAGGTGACTTCAAGTGTCCTTCTGTGATTCAAATTTGTCCTTAGCCTTTCCCTGTAGGTCCCCACTGGGGTCCCATCATCTGCCTCGAATAGCCCGTGCAGGGCAACTGAGTGGGTCCTACTTTCCCTCCAGGAAAGAGTGTTTACAGTGGACCTAAGAGCCAGTAATTGCCTTTCTGCTGTGCCTGGAAGCTTCTAAAACTCTGAGTTTCTCTTTATTCATTGAACCTTTAGTGAGAAGTAGGGAGAATCTCTTGTGATGCATTATTTATCGGGAGATATGTGTATGGTATGCAGCTACCTGGAGAGGCATTAAAGTTATAAAAGCATTTAGGGCAGAGTTGATTAAGTGTGGTTCAAGAAGCACCTACCAGAGTAGCTCTGATGCTGGTGAATGATTTCATTTTCTGGTCTCACCCAAGCTCCATGATCAGCATGTCGGTGATCAGGATCTAGCATTTTCAATCAGCTCACCAAATTTGATGACCACTGCTTTGTTGCACATGGGCTTAGAATTGGGGGTGTGATGATGGGCGGGGAGAGGAGTATATTAGTAGCCTATTGGGAGCCATCCAGATAAGGATTCTCTGGTCATGGTCCTTCACAGCCTGTGAAGTTCCCAGGAATTGGGTTTTTCTTTAGAGCAGCTTCATTAAATATAGAATTTAGGTATGAATTGCTCCACTAAAAAGTAGATATAAAAATTTATGTTCTAAACATACCTGACTAGTAATATGGAGATGGGAAAAGTCATAGTATTGAGATATGTCTTATGAAATTCTGAATGGGGCAAAAGAAGCAAGGGTCTAGAATTTCCTGTTGCACAGTTCGTCAGCATCCACAAGTGCAAAGCAGAAGACTGAAGTCAAATGATTATGAATAATGAAAACCCTGGCTAACCTATAGGGTGTGCTATAAATTCTGAGGATAAATGGTAACATTTGTTTATTCAACAAATATTTTTTGAAGTGCCATGGTACTCAAGAATAAGTCATACACAATCAAGCTATATGTATAAGTTAGACATGATCTCTGCCTTCATAGAGATATATCATAGACTGTTTGCTTATGTTCCCCCCAAATTCATATTTTGAAACCCAATCCCTAATGGTATTAGGAAGTATGGCCTTTGGGAGGTGATATGTCATGAGGGTGGAGCCCTCATGAATGGGGTTAGTGCCTTTTTAAAAGACCCCTGAAGCTCCCTCATCCCTTGTGCCACAAGAGAAGCCAGCGAGAAGACTGCTCTCTGAACCAAGAAGCGGGTCTGCAACCATACCACCCTCAATGTACCTGATCTCGTCTGGACCAAGAATTAGGTGCTCACCAGACACTGAATCAGCTGGCAACTTCATCTTAGATTTCACAATCTCTAGAACTGTGAAAAATAAATTTCTATTGTTTATAAACCACCCAGTCTGTGGTATTTTGTTACAGCAGCCTGAATGCATTAAGACAGGATATTAATCAGACACTGAAGTAATCATAAAACTATGACTTACCAACTGTCATTGGTGCAATAAAGGGAAAATGAAAAGATCTGCCCTAGAGAAAATGAGCTTGTAATAGAAGGATCTCTCGGTGTGTTTGTTGGGGGAGATGGACAGGTGGTCAGGAAATGATTCCCTACCCCACTTCCACTCCACCTCTCTGGGAAGAGAGGGCAGCTCAATCTTCCCTTCTACTCTATGAAGGATGAAAATATAATAACGACTTAATTTTTCCTTGTACAAAAAGTCAACTAAAGCAGACTTCATTATTCCTAAGAGCAGATTTTCATACTTTTCTTACTAAAAGTCACTTAATGCTTTTGCATAAATCAACCTGGGAATATGGACAATTGATGACCTTCAAATGTTTACCATGTGAAATGTTTATAGAGCATCTGTCATCTCTCCATTCACCATGGTAGGCTATGGAGGCTTGAAAGATATATATATATATATATAAAACTTGGTATCTACCCCTGAAGAGCATGTGATCTGCTGGCAAGCATGTGCTTACAGGAGGAGCCATGGCTAGTAGCAGGACAGGTGCAGGTGAGTGGTCCAGAGCATAGGTGCAGTGAGTCTGAGGCCGCAGAGAACATGTAGAGCTGAATGGTCTGGGGATGTTACCAAAAAGGGGGCAAGATATGATAAAGCACAGATGCTCAATAAAATCATAGTAAATCTTACCAGGACTGAAAAGAGGACACACGGTAGTTGTGGTCAGGGGTCGGGGCTGCCTTATTCAAGGTGGTAGAGACAGGGATGTAGCTGGAGTTGACACTGGCCTTCATTTGGGCAAGCAAGTTTCCTGCCAGAAATGAGTGGAGCCATAACATTTCTATTGTCATTTGAAAGATGGCATTTTAAACATTCATTAGAGTAACTTTATTTCATTTCAAAAATGGAACTAGTGTTATATGTTATTTATAGCCACATAGTTTTAAAAAGATTTCTGAACATTGGATAATGTCTGTGGAAATTTTTAAAAATCAGATCATGTGAGCTCGTCTCTCCAAATAGCATTGGCAGAAATCCTTGTACAGAATTATGTCTTAATAGAGACTGTTGCCACTTTGCAATGTGAGTCTTAACCGTGTGTTAGACTGTAATAGTTAGAGGGTGTCGAAAATGCTATGTTTTGACAGCTTCTAAAAGTCCGTTGTCCTCTGTAACATTCAATCCATGAAGGTAGCCCATGAACATCAAAATTATTTTTAGTGTTTATCTAAAACTATTGGAAAATTCAGGTTACAGCTTCTAATTATGTCAATGAATTACAATGCACCTTTCAAGAATTAAAGATTGGGTTCTGGGAAAGGGCTTGGGAAAAAGCATACCAGTTTTGTCATCCTAGGGTTTATAGGATGTTTACCAGATCAGGATCATTCTACGTAGAATATGGGTATTTATAAAATGCAAGGATTTTGTGGAGTAAAATGAATGAAAATTGAGGGATAGGTGAGTTGGATATACAGATTAAGAGTTTTCTGTGTTTGGATGTATAGAACAGACTTTTGGACTCTATGGGAGAAGGTGAGGGTGGGATGATCTGAGAGAACAGCATCGAAACATGTATATTATCAAGTGTGAAACAGATCGCCAGTCCAGGTTGGATGCATGAGACAAGTGCTCGGGGCTGGTGCACTGGGATGACCCAGAGGGTTGGGATGGGGAGGGAGGTGGGAGGGGGGTTCAGGATGGGGAACACATGTAAATCCAGGGCTGATTCATGTCAATGTATGGCAAAAACCACTACAATATTGTAAAGTAATTAGCCTCCAACTAATAAAAATAATTGGGAAAAAAAAGAGTTTTCTGTGTTTAGAGTTTTTTAAAGTAAAATTGTATTATATAATGTATATGCTATAAGAACTAGCTCTTTATGTTTATATCTTATTTCCAAAATGGAACTTTAGGTTGGTAAAATGATAAATTTGATGCTTTTTTTCATTGCACTGTAACCCCTGTGATTTGATGTAGGAAAGTCTCATTATCACCTGTTTATATTCAAAAGGGTAAGTCCCATTCTGTCCTGAGTGGAAAAGCCATTTATTCTACCATAAATAGCTTCCCTGGTGGCTCAACAACTGCCTGCAATGCAGGAGACCCAGGTTCGATCCCTGGGTCGGGAAGATCCCCTGGAGACGAGCATGGCAACCCACTCCAGTGTTCTTGCCTGGGGAACTCCATGGACAGAGGAGCCTGGCAGGCTACAGTCCATGGGGTCGCAAAGAGTCAGACATGCAAAGAGTGACTAACACCTCACCTCACCTGCCATAGATATTTTTAATCATAGATGTAAGATAGTGTCTTTCAGGAGCTTGTTCTCATTTGTAATCACCTCAATAGTGATAGCTATAAGCTTATCTAACCTACATCTCTTGATACATGTAAAGCAAACGTTCCCTCCCCATTTCTCCTTTAGATGGAAAAGAGCTGAATATTGATTTCCTTAAAATAACCTGCCATACACTTAAAGACCATTATTACCCTGCTCTCATTTTCTTTGGTATAATCCCAATTCCATCTACTTCCCCTCACCCCAGATGTTCTCTTTTAGAGACAAGATTACTCTTGTTGCTAACCCTGTAATCTCATTCTAGTTTCTTGTCATGCACCTCAAATCATGGAGCACTTAACCAGTTGCAGTCTTATTCTCTGTGATCAAGACCTTTTTGATTATTCCTGAGCACAAAGCAGAGCACAGTCTGACCCTACACTTGTGAATTAAAATGATCTCTAGGGTTGTTGAGTTGTAGTCAATTTCAATTGTGAAGGGAGTTCAGAGTCTTAGGAGACTGAAGAAGTTGAGAGAGGGTGGAGTTGCTACCTTGGCACCACTGTCTTGATGCCAGTTAGGTACTTTCAGAAGCAAAGGCAGGATTACTGGCTCTCTTTATGCTGTGCCAGAGCAACTTGGCTCCACCCACACGGTCCGGATGCCACCCTGGTTTAAAGGGGTATGAATAAGTGGAAAGGGACGATAATAAGTTTCCATCTCTCTAAGTATAGTGATAAGAAGTGGGTTTTGCCTTCAATAAGCTTGCAATTGAGATAAGGAGAAAATCCTGGTGGCAGTATAAGGTAACACAGATTAAGAATCAAATGTTATTCATTGTTCAGAGCCTTGAGAAAGCAGAGCAAGACAGGACTGGAAGAAGCCAGCAGCTTCATCACAAGGTCGAATCTGAGTGGGGCCAGAGAGGTTGGTTGGGGTTGTCATGGGCATTGATAGGAGGTGGGAGGAGGTGTCTATTGGACATGGGGGTTGGGAGGGTCAGTTTGGCTGGAATAAAGCGCTGGTGGTCAGGAAGAGTCAGATGAATGTTTGGTAGATGCCAGAGTCTTTGATGCAAGGTCGAAGTGTTTGCAGAGTGAAGAAGGAGGGCGTTTACCATGTTAATTTGGAGGATGTGAGCAGGATAGATTGAGTGGGAGAAGCCAGAGGAAAAGAGTCCATTAAGAGGGTTAATAAACCCCATGCTAATTACTTATTGTGGTTGCTGGTAAAAATAGCGATGCATCTGTACCTTTTTCTGTTTCCTATAGGGTTAGCTTATAGACACACAGAACTGTCACTGAGGCTGTGTCCTTGGGGTCTGAAAGCTTGTAAAAGGCAAATATTCATGACCCAACTGTTTCAGGGGACTGAAACAGGGAAAGGGAAAGGACGGAATATAGACCTGAAAATTTACCTGTGGGCCCAGAATTCCAATGGGTGGCCTACTTGAGGTAGTTTTACCTGGGATAAGCAAGGTCCTATTAAGTCTGGCCAGCCTTTCATTTCTTCCTTGTGTACATTTTCAGCATTTATACATGGTACTTCCTGCTTATTAAGTAGTCTATGCTATCAGAGAAGACTTTGATACTTGTGTTATGGGCCCAAACCAAAACAAAATAGTACATTGAGTGAGAGATATTATTCTGGGTGATATATTTGTTACTTGAGCTGGTTATAATTCATGTCATTTGCACATGAATTTCCATAACAGGCATTAAAAACAAACTTACTATGTAGTCAAAGATTTTATTAATAAAAGAAGGTCCTATCGATTCCTTTTCAATCAAGTCTCTTTGGTTATTATTGTAAATTCAAGCTCTGAATTAATACCACCCCTCAAATGCCTGACCTTGGGTCTCATTTTGTCATCTGGTTGGACTCCTAACTATCTTCTTTCCCAGAAAAATCATAGATTTTCATGCACATTTAGAAATGAGTGTGAAAAGCTCTTTAAATATGTTTTGAGGCTTAGTATTTGCTTCCAGGATGATACATTAGCTAATAGTTATTTTTGGTGGAAGCTGCCCCCTCTTATTATTGTTTATGAGTCTCTGTTCAGCTATTTTGAGCTCTGGGCTACAGCATGTCACTTTGGAGCTACAGTGCATGGTACTTTCAAAAGCACTGCTCTGGATTTCAGGGCAAAGTCTGATTCAGTGAGACCCCACACTGTCAGGTAGAATTGGAGTGGCTTGAGAGGATGCTATGGCAAAGTCTACCATTGGATTTTCTTTGAAGAAAGGGTTTGAGGAGATGAACAGAATAGCATCTTAGGTGAAATAATCTTTTTTAAAAATTTAGCTTGAGTAGAAGATGGACGAAGAGTATGGTGCAAATCCACCCATGAGGAGTCTGAGAATTCCGTACCCTATGTCTGTCCAACTCCCCTGCTCCTAAACAGGGCAGCCTAGGAGGAGGCAGTGCTGGCCCAGGTGAGGCAGAGCAGGGTTTTCACCTGTCAAGTAGAACTTCTAGAGCATAGAGCCCTTTTAGGATGCGGAGAAAGGGAACCCTCCTACACTGTTGATGGGGTAAATTGTGTGACTACTATGGAAAATAATATGGAGGTTCCTCCAAAAATTAACAATAGATCTACCATAGATCCAGTAAGCCTGTTCCTGGGTATTTATGTGAGGAAACAAACACATTAATTAGAAAAGATACTTGAACCCATAACTGAATCTCTTTGCTGTATAGCAATAATTAATACAATGTTGTAAATCAACTATACTTCTATTAAAAAAAGAAAAGATACACATACTTATTTTCACTGCAGCAGTGTTTACAATAGCCAAGATATAGAAGTAACCTAAATGCCCGTTAATAGGTAAATGGATAAGGAAGTTGTGATATATATATGCACAGTGGAATATTACTTGGTCATAAAAAGATGGAAATCTTACCATTTGCAACCATATGGATGGACTTTGAGAGCATTATGCTAAGCGAAATAAGTCAGAGAAAACAAATATTGCATGACTTCGCTTTTACATGGAATCTAAAAACAAAACAAATGAACAAATAGCAAATAACAAAACAGAAACAGTCATAAATAGATACAGAGAACAAACAGGTGGTTGCTAGTGGGGAGGGTTGAAGGGGAGAAGATAAATAGGTGAAGGAGATTGAGTTACAAACTTTCAGATGTGAAATAAATGAGTCACCAGTATGAAATGTACAGTGTGGGGAATATAGTCCAAAATTATGTAATATCTTTGTGTGGTGACAGATTGTAACTAGACTTATTGTGATGATTGTTTTGAAATGTATAGAAATATCAAATCACAGTGTACCAGGAACTAAGATAGTGTTATAAGTCAGTTGTACTTCAAAAACAAACACATTCATAGAGAAAGAGATCAGGTTTGTGGTTACCGGAGGTGAGGGGAGGGGTCCGGGGGGAGTTGGATGAAGGCACTCAAAAGGTGCAAACTCTCAGTTATAAGATAAATGCCAGTGATGCAGTGTGTGTGCGTGCATGCCTGCTCAGTTACTAAGTCATGTCCAACTCTGTGCGACCCCATGGACTGTAGCCCGCAGCCAGGCTCCTCTGTCCATGGGATTTCCCAGGCAAGAATGCTGGAGTGGGTTGCCATTTCCTTCTCCAGGGGATCTTCCCAACCCAGGGATCAAACCCACATCTCCTTCATCAGCAGGTGGATTCTTTACTGCTGAATAACAAGGGAAGCCCAGTGATGTAACATATAACATGATAAATATAATCAACATGGCTGTGTGTTGTATATGAAAGTTGTTAAAAGAGTAAAGAGTTCTCATCACAAGAAAAAAATGTCTATTTCTTTAGTTTTCTATCTATATGAGATACAGGATGTTCACTAAACTTATTGTGATAGACATTCATGATGTATGTCAGTCAAATCTCTATGCTGTACGCCTTAAACTTACATAGTGGAGTGTATGAATTGTATCAATAAACCTGAAAGAAAAAATTTAAAAAGATAATGTAAAAAATAAGAAAGAAGAGAGAGAGAGAGGGAAGGGGGAAGGAAGGAAGGCAGGGGCAGCAAGCACATGGTCCTTAATGCCTGAAATGAGCAGGTAAAACCCAGATCCTGCTGTGTACGGCCTCCACTTCCCTGGGGCAGGTTCAGAAGAGTTGTGATGAGCTGACCAGCTGACAAAGTGCCAGACCACAAAGCCAGCATCTGCCCTACAAAAGACAAGAAAGAACCCACCTTAGGCTCCTGGCCCCCAGCAAGAATTTTACGTTGCTCAAAGCTAACTTGAAAACGTTGACCACGTTGACTTGACATCCCTCCCTCTCTCGCTCCGCTGACTTGATTAAAACCACAATGAGACCAGCAGAGAGGTCCAATCTCCTGATCTAGAGGAAGAATATGTCTCGTGTTTTACCTCCAAGCAACCTTTGGGCAGAGTTTGAAGTATTACCTATGCTCCTAAATTTCCGGCAGTATGAACTAGTTGACAGATGGAATGTCTCTGAAATGAGTTTTCTTGCAATCTAAAACATAACTTCTGTTTTTAGAAAGTTGAAGAAATAATTGCTACTACAACCCTGTTCGTGCCACTAAAATACTACACTGTTTTCACCCTTAATCTGACACCTCTGTGCTTTGGGCCCTTCCTGTTCTGTGGTATTTTTACAACACAGGCAAGCACCTGTTAACTTTTTTTTTTAACATGTAAGATTTTAAAATATGCTGTTATTAATTTCACAACTTTTATATTAAATTGCTTTGATGTACATGTTCTACTTAACTAGTTAATGGTATTCATTGGTATGTAGAGAATCCATTCAGGAGTGTAACTTGTACAAGATGTATGACTGTTTGTGGCCGTGCTTTATTGATAACAGAGGAGGCAAGATTCAGGCAGGCCTTGAGTGGGACATGTTTTAAATAATTGATCATCAAGAAGAAAGCAATTAATTCTCTTTCACTGGCAGCTCTTTTTTTTTTTTTTTAAATGAAAGGAATCTCTTCTTTCCCCTGGGCATATGTTAACTTTTAATCAAAGGAGAGACAAATAGAGATCCAAAGGTGAAAACCTAAGTATAGCCTACTGAAGTTCGACCTAATTGGGATTGTGTGGTCATTTGAGAGGGAAGTTTTGAAATTTTGCTTCGTGTCACCAGTTAAAAGTATTTGCTAAGTCATTAATATAAACAGATTGAACTTTAAAAACATTTTTTACAGTGACTTTTATTTTTAAACTCTAGTTTAAAAAAAATTTTTTTACTTTATTTTTGGCCATGCTGGGTCTTCACTGCTGCATGGGCTGCTTGTTGCAGTGCTCAGGCTTCTCATTGCAGTGTCTTCTCTTGTTAAGGAGCACAGGCTCTAGGGCGTGCAGGCTTCAGGAGCTGTGGTTCCCAGTCTCAACAGTTGTGGCACATGGGCTTAGCTGCTCCTCGGCGTGTGGAATCTTCCTGGATCAGGGATTGAACCTGTGTCTCTTGCATTAGCCAGAGGATTCTTTATCACTGAGCCACCAGGGACGCATCCCTCCCACCTTCTAAAATTTTTATATGATTCACCTTTAGATATTTCTGGTTAATTTTTGGTTAATTACACTTTGTCAAAGTGTAATTTTCAAGAAGTTAAATATATGACTCTCACACCAATATAGAATGAACATTAACCAGAGATTTAGTCAACTCATTAATGAGGGAACTAGCAGAATGTAAAGCCAGCTCAAAGGAGAACCACAGGAATGGGTTTTAAAGGTGTTCAAGAAAGGATGTCAGGGACTTCTCTAGCGATTCAGTGATTAAAAATCTGTTCTTCCAATGCAGGGTATGTGGGTTCGATCCCTGGGGGAACTAAGGTCCCATATGCCGTGTGATGTGGCCAAAAGAGAAAAGAAAAAGAAAGAATATAGGATAAGATGTCAGGGTTAAATATAAAACTGATTAGCAGTCTAACAGGGAACAGGATAGTAAACCTGGACCGAAATCATCTGCACATCTACTGGACAAGAACCTACAAGTTACAGTTAACTTTCAAAGTCTGGGCTTTTAATTAGTAGTAAAATGAAAGTGAAAGTCACTCAGTCGTGTCTAACTCTTTGTGACCCCATGGACTATACGGTCCTTGAAATACTCCAGGCCAGAATACTGGAGTGGGTAGCCTCTCCCTTCTCCAGGGGATCTTTCCAACCCAGGGATTGAACCCAGGTAAAGACCTTGTCAAACACAGATCCAGTGCCTTGGGTCATGAAATAATTTTGTGTGAGCTATTAAAATTTTAGCATGACACTGGAGAAACCTGCTTCTTTCCTTCACCTCGCGGACATGTTTTTGATAATTTTTCTTAACATATTATAAAGTGAGTTTCTCCTTGTATGAGACACCAAGGGCAGTCAAATTCATAGAGACAGAAGCTAGAGTGGCAGTTTCCAGGGGCTTGGGGGAGGGAGGGAGAATAGGGAGTTAATGTTTTATGGGTCTAGAGTTTCAGTTTTGCAGGGTGAAAGATGTCCTGTGGATACATGGTGATGATGGCTGCCGCAAGTAGGTGAATGTGCTAAATGTCACTGAACTGTACACTTAAAAATGGTTAAGATGGTCCATTCTATGTTGTGTGTTTTAGCAAAATTAAATAATTTTTAAAAGTGAGCTGACACATAGGTATGTGAATAAAAAGTGAATAGTTATTCATCCTGCTGAGATAACCCATCAATAATCCTATGTTTGTGTTAACTCACTTTTCCTTGTTTGTAAAAATGTAAGTAGACTTTTGAAAAATGGGGTCATTGAAATTCTTTGTGAAATTTTCTCTTTTAACAGTTTATCATGGACAGACCTCTAGGTTACAAATATTGATCTAATCTATTCCTAAAAAAAAAAAAAAAGCTTCATAGACTGGATATATCATAATTTATCCAGCTCTTGCTCTACTGATGGAAAGTTGAGTTATTCCCAGGTTTTTTTTTTTTTTTTTCTGCCAGTACAAACACTATTATAATAAAACTGTTTTAGTACAAGAGATACTAAAGACCAGGATCTGAGTAGAGGTGGTAAGAAGGCAGAGGAGGGAATGGATCAAAGAAATGTTTTCCTGGGAAAACACATTGGATTTAGTGGCTAGTTGAAAATTTGGGTTTAAGAGTGGGAGAATGCATAGTGATGGCATTTTATTAAAAGAGGGAATAGCAGAGAGTTTTAGAAGAAATGGCAGAGAAGCTGAGAGAATAGAGTTTATTTGGATGATGCTATGTTCAGATAGGTGTATGCCCTGGTCGGGGAAGATGTCACAGATAGCCTCTGATTTGAGAATCCTTTGCACAGTCGTAGTTGAAACTCTAAGAGTGGATGAGATCTGTTTCTAAAGTGTGTGTGCATGCTAAGTCACTTAAGTTGTATCCTACTCTTTGTGACCCCATGGCCTGTAGCCCACCAGGCTCCTCTGTCCTTGGGATTCTCTAGGCAAGAATACTGGAGTGTGTTGCCATTGCCCTCCTCCAGGGGATCTTCCAGACACAGGGATCGAACTTGCATCTCTTCTGTCTCCTGCATTGACAGGTGGGTTCTTTACCACTAGTGCCACCTGGGAAGCCCTCTGTTTCCAAGGAGACCTTATATTTTAGAGGAAGAAGGTAATGTCCATGGGACTTACCTGCCTGTAAGGGTGTGGCCAAGGAGACTGAGAGGTTGTGACCAAAGGAGGAGAAGGAGGAGGAGGAATAGGCGAGTATACCCGGAGAAGAGAAAGAGGGAAAGGTCTGAGATTACATCCCAACTAGTCCATTCTTTGGAAATGTATGTGTTGTTAAGTACTTTTAGGTCTGAGCAGTACAGACCTTCCCTCCCACTACCCGCTGTGTGTGCCTTTCATGACCCTTGCCTCTGTGAGTCTGTTTTCAAATGCTAGTTTCCTCGGGTATAAACCACCAGAAACAATGGTACAGCTTGGTAAGCACATTTGAGCCACTGCCTTGAATTTAAAGACCAAGCCAAATCAAATCGCAAAGGGCACAGTTTGATTGTAGTTTGGCATCTCTCAACAGTAATTACAAAATCACTTTTAAGGCTATTTTATGATCATATAAACAAAGACTTTATTATTAAAGGAGAGCATGTGTCAATTTCACAAAACCATGTGAACTAGAAAGCCTGGAAAGATACCCTAAGGAAGCGGTGAGTACAGGGATTTCTAAAACATTTAGAATTAGCTTTGAAGCCATCCCTACAATCTGCATGAGCATAAGGATGACCCTGTTGCCGCCAAAGCTTTTTATAAAGGATCTGTGAACTTTTACATTCTGTCTACCTTAGGAGATTGGAGGAGAAACTATTATTAGCAAGGAAAATAATATAAGGAAATTATTAGCAGTCCAAATGCATTATTTTGTCACCTGTCATGGTTTTGACAAAGACCCGAGTTTGGAAGAGCAACTGAGTCATAGGAACTACTTCATGCCACTAAGGAGTGAAGTTGGTAGGAATCTGCCAAAGTTGAAGTGGATTCAGTTTAATTAAAAAATTGGTTCCCAGCCTTACGTTAAATTCTGTGGTTAGAGGTTTCTACAAAAAAAAAGAAGTAAAGCTGAAGACTCTTATCCATAAAGTGCCTTGTAGTCTTGTGTGAAAATTTAAAAATACATAGAAAGATATTGAAGAAAAATCTCTAAGGTGTCCTGTGACTCTCAGGATTGTGTTTATCGTTGTTGAAGGAATTTGCAATTAGAGCAAGGTTAGTCCTAACTTCAGTTGCCTTGACCCACAGGACTCATATTGTAGGAAAAGGCAGGAATGGAAACAGTGGGGGCACTGGCAAGTTAGGGAGGCAGCAGGTGGTGAACAAGCTGGCTTCCAGGTAATGTGATCACAGCAGAGCTTATATGGTCATTTTCAGCATGATGGACTCAGGCCATCATCTTGGGTTACTTGATTATAAACTGCAAAGAAGAAGGTCACAGCTGTGGAGTGTGGACCTAAACAGACAGATGAACCCACAGTGGAAAGCTTGTTGTAGCTTCTGTGTCACCTTGAATATCTTCAGTAGTTGCAATTAGTAGAGACTGCGAGCTGGGGTGGGAGTGTAAGATTCTATCCGAATCCATCAGAGTCTTACTGTGCTCAACACTAGTTCATCTAGATGCTTTCATGGGTCATGAGAACTTACCAGAGGAACCCTGGATATGTTCTAGCAGGTCCTTAGGAAAACTATTTAGTGACTGAATTCAGTTCATCCTTACCCCAGATAAAAGCCTATTCCAGCTGCTGGCAGGAATAATCAAGATGAATCCTGGATTCTTTGCCTCAGGATCTGAATTGTATAGGAGTCAACCAACCCTGGGAATACAGAGGTTAAGAACAGAGATTTCCAGCTTTGATGTTACTTCCCGGTCATTTGTCAATGGAAAGTCTTTACTCTCAGGAGCCGCCTTTGGCTTTATTTTTGGACAAGCTGCTGAGTCCTGCTCTGGTCTTGTCTGAACATGCAGACCTGGCATCTCAGGACATACTTTTTCACACCATCTCCATGCTCCACAGCTGCGCAGGTTTGGAAGAGATGCCAAAATCCAGACACGGCAAAGCAGTCTCTTTTTTGCATGTGCTGATGTCCGGAACGACAGGTTTATCTTGGACACTTTCCCTTTTCTTTCCTCTTTGACTTGTTCATTTTTATCTCTCTCTTTAATATATAAATAATGGACTTATCCTATTTGCGGCACCAAGAGAAAATTAAACGCCTGAATGTTTTACGACTATGGGAAAGTATTTCCAGAGTGTGAAAACATAGACACTGGACATTTCAGCTCCTGCTTTTGGTAGAGTGGGAATTTATTACTCAGCTCAGTAACAGTTTAGGCCAAACCAAGCAGTTGTGTGGGCAAGCCGTGTCTATCTTTCCTAAGTAGCACTGCCAGAGACAGTTTTGTTCCTATTAGAGACAGCATGACCCAAAGGTATCTTTCCATCAAAGACTGATTATCTCTGAATCTGAGATGTATCGCAAAGGCTGTTGAGACCCAGCCAATGGATTTTACTTGCATGAGATATTGCATAGCTCCCGAAGGGAAGGGGAACAAAGAGGGAGGGAGGCAAGAGAGAACTTGGAGCCCAACAACAAATAGCTCTTTGTACCAGTCTTCCCCACCCCGAACCCCATACTGCTGAGATCATAGAGTAAGTTAGCAGCATGTGGCAGAAGGCGATGCTGCCCAGTAGCTTGGCAGCTTGTGACCAGATGTGAACTTGTCTGTCCACAGTGTGCGGCTGTGACCTGGCCCAAGGGGGCTTCTTCATAAAGAACGGGGAGTATCTCTGCACCCTGGACTACCAGAGGATGTATGGCACTCGATGCCATGGCTGCGGGGAGTTCGTGGAAGGAGAGGTGGTGACCGCCCTGGGCAAGACCTACCATCCCAACTGCTTTGCCTGCACGATCTGCAAGTAAGTGTGGCTTCTGCCAACAGGGAAGTGTTGGATTCTGCTCTCAGAGCTTGGAATGTGCACTTTGATCTTGAGTTGTACTTAGTCTTGAAATATTTTTCCTTTAAAAAAATTAGTTTTACTGATGTATAGTTGATTTATAATGTGTTAGTTTCAGGTGTACAACAAAATGAATCAGTTATATATATATATTATATATATTATTTATCTGGTGGCTCAGGTGGTAAAGAATCTGCCTGCAATGCAGGAGGCCCAGGTTCAATCCCTGGGTCAGGAAGATGCCCTGGAGAAGGAAATGGCAACCCACCACAGTATTCGTGCCTGGAGAATTCCATGGACTGAGAAGCCTGGCAGCCTACATATAGTCCATGGGGTCACAAAGAGTTGGACATGACTGAGTGACTAACACACTTTCTTCATATATATGTATATATATATAATATATGTATTATTTATGTTGTATATATACTATATATATTATTCATATTATATGCATTATTTTTCATGTTCTCTTCCATTACAGATTATTATAAGATATTGAATATAGTTCCCTGTGCTGTACAGTAAACCTTTGTGTTTATTTATTTTATATATAGTAGTTTGTATCTGCTAATCACAAACTCCTAATTTATCCCTCCCCTCTCCTTTCCCCTTTGATAACCATGTTTGTTCTGTATGTCTCTGAGCCTATTTCTGTTTTTCTAAATAAATTCATTTGTATCATTTTTTTTTAGATTCCACATAATAAGTGATGCTGTATATTTGTCTTTATATATTTTTTTCTGATGTACCTTTAGATGTTCTTGTTTTCCTACTGTATTATCAGGCTTAGTTAAAAAGCAATTTAGTTAGGAAGCTTTATATGGAATGTCCTCCACTAAATAGTGTGACTGAGTTTAAGTGGCTGGGAGCCGAATCTGAAAGCAGCTCTAGGTCTTGAGACATTTCGAGCAGTGGAAACATGGGAGGAGATGGCATAAATACTTGGAAAGATGAAGCTTATTTGGAAGTATCAGCTCTTACGTGTGTGGGTGTGGGTGTGTAAAATTATCTCATTTGCTCTATAGCCAGGGAGAGCTAACGGCCTCAAGGATCAAATTAGACCTGTTTTGTAAATAAAGTTTTATTGGAACACAGCCATGTCCATTTGTTTATATATTGTCTATGACTGCTTCCAAGCTACAGTGGTAGAGTTGAGTAGTTGAGATAGAAACCTTATGATCTGCACAGTCTAAAAAAATACTTAAAATCTGATCTTTCAGGGGAAAAGCTGTCAACCCCTCCTTTCTAGGCACCTATCATCAATCAAGGTTAAATCTTTATTGCACAAAGCAGCTTGATTAAAATGGTCAATCAGAGAGAAGAGGAAATTTAATTAGTTGACCCATACTTATAGAGTAATTCCATGCCTTTTGGTATCATGTTGAGCATATGTGTTCAATTTTGCTATGCCTTTGTAAAAACTGTAGTTCAATTCATTTTATTTTTCAGCATTTCCTGTTTTTAGGCCAGAGAAATGTAAACTCTAGAAGGGTAAATTTGATTTTATACAATTAATTAACAGGATAATACTCATGGATGAATCATAATAAGATTTAGATGAAATATTCATAATCAAATTATTTTAGTAACTTTTTGTAGCTATTAGGTCATTTCTCAATTATATATTTTTAAGTCATAATTTTAAAATTCTGGGTTAATGAGCTGAATTTTTTCTGTATTTAATCAACAGCAAAGTATCCTTTTGACCTCTCCCTTTTCAAGCTGCTGCCCACAGTCTGGTTGAGAACCCTGGGCTGGCATTCAAGAAGCCCTGTTTCTGGTCCTCTTTCCTGGGCTGGTTTGAGACCTCTGTGAGCTAACTCTTCTGCGGCAGTTGTCTTGTCTGTAAGATGAGAGGCTGTGGACCAAATAAAAGTGATTCCCCAAACCTGGGTCGTCACTGGAATCCCCACGGGAGGGTGTCTTTTTCTCTTTTCTTGATTAGAGGATGATTGCTTTACAATGTTCTGTTGGTTTCTGTTATACAGCAGCTCAAATCCGGCATAAGTACACACGTGTCCCCTCCCTCTTGAGTCTCCCTCCTACTCCCGACTCCAGCTCACCCCACCCCTCTAGGTTGTCACAGATCACCAGGTTGGAGCTTAGGAAGGGTCTTTTTTAAAATATCCATTTCTATGTATAACACAAGGAGCTCAATGGGGTTCTCTGTGACAGCCTAGAGGGGTGGGATGGGGTGCCCGTGGGGGCAGGTTCAAGAGGGAGGGGACATATGTATGCTTGTGGCTGATTGGCGTGATTCTGTGGCAGAGGCCAGCACAAAATCGTGGAGCAATTATCCTCCAATTAAAAATAAAGAATAACAGGTTAGAAGGCCCTGGCCCAGGTAAACTCTAGGAGCCTTCCTGATCCTGGCCCCGAGAGATCATTGCTTCAGGTTGGTAACAATGGACAAACATTCATCATCTCTATTCATCATCTCTATCCAACAGAGAGGTGCCTGTTACTGATGCTCTAAGCTGCTGGTGCCGCCTAATGACACCAATTCTTCCTGAAAGGGAGGCCACCTTTACAGCTTACAAATTGCATTCATGTAGAAATTAATCTAACCCTTTCAACAATTCTGTGAAGTCAATCAGAAATTCCTATCCCTACTTATGAGTGACTTTGAGACCCCGAGTCTACGGGATTTTCCCAGTCCTTCACATCACAAGGCCAATATTTGAACTCACATGTTCAGACTCTTAAATCCATTTCTCTTTCTATCACAAACATTCATGCAAATAACAGAAGGAAGTGAACCCATGTAGGCCGAGGACTTAGGGAAATGAAAGGGGTCATTTATGAAATAACAGAATTCAAAATTCAGAGCACCTTGCCCCTTATTGAGAACTGGACTCTAGTTTGTTCCATAGTGGATCTTTGTGGGGTTGAAGTCTAGAAATATAAGCCTAAATCAGATACAGGGTCTGGACTAGGGTGAGGCCAGGGAGGTGTCTGGGCACATACTTTAAAGGGGGTGCTCACTCCCAGGTCATGCGGTCCTCCTGAGAGTGGGGACCTTCTTAGATGCTGTATCCTGAGTGCCTCACTGGCCTCCTCCTGGCCCTGGCCCTGATCAGAGGCAAAGAAACTGTGCTTATTATGTCGACAGACCCTTCCCTTCCTGATGGCCTTGTCACAGAGAAGGCTGGAGGTTTGTTTGGCTTTAACTGATGAGTGTGAATTGATAGGCTGGCTGGCACCCACCAGAGTGTGACCTTGATTGTTGAAGAGAGAGCACGTTCTGGGCTGGTGGACACCACCCACCTCTGCCTGTGGCATGGTCTCTCTAGTTGGTCAACCCATTACCCTCTCTGGGCTTTATCTGAGCGATGGAAAATAACACAGCACCAGGAGACCGCCTCAACCCAGCACTTCTAAAATTTGGGGGTGTGGTTTAAAACTCTCCTCGATGACTGGCAGCAAGTACATTTGTGGAGTTGTTTTAAACCCATATTTACTGCCTGCGTGTGCAGGACGGTGAATCACCAACTGTTAGGTGATGAAGGGCAACTTAAAGTACCTGTGAACATAAAATTCATGTCCAGAAGCCTGAATTTGAGCCTGCTTCTGACTCAGATGGGTGGGGATGTTTGGCTTATGAATTTTAAATTTCCTAATTGACAGAATCACACATATGAAAATTCATGTTGAAGATCACTGGCAAATTGGCCAGTGGCAAGTGAGCAGGCATGGAAACTGTCATATGGCTATTAATTAATGAGTTACTTTTTTAAAGCCATCTGCCTGCTGGGAAGAGAAGAAACATACCTGCAGAAGGCGATGTTTTTGAAAAAAATGTGCTGTTATTTATTGATGAATGTCTAATGTTAAAGGAAACAGTCTCTGAAAGGAAGCGAATACTAATTTTTAAGCAGATATGATAGCACAGTTGGTAAAGAATCCGCCTGCAATGCAGGAGATCCCAGTTCGATTCCTGGGTTGGGAAGATCCCCTGGAGAAGAGAAAGGCTACCCACTCCAGTATTCTGGCCTGGAGAATTCCATGGACTGTATAGTCTATGGGGTCACAAAGAGTCTGACAAGACTGAGCAACTTTCACTTTCACTAATGTGAAAGGAAATAATCTCTGAAAGGAAGTGAATACTAATTTTTAAACAGATATTTACAGCATTTTCGTATTTAATCCAGGTTTATAAGGGACTGAGTCCCTAGCAATGAGAGGTATTCAGTTTTCCCATTGCAAGACAATGTCTAATTCAGCATCGTTATCATATAGGTCTAGGGAATGTGAAGAATTAATGTTTGCCCTGTATGACCAGTTCTCTTTGAGAACTGGAGGGGCCTTAAGCTTGAATAGGAATTCATAACATTTCAAGCATTTCTTCATGGCAGTATTTCAATTTGGAAATGGAAAATTTTACTGTGTGTGCCTGCTAGGTGACTTGCTGGAACATCCCTCCACTAAGGAGTGGAAGTAAATGGTTTCATTTTACTGTCTGGTTGCCTGTAGAAGCTCTGCATTCTCCTTTCCTCTTAAAATGAGGCACGTTTGTTTGTTTGGACTGGATCCAGCTGGCCGGCTTGATTCAGACTGCATTGCAGACATTTTGGCTGGTGCTCCTCCAAATAATGAATTGGCACTGGAGGGCAGCAAAGCAGAAGGAGTGAGGGAAAGGGATAAAATTACCACAATAACCTTGAGGGCAATGTCTTTCCAGGCGCCCGTTTCCACCCGGAGACCGAGTCACGTTCAATGGGAGAGACTGCCTTTGCCAGCTCTGCGCACAGCCGATGTCTTCCAGCCCTAAAGAAGCCTCCTGCTCTGGCAGTAAGTGCCCCAGCCACCTGTTGACATGAGTTCCTTCATTCTGCAAAGGCAGCTTAGGGAGGTACCTTCCTTTCTGAGAAACTCTGGTAGCCGGAGTCAAGAGTAGGCCTATTTAAGGCATTTTCATTGTAAAATGTGACGTATGGAGAAGCCTTCACTAAAGGCAATGCAGAGAGAGGTGTCTCCCTTCTTTCAAAAGAAAAGAAAGAGAATTGGACATTCAACTGTGCATTTTGATGGTAAATGAAGGAAAAAGAATCATAAAGTGTTACATCAGAAGTGCTTCTCTCTGGGCATGGAGGTTAAACTGGGAGAACATTTGGTGATGATGTGACCGATACTGCTGTGTGTTAAAAAGTTATCCCCATTCTGCCTTGGGCGAATGTGGTGGTTTATGCTTACTCTTAAATTATTTCTTACTATCCTTAACTATTCTTTATTCCCTTGGAGGATTTTTTTTTCCCTTTTTAAATTAATTATTTATTTATTTACAGTAAGTCCTTGTTGGTTATCTATATTTTTATTTTTATTTTTTCGGCCACACTCCTGACCAGGGATCAAACCCACTCCCCCTGCATTGGAAGGCAGAGTCTTAATCACTGGACTGTTGGGGAAGTCTCCCACCTGAAGGGTTTCTGACATTTATTCATCACATGGATAATTTTCTGAGCACCTACAATGCGTGTTGTTCGCACTGGAAATGTAGAGTGAACAAAACATACTCAACATCCTTAGGAAGTTTATTTTTTAGTGGGGTAGATAGACAATAAATGCATGTACAAAAATATCAAATATGCACAGAAGATTAACATAGGGAGAAAAAGCAGGGCAATGGGTCTATGTTTGTATGGGGCAATCTGAGAAACCTCTCTTGTCACCCAAGGGGAGATCTGAAGAAATATGGGGACAGGCTGTCCATACACCATGGGATTTGTGGTTTTTAATGACAAGGGCTTGTCTGACCTATAGGAATCCAAAGAAAGCCAGCTTCCCTCCAAATAAAAACAGTGGCCAATTGAAATATTTCTTCTAATAAATAACATTGAGTAGGTTAATTCACGATGAACTGAGAGGGATTCTGAACTCGGAGCACCAAGCTCTCCTTCCTGCTCCTTCCTGGGGCGTTAAGACATGGCCTAGAGATTTGCCTCCGTTTCCATGGTTTGTGCCCGTCCTTGGAGAACAAATGCCTTGAAACCCTGCCAGTCTCAGCACCTAAGAATGAGATAAGCCACTTCTGCTCTGGAGGAGTTTTGTGTCATTTACAACAGCGATTCCAAATCTTCCTGTTAAAGTAGAAGATTTATACCTGTTAAAAATAGGAATGTTGTGACCCAAAAGTATTTGCATAGAAATTGGATTTTGACCATTGGGAAAAAAGAAAGAAAGGTATTAGTGCATCTTATTCAATACACATGATCAGATCCTTAGCATGTGGATTTACCTGCCCTCTTGTTAAATCACAGAAGCTGGGTAAGATAAGGGCTACTAAACAGGGCACGATCCTAGACCCCTACAGAGTCTCAGGCCCTTCACTCTTCTTACCTACTCTGCCCTATGAACGTCGTTGGGAAGGTGACCTGGTGTGAGAACAGGCACCCCAACCCCCTTGATTGAGAAGGCTTGCTTTGAAAGTACGTTACCATAAACATTGAAGGAATTCTTCAGTATAGTTAAGGAAAAAAGGATTGGGACGTCCCTGGTGGTGCAGTGGTAACACTTCACCTTCCAATGCAGGGGGTGCAGGTTCAATCCCTGTTCAGGGAGCTAAGATTCCACATGCCTCATAGCCAAAAAACTAAACATAAAAACAAGCAATATTGTAACAAATTCAATAAAGGCTTTAAAAATGGTCCACATTAAAAAAAAAAAAAAAAAAACTTTAAGAAAAGCAAAGAAAAAGAGACTTGCATGAGTCCCAGAATCAGATGACAGCCATAACAGAGGATCATATCCATAGACTTAGAATAGGAATGACTGTGTCCTCAGATTCTGTGGAGTCCTTTAGTCCAACTGTATTTCTTGATAGGTGAGGAAATTCGGGCCCAAAGTCACACAAGTTACCCAATCATAGGTAGCTTGTTAGAGGCAGGTCTCCTGACTCCTGGTTTGGGGCTGTCTTTGTTTCATCTAAGACTCCTCATTGTTCAGTTTAAGAAATAGAGCCAAGATATTTTTGAAGGCTTTTGGTCCTTTTCCTTCAGGTAATTTGGGAACATATTTCTAATCATAACTCCACTAAAATGGTTATTCTGATTTTTAATAAACATTGTTTTGCTTTATCTTTATTTTCTTTTATATGAATAGTCATTATGCACATAAAAAAGCAATTAAAATTCTAACTGCAAAAATGTATCATACTCAAATTCATTACGTTTCTAATGTTAGATTTGACATTTATTGCATATGTACAAATTATTGGTCCAAATCCTATTTTTTAAATTTATTTTTTCTCCTTTGCTCTCAGTGGATGAAATCCTTTTCTCTGTGCTGCTGTTTTGGTCAGAACATTTTTATTTTCAATAAGTACTCATCTATTTAGATAAGTACTCAAATAGCATTTCTGGGGCATGTGGGTGTGGGTGTCTGTCAAAAAGAGAACTCTTATATATGGATACACACATGCAAAATACCCAAAGGAGACAGGCAAACAAATACAAGAACAAGGGAATTTTCAGCAAGTTTCTAAAATCCATTGGAGCATAATTAGAGAACACTTGTTTGTTCTTTGCAATTCTTTAAGAAATGCCCTATACTTTAAAACTATATTGAGGTTACTTTGATTCTTATTTTTTAAAAATTTTCTTAACTTGGCAAAGCTTCCTAAAGGAAAGCACGAAAAATGAAACCCTTCTTTGATATGTTCACAGTGGTGATAAAATTAATTAGAGACCCAAGGTCTTCTTTTTCCTTTGAAATGTTCTTTCAAAAATGTTTGCACTTCTGAACTGAAATTTTATTTCACATTCTGTGGCTGGTTTTCCATCATCACTGAATAGGAGGCGAAGACAGTGAGAGAGGGAGAGAAGAAGTAAAGAGTGATCAACAGAAGACAAGTCAATAATGTGATGAGAATTTACACAAAGCAGCCTCCATTTGTGCTTACTCTGTAAACGTGCAGGAGCCGCCATGTCTGTATTGCTCTGATTTAGGGAGAACTCCCAGTGGGATGCCTATGATGTCTTAGGCACCCTGCTTACTGCTTCCTTCCATATTATAATAATTCTTCTCTTTTTTATTTATCTTATTGTCTTCTTCAAACATTCACATAGTACTCATGTGATCAGGCATTCCATAACTGGTCTACAAATTTGAACTTATTTAATTCTCATGACCACCCTAAAGGTTGGCACTAAAGCTATCCGCTTTTCACAGATGAAGAAGCAAAGGGCGACAGTTCAGTTCAGTCGCTCAGTCGTGTCTGACTCTTTGTGACTCCATGGACTGCAGCACGCCAGGCCTCCCTGTCCATCACCAACTCCCGGAATTTACTCAAATTCATGTCCATTGAGTCGGTGATGCCATCCAACCATCTCATCCTCTGTGGTCCCCTTCTCCTCCTGCTTTCAATCTTTCCCAGCATCAGGGTCTTTTCAAATGAGTCAGTTCTTCGCATCAGGTAGCCAAAGTATTGAAGTTTCAGCTTCATCATCAGTCCTTCCAATGAATATTCAGGACTGATTTCCTTTAGGATGGACTGGTTGGATCTTCTTGCTGTCCAAGGAACTTTCAAGAGTCTTCTTCAACACCACAATTCAAAAGCATCAATTCTTCGGTGTTCAGCCTTCTTTATGGTTCAACTCTCACATCCATGCATGACTACTGGAAAACCCATAGCTTTGACTAGATGGCCCTTTGTTGGCAAAGTAATGTCTCAGCTTTTTAATATGCTGTCTAGGTTGGTGATAACTTTTCTTCCAAGGAGCAAGCGTCTTGTAATTTCAAGGCTGCAGTCACCATCTGCAGTGATTTTGGAGCCCAAAAAAATAAAGTCTCTCACTGTTTCCACTGTTTCCCCATCTATTTGCCATGAAGTGATGGGACCAGATGCCATGATCTTAGTTTTCTGAACGTTGAGTTTTAAGCCAACTTTTTCACTCTCCTCTTTCACTTTCATCATTTTTAGTTCTTCCTCGCTTTCTGCCATAAGTGTGGTATCATCTGCATATCTGAGGTTATTGATATGTCTCCCGGCAATCTTTTTTTTTTTTTTTTTTATTAGTTGGAGGCTAATTACTTCACAACATTTCAGTGGGTTTTGTCATACATTGATATGAATCAGCCATAGATTTACACATATTCCCCATCCCAATCCCCCCTCCCACCTCCCTCTCCACCTGATTCCTCTGGGTCTTCCCAGTGCACCAGGCCCGAGCACTTGTCTCATGCATCCCACCTGGGCTGGTGATCTGTTTCACCAT
The DNA here is from genome assembly GCF_033118175.1 of Dama dama. Lineage (NCBI taxonomy): Eukaryota > Metazoa > Chordata > Mammalia > Artiodactyla > Cervidae > Dama > Dama dama. Next base: position 80,844,960 of record NC_083695.1, on the reverse strand, counting down.
AGATAGTATACATGCTGTTCTTTTGAAATATCCCACCCTCACATTCTCCCACAGAGTTCACAAGTCTGTTCTGTATTTCTGTGTCTCTTTTTCTGTTTTGCATATAGGGTTATCGTTACCATCTTTCTAAATTCCATATATATGTGTTAGTATGCTGTAATGTTCTTTATCTTTCTGGCTTACTTCACTCTGTATAAGGGGCTCCAGTTTCATCCATCTCATTAGGACTGGTTCAAATGAATTCTTTTTAACGGCTGAGTAATATTCCATGGTGTATATGTACCACAGCTTCCTTATCCATTCATCTGCTGATGGGCATCTAGGTTCCCGGGAATCTTGATTTCAGCTTGTGCTTCATCCAGCCCAGTGTTTCTCATGATGTACTCTGCGTATAAGTTAAATAAGCAGGGTGACAATATACAGCCTTGATGTACTCTTTCCCAACTTGGAACCCATGTGTTGCTCCATGTCCAGTTCTAACTGTTGCTTCCTGACCTGCATACAGATTTCTCAGGAGGCAGTTCAGGTGGTCTGGTCTCTTCCCATCTCTTTAAGAAATTCCCATCTCTTTAAGAATTTTCCATAGTTTGTTGTGATCCACACAGTCAAAGGCTTTGGCATAGTCAGTAAAGCAGAAGTCATGTTTTTCTGGAACTCTCTTGCTTTTTCAATGATCCAATGGATGTTGGCAATTTGATCTCTGGTTCCTCTCCTTTTTCGAAATCCAGCTTGAACATCTGGAAGTCACGTATTGCTGAAGCCTGGCTTGGAGAATGTTGAGCACTACTTTGCTAGTGTGTGAGATGAGTGCAATTGTGCAGTAGTTTGAGCTTTCTTTGGCATTGCCTTTCTTTGGGATTGGGATGAAAACTGACCTTTTCCAGTCCTGTGGCCACTGCTGAGTTTTCCAAATTTGCTGGCATACTGAATGCAGCACTTTCACAGCATCATCTTTTAGGATTTGAAATAGCTCAATTGGATTTCCATCACCTCCACTTGCTTTGTTCGTAGTGATGCTTCCTAAGGCCCACTTGACTTCACATTCCAGGATGTCTGGCTCTAGGTGAGTGATCACACCATCATGATTATTTGGGTCATGAAGATCTTTTTTGTATAGTTCTTCTGTGTATTCTTGCCACCTCTTCTTAATATCTTCTGCTTCTGTTAGGTCCATACTATTTCTGTCCTTTATTGTGCCCATCTTTGCATGAAATGTTCCCTTGGTATCTCTAATTTTCTTGAAGAGATCTCTAGGCTTTCCCATTCTATTGTTTTTCTCTATTTCTTTGCATTGATCACTGAGGAAGGCTTTCTTATGTCTCCTTGCTACTCTTTGGAACTCTGCATTCAAATGGGTATATCTTTCCTGTCCTTTGCCTTTCACTTCTCTTCTATTCACAGCTATTTGTAAGGCCTCCTCAGACAACCATTTTGCCTTTTTGCATTTCTTTTTCTTGGGGATGGTCTTGATCCCTGCCTCCTGTACAATGTCAGGAACCTCCATCCATAATTCTTCAGGCACTCTGTCTATCAGATCTAATCCCTTGAATCTATTTCTCACATCCACTGTATAATTGTAAGGGATTTGATTTAGGTCATACCTGAATGGTCTAGTGGTTTTCCCTACTTTCTTTAATTTAAATCTGAATTTGGCAATAAGTTGTTCATGATCTGAGCTACAGTCAGCTCCCGGTCTTGTTTTTGCTGACTGTATAGAGTTTCTACATCTTTGGCCATAATGAATATAATCAATCTGATTTTGATATTGACCATCTGGTGATGTCCATGTGTAGAGTCTTCTCTTGTGTTATTGGAAGAGGGTGTTTGCTATGACCAGTGCATTCTCTTGGCAAAACTCTATTAAACTTTGCCCTGCTTCATTCTATACTCCAAGGCCAAATTTGCCTGTTACCCCAGGTATTTCTTGACTTCCTACTTTTGCATTCCTGTCCCATATAATGAAAAGGACATCATTTTGGGGTGTTAGTTCTAGAAGGTCTTGTAGGTCTTCATAGAACCATTCAACTTCAACTTCTTCAGAGGTTAAATAATTTGCCCAAGATCACACAGTGGTGATGCTGGGATATGAACCCAGGCTCCAGATGCCACATTACCATCCCTGATAATTATCTCACAGTGTAGGTATCACTCTCTGACTTCCAAAGATGAGGTGCTGAGTCTTGGAGCGATGATCTGACTTGTCTGCAGATTTACCCAAGTGTCTGCCTCCAAGGGCTATGCGCTTTCTATGTGACACAGTTGCCTCCCTGGTGGAGCAAGGTTTGGTGAATGAAAACCATCAGCAAGTGATTCATAGAAACACACTGCCTTCATTGAAAGATGATTGCCCTTGAATTAGTTAAAACTTTTGCTTCATACAGTCTAATGCAATAAGCAACAAACATATATCATGGAGATAACAGTAAACGTTGCCTCACAGGGTTATGATGAACATTCGTTAGACTGCTTTTACTATTAAGAAAAAAAAATCAGTTGCCCATGTCTAGCTGATCCATACTTTAGAAAGGAAAATGTATGTCCAGAGAGCATGACAGTCTTCCAGAAGGTTATTGACACTCCTGTAAAGCCTAACTCCGCTCCATTCTTCATGTCTGCTAGTAATTGAGGGACAGGTTCTCATGGGTTAAGGAGCCATGTGAGGGAGAGTCAGCGTGTGACAATCTAGAGGGCAGGGAATTGGGTTTGGATGTTGCTTCCTGCACAGCTCTGGTCTATTTCAGGCATCCGAACAGAAGTGGGCTGCTGTCTACAATCACCCTTTCCATTTCAGAGGGTGTCTGACTAGTGTCTGATTGTGTGTGGGTTTGGCAGATTGATGCGATGAACACCCACACACATATACATCCAAAGCCATCTTCCTCTCCTTTCCCCACCCTGTAGAGCACTGTCATTGTTCCAGCTGCAATTGGAACTCCCACAGGTATTGGAGCAAAGCTGTACTCGGACTGAATTGAAATCTTTTCAGATAAACAGTCACGCACATGTTTTCAAAGGGGAGGATGAATTTTTCAATTATGTTACTTTTCTATTTGGTGCAATAGCTTTTAATAGTTGCGGTATAATTTTTCTTCTGTCTCTGTTCTTTCTCTTAAAAGCATCTGCGGGTTGAGTGAGATTGTCTGCTGAGACTGTAGGTGGAGTGGTGATGATCTGATACTGGTGTCTGACTGCCTGGGTCACGCTCTGGCTCTAGTCCTCTCCTTAGCTCTCCATCCTTCAGATTCTCATTTGTAAAATGGGATGGCGATAGGGGCCTACCTTGTACGATTAAATAAGTAAACAGATAAAATTACTGAATATTTATAAAACAAGAACTTACTATTTAGGCAATGACTTATGAATTTTTGTGTAGGACAGTCTCAATTTTTTGTGACTGTGCTGTTTTTTTCACTTTGGTGTTCACGGTGGCTGTCTTTTCTGTTCATCTGATATTTTCTACCAATATGGAAAACCAGTGAAGGCAGGAACACATGCATACAAACAATCCATGGATTGTTGGATTTTGACTCATGTGATATATCTTACAGCAGAGTCTCCAAAGCAGATCAGCCCCCCTTTCTTGAGACACTTTGTTGCTGGAGGATAGGATGGCAGAGGAGGCTTGGCAGGGCACTGCTAAAGAGTATGGGTTCTGGACAGATTGATAGTGTTTATCCCAGTTCTTCAATGCTGTGTAACCTTGAGAATTCAATCTCTACCTGCATTTCTTTGCCTATAAAATGGGAAACAATAATGGTTCCTTTCTCATTGGGTGTTGTGGGGATTTATGTAAATGAAAGTACTTAAAAGATACATGACACCTAATAAGCTCATCCAGATGTTGACCATTGTTCCTTAAGGAAGTTAGGAGACTAGAACTTGAGCTTAGAGATAATTTAGAATCGGAAAGGAACAGAAAGAGAGTGTATAACCTAACAGTTTAGAATGTGGCCTCTGTATTCCAGAGCCTGGCTTTGACTCCTGGTCTTACCTTCTCCTAAACATGGAGTCATGGGCAAGTTACTGGATGTCTCAGAACCTTCAGGTTCTCATCTGAAAATTGGATAATTGTTACTCTTAAAGGTTGTTATGAGAATTAAGTAAGATACTACAGGGATGAACATTCTTAATGTGGGGAGGGTACTTGTTAAAACAGCACATGGGGAACCCAGACAAAGATTTTGTTCTTCCACCTCCTGAGAAGAGAAGTTGGAAAGTTAGAACGAGGGGGCCAGGCCTCTGTAGGCCTTGAGGAGCTTGGCAATGTGGAGCTTGGTTTAACCTGGAAGATGACCAGAGGAAAGCCACGTTCCAGAAAGATTAAGGTGGTGATGGCTATTGTTGTTTAGTCACTCAGTCGTTTCCAACTCTTCTGTGACGCCATAGACTGTAGCTCACCAGGCTCCTTTTTCCATGGGGTTTTCCAGTCAAGATTACCAGAGTGGGTTACCATTTCCTTCTCCAGGGGATCTTCTTGACCCAAGGATCATATCCTTGTCTCCAAGCCTCCTCCTGCATTGCCGGTGGATTTTTTAATGCTGAGCCACTAGGGAAGCCCCAGTGATGGCAATAGTGGTGTGCAAAATCAGCGATTTGGCATCAGTGATCAGGAGACCGTTGATTGTGGCAGTGGCTATGAGAAATGATGAGAAAGATGAATGAAAAGATGATGTCAAAGAAAGATATGGATGTTACTCATTTATTCAATGAACATTTCTTTGAGCACCTATTGTGTTTCAGGCACCAGCCAAATTCTTCATTACACAGCCAGCATCATGTATTCGTATGACATGTTTGTCATAGTTAAGAAATCAACACTGATGTGTGGTCTGTTGCATTTTAACTATTTAGATGTGTGCCTACCTCCACCACCAAGATAATGAACTCATTAAAGATAAGGACCCTGCTGTTTTTCTCTTTTCTACAAGGTCTAGCACATAAAGCCCTAGACAAATATTCTGGAAATTGAATCAAAGCTCTCTTTATCTCTGAAAAGAGCTAATAACAATCCTCTCTTTTTGAATGGGTTTAAATATTCATTGTAAAACAATACAAATATTACAGAAAAGTACAAAAAAGGAGATTAAAAATCACCTGAAACCCCATCACAGTGAGATCACCTCTATTAACATTTTGGTGGACATGCTTCTGGATTTAGCTCTAAATGCTATAGACACATGTATAATTTCTAATAAATTCTTCCCGTAGCATTTTGTTCATGTGTCTTCTTGTCAGAAATCATTTGTTTTTTTGAGTGTCTCACACGCGAGGCTGAAAGCTTTGAATTTGCTTAGGCCCCTGGCTGCAGGGCTAGCTCACATGTGTCCTGGCCAAAACTGCTGTGCATTTCTACTGAGGCAGTTATTACTATACAGCCCAACTGGTTCTTTCTATGTTTATCTCTCCAACCCAGTTATGAGCTACCTAATGACAAGGACTGTTTTTTGTTTTTTGTTTTTTTATTTTGTCCCTATGAATAGCACTGTGCATGTAGCAAGTACATGAATGTTCATTTAGTGGGTAAATTGATGCCATCCCAGGAGAGCCTCTGAGGCAGTAAATCTCAGCTCCCAGGTTCAGAATGTTGAGTCCTGAATGCTACTTGAATGACGATGGTGACATGGCTCTTGTGGTTTTGTAAAAATTACATAGTACAGCTTGGGTGCATGAGGACAAGGTGTATTGGCAGGTTTAAACGTTCATCTTCTCATCTTGTTTACAAATTTTTCCTCTTATTTTATAAAAGGGAAAGGAGTTATCGCTTTAGATAATTTGGCTGATGACAGCATCATGCCTTTGGGTTTTTTTTAAGTAGGAGTGTCAGGGGATGTATTTCCCAGCTTTGAGTGTGAGGTTGAGACAGGCCTCACCTCTCCAGGAGCTGTGAGTTCCAGCCCATGGCCTAGAGGGACTGAGTCTAACCTGGCAAGGAAGTTCCAATATTGCTCTATTGGGTGTGGATTATATTATTGAGAGTTTGCCATTTACATAGCTGTCAGAGATTCATTGCAGAAGGATGAGGTATATTGCAAAACAGAGCATTAATGTTTAGATTTTTCAGACTGAAATCTCTTAGAATTAGGAGTCAGACATAAAGATCCCACAGTGACATTATGTTTTCACTTAACCAGAACCTGGATTATCTCACTTGCAAGAAAAGAAGAAAAGTTCCTGACTTATAGGAAATGGGTCCAACTCAGGACAAAAAGTGAACATGGGTACAAAAAATGTTTCAGGGGTTGGAAAGTTACTGGTATTGTATTATTTGCTATTTTCATTTCATTAGATATGACTTTTATGTAATAAGACCCACATCTTCTGACAGCTCATCAATAAAACTAGAACTTTAATGATTGGAAGAGTGGTTATTCCCCAGTTTAATTTTTCAGCAGCAGTAATGATTTAGCTGTTCAAAGGATTGTTGTGTGTAACTATAGTTGTATATTCCTATAGTCTGTTCTCAGAAGGATACTGAGAAATTACTCTAAGTACTTTTTTCCAGAAGAAAGGCAGGAGTCGCTGGGAGATGCAGAAGGAAAGGAATTATTTTTATTGTATGAAAAAAAAATTAATCATGTGTATGTACTACCTATTTAAAACAAAAGCACCTCAAAAATAGCATAATGTTAAATTTAAAAACTAAAAGGCCCATTCCAGACTAAAGTCTCCTTGCAGTTTGCCCTTGCTGTGACCCTCAGTTGTGTGTGTATTAAGTGACTGGTCACATGATGAAAGGACTGAAACTGACATTCTACCCCCTCTTTTCTTCTTCCTATCTTTGGAATAGAGTCAATGAGCTGATGTTGGCTAATGAGAACTGGATCTGAGAAACTGACGTAAAACTCAAGTATGATTTCCTCTTTGGCAAGAGTCCAGTATGCTGTCTGACCATAGCCAGTTAAAGATTTATCATAAAACTCCTCACCAGGTTAAAGTTTACAGCTTAATTAAGTGCAAGGACAAAACTTGTTGGTACAGATTTTTTTTAATTGAAATTCATGGAACATAAAATTAACCATTTTAAAGTAAATGTTAAGTACATTCACAATATCATCCAACCATCACCTCTGTATAGTTCCAGAACATTATCATCACCCCAGAAGAAAACTCTGTACCCATTAAACAGTTGCTCCGTATTCACCCCTTCTAGCCCCTAGGAACTGCCAATCTGCTTTCTATTTCTCTCTATTTACCTGTTCTGGACATTTCATATAAATGGAATCATACACATGTGGGTTTTTGTATTCTGACCCAGGGATCAAACCTGTGTTTTCTTGTATCTCCTGCGTAGGCAGGTGGATTCTTTTCCACTAGCGCCACCTAGGATACCAAGGGAACTTTTCATGCAAAGATGGACACAATAAAGGACAGAAATGGTATGGACCTAACAGAAGCAGAAGATATTAAGAAGAGGTGGCAAGAATACACAGAAGAACTATACAAAAAAGATCTTCATGACCCAGATAATCACGATGGTATGATCACTCACCTAGAGCCAGACATCCTGGAATGTGAAGTCAAGTGGGCCTTAGGAAGCATCACTACGAACAAAGCTAGTGGAGGTGATGGAATTCCAGTTGAGCTATTTCAAATCCTAAAAGATGATGCTGTGAAAGTGCTGCATTCAGTATGCCAGCAAATTTGGAAAGCTCAGCAGTGGCCACAGGACCGAAAAAGGTTAGTTTTCATTCCAATCCCAAAGAAAGGCAATGCCAAAGAAAGCTCAAACTACTGCACAATTGCACTCATCTCACACACTAGCAAAGTAGTGCTCAACATTCTCCAAGCCAGGCTTCAGCAATACGTGACTTCCAGATGTTCAAGCTGGATTTCGAAAAGGCAGTGGAGCCAGAGATCAAATTGCCAACATCCATTGGATCATTGAAAAAGCAAGTGAGTTCCAGAAAAACATCTACTTCTGCTTTACTGACTATGCCAAAGCCTTTGACTGTGTGGATCACAACAAACTATGGAAAATTCTTCAAGAGATGGGAATACCAGACCACCTAGCTGCTTCCTGAGAAATCTGTATGCAGGTCAAGAAGCAACAGTCAGAACTGGACATGGAACAACAGACTGGTTCCAAGTTGGGAAAGGAGTATGTCAAGGCTGTACATTGTCACCCTGCTTATTTAACTTATATGCAGAGTACATCATGAAAAATGCTGGGCTGGATGAAGCACAAGCTGGAATCAAGATTGCTGGGAGAAATATCAATAACCTCAGATATGGAGATGATACCACCCTTATGGCAGAAAGCAAAGAAGAACTAAAGAGCCTCTTACTGAAAGTGAAAGAAGAGAGTAAAAAAGTTGGCTTAAAATGCAACATTCAGAAAACTAAGATCATGGCATCTGGTCCCATCACTTCATGGCAAATAGATGGGGAAACAGTGGAAACAGTGGCTGACTTTATTTTTGGGTGCTCAAAAATCACTGTGGATGGTGACTGCAGCCATGAAATTAAAAGATGCTTGCTCCTTGGAAGAAAAGTTATGACTGACCTAGACAGCATGTTAAAAAACAGCGACATTACTTTGCCAACAAAGGTCCATCTAGTCAAAGTTATGGTTTTTCCAGTAGTCATGTATGGATGTAAGAGCTGGACTATAAAGAAAGCTGAGTGCCAAAGAATTGATGCTTTTGAACTGTGGTGTTGGGGAAGACTCTTGCGTGTACCTTGGACTGCAAGAAGATCCAACCAGTCCATCCTGAAAGAAATCAGTCCTGAATATTCATTAGAAGAACTGATGCTGAAGCTGTAACTCCAATGCTTTGGCCACCTGATGGGAAGAACTGACTCATTTAAAAAGACCCTGATGCTGGGAAAGATTGCAGGCAGGAGAAGGAGATGACAGAGGATGAGATAGTTGGATGGCATCACCGACTCAGTGGACATGAGTTTGAATAAACTCCAGGAGTTGCTGATAGGGACGCCTGGCATGCTGCAGTCCATGGGGTTGCAAAGAGCTAGCTGGATGCGACTGAGCAACTGAACTGAACTGAACTGAACTGAACTGAAGCACCACCTAAGAAGTCCTGAGATACACTTTAAAAGGAGGAAATATGGGATTGATTGCCAAATATTAGGTATAGAGGTCTCAGAAAATAGCTGTTCCCGGGCCTGCCTACAGCTTTCTCAATGAGGCTGATAATGTGCTGCTGTTGTGGCCCTTGAAAACTTGTTTGTTGTGCAGTATTGTTTTCCCAAGAGAACAAGAACCTTCACCTAAAATAGCAGGTCAAAGGCTGCTCTGGCTTGTGACGTTTCCATCATGGCCATCAAGATAGCAAAGGAAGCAATTGACCTAAGCAAGGTCATGGGTGACTGTGCAAAGTTTGGTTCAAGGTTACATATTTAGGCAACACATAACGTTTTAGAGTAATTCTGCCTTGTTTTTAGTGAATTTGAGAATATAAATTATTTAGAGCCATGGCAAATACACTGTACCAATGTATTTGAATATAAATAAATATGAATGTTTCAATTCCTGGCCCCCTGTCAGCCCCAACTGGTATTTTCTTATGACCCCACGAATTACTTTTTGGCCAATGCAGTATAGAATTTCAGAAGTGAAAAAGTACTTTTAAAATTAATCCCTTTTTTTTTTTTAATATGGGCCCTTTTAAAAATCTTTATTGAATGTGTTACAATATTGCTTCTATTTTTATGTTTTGGTTTAAGGCATGTAGGATCTTAGCTTCCTGACCAGGGATCGACCTGAGTCCCTTGCGTTGGAAGGTAAAATCTTAACCGCTGGACCACCAGGGAAGTCCCAGAAAGTAATTCTTATAAGTGCTCGGCATAACACATTTGCATTTTGCCCTCTATGTGTCCTTTCTTTTGGTGACCTCATACCCATGGTATTTGCCGTGAGACACTAGGAAAGAAAACTGCCGATTCGTGTCAGTGACTTGACATGGACTGTGGCCAGTCAATAGTTGCTGATTCATAGATGTCTGGTTGGAACCTGACAACACTGACCAGGACAGGTGAAGTTCAGAGGTCAGCATTCAACAATGTCTACTTGCTAGAAGGATGCTCTTATCACTACTAAATGACGTGGTCTTTTTAATCAAAGGAAGGTTTTCAAACACCCAAACACTAAACCCCTTATACATTAAAGATGCTAAAATTGTAAGCCAAGTCTTATGAAGAAAATAGCATTAAAAAGTCTGGATTTTTTTTTTTTTTTTAATTCATAGGCTACAAAAAAGGGCCAGGCCAGTAACATAGGAGCATGTGGTCAGTTCAAGGGTGAGGACAGATGGCAGTTGACATTTCAACCCTAGGAAAGGATGGAAACCTTGGCAAAATAAAAATATCTGTCCTGTATAAAGCAGGCAGCCACTATGTGCCTCCTGCAGTTATTCCCATGGAGGGATCCACATGTCAGAGGCTCATCAGATGTGTTGAAAGCTTGTGTCAAAGGCAGCTTGTTAACCTCACAGCATCTGACCTATGTTTGCATCCCTCTTCCCTTGTCTCCAGTTTCTCTCTCTTTTGGAGAGAATGACTGCTCTCTGGCATTCTGCATATTCACCACTTTATCACACAGGGTCATGGGAAATTCACATCCTGTAGGAGCCATTGAATGACAAGATACGATGTCATTAAATTCAGGAGTCACATAAGCCAAACCCCAGAACTTAAATTGGGGATTTTGCTTGTTTGTTCTCCTTAAAGTGCCTTATACTGACTCCTGGCCAGGGATAAAGTGCCCCTAGTTAACAGTCTATTAAAAGGACTCCACGTGAATATTTTATAGGGTTTCCAAAGTCTTATCTACTATCTATTAATAATGACCTAAATCTGAAATGATTTGGTGTCTATTTATTCTTCATCCACGTGTATAGCCATGAACTTGTATGCTCATCTCTGTTGATGACAACCAGAGTTTCTTTTTTATTATCATTTTTAAAGAGGGATTCCAGGGAAAGCTTAAATTTTCTGGAACATATATAGACAACAGTATTAATCCTGAAATGTGATTTTTTTTGTTCTTAATTTTAAAGACTTTACAATAGAGGAAGGAAATACTCTGAATTGACTTAAAATCTCTATCGCTTAACTTCTCAGCATCTCAGCAAACATCAATTAAATGAGTAAAGTCTCTCTCTAGCCCCTTCTATGATTTGCATTTGTTGTTTTTCAGTCATTCAGTCATGTCTGACTCTCTGCGACCCCATGGACTGCAGCACACCAGGCTTCCCTGTGCTTCACCATCTCCCGGAGTTTGCTCAAACTCATGTCCATTAAGTCAGTGATACCATCCAACCAGCTCATCCTCTGTTGCCCCCTTCTCCTCCTGCCCTCAACCTTCCCCAGCATCAGGGTCTTTACAGTTTACATTGTTTTCACAATAGTTCTCTGTACCCACAAGTGAAAGTCATGCTTCAGCTCCATGGTAGATGTTTTTGCCAGTTGACAGCAAAAGAGGCAATAACCAGGGGAACAAATGCATGATTATAACTTTAAGCCCAGAAAATCCCTGTAAGCTGTGAAGGCCTGGGTTCACGTTCAAGAGCATTTGAGATTAAAGATTTCCACTCTGCAGTTAATGGGGCACTCTGTATCTGTGTGACCTTGTACAAAGCATTGGTCCACCCCGGGCCTTACTTTCCTGTGTGCCAAATGAAGCTTTTGCATCAAATGTCTTCAAAGTCTCTCCGGATCTTAGATGTTCTGTGAACTGTGAAGTGCGGATAGCGACTGTCCTTCCAGGTTAGTGGAAGCCCTAAGGGAGGACTCAGGCAAAGTATGCAAGATCTTTTAAAAGTTAAGGGGTGAACAATGATAACAACAATAGTAATGTTAATGGCAAGATGATAACTGTGGAATGAGAGAAACCAAAATGCCTTTTCCAGAGGCTCACAGTGGGTCTTGGTTATTTGGTGTTTGTTTGTTTTTTCACTTTTTGAACTTTTTACTCTGTGTTGGGGTAGAGCTGATTAACAGTGTTGCGATAGTTTCAGGTGGACAGTGAGGAGACTCAGCCACACATAGACATGTGTCCATTCTCCCCCAAATGCCTGGCGTATCCAGGCTGCCACATAACAGTGGGCAGAGTTTCACGTGCTATATAGTAGGTCCTTGTTGATTATCCATTTTAAATATGACAGATGATACATGTCTATCCCAAACTCCCTAACTATCCCTTCACCCCATCCCTCCCACCAGCAACCATAAATTCATTCTCTATGTCATTGAGTCTCTCTGTTTTGTAAGTAAGTTCATTCGTATCATTTCCTTTTAGATTCCACATTAGAAGGGATGTCATACGATATTTCTCCTTCTCTAACTTACTTCAGTTGTTTGTTAAGGGAAAGATGCAGTGTTGGTTTTATGAGGTTACTGCAGGTGTGAGGACAGACATGGACTGTTTACCGTGTGCCCAGCACTGTGCTTGCAGACTACACATGTTCTGTCCACCCTCACAACAGCCCCGGAAGGTAAGTACTGTTCATCTGCCCGTTTTACAAATGAAGAAGCTGAAGCCCGCGTTACCTAGCTTGTGCAGGGTCCCTTGGTTCTGTGCCAGAGCTGGAATTGGACCCCAGGTCTCTGCCCAGACATTCTTCATCCCTGTGAGTTGCACAATCAGCGTATAGAATGGTCAGAACACTCATGGGGCAAAACAATGGTCTTATTTTTTTTATTGCTACTTTTATTATCCTCTAATAAGGGTGAGAGCTCCCTTTCTCACCCTTAATAATATCTTAGGCAGTTCCATAGCTTTCTGCTCACTTTCAGCTCTTAAAAGTCCAGTACAGTCAAAGCCTTTATTCTCACATCCATATCAGATCTGTACCCTTTTCCCAGTTCAGATCAGATCCAAATAGGAGACCTGCTATAAGGAGTACAGCCTCTTCCACGCCTTTTTATTACCTCCTTCCTGTCCTGCTTGTGGCTCCTTGAGGGTCGGGGCAGAGGGGAGGTAAATGACAGGTATAGGGGACAAGATGTTATACTGGCATCATCATACTTGACTTTCAACTAACACTGGCTGGAGACATTAAAAAAAAAAAAAAAATAGGGCTCATCTTGAATTCCTTGACAGAAGTGTGCAATTTCTGGCTAAGCTGTTTCAACAAACCCCCTCCATCCTCCCCAGCCTCAGGTCCTACTCCTCATGAGTGCTGAGTCGCTTCAGTCATGTCTGACTCTTTTCAACCTTATGGACTGTAGCCTGCCAGGCCCCTCTGTCCATGGGATTCTCCAGGCAAGAATGTTGGAGTGAGTTGCCATGCCCTTCTCCAGGGGATCTTTGCCAGTCGGGGATCGAACCCACGTCTCTTATGTCTCCTGCACAGGCAGGCGGGCTCTTTACCACTAGCGCCACCTGGGAAGCCCCTGCTCCTCATGGCCTCTTAACTAGTGAAATCTCCCATGCTCAGCAGTTAGCTTTCTCAGGGGGCTTCATTCATGATGCTTGGATGTGGGCACCAGCCACAGGACACACGGGCATCCTCAGTGAGCCAAACTGGCCATGCAGCCTCTCTGCCTTCTGTCTCTCCTTTACCTGCCTTTAGGAAGGCGTCCAGCCAGCTTCCTAACTTCCAAATCTTCCAGACTCCCACAGGCTCCAGGATCTTTGTTCCTGAACACCACCAAGCCCCAGGACAGTCCAGTCAGTTTGTCCCAAGACTAACATCAAGCTTCTCATGGACCCACAGAAGCACCAGGGCCTGAGCACCCCCACTTAATGAACATCTAGGTGGGGAGCAGGGAGCCAGTCCCCTCTTCTCCCAGGGTCCTTTAATCCCTCTCACAATATAGGGGAGCGAATACCCCAGGCCTGCTGTGTAGATAGCTTCCTGCCTGCTCTCCTCTCTGCCTTTTTGAATTTCTTTCTTTTTAAAGGGTGCTAGAAATGTTAATAAAATAATTTCAGAGGTAGGGAGGAAGTAGGGTTGAGTCATCAGGTAGATTCTACTATCCTTTGCCAAGTCCAGCCAGGGTATTGTTAGCAACCTGCTCTAGGAGATGGAATATTTATCATCATTGTTTCCAGCTCTAAAACAATAGCCAAAATTTTCAAGACTCCGGGGAAAGCCCCATTCCATATTTTAGAAGCTTTAGTCCTAGATGGGTAGCCACTGTGAGTGGCAGCTTCTACCTCCACTGATGGTTCTGGACTTGACAGAAGCCTGGGAAGGTGGGGATGATCGGGAATTCAGGTCCCACGATATTCCCTTTTCTGTAGCTTCATTACTCAGCCTTCTGTTCCTAGAGCTGTCTTCATAGAGTAAGACATCTTTTTAGCTCTTACCCTTCCCAAACAGGAAACTCTAGGAAGGCTGAAATTGTTCTTAAAAAGAACATAGGTATCTAGGCTGACAGGACTTTCAAGGCAGCCCAACTGATGACACCTTTCTTAGCTTGGGGACACAGGTCACCTTCCAGAGAGCCATTTGTCACCTTCTTCATCTTAAATACTCTTGAAGCCCAGGTGTCCATGGCCCTATGCCAAGCAAAGAGAGATATATTAAAGGAGACAGACAGGATCCCTATTCTCAAGGATATTTATTGACTTTGAACAAAATGGTATAAATATGAAGCCAGGTGTGTACTTGGATGTTAGTTTAACTTGGCCGTAAGTAGCCAAATCCCTGTTTTTCTCTTGGCTTCTGGTGCCAAGAATGAAATGCTTCGGGTGGAGTGTTTAAGGTTATTATGTTGTTCAGTCGCTCAGTTTTGTCTGACTTTTTGCAACCCCATGGACTGCAGCATGTTAGGCTTCCCTGTCCATCACCAACTCTCGGAGCTTGCTCAAACCATGTCCATTGAATTGATGATGCCATCCAACCATCTCATCCTCTGTCATCCCCTTCTTATTATAGCTTTCTTCTGTTTTCACATTTGGCCATTGTGTGTCCCCATGGGAGGACCAGCAAGTTACTGGAGGGCTTGATTTCCTTGATGCTGCCTCATATTCACCTACTTCTGACTTTGGCAATAATTCCAGTGCCAATCAACCGACTTTCTATATTTATCAGCAGCTGCTCCAGTGACGTGGAAACAATTTTCTCAACAGCTGAAAAACATGAAGATAGAGAGGAGGACATTTTGTTCTTTATAAAAGAGCTTGGTTGGAATGAGCATAGGAGGCGTGAACCATCAGCATGAATCTTTTTATCTCTGCATCTTTTCTATTTTCCCCAGCGTGATGTCAGGTTTAAGGAGAGAATACAGTTTTGTCCAGAGAGGAACGAATGTGTAACCTCTGTGGAATACACTAGAATATTTTGAATCAGCTGGGCCAGTATTCTGGGCCAGAAGGCCATCTTTGTTGATTTGCTTGATTTATGTCTTGAGGTTTGGGATGAAGAAGGCTCATCCCCAGCCTCTCCTTCCAGCCCAATTTCACCAGATGGCTGGCTCTTAGGCATTCACATTTGGTAAATGCTTCTCTGTGAAACATGATCAAGATCAATTGTAGATGGGATTTGCCCAGGGGACCAGTGGTTAAGAATCTGCCTTGCAATGCAGGGGACTCAGGTTCAATCCCTGGTCAGGGAAATAAGATCCCACATGCCTTGGAGCAACCAAGCCTGTGCACCACAAGTACTGAGATTCCACATGCTACAACTAAGACTCAACACAGCCAAATAAATAAATATTTTTTAAAAAAGATCAGCTGTAGAATATGTGCCCTCCCCAGAGCACTGCAGGGCATGGAGGATCTGAGAGATTCAGGACATCATCTGTGAGGTCAGAGGCTTCCAAACTGCAAGGCACTTTGGCTCCATTGTTGTTCGGTCTCTACGTCGTGTCTGACTCTTCAACCCCATGGAATGCAGCACGCCAGGCTTCCCTATCCTTCACTATCTTCCAGAGTTTGCTCTAACTCATGTCCTCTAGTCGGGATGCCATCCAACCATCTCATCCTCTGTCACTCCCTTCTCCTCCTGTCCTCAGTCCTTCCCAGCATCAGGGTCTTTTCCAATCAGTCAACGTCTCACATTAGGTAGCCATAGGCATTGGTGCTTCAGTTTCAGCATCAGTCCTTCTAATGAATATTCAGGGTTGATTTCCTTTAGGATTGACTGGTTTGATCTTCACTGACCAAAGGACTCTCAAGAGTCTTCTCCAGCCCCACAGTTCAAAAGTGTTAATTCTTCAGTGATCAGCCTTCTTTATGGTCCATATGGGGATCAAACCTGTGACTTTGGCGTTATTAGCACCACGCTCTAACTGAGCTAACTGGCCAGGATTTTGTCTCCATTACTGTGAAGAATAATAGATCGTGGAGAATAACTCCAGAAGAGTGTGTCTATGAAGCCCTCACAATATGCCTGGTTTACAGGCATATTGGGTGCAGAATAATCAGAGAGGTCATTTCTGTGCTAAGATTGTGTCTCTGCTGCTGTTAGAGGTCTGGGGTATCTGGACATTAAGGTGCTTAGAAAAAGTGCAAGACAGAGTCAAAAAACCTGGTTTCTAGTCCTAGCTCAGCCCCTACCAAGGAAAGGAGAACTATGTGGAACAACCAACAGGTATCACGTGTTCTAAGTGTTATATGAAGCACTTCACAATGCAAGGTTTTTCTTCTTCCTCCCAGCAACCTGAGAAGTGGGTCTGCATTTCAGAGATGAAGAAATGAGGATTCAGAGAGAGTAACTTTTCCTACTTAGTGCCCAAGTCTTCCTAATTCTAACGCTTGCCCTCTCTCTGTCTCCCCACCTTTGATCTCCCTGGACCCCAGTGCTGCGAAGGGGAGATATGAAGAGCCCCGTCCACCTTCCTGAGCTCCTCTGTCTTCTGCTGTAGAAATGAAAAGCTATCTCTAAACTTTGTTTTCTACTTGAAAAAGTCAACCAACCAGCATCTTGCATTTTATTTTAAATCTTTACTGCCACCTAGTGGGCATAATCTAATCAGACGAATGAAAAAAATTTTCAGTTCACTTAAATTAAAACCTACCAATTCATTCATCTTATATTCACCTTGTGCTCTTATCCTTTAGAAATTGCATTCGAGCAAATATCATGGTCTTCCATTTTTATCTTTATAGTAAACTACCAGATGTGTGATTCCCTCTGAAAGATGCTGGGCATCATGTCAATTCCAGATTAAAAAAAAAAAATTAATAATGCTTTGCGACCATACAATAATCACTAGCTTGTAACGGGCTATACTTACAAAATTCTAATCTTTAATACCCATAACTTGTATAGTATACTTTTAACTTTTTAAATATTTATTTGCTCAATTCTTTTTACATTCTCATGATTTAGAAAAATGAGCTTATGTTGTCCATACTGTTTTACAGCTTATTTTTTTATCCAGTCTATTTTGGACATCTTTCCATGTCTGCACACAAATCTACCTTGTTCTTTTTGACAGTGTGTAGTATCCCATTAATGACTATACTATAATTAGTTTAACCACATTCTGGTTAACGTCCACATAGGTTGTTTTCAGTTTTATTGTTACAAAAATGCATTAGGGGGTGAATATACATTTTTCAGGAGATAGACACACATACATTTGCATGCACATTCTTTTCAAAATTTATTTGCAGAGTGAAATTTTAGTCATGAGATTGCTGGATCTAAAGATTATGTAAATACCAAGTGACCAAAGGTCACCAGAAGCACACCTGTAGTCAAAAAATAAAAGTCAAGTGTACTTAAACTTCAGCAAGGAAGAAAACCAGAATAATTGTGAGCCACTGCTGGGTGACATTTGGAGGAATTTTTATGGGACTTGGGCTTGTGCCGGGTACTATAGGAAAGTTTCTCTAGAAGAGGGAATGCAAGCTGGGCTAGAAGTGTCACCATTAGCACAGGAGCAGCAGCCACAGCTGTGGTCAGAAGAGGGGGGTGTTGAATCACTTTGCGTACCGAGAGGCCCTGTCTGCACATTTCTTTATTCTCTGAATGATTTTTGTGATCAATTGGGGATATCACGGGCAACCTGCCAGCAATGCTTTCTTTCCCTTTCTTGGGTATATTGATTTTAAATGTCTTTAGACATTGAAATTGCTTTCCAGAAAGGTTGCCCAATTTACATGCAGGCCTCAGAGATATTGCATGCTCAGTGGATTGGTTCCAGACCACCACAGTAAGGCAAATACAGCAGTTAAATGAGCCACACAAATTTTTTGCTTTCCCAGTGCACATGCAAGTTATCTTTAGTCTATGTTGTAGTCTGCTGAGTGTGCGATAGCATTATGTCTAAAACAGCAATGTACGCACCTGAATTAGAAAATATTGCTGAAAAAATGCTACCATCTGAGCCTTCAGTGAGTCATAGTAGTAAC
Source organism: Dama dama (assembly GCF_033118175.1). NCBI lineage: Eukaryota > Metazoa > Chordata > Mammalia > Artiodactyla > Cervidae > Dama > Dama dama. The sequence continues at coordinate 80,826,692 of NC_083695.1, read as the reverse complement.
ATCAAATATGACTGATCACAGATCACCATAACAGATATAATAATAATGAAAAAGTTTGAAAAAATTGGGAGAATTACCAAAAATGTGACACAGAGACATGAAGAGAGCAAAGGTTTTTGAAAAGATGGTGCCAATAGACTTGACTGAGGTAGCATTGCCACAAATCTTGAAATATTAAAAAAAAGAAAAAATGTATTATCTTTAAAGCACAATATAATGGTGTATGCCTATACATTCTTCTGGGTTCTTTTAAATACTCAGCTTCCCCAATAATGATGTTTCTAATAATCAGAATAACAGCAACTATAATAATAGCAAACTTTCATAGAGACCTGAGTCTTTTATTCCATTGAATCCTCATCAGAGAACTTGAGACAGGCACTAATAACATCCTGGCTTTCATATGAGGACCCCAAGGCTTAGAAAAGGGGGGAACTAGCCTGGGTCACGTGGTTAGCCAACCACGAGCTGGGATTAAGAACCAGGGTGTCCCATTCCAGGGCCTACACTCTTTACTGTGAAGAAATACTTTCTTCTTTATCTTCTTCACAGGATCCTGCCACTGAGAATTTAAAGCTGAGGAATTAAGAGCCATTGAATTGATGATCACAAATTTTGGAAAGGCTGGTTTAGGTTGATAAGGAAGTAGAGTCCTGTTTACAAAAATGAGACTTATGAGCATTGTTCCAGAAGTCGCACATATAGTATTAGGGAGACAGGCAGCAAGGGGTGGGGGGTGGCTGGTACTTAGCTACTCACAGGTGCCCTCAATTAATAGAGGCTGATGAGCGCCTTCTTAAAATCACAGCCAAGACGCTATAATTAAATATTCTCTGGGCCAGCTGGAGCTCAGAGGCTATTTAAATCACCCCCAAGGAAATAAACAGACGAAGGACATCCAGGCCCTTGGATCTGCTGAGGCTCATGATGTTCCCACGCTAAGGGAGGATGGGGGGTCTGCGAGTCTCCTGGGGAGGATTTCTTGCAGGGCGAGAACGCGGAATGAAATGGTGCTTAAGTAAATAGTTATTGAGTGTGTGGTGGGTGCATGCTGGGGTTCAAAGCGGCCCACCTGCTTCGATTAGCAAAACTATGGATTTGACAAACGTGGAGTAAGGGCCGGCGGCTGCTCTTTTCCAGATTGTGCTGGCTGCGGACGAGACATCAAGAATGGGCAGGCCCTGCTGGCTCTGGAAAAGCAGTGGCACTTGGGTTGCTTTAAGTGCAAGTCCTGCGGGAAAGTCCTCACCGGCGAGTACATCAGCAAGTAAGCCTGGGGCGCAGGCGCGGATGGGTCCTTCAGCAGGGGTGGGGCAGCGCGGGCCGCCCTGCGTTCGCGGAATACACCCCAGCCCAGCCCATCAGACATAATGAAAGACCTTCACGTTCCACAATGCATAGGAACTTTTTGCTATGAAACTTTGGAAAGGAATTTTATTCTTCTGTTGTTGCCTGCTATAAATTTAATGAAACGTTCATCGTTGCCTAAGGTAACAATTAACGAAGCTGACATAATGGTAGGCTATATGTTGCAACCAATTAAGCATTTAGTAATTTTATTTTCCCTGGTTCCCCCCCCCCCCCCGCCCCCCATTTGAAACTACTGATAGTAAACCTTTATCCTCCTTCCAGGTCTCAGCCATATTCGTCGGCCCTCCCCTGTCCCCCGCCCTACACACCCCCCCCCCAAAAAAAAAAAAAAAAACACTCAGCGTCTGGGCACTGAGCCCATTAGGACCACCAGGTCTCTTCGAGTTAGAGGCTGGGGTAGGTAGGAGCTAGAGCAGGTGACGTTTTGGGGTTTTGTTTAATGTGACCTTGAAAAGCTAGTTACAGTGGTTACCTTTTAAATTGAGGAAAGAATGAGCATGCAGTGGGGGTAGGGCCGACAGGCAGTAAGGCAAAATTTTCCCCTATCCACTTTAAAAATGTTCTCCAACCAGCATCTATTAAAAAAAATTTTTTTTAATGAATTTAATGTATGAATATACATAGTGAAACAAAATAAGTAGCTTGGGCCCCACCCCCTAGAAATCTAATTCTGCAGATCTACAGCAAACCCTGGTATTCGGGAGGCAGAAACTACACAGGTGATTCTGCTGCTGCTAAGTCACTTCTGTCGTGTCCGACTCTGTGCGACCCCATAGACGGCAGCCCACCAGGCTACCCCGTCCCTGGGATTCTCCAGGCAGGAACACTGGAGTGGGGTGCCATTGCCTTCTCCTCAGGTGATTCTGAGGCACAGCCGAAGAGAACAGCTCTGCCTTTAATACTGATGCCTGTGCAGCGCCAGGTAACTGGGCTGTCTGGAGACGTTTTAACTCTCCCATGCAACGGCACACCTAAAACATGATATTTTAACTCTGCCATGAGGTAAGTGAGGGGCTTCCCAGGTAGTGCTAGTGGTAAAGACCCCGCCTGCCAATGCAGGAGACATAAGAGATGCAGGTTCGATCCTTGGTTGGGGATGATCCCCTGGAGGAGGGCATGGTAACCCACTCCAGTATTCTTGCCTGGAGAATCCCACAGACAGAGGAACCTGGCGGGCTACAGTCCAAAGGGTTGCAAAGAGTCGGACACAACTGAAGCGACTTAGCACGCATGCAAGAGGTAAATGAGGCTGGTTGCAGGAGGATGGTTGCGAGGCCCTGGGACCCCCCAGGCTCCCTCAGGGTCAAGGAGAAGGTGTCTCCAGGCTCTTAGGAGGCTCCGGTGTGTGAATCAAGGAGGTGTGGGGGAGGAGACGAGGAAGAGGAGCATGGGATACAGCTGAAGCCCCTCAGGCCTGGTGCTGCAAGAGAGGGACGCCATGTTTTTTGCTAGTGAGGTCTGAGGCAGTGGAGGAATGAGCAGCGACAGCCATTTGGCTGTTACTTCCACGTGGCTTGGAGAACCTCAGCACTTTCTCTGGAGAGTTTGCTCTTGTGGGTTTTGACCCTGCCTCACCAGGTCTCCTGCAGGCCTGTGAATGGTGGTTGAGCGACAAATAACTTATGCTCCCCTTCTGTGCAACTGGGCGGAGAGAGATGGGGTCTGGGCGTCTTTCCTACCCTCGGAAGCTGAGTTCGCTTTGTCCTGCAGGGACGGTGCTCCATATTGTGAAAAGGACTACCAGGGGCTCTTCGGGGTAAAATGTGAAGCCTGCCACCAGTTCATCACAGGGAAAGTCCTGGAGGTAAGTCACACACAAACTCCCCTCAGAGCCATCGTCATGGTCCTCAGGGCTCTCGGAAACACACGAGGGTCTCTTTTTTTCCATCTTTTTCTCACGTGCGGGGGAAAGAAAGTAGTTGCAGGTGACAGATCACTTAGAAAATGTTTGTGTAATACTGTCTTCTCAGGCAGTGTCTACTTCATGCTGGAAACTGGAAGGATAGAGAATATGAGGGAAAAAAAGAATGAAAAAGAGTCTATGAGGAATTATGTAGGAGGAACAGTTATATTAAACTGTTCTTTTAAGAGGAAATGAAGACTGTGTTCGAGCCACATGTGTCTGTGTGTATAAATGTGTGTATATGTGCCCGCATATCTGTGTGTGCACATATGTGTGTGCTCATGCATGTACACATGGGAGTATACAGACTCAGGGAACAGAGGCTCTGAATGGAAGTTAAGAGAAGAAAGTCGTTAGAGGTGAGGGCGTAGGCTTCCTCACCCTTAGAAAACCACATCCTGTGTGACCCAGAAAGTCCTGTGGCCCAGGCTGACAGAAGCCTGTCAAGTTCAGGTGTGACTGACTGTCTCGCACCAGGAAACTTGGTTCCTGCTTTCTCAGCAGTCACCCCGCCAGCTTCTGCCTCTGGGCGGAGCTGAGCTACTGAGTTGGCGCCATCAGTAGACGTGGGGCCAGAGGTCAGAGAGTCACTGCCCGCCTGCCCCCAGGCCTGTGAGGTGTTATCCCACTCTCATGGAAAAAGTAAGGGCTTCCCAGGTGGCTCAGTGGTAAAGACTCCACCTGCTAGTGCAGGAGATGCAAGAGATGTGGGTTCCATCCCTGGGTCAGAAAGATCCCCTGGAGGAGGAAATGGCAATCCACTCCAGTATTCTTACCTAGAGAATTCCATGGACAGAGGAGCCTGGAGGGCTACAGTACACATGGTCACAAAGAGTTGGACACGACTGAGCACACACACACACAGGAAAAGTAAAGATTGCCTCACACCCACCCTGAGTCTCAGGGTGAGGATATGTGCTGAGCAGAGCTGAGTCAGGACGCCCATTGGAGTCCTGGGAGGGTGACTGGGCAACTTGTCACATTGCTTCTGTAGACACCAGGTCACTATATCCACATCACCACATTCAAACTTCCCAGCAGGGTGTGGTCCGGGGACCCAGGACATGAATCTGAGGGGCCCCCTAGGTGTCCCTGGGCATCTTTTGTGGGTGTAGTCTTCCTAATCCCACAGCAAGCCCCGTGATGCCTTCCTGCCCATGAAATGCAGGGCAGGTGGCAGTGCTGGCTCTGTGCTGGACCTAGTCCAGCTATTTAGATTTGAGATGCAGGTGGTCAGTGCAATTACCTCTGACCCAGAGGAACAGTGTTTCAGGAAGAGGAACAGCAATGGCAGAGGCTCAGCAGCAAGGACAAGTACAGCATACCCAAGAAATAAGGTCGTTTGGGCAGGAGTATGGGTGAGAGAGAGGATGCTGGAGGAAGGGAGGGGCCCAAGTGTGAGGACCGCAGAAATCACAGTCAGGAGTTTGCCTTTACCTTGAGGATGGTGGGAAGTATTGAAGTGATTGTAGCTGGAGCATCATGTGATAGGATCAGACTGCTGTGTGAAGAATGGGAGGGAGTCCTCAAATGAGTGTGCCCCCCTGTTCATAGCAGCTGTGCTCACACCAGGCAGAAGGGAAAACAACCCACGAGAACATGGATGGATGGATAAACACAGTGTAGTATTTAGAGACAGTAGACTGTCCCTCAGCCTTAGGAAGGAATTCTGACACATGCTACAGCATGCATGTACCTTGAAAACATTATGCCAAGTGGTAGAAGTGGCCACAGAAAACCACATACTGTATGATTCTATTTAGATGAAATATCCAGGATAGATAGATCCATAGAGAAAGCAGTTACCTGGACTTGAGGGCAGGGAGAGAGTGGGGAGTAACTGCTTATTGGTTCCCACTTAGGGTGATGAATCTGCTTCAGAAATAGAGGAAGTGGTTGCACGACCTTGTGAATATCCTAGATGTCATGGAATTGTTCCCTTTCAAATGGTGTATTTGATGTTATGTGAATTTCACCTCAAATGAAAAACATTAATGGATGGAAAAGGGAGGTCACGTAGGGGAGAGCTTTGGACAGCAAACAGTGGTGCCATTGGCTGCAGTGACACCTGAGAAGTGGACACCCACCACCCACACACGGTTGGGGTAAGGGGGATTTCTCATGGCCCTTCCAGTAAGGCTTTTATTGCAAGTCCAAGGATACTTCAAGGCTGAGTTTGGGGCCCAAGGTCATGCACGTCCTTAAGAAAGCTATTGGAGAAGATGGGCGTGATGCATCCAGAGTGTCGCTTGAAGTCTAGAAATCCCATCCCAAGACACAAGTGCAGTGGTCCTTGTCTGTCCTCTGAATGTGTCCCTCGTCCCTCCACAGAGCAAGGAGCCCTGTGAGAGACTCAACAGAATTTCCTTTGAGCTTCCCAAGTTTGATCTGCTTACATGGGACTGAAATAAACCTATTGAGGTGGGAGCAGTTAGGAAATTTCATTTTAAAACAGCAGTATGATGGGGTTTAGACTTATTGGAGTGATCCATGTATGAAAATACCAAATCACTATGCTGTACTCCTGAAACTAATATAATATTGTATGTTGATTCTAATTCAGTAACAAATAAATAAAACACCAGAACTATTTCCCAGATGTTTGGCTGTAGCTAAAGGGGCAGGAAGACAGTGAATGCAGCCCCCAGCTTGGAGCCCCCACGATTGTAGAGAGTGTGGATGGAGGCAGCTGTCTCAGGCCACATGTGGGACTGTGTCCCCCCAAAAAAGAGTTGGCGAGAGAAAAGGACTGAGGGGGGAGGGTGTTCATTACCTTCAGATTTAGTTCAACAGCTGTGGGAAGGAATCTCTAAGAGAAAACTGGATCCAAGAACATGCTGGGTTGAAGACACATCTGCTCGCTTCGCTTTTTCCCCTGGAGGCTGAGTACTTCGATGCTTGTAGGGGCTGTGAGGGCCCCTTACCACGTTGGCTTCAGGCCTCCATGAGGGCTGATGGTGGGGGTGAAACCTTGCACCTTTTCCACACAGAACCACAGAAGTGGGGCTTCTGGGAGCAGTTTTCAGTGGGGTTCCAGGCAGAGTCAAGACCCACCCAGTGGGCGTGCTGTCCCCCTCAGATGGGTGTGTGATCTAGAAAAACATCCTGCACTGTGAGCACGCCGACATGTGACAGCTCGTGAGTCAGCCTGGCCCAGCTCCCAGCAGAAAACCCTGGGCTCCTCCCTCTGCCTTTATTCTCTGATCCACTGTAGGTGCAGCAGGATGGGTCTGATTTGTTGTAAATACTATAATCCTTGTTTTGGTTTGTGTATTCCCCATTTTTAACATTACAGTGAAGTCCACATAATATACCTGGAGTAGGAAATAGCAACCCACTCCAGTATTCTTGCCTGGAGAATCCCATGGACAGAGGACCATTGGTGGACTGCAGTCCATGGAGTTGCAAAGAGTTGGACACAACTGAGCACATACCACATAACATAAAATGTACCATCTTAACCATGTCTCAGTGTACACTTCCATGTATTACGTAGATTTACAATGTTGTGGAACTGTCACCAGCATCCAGCTCTGTAGTCCTTTATGTCTTATAAAACTGAAATCTGTGCTTATTAAACAGTAACACCCCATCCCCCTCTCCCCACAGCACTTGGCAGTGACCATTCCACTTTATCTCTGTGAATTTGACTACTCTGAGTATCTCGTATAAATGGAATCACACAGTATTTGTGGGTTTGATTTTTTTTTTTTTTAGAGATGGCCCTTTTTCACTTGGGCTTCCCTGGTGGTTCAGCTGGTAAAGAATCTGCCTGCAAATGTGGGAGACCTGGGTTTGATCCCTGGGTTGAGGAGATCCCCTGGAGAAGGGAATAGCTACTCTCTCCCATATAGTGGCCTGGAGAACTCCATGGACTGTAAAGAGTCAGATACAACTGAACAACTTTCACCTTTTCACTTAGTATAATGTCTGCAAGTTTCATCCATGTGATAGTGTGTGAAACTTTTCCCCTCCTTTTTCAGGCTGAATAATATTCCATTGTATGGGCATACCACAGTATGCCTTTCCAGTCTGTTTGGTTTTGCTGTTGCTGCTGTTTCTGATTGATTTTACCCGTAGAGATTGTGAATGTATCGTGAATTCCCTGTGTCTCCTGTAACAGTGGTGGCTTAGAACCACAGAAACTTTCTCTCACAGTTCTGGGGCCAAAAGTCCACAAGTGAAGTGTTGGCAGGGCTCTCTGCCAAGGCTCTAGGGGAGGATCTTTCTTTGCATCTTCCAGACTCTGGTGGCTGTGGCTACGTTACTCTGATCTCTGCCTTGGTCTGCACAGAGCCTTTCCCTCTGTGCTTTCTCTTCCCTCTGTGTCAGACCTCCTCTGCCTTTCTCTTTGAAGGTCCCTTGCCATTGGATTTAAGGTTCATCAGCATCCCAGGTCAGATGAGGCAACGGCACCCTACTCCACTACTCTTGCCTGGAAAATCCCATGGGTGGAGGAGCCTGGTGGGCTGCAGTCCATGGGGTCACTAAGAGTTGGACACGACTGAGCAACTTCAGTTTCACTTTTCACTTTCATGCATTGGAGAAGGAAATGGCAACCCACTCCAGTGTTCTTGCCTGGAGAATCCCAGGGATGGCGGAGCCTGGTGGGCTGCCGTCTATGGGGTCACACAGAGTCGGCCACGACTGAAGCAGCTTAGCAGCAGCAGCATTCCAGGTAGCACTGGTGATAAAGACCCCATCTGCCGATGCAGGAGATGTAAAAGATGCAGGTTCGATCTCTGGGTCAGGAGGATCCCCTGGAGAGGGCACGGCAACCCATTCCAGTATTCTTGCCTGGAGAGTCCCATGGGCAGAGTAGCCTGGCAGGCTACAGTCCATAGGGTCGCAAAGAGTCGGACATGACTGAAGAGACTTCACACACACCAGATCTTCCAAGATGATTCTTTCATCCCAGGATCCTTAGCTTAATTACATCTACAAAGACCCTTTTCTCAGACATGCCAAGGTTCCAGAGATTTTGTGTGGATATATCTTTGGTGGGAGGGAGGGGGGCACCATTTCAGTCAACGTGGAAACTTACACAAGTCTCATCCCATGAGGGCTGAAGCTCTGATGTGGTTTTAATGGAACCCTCGCTGAGCATCAGAGATGTCCTGAGACCGCTTCTCTGGATGTGTTTCATCCGAGATGCCACCAGACACCTGAAGGAGCTTTAAGAAGGAGGAAGGTCCTGGAACAATGATCAAGGAGCTCCAGGCTCAGCTATGTCAGTAACTCCTGAGGAATTTGGGACAGGTCATTTTGCCTCTTTGAGACTATCTTCACGTATAGGTAAAAGGACTTCCGGATGTAGAAGTGTGGAAGGTAAAGGAAAAGAACCTGTCCCGTGTCTGCCCCCTTCCCTCCCCTGTTCTAACATTCTGTCTCCCTCTGTTGTTATTTTTTCTTTTTTGGAATATAATTGTCTTACAGTTAGTTTCTGCTATACAACAACGTGAATCAGCTATATGTTTACACATATCTGCTCCCTCCTGAGCCTCCCTCCCGCCTCCCGCTTGCACCCCTGCAGGTCCTCACAGAGCACCGAGCACTATAGCTCCCTGTGAGTACAGCAGCTTCCCACTAGCTATCTGTCCTCTACATGGTAGTGTATATATGTCAGTGCTACTCTCTCAATTCATCACACCGTCTCCTTCCCCCAGCGTATCCACAAGTCCGTTATCTATGCCTGTGTCTCTGTTCCTGCCCTGCAGATAGGTTTGTCAGTACCGTTTTTCTAGGTTCCCTATATGTGCATTAATATATGATATTTGTTTTTCTCTTTCTGACTTATTTCACGCTGTGTGACAGACTCTAGGTCTATCCATGTCTCTACAAATGACCCTATTTGATTCCTTTGTAATGGCTAAGTAATAATTCATTGTATATATGTATGACATCTCCTTTACCCATTCCTCTGTTGATGGATATTTAGGTTACTTCCCTGTCCTGGCTGTTGTAAATAGTGCTGCTATGAACACTGGGGTACATGTGTCTTTTTGAACTATGGTTTTCTCATGTGCCCAGTAGTGGGATTGCTGGGATAAACCCTTCCCAGGATGTGGGCTTGAGGGGATGGGGAGGAGAGCCTTCATGTGTTTTAATGAAAAGGGCTTCAGTGATAGGAAATCAGGGATCTACTTTTGGTTCTGGAATTCACAGCTGTGTGACCTTGGGCAAATCAATGTCTTTGATTTTTTCTTTAATATACAAATGTTAAAATATATATGTAAATCCAAGACTTGGGCCACTTGACCTCTAAATTTCCTTTGGTTCTAAGGATCTGAATTCTATAATTCTCCTTGTCTTAGATATAGTCTTGGATCTAAGGGGTCAGAGCCAGCAGTTCTTTTTTTCTGGAGAGATTTTCTAGAACACTCAGCATATAGCATACACTCAAACTGTAGTTTTCTCATTAGCTTGCTTTCAGTTCTGTTTTTGAGGGTCATCTTGCTATAAGTGGCACATCTTTTAGAGCTTATGCTAATTAACCTATAAATTCAGGCGCGTTCTCAAGATGCTTACAACCTGCCTCCTAACAAAGAAGTCCAAAAGCAGATTTGCGTGAGATACAGCCAACAGCCTTCTATCTCCATCTGCATCTCTAAACTCTTCTCAGAGCAACCTTCCTCCTCCCAGTCCTTACTTCCCTTCCCTACACCCACCCTGCTCCCTTCTGCCTTAGCAGCCCAGAGGTGACAGGACTCGACGTGAGCCTTCAGACTTAGGTCACAGATGTCAGTAGACATTAGGGGCATCCCTTTGGTGTGAATTTCCTTCCATCTTTTTGTTGGATGGTCCTAGGAGATCTCTGACTCCGACAAACTTCATTTTCTGGGTTCAGGTTGTTACCTGCCAACTTTCCCAAGAAAGAAAGCAGCAACAAAATCATTGCAAAATGAATGCAATACAGAAAAAAAAGTGAATGTCAAACTGGACACAGAAGTCTGGAGGGTAAAGGAAAAGAGCCTGTCCACCCCCTCCCTGCCCAGGGCTGTTCCATCTGCAGACCGAGGGTGGTCTTGAGTTCTCTTAGTCTGTCTGTCCTCTTGCACAACTCCCTCCCCCAGGGAGCTCAGTGTTTACCAAGCTCTCTTGCATTCCTTCAAGACTACTTCGCTCAGGATTGGCTGGCTCTGCAGACAGGGCCACCCTGAGCAGGCACCTGGCCATCTGCACCGGAGCCTCCTGTGTGCTCAGACCCCAGAGACAAAAGGAGAGTGGTGTGTCTGCATTCTTCCCAGGGGAGGAGGACAGGGCTCTGAGTCTCTCCCTGGCCTTCTTCCTCAGGTCACCACACCCAGGAAATCAATCCTCCTGTCTTTCCAGAAGGGCTGGTGGCCCACATTGTGCTGGGGTGGGGTGTTTACTGTGCCGCTTGTGCTCTCCTGGGAAGAATGTGTGACAGAGTCTGTTACAATTTGAATGTCTCAGACGTAAGAGACCCTGACACGTGGCCTGTGGCCAATCCTTTGTGCATTTCCATCCCCACCCACGGGCAGCGCTGTCTTTATCTGTTAACTTGGAAGTGATGGACGAAAGGACAGGACTTAGGCTGGCTTTAGACCCTTCCTGCTGGATCCCCTGAAGTGTAGCAAATGTACTCACCACGTGATTCAGCAAATCCTTTCCCTTGATTCCCTGAAGGATTAAAAATAGTGGCTTTGTTTTATCTTGTTTTGCTTTTACTTTGTTTACGTTTCAACTAAAACTCCTTTTTCATAAAGCCCAAGGACAAATGTTTATGATGTTCCTGTGAAACTAATTTACATTACAAACTGGAGGTCTCATCCGCTTCCTTCCTTTTGCTGTATTTTAAGCATGTTCTAAAATGAGTAGTTCTTGGTCTGGGCTCACCTGTTATCTAATGAGAGGAAACATAAGCTGCTTCAGGGCACTTGCATGGCAGACAGTCTCTTTGTCACCATTGAACATATAATTTGTAAAGACAGACTGAACGGTGAAGTCCCTCCTTTCTTGTTCTGTGCGTGTCCTTAAATGCAAGCAAGGCTAATAAACCATGTTCAGGCAGAAAACTAATTGCATTCTTCTCATTCCTACTGTGGTCCCAGGAATTCGTACCTCCTTCCCCTTAATTGTGGACCCAAATATTTTTCTGGATCACGGAAGGGAAAAGAATCAAGTAATATTAGAAGTTTTGAGTCAGATGGTCTCTGCCCTGGTGAAGAGTGAACCACCACAATAGCAGGCTTTTGCATAATAAAAATATTTAACATCTACAAATGATCTCCTAAATATTTGATCCTCACGATAGGCCTGTAAAGTGATGAAAGCAGTTACCACTGACCTCCATCTGCAGATGAGGCTGCTGCGCTAGAGGCCTGGAGGCTGGCTGGAAACAGAACCATGATTAGAAGTCTCAGTTCTCAGAAGATAGAAACACATGTGTACATACATGCACACCCACATACACACACTGATTCATGATCCATGTGGCAGTAATCATTGCAGAGAACAAGTAATTAAATTGCCTCCTGAAATAACTTACAGAAGGACCAATATTTACCATTCCTGGGGAGATGAAGAAAGTCTATCTAATGAGTGGCCTTGCTATATCTATTTTTAGGGCAGTTAACATTTGTTGCTTCTTTGGTTTCCTTTATACCTGTGTAAAATGTTGCCAAAGGTTGGGGACCCTGTGCAGAGTCTGTGGCGTTTCTACATAGTCGTGCCTCATTCTGTCTTGCCCTCTATACTCAGCTGGAGGCTCCACAAGGGCACCTGACTTGGGCCATGGAGACAATTGTAGGTGGATGGCACTGTCTCAGGTGGGGGAACACACGTTCTGTACAGAGCGCTGGTTGAAGATGCCCCAGAGTTCCATGGAGAGTCAAGAAGAGCTTTGAGGCCATTCCTATATAGGCACACACTGGTCACTTTTCCTAATTTAAAATAGAAATTAACAATAAACTGCAGCAATGGCTTCGTCTTAAATATGAGTTAAGCAAGATGTACTATATTCATACAATGGAATATTGTTTAGCAATAAAAAGGGACAAGGTTCTGATACCTGCTACAGAATGGACGAACCTTGAAAATATCCTAAATGAAAGAAGCTAGTCACAAAAGATCACCAATTAGATGATTCCTAGAACATGCAAATCTGTAGAGACAGAAGGTCTACTGGTGGTTGCCAGGGTCTGGTGGGAGAAGGAAATAACTGTCAATGGGTATGGAGTTTTGTTTGGAGGTGATGAAATGTTCTTGAATTAGATAGTAGTGATGGTTGCACAAGTCTGTGAATCAGTCAATACTAAAAACTACTGAATTGTACACTTAAAAAAAAAAGGTGAATTTTATGGCGTGTGGATATCTCAGTGTAGGTAGGTAGGTAAGTAGACAGATAGATATACATACACATACATCTGTCCATCTATGCAGAGATATACAAGGTGATAGAGAGTTGGGATCCAGTATTTCTCAGTTTCCTTATCTGTAAGATGAGGCTGCTAATTGCTACTTTATAGAGCTGCAGGATTTGAAAATAAAGGCACGAAAATCTTTAGCATAATTAGTAGCCAGGTTAGTCCCTTCTCCTTTCTCCCTCTCCTTTCTTCCAGTCTTTGATAGTTTCACTTATTAGTGAGTGGGTAAAGAACAAGAATGGGCTTCCCTTGGGGCTCAGACAGTCAAGAATCTGCCTGCAATGCAGAAGACCCAGGTCTGACTCCTGGGTCAGGAAGATCCCCTGGAGAAGGGAATGGCTACCCACTCTAGTATTCTTGCCTGGAGAATCCCATGGACAGAGGAGCCTGGCTGGCTACAGTCCATGGGGTCTCAAAGAGTCAGACATGACCGAAGTGACTTAGCACACACACATGCAAGGGACAAGAATAGAGATTCAAGTCAATAAATGTCTTCATGCCAGATTGTCTGTGAGCTGCTTTCCTTTGTGGGCTTTAAACTTTCATGCCCTCGCATGCTCATAGGTTGTCATTGCACAGAACTGTGCCCTTGATCATAGTGTGTGACCTGATTAACATATAATCTCCCCAGCGTGGGAAAGGAAACTCAAGTTTAAGTTCGAAGTATGGTTTATGATGCATTGGTCACTATGTCCTATTTGCAGATAATAACCTGGTGCTAATATTTTATTCCCTGCATCATTAATAGATTAGGAATCAGCCCAGTAGAGCCCAGGAAGCATGCTGACATGACAAATGGTTGGAGGAAAATTTCTCTGATTCACCCAAAGTTATCCACTTTGTCCTACATTAATGATGAGAGGAAATATGTTGCTAGGGTAACAGAAGACTGTTCACAGGCAGTAAAGGTTCGATATTTATTTTAAAAAGTCACCCCATTTCTGCCAGCACAAATGCAAGGGCTTTTTTCTCCGGAAATGACATTTTGAAAAGAGTTTGTATTTTAAAAAGATGTTTTGTTTTTCAGTGTTATTCCACTTCAGAGAGTTTAGCTTCTTGCTGGTGAAGTGTGGGGGGTGGGGTGACAGCTGAACCAAGTTGGGGAACGTGACTCTTCCTGAGAATCAGCAGGAAGTACTGAACACGTGCTGGTGGCCCTGCCCCAGGGGCCACAGAAGATGTGAGATTCAGGACTCATTCTCAGATAGATAAGGCATACATTTCTAAAAGTAATAGGGTGTCTGAGTCCAAAATTAGGAATCAGGGCCCAGGGCACCCCTAGGGCCTGTGAGTACCCAAAGCTATTGCAGCATCTTTAGTCTTTAGTGGTGTTATTGAACTTTAGAAATAGCTACGACACTAGTGGGAGCCTGCTGTGTAGCACAGGGAACTCAGCTGGGTGCTCTGTGATGACCTAGATGGGTGGGCTTGGGGAGCGGGAGAAGGAGGTCTAAGAAGGAGGGGATAGATGTATACATACAGCTGATTCACTTCGTTGTACAGCAGAAACTAATAACACAACATTGTAAAGCAATTATACTCCAATTAAAAAAAGAAAAAAATCTAGGACCCAACAGCAGAGAAGCAGCCTGCCTAGGCAGGTGGCCAGCAAGTTCAGCGATGGGATGGGTCTCTGGGCTGGCCACTGTTCTGAGCACAGATGTGATGACCCCTCAGAGTTGTCCATTCTCCTCTCCAGCACCCAGCACATCCTGAGCCTCAGAAGGCTTATGTGTCTGTGTTCTCATGGACTCAGAGCATCTGTCCTTTCCCTTCCTGCTGTTCCCCACCTGTTCCATCCCTGGCTCTGTTCGTATCTCCTTCACCACGATAAACCTAAAAGGGAAGACTATACCCCTTCTTCTAAGGGATCGATTCCAGGTGCTTCACCTGCCCTGCAGAGGGGACCTTCGGTGAATTCCAAGGTAATTGTCATGATCTTTTCTTGGCGGAACAGAAAGAGAGTTCAATCTTTGACAACATACCTCAGTACAAGATAGGGGCCCACAGTCGTGTGAGGGCCTAGTACTACAGAGGCACACATCATAAATGCCCTGGGGTTTAAAAGAGATTCTTGTCAATTGTTAGAAGTCAGCTTTGGATCTTGAGGAATAAGCAGGTGCAGGCAGGTGAGAGCAAGCAGTTTATCTCCATTTGCTCTTGTGACTGATGTCTTGGGTCACTTTTTTTCCTCCCTTGTTTGTTTCTTTTGTTTTCATGCTACCATTTGGTTTAATTGCATCCTTACTGTGTGCCGTTTTCCACTTCAAATCATTTTTGTAATCAGGATGTAAGCTTGAAAAATTAAAATACTATATCTTTTCCATCGATGACTAGTGTTATTTTAATTATGAAGTACATTGACTTCTGTGGGTTCACCTGAATCCATTTCTCCATCTGAAAGGTCATCCCTATTAGAAAATGCCTGTAACCCTCTTGAATCTGCCCACCGGGCTGATGGTAGATGGGCTTTCTATGCCCAGATCAAGCCCCTCGCCTGAAATTCAGGTTTTGTCTCTAGGGGGTGTGGGGTGGGGTGGGGTGGGGAGGATTGTGACAACCCTTCAGGTCTCAAGAAATCACCTCTAGCTTCTGGATTCATGAAAACTCAGACAAAAGGTGGTATATTGAGTTACCTTGGCTCTATTGTGTCCTTATATTTTGTCTACTTAGTCTCTTGTAGCAAATGTACAACTGGAGGTGTGGGACTGTTAGACATTGAAACATGGAACTATTGGAGTTTACCTGGTTGTCCGGTGCCTAAGACCCTGTGGTCCAGGTGCAGGGAGTCCGGGTTCAATCCCTGGTCAGGGAACTAGATCCCACATGCTGCAACTAAATATCCTGGGTACTTGCAACTAAGACCCTGAGCAGCTAAAGAGAGAGAGGGGAAGGGAGAGGAAGAGAGAGAGAAAGAAAGAAGTGTGGCATCATCTTCAGGTCACTAGGACAACTTCTGTTCCTCTAGGTGAGGATGTGAGACATTCCACATGGTCCAGGAGATGGAGAGTGCTCCAGGGAGATGGGCTCCTTGGGTCCCCTTGGCCCAGGCAATGATGCTGCCCTTCTGCCTGTCCTACTAGGAACAGGCTTCCTCCTCTCTTGTTTTCCACCTGAACGTCTTTCTTCCTGGACCTCACGGCTTCCTGTCTTGTGAGGGATGCTGTGCCAATTCCAGCAGATGGACCTGCTTGGAGTTTGCCAGAAGGAGTGACAGTGAGGGCTGGTGCCTCTCCAGCCTGGCGGAAATGAACTGGTTCACTAATCCCTTGCCCAAAAGGACACTTTTGGACTGGCCTTGCAAATGAAAACTGCTTATATACCACCTAAAAGTTTTCATGGCCCTGCAGGTAAACGCAAAGCTGCAGTCATCTTGGAAACATAGGATGAGGCATTCTGGAGCTTGGAGTGGCTTTAGGCAAAGTGAGAGAGGGAAGAGTGGTTAGTAGAAAGAACTAACACTGCCAGACGCACCAGGATTTGATTATAGTACCTACACTTAGAGCCAAGCAGTGGGTAGCCAGTTGCTTAAACTCTCTGAACCTCAGCATGCTCATGTGTAAAATATGGATAATCTTTACCTCTTAACGGCTTAAATCAGATTATAAATGAGTCACCTGTGTCTAACGTACAGTGTCTAACATACAGTACTTCAAGAATTTTTTTCCCATTTTCTTCCTTTATAAAGAAACAGATTTTTGTAAAAGCTTAGTACATTAAATTGGGCTTTCCTGTGGCTCAGATGGTAGAGAATCTGCCTGCAATGCAGACAACCCGGGTTCAATCCCTGGGTCAGGAAGATGCCTTGGAGAAGGAAATGGCAACCCACTCCCAGTATTCTTGCCTGGAGGATCCCATGGACAGAGGAGCCTGGTGGACTACAGTCCATGGGGTTGCAAAGAGCCGGACACGACTGAGCGACTCACACACACAGTACATTAAATTAGCTCACAACTTCCTGTCTGAATGGAGTCAGGCTCACCCCCATCATTTACTCTCTGATGGAGTTAAGTCTGTGATTATTTAAGGTGCACAAGTTGATACTCATGCTGTTGCTTTCTTTTGAAATTTTCTTAGATCACTTAACTACTGACATCTGCATGCCCATAAATTCAACCTGCCATTTCATTCAACTTGCCATTTCAGCAAGTATTTTGTATTCCTTTTTAATACTGGAGTGGGTTGCCATTTCCTACTGCATTTAAAGCATCTAGCAGCTATGAAATAAAGATTTGTTGATGAATGCTTGTTTTTCCTGTTATTAATTTTTGTCGTGGCCTTTGCATACTCTTTGGGCATAAATTCCTCACTGTCTTACTAATTACCAGTTTGTTTTCCCTCAAGTGGGAAATAAATGCCCACAGTCTTTCTCCTGTCAGTGTTGTTTATTATATCCACCTGAGTGCGGTATGTAGACTCCTGAAATTTTTGTCTTTCCTCTGTAACTGCTTTGTATAATGCTCAGCACATCTGTCTAGATGGGACCCTACACAGTATCTGGGATGACGAGGAAGAGGCATCTTAGCCTCTACAATTGTAAATGCTCCAATATCAGCTCCGTGATATAAACTGAGTCTCTTTGGAACAGGTGTTAACCAACTGCCGCTTTGATTAGTAACACGTTTATTTACATCCCTTACAGTTCACCCTGGTGAAGTGATTCAACCATCTTTAGTAAATTCACAGAGTTGTGCAACCATCATCACAATCCAGTCTTAGAACATTTCCATCCAGTAGACCCCTCTGCTCACATTTCAGTTCTTTATTCTTCGCTTTCTTTCCCATAATCACATCCATGTGATTGTAGACTAGTCAGGTTGACAGGAAAGTCACCTCATTATTGCTCATTAAGGGCTACCCAATCAGGCAGGCTTCTTGAAACTTTTGACTCTATCTTCTGGTGATTTTGGACCTTTTTCTTTTTTTGGAGGGGGGGACCTTTTTCAATTGGATATCTGGTTGGTAAATTTGCAGATGAACCAACCATCCTCTTTCTCTCCATCCCAGAAGATGTAGAGATGGCTAAAGAAATAAAGTCTGAAAGAGGAGCTGATACTCCAAATATGGGAGAGTAGACGAGGATGAAGTCTGGAAGGCAGTGACCCCAGTTCTTAGGTTTCAGTATTTCTAGCCCTGTGCCTGGGGGACTGGCTGGGTTTCCCTTTTTCCTTTGTAAGGAAGGACTCCTGCCCTCCTCTGACAAACAGTGGACTGCCTACTAATATCCCAAACAAGAGACAACATTCTGAAATCACCTGGATATCTTGTTTAAAGTATGGATGACCAGACCTCACCCAGTGATTCTAGGGGTCCAAGCTGGGGCTGGAAATCTGCATGTTAGCATGCTCTGGTGATTCTGGTAGGGCCAGGGGGCTACAGATCAAATTTACAGAAACTGGCCTGACAAGGGTGTGGAGAAAGCGCATTCCTGAAGGCTTCTTGGAAGGAAAATGCACTAGAAATTTAGCTAATCCCCTGTAGTTATAATGTGTAACCCAGTAGCTTCCTCTTCATTTTAGAAGCACTGTTTT
The DNA here is from genome assembly GCF_033118175.1 of Dama dama. Lineage (NCBI taxonomy): Eukaryota > Metazoa > Chordata > Mammalia > Artiodactyla > Cervidae > Dama > Dama dama. The sequence continues at coordinate 80,808,498 of NC_083695.1, read as the reverse complement.
ATTGCTGAAATCTTTACATTTCTTCAGCAATGTTTGGGATTGTTTCCAAACCAATTTAGATTCCATGCAAAGTCTTTTTATTAGCTGATCTTTACGAGCAAATAATCTCTATGAAAAATTCCCCTAAATCACTTAAGTCTTGTTAAAAATGACAAGAGTTGTAACAGAGTCTTGCCTTACTCCTAAAGAAAGGCTTCAGAAAAGGGGCTGGGCTAGCCTGGTAGAAGCCTTCAGGCTCCATCTGTTTGTTTACCAATATGCAGAGCTGGGTTCACCTGGGATTTCTGTAGGTTTAGTGGACAGTGAGGTGAGGTGTGTAAAGTACCTGGAACGTAGGTACTAGTAATTTTTGCTGCAATGGGGAACACAAGATGAAATGTACCAACAACATGAATCGTGGAAGCTTGATAAGCGAAGTTTGGGGGCGGGCATCACAATTCTCTGAAAAAACATGAACATTCTGAAATACAAAAATTCTGAATAGCAAGTGAAAGCCAAACTCAAGTTGCACTGTGTTTTATTACACTTGTGTAAAGGGTGCATACCGTGTGTCTCTGATGCAGTGACTTAGGAGAGGAGGCTCTTTGATGGTTGTGTATCTTTCCATCCTCTCAAATCTAAGAAAGAAACTTAAAAAGCCCAAGACTCTACTTTCAGTGCAAGCCTCTGCCTCGGGGACAATTACTGTCTGATCAGTGGTGCAGACAAATGTGGGTGAATGTGTAGGAATGGTACGCTCCCCACCTGCAGTTAAAAAAAAAAAAAAGAAAACCTCCCCCCCTCCTTTTTCAGACACATGGACTGGTCCGTTAGTGGAGGCTGTGTGTGTTTAACTAGTTAAGTGCAGCGGGAGAGGGAGGGTGGGAACGCCTGCACTAGTCTGTTCTTTTTTCCGGTGTGCGTCTCCGGAGACACACAGGTTTCGTTAGTCTCGCTTCAGAGGGGAGCTCGCTCCTGTCCCCCAGGCGGGCAGGGAGCCCCGGTCTCGCGGGCTGAGGTCTGGCGTTTACAAGCCTCTCCGCAGTGTTGTGGGTTTGAAGCCCAGAGGAGGTCCCTGCTCAGAACAGCCAGGAACCGAAGTAGAAGAAAAGGAGCCCGGACTTGAGGTAAAGCGACATTGCTGGAGGCATCCTTGGCTTTGCAGGGCAGACGTGAAATGCCCGGCTTCCTGGGCGACATCGGAGACCCCCAGTGTCCTCCAGATGGGATGGGCAGGATGCTGGCCCCAGAGACCACTTGCAGTGGTCTGAAGGACATTTTGCTTAAACTTTTTGCTTGTGATGCAAAATAAACTATGGAGCTTTAAAAAAAAAATCAATCTAGTAATAAAGAGCAGGAAAAGGCGGGTTATTTGAATGAGAGGAATAGTTTATTGATCATTTAAACAATGTTTGTGTTTTTTCAGGCTGCTCCCCCAAGGTAGAAAGGAGAGTGGTTTCCAGAGTGTTTTGTTTGATTGTCTGTAGTTGTAGAGCTCCATGAAATTTATATTTGAGATGAAAGAATTTAAGAATCATAGTTAGAGGATCTGGTGGTCAAAGGAGTGAGAGGAATTGAATCAATTTATCTGTTACTATAGATGTGTAATTTTTTTTCTTTAAGAAGCTTCCCATGAATGAATATGAGGAAGTAAAACATTTGTGTGTTATTCACATTTTGTTACAGGTGAAAGAGCCTGATTGTGGTCTCACTTTACCATCTTTGGGCAGGAAATGTAAGAAATCTAGAGATTCTTGCCTTATTCTAATGCAAACAGTTTTTCTGAAAACCTAGTTATTAGTCAAACCATGCTCCAAAGTTTATTTTTGAGGGGAAAAAAAAAAAGATGTTTTAAAGTGCGCAAGAAGGAAGGAGACAAGAAAAATTTTCTTAACCATGAAAGAAATGTATTTATGATTTGGGAAAGGTTAAAAAAAAAAAGTCTAGCCAAAAAGTCAGCAGGAGTGGGGTTGCCATGGCAGCCTCCTCTATCCCTTAACTGGGATTGGGGATTTAAGAGAAAATTGAGCCTGTTTTCTCTGAGACAGTCTCAGGAGGTATGTTAAGAGGATGTGAAGTTATTTAGATTATCCAAACAGGTTCTGACAAGTAAGTGAAAATAACTAATTAAAATACTGTTGCCATTCTACAATGGATCAAAAGGCTTGTTGAGTCATGATGGACTTACAGAAGAGGTGAATTTGCTACGGCTCATTGGTATAAATTACTTCTGAGAAGGCTGTTTAAGACTAAGTGTGAGGCCTGGCCCCAGCCTCTTTGAAACAAGCTGTGAATGCGCATTTCGACCTAGTGTTTTCAGGTGGGTTCCTGCAGCATTTTCCTGTGTCAGTGAGTTTAACCCTTGTATCAGTGGCTTATCCAACTGGTTCAGGGAATATCATATCATGACAGCAGAGGTTTGCAAGATTTCCCCTCTAAATAAATAGTAGTTAATTTAAAAGGATTGTTGTTGTTGTTCAGTTGCTAAGTCATGTCGGACTCTTTGTGACCCCATGGGCTATAGCCCGCCAGGCTCCCCTGTCCATGGGATTCTCCAGGCAAGAATACTGGAGTGAGTTGCCATTTCCTCCTCCAGGGGATGTTCCTGACCCAGGAATCGAACCCATGTATCCTGCATTGGCAGGCGGGTTCTTTACCACTGAGCCACCAGGGAAGCCTAATTTACGGAAAAGTCCAAAATACTCAGGACTCATACCAGCTGTATAGAGGGACGATCATGATTTTACCCCATATGTACCAGGTTTCTCAAGTCAGCACCACGGATATGTTGGATAGGATGATTCTTTGTCGTGGGGAAGAGTCCAGTGTTTAGCAGCGTCCCTGGTACCCAACCTCTACATGATGGTAGCAATTCTGTCCCCAGCTCAACAACTGAAAATGTCTCCAGACATTGCCAAATGTTCTGTGCGGGGCACAATCACCCCCCAATTGAGAACCATTAAGTAACCACTTTTGAGACCCACTGGGAGGACCATGACAGGGAGGCATGACCCCAAGGGAGGGTGTTTATCAAAAGAACAGGAACAGAACAAATATTTTGTCCTGCATTTTGGTCTTTGTTTTCTTTTTGTTTGAAGTCACATCCTGGGCTGGGTCAGGGAGCTGGGGTAAGCACTGTTCTGGGTATATATCCTTCTGCTCCCAGCCTCTCCCCTCATGGGCCTTTGTGGGCCTTATTTTTAAAATTTATTCATTTTTAATTGAAGGGTAATTGCTTTACAATCTTGTGTTGGTTTCTGCTATACATCAACGTGAATCGGCCATAGGGGCTACAGTCCATGGGATTGTAAACAGTCAGACATGACTGAGCAACTAACACACGCACAAACTCCAGTACTTTGGCCACCTGATGCAAAGAGCTGACTCATTGGAAAAGACCCTAATGCTGGGAAAGACTGAAGGCAGGAGGAGAAGGGAGTGACAGAGGATGAGATGTTGGATGACATCACTGATTCAAATGACAGGAGTTTCAGCAAACTCCGGGAGATGGTGAAGGACAGGGAAGCCTGGCATGCTGCAGTTCATGGGGTCGCAGAGTAGGACACAACTTAGCGACTAAACAACAACAAAAATACGTATGTCTGATACAATTCCTAATCAAACTTCTCTAAAAGTGCATCCCAGGAATGCACTATTAAAAAAAAAAAAAGAACCTCATAGCACATTTTATAAGGCAAATAATTACCCAGAACTTATCAGGTCTGTAAATACAGGGGTTTTTTGATATGTGAGCTTTATGTAAATCTGGGCACACCTATCTGGTGTTTCTTCTGGAACCTGTAGTGCTTCCTTTTCTTTTGTTCTTTCCCCTCTGCACCAGCGAGTCTCAAACTTTATGGTTGTCTGAAAGTTGGGTCTCGTTTTGTCAATGAAATGAAATAGTCACAGCCTTTTTCCAATTCACAGAAAACAAAAGAAGGCAATGGCTGGAATGTTTTCCATTTAAAAGTTTTCTTACACCTTTTGCATATGCTATTGTTGTTTGCTCTCAGAAGTTAACAGATTACAAACATGAATGAAATTGTAACAAATACTGGGACAAAACTTCTGAAATAGCCAATTTTGTTTAGTTCTACTTCACTTTTTTTTGGTGGACTTATGTTCCAATTATAGCTTTAAATTTTATAAGTATACCTTTATTAAACAGCTTTGGTACACGAGTGATAATGTCACATTTTGTTGGCATTACTCTAAGAACATCATGAGATGCTCTAAACACCATAATACATTACAAGGTAGCTGCCACAGGCCACGCTGGTAGGGAACCTCCCTAGGGGTCCCCCCAGTTGGGGTAAGGGTGGAGCCTGACATTGGTTGAGCTTATCAGGAAACACCTCTGCTTGTTGGAGTCATTCTTGGTGATGGGGTTGGAATGGCCCATGGTGTTTTCTGTGTTTCAGTATAAAACAAAATCTTCATTTACCTCTACCTGGAGGTACCTATGTAACCAGCACCTTGTACTCTCTTGAAAGCATCTCCTTATTTGAAAATCCACCCCCTCATTCACTAGACCTAAGATCTGTGAATACAGAGAACACTGGTATTAGGTCTGTTTTATCACCAGGATGTATTAACAGAACAGGGCCTACCAATGTTGTCTGCTCAGTAGATGATGAATAAACAAGTGAATGTCAGTGATTCTCCTTAAAAGACCACCTGGGAGCTTGGTCTGCAAAAAACTCACATGTCTACAACCTGGATCCTGTCCATGTAGTCTGTTCTGTGTATTTTTTTCAAAAGGAGAAATCCAGTCCCCATCCAAGCAGCCTTTACTGTTTGAAGGACTACCAGGAAGTCTTTCCTAAGGATTTAGGAAAAGTGGTTCTGGGGGTTGTAAAATTAAAGGGGAGACCTTTATAAATTTTTTTTCATGAAGCCCAGAAATTAGACTTCTGCTCTTATATTTGAAGCCCTACCTGCTAAAGCTGCCTTATGGCTTTGGTAAGAGAAAGAGATTACTATCCCTAGGACTTGATCCAAAGGCAATGCATTCCTATTCTCTTTGTTTTCAAGAAAATTATCCAGTCAAATGAGCATGTAGATCACAAATGGAAAAAAAAAAAAAAAAAGACTTATATGCTCTATGTGTTGGAGCATGAAGTCTTAAAGAGTTAGAAATATCTACTGGGAAGTCAGAATGATGCTACTTAAAAGAGCCCACATTTCTTGAATCAGGTATCAGGCTGTGGGGTGTCCAGGTGAGGCAAATAACTTGAAATGTGCCTGGATATGTAGGATGTAAAGATGCAATGGTGGTAGGTAAAAGAGCCCAAGATATTCTTAATACTGAGATTCAAGGACTGTCCCCAGCTTTGTTTTCTTTCTTTTTTTTTTTAACTTTTTATTTTATATTGGAGTATTCCCTGGTAGCTCGGACGATAAAGCATCTGCCTACAATGCAGGAGACCCGGGTTCGATCCCTGGGTTGGGAAGATCCCCTGGAGAAGGAAATGGCAACCCACTCCAGTATTCTTGCCTGAAAAATCCCACGGACTGAGGATCCTGGTAGGCTACGGTCCATGGGGTCGCAAAGAGTCAGACACGACTGAGCAACTTCACTTATTGCTGGTTAACAATGTTGTGATAGTTTTAGATGCACAGCAGAGAGACTCAGCCATACATACACGTGTATCCATTTTCCCTTCCCTTCCTGGCAACCACATAACATTGCCCTGCTCCCTTTTCTAAAGCAGAACCTCTGGTATGCGTCTATATGGGCAAGAATGAGTCTAACCACTGTCTTAAGCTGCCCAGGCTTAAGTTGTGACCTTGCAGAGAGGGGGCCCTAATAAAAGAGGAGACAAACCCCACTGCTTTTCTTGTTCACCAAGTCCAGAATATCTTTGGCAAATACGTGTCTCTGTCCTTCTCAGCATTGCTGGTTCACACGGAGGTCATTTTTGGCCCATAAACATTAGATGAAGCAGAAATGCTTGCTTACACTTCAGACTGCTTTTATCTCTCCCTCCTGCTAGATAATAATTGTGTTGGTTTGTCTTGGGGTTCCGCAGCTGGCTCCTTGCATCCGTGCTTATATCCGTATACCTTGTCCAAATAAACACACTTGAAAAGGTAGAGAAGTGTGTTTTGAACAGTTTAAAACATCCTCTAACAGAGAGTTTTAGCCCAGCGTTCTGCTTTGTTTTGGCAACTTGTTTAGGATGCAAAGTGTATCTGGTTCTGGCAACAGATTAAAGGTGTCAGTTCTTATAAAACTAAGTTTAGGGCCAAAGGACTGGGCTGGGTCAAGGGGATGGTGGTGGTGCAGATTTCCAGTCTTTCTTTGTGTTTTTTTAAAGAGTTTTAAAGCATAAGGAAAAAAATATGTGCCTGAGTGGGTTTTTTGTTTTTACTTTTAACCTCAGAACTGTGAAAACCTACTGTAAAACCTTATCTTGGCTTAGCCAGCCCGCTGCAGTTAAGCTCTTGTTCCCTTGCTCACCTTCATCTCTTCCCCCATTCACTTCAGCTCACTAACTTGCTTTCTGTCCCTTAGGCACTCTCTCCTGCCATCTCAGAGTCTCTGCACTCACCGTTCCCTCTGCCTGGAACATTCTTCCCCAGGGTTATCTTGGATCCCCTGGCCCTGCATGGCACTTTCCCTGCCATGATCTGAAATTCTTCTTTGTGTACATGTCATTGTCTGTCACCCATGGCCAGATAGGTGTTGCCATGTTTCCAGAACCTAAAATAGGATCTGCAATTGGATCTACAAACAGAAACAGACACACAGACACAGGAAACAAACTTATAGTTCCCGTAGGGGAAAGGGTAAGGGAGGGATACATGAAGAGCTTGGGATTAACAGATACACCCGACCTGATATAAAATAGATGAATACCAAGGTCCTACTGCATAGCACAGGGCACGCATGCTCAGTCAGTCATGTCCTACTTTTTGTGACCCCATAAGCTGTAGCCCACCAGGCTCTCTGTCCATGGGTTCTCCAGGCAAGAATACCAGAGTGGGTTGCCATTTCCTCCTCCAGGGGATCTTCCTGACCAAGGGATCGAACCCATGTCTCCTGTATTGGCAGGTACATTCTTTATCACTGAACCACCTGGGAAGCCCATAGCACAGGGAAATAGATTCAATATCTTGTAATAACCTATAATGGAAAAGAATCTGAAGAAGAATGGTGCTAGTGGTAAAGAACCTGCCTGCCAGTGCAGGAGACATAAAAGACATGGTTCAATCTCTGGGTTGGGAAGATCCCCTGGAGGAGAGCATGGCATCCCACTCCAGTATTCTTGTCTGGAGAATCCCACGGACAGAGGAACCTGGTGGGCTACAGTCCATAGCGTCGCAGAGTTGGACCCAACTGAAGCGACTTTAGCATAGCAATCACTTGGCTGTATACCAGAGGTTAACACAACGTTGTCAATCAACTGTACTTTGGTAAAGTAAAATGAAATGGTATCTCGTGGAAGGTATGTAGATGCTTGATAAATGGATGGTGGATGGCTAGATGAATGAATAAATGAGGAGCAAGGGAGGGAGGCATTGGGGACTATCTGCTTAGTAATCTCTCACTCCCTTTAAATCTAACCAAGTGTTCTCCTTCTGTGGTACCCCCTGGCTCCCCAGCACAGTGGTCTTGCATGATTTTCTCCCCCACACTCTCCTGACCTGGCACATTACACCAACAGTGTCACCTGATGTAATCCCTTCTTTTGGAATTAGCCACCCTTCATGCACGCACACTTCTGCAGGGTAGGCATCAGGGCAGGAATATCTAACAAAGGGTGGTGTGGGCTGTAGTTGTTGAAAGTTCTTACTGCCTTGGCACTTTATAAACATTTCTCATTAAAGTCCTTTCATCAGTGTGCATTGCTGTGTATTAACTCTCACCTTTGTATTTCAAAAAAGGAAACTGAGGCTCAGAGCAGCCACCCAATGGCATTCAAATGGTTACTGGCAGAGCCCAGGTTTGAATCCAGGATGTCCGTCTCCAAAACCCAGATTCTGTGGCCTAACTCCTCAGGTGTCTGGCGCCTAACTCACAGGCCCGCCATCAGCTTTTGCCAAATGAATGAAACCTAAGACCTCACCCCACCTTCTCCCTCTCTTCCTTATTCTTTGAGCTCATAAACATTACTTATAGCATACTATAAACATTATTTATAATATTACTTGCAATATTATATAAATATTATAAAAACGAGTCTCTAAGCTCATCTCTAAGGACAACCAGCTTGTATATCTTAAGTCACTTTTTTTTTTTTTTTAACAAACAGGGCTTAATTGTTCTTTAAACTCTCATTTTTTTCATGTAAGCAAATCCATTAGTAAAAAGTTCAGCTATTGTTGAGTCACCCGAATGAACTTTAACCAAGGTGGTTCCTGGGCAGCCCGAGGAATCACTTTTCCTGTCTTCAGCTCCCAGTGTTACTTTGATTTTCCTTAAAGCATAAAGCTTCTACTAAAAAAAAAAAAAAAATCACCACAGCAGCCATATGTAAACATTTTAAGTGAGAAAGACTAGGCAAAAGCCTGAAATTATAAAATGTGTCAGCCTTTCTTCCATATTTTCAGCATAACCAAGTAGTGGTGGTTTAGTTGCTAAGTTGTGCCTAATTCTTGTGACCTCATGGACTGTAGCCTTCCAGGCTCCTCTGTCCATGGAATTCTCCAGGCAAGAATACTGGAATGGGTTGCAGTTGCCTCTCCAAGGGATCTTCCCAACCCAGGGATTGAACCCAGGTCTCCTGCATTGCAGGCAGTCTCTTGCATTTCAGGTGGATTCTTTACTAACTGAGCCACCAGGGAAGCCTTAACCAAGTGGAGGGGAAGGCACTTGGAAGCACTTGGTTACATTAAAAATACGTAAAAATGGTTGCCACCAGTCTTTTTGGTTGACTACAGGATGTTTCGTTGCTGGAGTTGAAAGCCAAGATCAGAAGCCTTTGCTGACACATAAATGTAATTCTCTAAGCCCATTCTAAGATGAGAAAACTGCTGAGTTTTCATAGAGTTGATGTGGAAATAGATTTCTGCACTCAGGCCCAGAGTGTCCACCTCTGTGGTGTGCCCGGTAATGTGAGCGTTCAGGTGGGGACCTGGCAGCCTGTGTTGGTGTGTTGGGTGCAGGTCCCTCATTGTCTGGCCTCTTCAGCTTTCTAGCACACGACAAGCCCTGATGACAGCTCTAACAGGGCAGAGCCTGCAGCCTTGTCAGGCTGGTCTGTCAAAGCTTTCCTTGGCACATAACCAGGTTTCACCCAGACTTGGGGCCAACCCAGCTGGTTCCCATTTTCCTTGATGGGAGGATAATCAGGAAGATGGTGTCCATGTGCTATGTATTGATGTGATACATCAAAAGTCTCTCCAGCACTGGGGATGAGACCACTAGAGGTGCCCTGTCGTGTACCCCAACATGGTACCCAGCTTCTCCATTCATCATAGCCACTCCTGGCCCTTTAACCGTTCCTGAGCAAAACTGGAGTTGTGTTTGACTTTTTACTGCAACTCTCAAGCCCCGTAATGGTCTTGGGTGTGCTCATAATAACTCTGTCTCATGGTTTGAATTTAACTGACTTTGCAATGAGAATATTGGAAAAGAATTTCTGACTGAGGTCACGTATGCTACTTCCAGCCCAGAGCCACTTGGTAATTGGGGCCTTGCCTAATCTGAACTCACACTGACATGGGCTGCCTCTTAATTGGCTGTTTCTTGGACCTGGCCTGGCGCCAGCCAGAAAGATTTCTTCTCTACCTGCTTTTCTGTGTTAAAGGTAATTCCTGCTCAAGACTCCTAGAAATATCATAGCAGGAAAGTGCTATAGATTTGATCTGGTCTGATCTTCTTAATGTTACGGACATTGAGACCTAGAAAACACAAGAAAGCTGTGTGGCTCTGACAAAGAACCCATCACAGGTATGCTGCTGCTAAATCGCTTCAGTCATGGCTGACTCTTTGCAACTGTATGGACCATAGCCCGCCAGGCTCATCTGTCCTTGGGATTCTCCAGGCAAGAAGACTGGAGTGGGTCACCATGCTCTTCTCCAGGGGATCTTTCCCACTCAGGGATCAAACCTGCACCTCTTACATCTCCTGCATTGGCAGGCAGGTTCTTTACCACTAGTGCCACCTGGGAAGCCCCATCCCAGGTATGGTGGCTGGTAATCCCAAACATTCCTTGGCTTGTGGACACATCACTCCAATCTTTGCCATCTTCCCATGGCCTTCCTCTTTGTGTCTCTGGGTCTGTTTCCCCTTCTCTTCTCTTTTAAGGACTTGTCATTGGGTTTAGGGCCCACCCCAACCCAGGACGACCTCATCTCAAGATCCTTACCTTAATTCTATTTGCAAAAAGCGCTATTCCAAGCGCAAACATTCTGAAGACATGCTTTGCAGGGGTCTCAGTTTAGCTCACTCCATGTCCTCTGTCTAAGCACCAGTGTTCTTCCTCCTCAGGTTTTCCCTCCTGCCTCATTCTTGTCATAATCAGCAGCCCTGCTTTTTGAGGGGAACCTTGGCAGCCCCAGGAACGGCATCTGTTCAGAGTTCTTTGCAAGTCTAAGATGAGTCGTAGAAATCACAGAACTGCAAGGCTTCTAGGAATTTTCTTGCCGATTTCAGCAAAATAAGAGGCTAATGAGAAAAGTGTTTGCATATGCGATACTTTAATTGAAAAGGAAGCAGAAGGGAAATGCTCTTTTGTAATTCCCAAAGGTTTTTAGTTCTGTTGGTGCCAGCTGAATGGTGGCCTTGCTCTGAGATTAGCCAGCTCTTAGAGTTTCAAACTTTGAGTGCATCCAGCGTGAGATCCAGATTACCAACACCATCTATTTGTATACTTTTTTGGGAGGAAGTTGTATTAATGTAAAACTGAAGGATTGTGGCTGGGTAGGCCATCTGTTTTTAATAGTTTGAGGAAACAGCACTTATTTGTGTTGCTCAAGGCATTTGGATACAAAAAGGTCTTAATTTCTAAAACTGAAAGAAAGCCAGTCCATTTGACTTTCAGAGACAGCACCTTTGGTCAAAAGTGACAGAAACTCACCTCAAACCAGTGGTATTAGTGCCCTAAGGCTGTGGTCACAAAGTACTGCAAAGCGGGAGGCTTTAAAACAGCAGATGTTTAGTCTCTCAGAGTTCTAGAGGCTAGAAGTCTGCAGTCAAGGTGTTGGCAGGGCCAGGCACTCTCTGAGACCTCTGAGAAGGGTCCTTTTGCCTGGTCCAGATTCTGGCAGCCCCGGGCACTCCTTGGCTTGGCTGTGGTTAGTAGTTTAGTCACTAAGTCGTGTCCAGCTCTTTCAATCCCACGGACTGTAGTCCACCAGGCTCCTCTGTACATGGGATTTTCCAGGCAAGATTACTGGAGTGAAGTTGCCATTTCCTTCTCCAGGGGATCCTCCCAACCTAGGGATTGAACTTGTGTCTCCTGCTTTGCAGGCAGATTCTTTACCTCTGAGCCATTGGGAAGGGGCAGCATAATTGTAGTCTCTGCCTCCCCGTGACCTGGCATATTAAACGGGTGTGTTTCCCTTTCCTCCTCTCATGAGAACACCAGCCATCCAGGATTAAGAGCCAACCTAGCTCTGGTCTGACCTCATTTTAACTAATTACATCTGCAACAACCTCATTTCCAAACCGGAACACATTCAGAGATGTTGAGGATCAGAATTGTAATGTATCTTCTTAGGGGACACAATTCAACCTCTAACAGCAGCTGAAGCAGGACCAGGTTCGTGGGGCTGGAGGGACCCAAGCGGGGCCTCGGATGCAGTCGGTGTGCTCCGGGCTGCCAGCTTGTCTCGGCAGGCGCGTTCATGCTCAGGGGCTGCTTGGAGCTGCAGGGGCACCGAGCATCTCAGCCTCAGTGGAAGAGGATTTTTCTCTCCCCTGCTCACATCAGGAAACCCTGGGGAAGGTGCTAGTGCCGTGGCACGGTCTCCTGTCCAGCCTGGATCGTTCGCCGTGGCCGGTGGCCGGTCGTGGAGATGATGGCAGTTCCTGTGACTGGACTCGGGGAGGGTGAGGCTCCCCAGAGTGGGGTGGCCTTGACACACTCACTAGGGGATCATGAGTGTGGAGTAGCCTCAGCCACGTGTTACTCTTAAATGACCCTGGTCTTGTCTTGCTATTGATGACATCTCACGCACGAGTTTACTCTTCTACATCCACTGCGCGGTCATCTGGACTAACCCACTTTCAGGCCCTGGGCAATGTTCTCAGATGTGCTTGAGATTTTTCGTTTCTCTGAAAGGCCAGTGTGTTTGCATTCAGGCAAAAAACACATGGAGACTCTTGATTGAATCTTCAGTCCCTAAGGACGTGTTGGTGGTAGCTATCAAGGACACGTGCTCGGTGCTTCTTATTTTAGCTTTCAAACTAATGCTTTTAAACTTGTAAACAGGGTCACACTAGTGGTGTTGTCGCTGTTCAGTCACTAAGTCTTGCCCAGCTCTTTGTGACCCCATGAACTGCAGCATGCCAGGCTCCTCTGTCCTCCACTGTCTCCCAGAATTTGCTCAAATTCACTAGTGTATAAATAATTTTAAACTCCACTAAATGGCCCAGCGGAAGCCTGTTTCCTGTACTTTGAATGCCTTTTTGTACGTGTTTTTATGCACTCTATGCTGAGAAGGTAGGATTCTAGTTCAACTATAAAAATAATTCAAGGGAATGACTGCATAAATTATCCAAACAGCTCATAATTCAGAATGTCTGTTTCATGCCTTAGTTGTGTTTGCTTCTAACTAATATTAGAAAATAACTTTCTATTCTCCGAGTCTCTTGTGTAGCATCGAGCAAACCACTTGAGATAATTAATCTGTGGGTGCTCCAAGAAGACACCCATACAGCCTAGAGGCCAGGCACAGGACCGTCATTTGAGGGATAGCAGTGTTTGAAAGAGGGCTTCTCTGGTGGCCCAGACAGTAAAGAATCTGCCTGTAATGCAGGAGATTCAGTGTTAGAAAACTTTTCAGGCCTTGTGATGACATTTTCAAGAATCTCCCTGTCTTGGAAATTTGAAACATGACCTAAACTTGGCAGATCTCAGTAGCCAATTAGATTCTGACTAGACTCTGCCATGGTACGAATCCCCACCATCTCTTTGGTAAAGGATATATTTTTGGTAGCACTGAGTTCATCACCTTTTGTGAAAAAAATCACTTATGTCTGCACTGTCTGGACTAGACAGGAATGCTAAGAACCATTTAGCTGTTCTTTCATTTCTGGTTAATGAGGGACGCTGTTTGCTCTCACCAGTCACCAGAATTAGTAAAGGACTTTACAGTCACATGGACTCTAAGCCTACTAGTGCTGCAGGCTGAGTTGGAATTTTATTGGTGGTCATTACTTTAGGAAGAGGTGAACTAAAGCAAGTTGACCCGGTGAAATTGCTGTGATGTGGTATAAGCCAGCTCTGGATAAATTAAGTGTGAAATCATTACTGTCGGATGTTGCCTGCCAGTGGCTTTGTGTGTGTGTGTGTGTGTGTGTGTGAACATATGTGTGAACGATAATTATTTTTGCTTGATTTAAGAGGTGGTAGAATCCTGGCTGTCACTGAAGTAAAGCTAGTTTCTTCCTGTTCTGAGCTATTCTGTCACGTGGTTGGGATGTTTGAAACGCATTTTTCTAAGATCAGTGCTTTTCTGCAGTGAAGAACCAATATTCTTGTCTCTTCTCGTTCTAGTCCCTCCTTGATTTTTGTTCTCTAAATTTATCCCATCTTTCAGTTAAATGTATAAGAGGTAAGAAATGAAATTTCAGCTGATCATTATGTTGGATTGCCCAAAAAGTTCTTTTGGGGTTGTCCAAAAGATGCTGTGGAAAGGCCCAAATGAACTTTTTGGCCAACCCAGTACATGGCCATTACATAGAAAAGTAATTCAAGGTAAAGAAACATCTGGTTCTCTGGATTTGCTTTTGTGTGCTGGGGAAAAGGGCAGGTGAATGGAGTGGTCCAGGTGGATATGTTCTTGGCTACAATGTGAGTGATGGGAAAAGTCTTGAGTGTTGGTACATGTAAAAATGAAAAGGAGATTCTGCTTATCTTTCTAATCTCCATTTACAGGGCCATATTCAGTGACATCTTCTCTGCCTCCTTGAATCATCATTAACCACTGTCCCCTCCCCTTGATCCCAGGGCATAGTCTTTGATTGAGTGAATGTTTCTTGAGCACTTACTATTTGCACAAACTGAGCATGCAGAAATGAACTAGGCTGCTGCCTAAAAGCTCTTGGCCTCATGCAGGCAGGCCCCTGGCCCTGGAAGACACAGCCTGACGTCACTTTATACCAGGTGATCAGCATGTGTGCATTACATTGGGGCAGAACATATTTCCTTTCTCCAGAAACTAATTCGGGCCTGCTTTAGGCATAGCCAGCATTTTGTTCTGGCTCCAGCCTTTAATAGACTCATTATTTTTTGAATAAGTACCCCTGCAAGGTTTACAAACCGAATTCATCTTGTGCTCATCATGGCTGGCCTGCAGCGAGGAAGTGGGAGCAGCTTTCCTGCCCGAGTTGGACAGAAGGCTGTTGGTTTGCCTTGGATGGGGCACGCCTGGACCAGTCTGTCCAGGAGGATGCTGAGAGCGCATCTGTGCACCTAAGATAGCTTGTTGATAAGGAAGTGATGCCACCGTGTTCACCTTGGAGAGAGTGGCAGAGGGACAACTGTTTGGTCCCTTAGGAAAGGGAGGCCTTTAAACTTTATGATACTGGAGAATCTAGACAGTTGGTTTTTCTGTTGAGAGTTGGGAGTATTTTTGGCAGGTAACCTATTTGTTTTATACTGAAAGAAGTAGAATTCCTCTTTGCCAGGAAATGTACTAGGAGCAAAATTTCAGAAAACAGGACTCTTCTAGAAGGAGATGAAGGATTAAAAAAGAATTTTAAAAAGGAAAACATAGGATAGAATAAAATCCTAATGTAAATTTGCTCTCAGAAATGTATTCTGTCATTGCTCTACAGGATTATTTTTTTCAGCACTGTACTTACTAACACATTTTGGATCTACTAGTTTGATATATAATTCATTCTTTAAACAAGAATTTAGCATTTAATGCTTATACTTACTAGCTGAGTATATAATTATCATTATAATATGCAATGATAAGAGACACAGTCCCTGCCTTTGTAAAATCTAAAAGTGGAAGTTTGAAAACACATAAATATCTACAAACTTGAGGCACTACATGAATGGGATAAGTAAATGCTATTTATTTAAGTACAGATGAGGCCTGGGTACTACCCAGGTAAAAATGGTAAAAAAAGATCCCTAGAGAAGGCAGCTTTTGGCCTAGTGCTTGGAGCATTGTATTTTTTTTTTTTAATATAAAGCAGACTATTTTTATGAAAAATATCTATCTGCTCAACACCTGTGAGACTCTGGAAATACAAAAATGAGTAAGACAGTGTTCTTTTTTCTGAGAAGTGAAAAGTAGTGGGAAAACTTGTTGAGGAAACAGCAGTTATTTATTGCTTTGGATAAATGGTGCCTACTTTATATCAACATTTAAGGAGTATATATTTGGGACAAGAGATAAACACAGGTCAAAGGGAATGAATACCTAAATCTGGAGAGTTGGAAAAGACTCACTCTAGGCTGGCAGTTCTCAGTCTGGGCTGCAGTGGAGAATCACAAGGGGAGCTGGTTAAAACTGCTGGTGCCCTAGTCCTCTCACACCTATTCCACCTCTCTCTCTCGAGGGGCCCCTGTAATTTTTTTAAAGCTGAACAGGTAGGTTGAGACCAGATAGTGGAGGCTGTTGAATGCCAGGGGTAGGAATTCAACTTTCATTAGTTCAGTTCAGTCTCTCAGTCGTGTCCGACTCTTTGCAACCCCATGGACTGCTGAGCACGCCAGGCCTCCCTGTGTATCACCAACTCCTGGAGTTTACTCAAACTCATCTCCATTGAGTTGGTGATGCCATCCAAACATCTCATCCTCTGTCCCCTTCTCCCACCTTCAATCTTTCCCAGTATCAGGGTCTTTTCCAACGAGTCAGCTCTTCGCATCAGGTGGCCAAAGTATTGGAGTTTCAGCTTCAACATCAGTCCTTCCAATGAACACTCAGGACTGATCTCTTTTAGGATGGATTGGTTGGATCTCCTTTCATCAGTAGGTAATGGGATAACTTTAAGGACTTCTTGTCCGGGGAGGACTGTGATCCATGTGGTGTTCAATAAAAATGCACCTGGCATTTAAACATCCTTCACTCAGTAAAGGACCTCTGATCCAGCTGCTCCGTGGTGAGGAAGGAGAACTGACCAGCATTTCTCTGTAGTGTGGCCACATTGCCTAGGCAGCTGGGCTTTTCCTGTCTGTCTGTCTGTCTCTTGTCAAAGGAGCCAGCTGGCTGTGACTGAGTTCAGTGAGCTTTGCTAAGGAGCACTTGGATGACTCGACCTCAGAACTCAGGCTGGTCTGCTGCCCTGGGGAAAAGTACAGGCTTAACATGGGCTCAGGTTGCACAGTCTGAAACTTGGAAGATTAGACTGTGTGACCGCACAGAGTCGCTTTGATGTCTGTGGCTCAGGCTGTCTTTTGGGTCCCAGCATCCAGCCCCGTCAAGGTCACTGGCTCCCCTCTGCCAGGACCCTCTGTGACCCGATGTGGTGGGTGGGAGGGGCGGCAGGTATGACTGGCAGGGCGCCCAGCACCGCCTGCTTATCCTGGCTCCGGCCTCGAGGCTTGCCCTTCTAGAGGAATCCAAAGGACCAGGGACGGGGCAGGCACCCACCCAGGGTGTAGAGTATGGAATGTGAATTGCATTTCTCTCTGCAGGATACAGAAACGTTTTGGTTGTCATCCAAGGGCATTAGCTTTGCTTGAAATGGATTTTGATTTGGGTCTTGTTAAACCTGGGCTCCTGTGTGCTTTCATACATCTCCCCCTCCGTCTTAGAATTTAATTTGCCCTCTGTTTTTCCTACTGACTGTTAGCCCTGATACTCAGTGATGGCCAGAGCACCCCTCCCCTCCACTCCCAGGGAAATGGTAAGAGGCTGGGCCTTACAGATTCTGGGCTGAAAGGCTTAGTTGTTTGTTAAAGGAGGTAAAGTCCAGCCACAATGGGAGAGGAAATCAGACAAGGATGTTTTTAAAAGCAAGCTGTGTTTTTCTGACTGCTCTGGTATTGGTTCCCACCCTGACGACTTCTCTAACCCTGGGGAAGAAAAAATATTTTTAGTCTGATAGTGGGCTGTAGGCAACCCAGAGCAGACCCATCTCTAAAAGAGGTGATAACTCAGAGGCAGTGGAAATAACTTGTTAGGATCACCCAAGACCCCACGGCAAGGCAAGGGCTATGTACAAGGCCCTGTGTCTTTTCCGACTCTCGTGAAGTCCTTTATGAGTTATGTTAAACTAGAAATATCAAGGAAGGAAAAAGGATGGGATGGAGAAATGTTTGTAATTTCTGGAGAAGGGTGAAAATCACAGAACTGGAATTTACTTTAGAGATAGCAACTTGATGAAGAAAAGCAGCTGACGAACTGGAATCTTATGGAGTTGGAAGACATTTCCTGTACACTGTTTAACAAGCTTAAATATTTTTAATTTTAAAAAGCCCTGCTTTCTATATGTTTCCTACAAGTTACAAAGTCATTACTAAGGTAATAAATAAAGGGGAGCTGCATGCTCTTTCCCATCCCCTCTCTCCTGAGCATGTACTTGTGCTGTTTGGCTGCCAGGACATGTATTGATCATTGCTTCCCCTGGAGCATCTGGCAGTGACGAGACCCTTGGATTGCTGTTATTGTGCATTTCTGACTCCAACATGCTCTTGGGTTGGTAAGGAGACCAGGAATGAGATCATGAGTAATAAGAAACCGTTAAGTGTTTGCCCTTGCACAAGAGATAATTATCCTATTGGGATTAACTTTCAAGAATGTTGAACTTGACGGCAAATATTTATCTCCTGGTGTTAAGAAAGGAAAAGATGTCAAACCTTTGACCTTGACTGTAGGATGGTGTCTGTGTTTGAAAAACAGGTTGCATTAAACCAGAAGCATGAAGAGTTTCTTATTGTTCCTTCCCTGGAATTATGCTAATAGTTGTTACCACCTGCAAAGCAACAGCTGACCTGGTATTCTTCTCAATATTCGCAGGAATATCTCTTTGGATTCCCAGAGTCTGTCTTTCTCGGGTCTATGGCCTAGATTCAGCTGGGGTTTTGCAACCGAGTTCATTGTCTCCCTGTATCATATTACTCAAGGTGAATTTATTGTAATTAACATCTCTTTTACTTACATAGCAGTCCTGTACACTAGGCAGAATCAGTGCTTTTCCACCATTTTAACCTTTTCAGAAAGTGCATAGTATTGGGGGAAATGAACAATTAGGTCCCAGTGCATCCAGTCATTCTGAAAGTTCAGTGGAGAGTTCAACTGGACAGATTTCTCAAAGGTCCACCTTTCACCAGGCCTGACATTGCACATTCAGGAACTGGGGCAACCCAATGTCTAAAACAAGCCAATGGACCCTACCCAGCTGACTTCTGATGAAACCCCAGGAACGGAAGATCCTTTTCTTGTCTACAGTTTCTACAGTTATTGCCCAAAGTGAGTTATTGTTGTACAAGGGATAGTCTTCAAAGATTCCCTTGCATCTTTCCTGGGTGGTTAGCTGCTGTACTCCCTCATGAGAATTTATGGAAGAAGGAAAGACAATGCTTATTATTTTTAAGCTGTCCAAGTCACCAAAGTAATTTCCACTCTTTCTGACCCTTGACGTGTAGCTGGATGTGGGGTAAAGGGAGAATGAACTTAACTAAAACTCTAGATTGAGCCCTAGTTCTATAACCTTGAAGACTTTTCTTAGCCCATATATAGGCAGAAGTGTGCCCTCAAGTCACTGGATGGATTAAATGGGAAGATACTAACATTCAATTACAAAACAAATGCAAAAGATAACAGTAAAAAACAGTTGATATGAAATGTTTAAGCTCAATCACAAGAGGAAAAGTGAAATCTTTTAGTGGCCACCAAAGTCCTCAACCTTCCAATCCTGATTCTTTTTTGACCTTTTCCAGTGGACCTTGGTCCTAACTAGAAGTCACTTTTGAAGCTTCATGACAAAGACTTATGCAGAGAGATCTAGGTAGTGTCAGCCATCACCTGCTGATTCTGAGTCAATTTCAGAATTAAACATGAGGGCTATTTGCATTTCATCCACGTCTCTCCATCAGTTCAAAGGATTCTATCAACAGAAAGACGAGGATAAAAGGAGAATTGGAAATTTTTCAGTGGCACTCTGGAGGTCCCAGAATAATGGATACCTGATGAGATTAAACTGCAGAGCTTTTACTGAGAAACCATTTTATTAAAAAAAAAAAAACATCATTCACTTCACAGAGGTTAGAAAAACACTTTGGGAATCTAGTCAGTAAAGCACTCTTAATTTGATTCTTCTTATTTAATTCCTTCAAATTCCTCTCAGATTAAAATTGTAATAAAAGGCAAAAGCCATTTGGGATAACTGTTTGGCAGGCCTCAATCTGAACATAAACGTTCCCAATGACCTTGTCATATATCTACTTTTATGTATATGTACAACTGAAATGTATATGTAATTCACCAAAAAGACATAGGCAGGAATTTTCACAGCAACACAGTTCAAAACAGCCAACATTTAAAAGCTACCAGCCTGGTCATCAATAGTGGAATGGATAGGAAATTCCCTGGTGGTCCAGTAGTTAGGATTCTGTGCTTTCACCACTGTGGGCCTGGGTTTGATCCCTGGTTGGGGAACTAAGATCCCATAAGCCACAGGATGTGGCCAAAAAAAAAAGAATGAAATGGATAATAAGAAGTAGTATAATTACCCAACAGAATACTGTACAGTCATGAGACGTGGTGAAGTACAAGGACATACAGCATTGTGAATAATTCTCATGGTGTTGATTAAGAGAAAAGTGAAAACGTTAGTCGCTCAGTCGAGTCCGACTCTTTGCAACCTCTCTGGACTGTAGCCTGCCAAGCTTCTCTGTCCATGGAATTCTCCAGGCAAGAATACTGGACTGGGTTGCCATTTTCTTCTCCAGGGGATCTTCCTGACCCAAGGATCGAACCTGGGTCTCTCCCATAGCAAGCAGATTCTTTACCATCCAAGCCACCAGGGAAGCCCTTGTCTAGTAAGAGAAACCAGTCATAGCTACTTCCACTTGTGTAAATTTCAAAGAGAGGTAAAAGTTAGAAGTTGACATAGTGATTAGAAGTCAGTTGCTTAAGAAGGCATGGAGGGGCTTCTGGGTACAGATAATGTTCTCTTACCTGGTTTGGGTGCTAGTTATAGGTTGTGTCACATTTATGACAATCCACTGAGCTGGAAATGTATGATTTGTGTGTTTTTCTCAGTATATGTTCTACGTCAACAAAGAAGTATACTTAAAAGAAGAAAAATACAGCATACCTCTTTCCTGCTCCAAAGAAGGAGGGAAGAAAGTGCATTCAGGACTTTTTGCCTACCTTGTAAGGGAGAATGTTGTGATATAATATGTAAAATGCGTGGTATTTTTGCTGACAAAAGAAAAGCCAAACTGTAGGAGAGACTGTAGGAGAGACCAAACAAAACGCTTGGTCAGGGAATTCCAAGTTCAGCTAATATCCAAGCAAATTCAACCCCAAATCCTCGGGTCCCTCGTTAACCTCTAAACTGTGTTGTATTCCTTAATAACTTATCAGAGAGACTAGTGAGATGATTTTAATCCATGCTGCTTGGATCAGTCAGTTCCTGGTTTTAAGGAAGTACATTTAGTACCTGGGACACATGATATGGCTGTTCCCGGATTTGAAAATGACGGGCAGGCTGGAGCTGCCAGGGCTGCTTCACAAGCCTTTAGGATCACACTGCCCATGCCACGAAGATCACCTACGTCAAGAAGTAACTTTGGGAGAGTTGTCTTTGAAGGACTTGGTGTTATCCGTGGTTTGGGTTTTTTGTTTTGTTTTATAACATTTGAACACACAATTTGAATAGTGGGAGGTGGGAGGGATCGTGAAAGTAAGATCTTTGTTAAGGTCTTAAATGGTGTAGTCTTCCTTGAGACTTAGCAAACTGTAAAATATGAAGACTTTGATTTGGTACAAGAAACCTTTGTTTGTATTCTTAAAAAAATGAAAAGCTGGAAGATAATGCTGCACAGTCATAGGAAGTACGCCTCTTTAGGGTTGGTCTCAGCGAGGGTCTCCCCTCATGAATGGAGCTGCTAAGCAGTGGGAGGCTGGAGGACCTGGTGGTGTTGAGTGCAGTCTGGGCTTGGACAGACCGGAGTTCAGACTACGATTCCATCCCTTGCTAACTGAGTAACCTTGGGTGATTTCTTGATCTTTCGAAGCTTTAATTTCCTCATCTGTTAAATGACATAATACCTACCTCACGGGATTGCAGGGAGTCAGGTGGGATGTGGTTTGTGAGCTGCTTAGCGTAGTGTCTGGAAACAAGTAAGTACCGACATGACAGCTGGGGCACAGAAGTTCACCCCTTACTTCTATTTTGGCCATAATTATTCGGAGACAGTTGTTCATCCATATAGGGGTTTGGGGATAAGGGCTTCTGTTGGCCTATTAATTCACCTGACATTCCTAGAGAACTTGCTCTATGGAAAGCAAGAGAGATCCTAGAGTTCTGATGACGTGGGAGTAGACCACATCTTTAAAAGGTTGTAGAATCTAACGTGAAAGAGAAGCAGCAAGCTCCCCTGCACTGGGTACCAGATACTTCCTTTGGTATGAACTGAACTTGCCTTTGGGCTTCCCAGTGGCTCAGTGGTAAAGGATGGGTCTGCAATGCAGGAGCCGCAAATGTGGGTTTGATCCCTGGGGCAGGAAGATCCCCTGGAGCCAGAGCATAGCCACCCACTCCAGTATTCTTGCCTGGAAAATCCCATGGACACAGGAGCCTGGCGGGCTACAGTCCATGGGGTCACAAAGAGTCGGACACAACTGAAGTGATTTAGCACATACGCATGTTTAATTTTCATAGCAATCCTCCATGGCAGGTTTTCTTATACCAGTTTTTACAGATGGAGAAATAAATCCCCAAAAGAGCCCAAGGCCACACCATTTGCAAAGTTGGAATGCAGACCCTGGGTTCTCTTGGCTCCAGAGCCCATCTCCTTCCACTTCATGGTGGGCAGTGGGATGGGACAGACAGCCCCACCATTGCAACAGGAGGCAAAGTTAAACACGTGGGACAGTCCAAGCCCAGGGCTGCAGGAATACCAGGGAGACGAGGTCAGTTTCAAATGCGGAGATCCTTGTGTTTCCGATTTATGTTTCGCCTTCAGTGTTGTTATTTGCTCTGCCTTGAAATTTGGCAAAATTTCTACAACACATGTTAACAAAAGTCTCAATCATCTTGACCAACTTTTTGTGTCATACATGAGTTATTTTTCTAGTTGCCTAGGATTTCTGAAACAAGAGAAGCAGTGTATCTGTGATGTGGCGATATTGGTACAAGAGAATTGAACTCGTGTCCAAGGACCTGGGATGTTTCCTAGTCATGACACTTAGCTGTGTGACCTTGATTTTGGCCCAGCAAGTCATTTGGCCTCTGAGTCTTGGTTTCATCACTGTAAAACAAGAACGATGTCACCCATTTCAAAATTTTAGAGAAAACTGCAATTAAATACTGTGCATGAGAGTACATAGCCAAAGAACCAGCCCGAGAGAGATCCAGTAGCAACACTAAGGTCAGTGTCATAGCCCAGGTTTTTATTCTGACTTCTCGTGCAGTCCTGGGCAAGTTACTCAATCTCTCTGCGGTTCTGTCTCTCTTCTTGTACAGAAGAGTAGTGATCCCTCTGAAGAAAGAGAAATGACGATTTGATTAGCAGATTAGACCATTGTTTTCTAATCCTTTTGAAAATGTCCAAGTCTTTGGACAACTGCTGTCAGCTCAACACTGCACACATATACCGGTATATTTTCTTCTGCCAAAAAAAAAAAAAAAAATCTTTATTTTTCAATAACTTTTCAAAGGAATCTGGACCCCCCCCAAAAGGAATGAATGCATTCATTCATTGATGTGAATAGTGGGTCTTCCCATTAGGTCTTTACCCCACCCATCAATGTTTTCTTTGTTTTTTAATTGTCTGGTCTCTTTATTAAAGAATAGTTTACATACCATACAATTCACCCATTGTGAGTATACAGCTTATTTCTATTACATTTAAGCATTTGTGCAGCCATCATCACAGTGCAGTTTTATAACTTTTTCGTCACCTCAGTTTGACTTTGCAATCAATCTTGCTTACAGTCTTATTCCCTCCCCCTTCCCAGCAACCACCAATCTACTTCATGTCTCTCTTACTGCCTTTTCTGGAGATTTCATAGAAAATGGAATCATGCAATATGTAGTCTTCCATGTCTGGCTTCTTTCACTGAGCATCATGTTATTGAGGGTCATCTATGTTGTTGCATGCATCAGCAGTTTGTCTCTTTTAGTTAAAAGCAGTAACTTTGCAGTATTCTGTTTTGTGAATGTTCCACATTTTGTTTATCTGTTTTAGTGGAGAGTCATTTAGATTATTTCAAGTTTGGGACTGTTATGAAGAACACCGCTGTGAACTTTTGCATATAAGAATTTGTGTGGACATAAGTTACCATTTCTTTTAGTTGGAAACCTAGGAGTGGAAGTTCTGGATCACTTGGTAGATTTATGTGCAGCTATTTGAGAAACTGCCAAAGAAGTTTCCAAAGAAGCTGTACTGTTTTTCACTCTCCCCTTGCCATCAATGAGGATCCCACTTTCTTCATATCCTCCTAACATGTGCGATAGTCAGTCTTTTCCATTATAGCCATTGCTTTTTCGTTGGCTCATTGCCTTGTAGTATCTCATTGAGGCTTTAATTTTATTAGCTTGACAGATGATGTTTAAAATATTTTCATGTGTCACACTCATCTATCTTCTTTGGTGAAGTGTTATTTAAATCTTTTGCCCACTTTTTAACTGAGTTGCTCAGCCTCTTATTATTGCACTTTAGTAGTTCTTTATATATTCTGGATGCTATTCCTTTTTTAGAAATATGATTTGCAGAAATTTCTTCCAGTCTGTGGCAGGTCTTTCCATTTTCTTGATGTCTTTTGAAGTGAAAAAGGTTTTAATCTTGACAACATCTGATTAATAATTGTGCTTTCGTATAATGTCTAAGAAATCTTTGCCTGACCCACAGTCACAAGGATTTCATGTTTTTGTCTAGTGGTTTTATAGTTTTAGCTTTTATATGTAGGTCTGTAATCCAGTAGAAGCTAATTTTTGTATATGATGTAAGGTAGGGATTTGATGGGACATATATATTCAATTGTTCCATCAATATTTATTAGAAAAAACCATCCCTTCCCTATCAAAGTGCCATGGTACTTTATTGGAAATCAGTTGACCATAAATATGTGGGTTTATTTTGGAATTGTCTCTTCTGTTACATTGACTTTTATGTCTATCCCAGTGCTGATACCATGCCATCTTGATTACTTGTAGCTTTATAAGTTTTGAAATCTACCATTATCCTGTTCTTTTTCCAACATTGTTAACTCTCCAAGGTCCTTTGCATCGCCATGTACATTTTAGGATCAGCTTCCCGATGTACAAATAATCTGGCTGGGATTTTGGTAGTGATTACACTGAACCTGTTGATCAATTTAAAGAGACTGGTTAGGTCTTACAGGAATATACACATCTAAAGATAACATTTATCTTGTACTGTTAAACTGCAAAGACTACTTAGAAATTTTTGTACTGAGTTCCTTAGAAGGAGATAGTTCAGTTCAGTCACTTGGTTGTATCCGACTCTTTGCAATCCCACAGGCCGCAGTACACCAGGCTTCCCTGTCCATCCAGCTCCTGGAGCTTACTCAAACTCATGTCCATCAAATCAGTGATGCCATCCAACCATGTCATCCTTGGTCGCCCACTTCTCCTCCTGCCTTCAATCTTACCCAGCATCAAGGCCTTTTCCAATGAGTCAGTTCTTGGCATCAGGTGGCCAAAGTATTGGAGATTCCGCTTCAGTATCAGTCCTTCCAATGAGTATTCAGTACTGATTTCCTTTAGGATTGACTGCTTTGATCTCCTTGAAGGAGATAAGATCTTCCAAGGAGCTATCTAGAAGGAGATAAAGACCGAAACAATCATTTGCAAAAAGCCAATATGTATTTCCACTGGGATGTTGCAGCCTTTTTATTCTTTTATATTTTGAGCTGGTCAGAGGTAACCAGAGCATTGGAGTGCACTTGTGGATATCTCTTCACACCATTCTGTGCATCTTCTCTGGGGAACCCTCCCCTGGTACTTGGAGCAGGGACCACTGTTGGGGCTGTAGTTGGTGAGGGGGTAGGGTGGCAGGATGCTAGTCTCTGTGCAGAGTGGCTTTGCAGACTTACAGAGAGCCCTCTGGGCTTCATGCAAGCTGCCTGGGCAGACTGATTTATTCATCTTTGCCCAGGATCCAAACTTTGGGCCAAGGCACACCCTCATTATCCTGCCCAACCAGCATGCTGAATCAGGAAAAACAGCCTTCCGGAACAGGCGAGTGGTGTCTTCGAGATCAAGCTGGTCCGGTTGCATTGGAAACCTCTCCCACTTCAAGGGAAAAAGCAGCAAATGCAAAGAAGGCTGAGTCAGCCCCGCCTTGCCTTTCTACAGGAGCAATACCGGGAACTAGTGTGGTTCTGCCTCTGTCCCCACCCATACACCTGCCAGGGAAGCAACGTCCCTGCTACTACCTTTGGCTTCTTCATCTACCATCAGGTTTCCCCAGTTCATGATGATCTGTATTAACTTATGTCAGTGCTTACAAAATAAAAAGAAGAAGCTGATCTCTGTGCCCCACCCTAGGGCCTTTGAACCCATTTTTAAAAGTCTCTTGGTTGTTGCTTATGTGCAGTAAAGTTAGGAAACCCCTGATCTAGGCCAACACACTGACCTCCAAGTGTTTGTGTGTCCTTAATCTGAAAGCATCATCAACCAGAACCATATTTGCAACAGTCTCAGGGGCTTCCCAAGTGGCGCTGGTGGTAAAGAACCTGCCTGCCACTGCAGGAGCTGTAAGAGACACAGGTTTGATCCCTGGGTCAGGAAGATTCCCTGGAGGAGGAAATGGCAACTCACTCCAGTATTCTTGCCTGGAGAATCCCATGGACAGAGGAGCCTGGCTGGCTGTGGTCCATAGAGTCGCAAAGAGTCAGGCACAACTGAAGTGACTTAGCATGCAGGGACAGGAAAGCAATTTGTTTATTCTTTTGGGTATTCTGAACACCATCTCTGAATCAAGTTAGATCTTTTTTAAAAAGATCTACCACCCTAGACCTTGATAGTTTAACTTCTCCTATGAAAATGACTTCCTTCAGTGACCTTTAGTCTATACTCTCAGTTTTTCTCAAGGCTTTATAGAAGAAAAACTACTTGGATGTTTCCAGCCATCAGTGAAATCAGTATGGAAGTTGGCTGGCTGCTCCAGAACTGAGGTTCCCCCTGTGAGAATTCCGTTGGGGCTTTTTGGAAGCAGTTTATGCAAGAGGAGGCCTGGAGTCAGGCAGTCAGGACTCACAGCCCAGCTCTGCTTTGTGGAAGCACTGGGAGCTTTGGAGAAATTGTTTGCTCTGAGTTTTCATTTCTCTGAGCTTTTTCATTGTTCGAAGAACAAGGTTGTAAAAGAACACAGGGCTGAGTGACAGGTCTCACTGGGAACCACTCCTAAAACAGAGCAAGCCCGTATGGAACCATAGCCCATGGTTGAGGTTCACAGCTTGTGACTAATTTAGAATCAGGAAACCTTGCCTCTCTAGTGACAATTGTATGTGGCCATTTTTTAACTTAGTGAGACCAAAGTGGCCCATTTTCTCTTTTGTCCTTGTCTACTGAGAAGCTCCCATCCCAGCCAACATGTTGGCCTGAGAGTGAAACCTTTTGATTTTTCTTTTCCTCTGAGGCTTTTGTTTCATTGTTTTCAGATCACAGCCTTCTCTGATAAGCATCCGGAAGTCCTTTGGGGAAGGAGGCGTGGTCTGAGCTATAAATGGCTGAAGGCTGACTTCAAGGACCCTGTCCCATATCTCCTGAGCTGCATCAGGAGTAAAGTACTACAAGAGAAATGGTGGGGGGTGGAGGGGAGGGAGAGAAACTGAAAAGGACAGTTAGCCACCCCGGAGCTAAGAGAATTATCTGTCCAATAATGGGGTCTGTAATCGCAGTTCTCTTTTCTACCCACAGTGGTCTGTTATCCCAGCACAGGGCTTAGGGTACCAGAACTCCTCCTGGCTTTCAGACACTATGGGGTCTTTGGTTCATTTCCAATCTCTGCCATCAAGAATGTCCTTTCTCTACCCAAATTGCTTTTCTGTTAACACTGCCATGTGAGCTTGGAGAGGGGTGGGATTTTACAAAGAATCATAGAATCTTACAGCAGGGTGGGACTTGAAATTGTCTAGTCCAGCCCTTCACTTTCTACAGAGGAAGGGCCAGGGCCTTGGAGACGGTAAGTAGTGACATAATTGAGGTCTCATGAATAAGAACTAAAGAAATGATACCCCAGTCTCCTAATTCTGAATCTTGTAGCCCTTTTCCTGAACCCAGTGTCCATGAGGAGCTCTGAGCTCCTCTCTGCTCTTACAGTCAGTTTGTTTCACAAATTTGGTGCCTTGCATCGAATTCTGCCTTGTGGCAGATGGTGTTTCCCCGGATTGAATTCTTGCCTGTTTGATAAAGTTTATACTTCAATTTAGAGAAGCGTGACTTAATCAGCGCTATTAAAGGCAAGCAGTTTCTAGCACTTTGTGTATGCAGGTGCTTTTATAAAACTCAACTAAATATACAAATCATTTATGGTCCATAGAGATTAGTGCCAGTCCGAATGTGGACTTTTTAACATGTGCATTTTTGAATGCATGACAATAAAGAAATAAGGTTGTAGTTTTTTAACTACAGAGATGGATGGAGAGTCCCCATTCACCACCAGACTGTAGGAAGTCCCAAAGACACATCTGGTCTGTCAGGCTGGGGCAGAGCTGGAGTTGCAGGATGTGAACCTGGGGTCAGGTACTTGGTAACCATCATTTATGGAGTCACCTGTCACAACAAAGCCCACACTGCTTTAAAAGTTTGCAGTCAACAGCTTCCTCTCCACATGAATGTGTGTTCCTCTTCTTTCTTCTGTGAGTGCTGTTTAGACTCATTTTGCTCATTATCTGAAATACTTTTCCTTCTTCTAAAAATGACTCTGATTTAAATGTTTTGGATTCAGCTACATCTGTGGTTTTTTTTTTTTTTTTTTTGGTAAGTTTGCATATAACCCTGTCTGTGTTCAGCTCTGGTACTTTTCCTGGCCCTGCACACAGGGCTTGTCTGAGAACTGTCATGTAAGAAGAAGTGAAACACATGCGGGGGTGGGGGGCTCTCTTATCTTGAGCCCTAGACCCTGTGCCCTCCCCCCACCCCGCCCCCAGGCTTGCACTGTGGCACAGACTTTTGAACAGCTGTGCAACTGCCCTTCGATCCTGGCTCACTGTATTTCTTGACATGTTGAGCATCATGGGATGAAGCAAGTACACAGGTCAAGACCGATGCCCCTGGAGTTACATTGGCAGTGTTTCTCAGCAGTGCTTTTACTCATGACTTGCAGAGCAGAGCCCTGCCACAGGGGCCCTGGCCGAACCTTCCACCCATCCTGTGTGACAGTTCATGTAATAGCTACTCCCCTGTGCCTGTCCCTGGGAAGGGGTGGCATCCAGAGAGCCTTTTATCAGCACCCCAGACTGCATTAGCAAGGCTTCTTTATGTGTGTGGTCCTGGAACCACCTCTGTTCAGAGGCTTATTTTGTTGTTTTCCTATTACTGTTGTATGCAGTACATCACAGCATTGTCAAAATGTCATTTGATCGTTCACCCAGCATCCCTGTGAGGTAGATACAGCAGTGAGGTACTCTATGGTGACTAGCTATATTACTAGTTAGGGACTCATGCTCCAGAGTCAGACCACCTGGGTTCACACCATGCCCCTTACCACTTTCTAGTTGTGTGACCAGAGACAAGTTTACTAAACCTCTCTAAGCCTCAGCTTTCTTATCTGGTGAGTAGGAAATAATAACCTCAAGAGGTTCTTGTGAAACAGATGCCTGAATGTTTATGAAGTATGGAGAACAGTGACTGACACAGAATCATCACAATAAAAATGTTCACTTTTATTGTCGCGTCTCTATCAACTTCATCATCTCTACAGTCGATTTTCCAAGAGTCTGTGGTTTGCCCAAGATCACATAATGACTCCAAGAGACAATGGACTCTTTTCTTCTTAGTTTTTATTTCCTTATTACACAGTAACATAAAAATGAATTCTTGTAAAAGATCAAAGCAATACAGAAACATATAAAGAAAGTTGTTAGGTTCCCACCTCTACTCTTTTCCTTTCTCCACAAGGAACCACAGAAAACTAATTGGCATGCATTCTCCCCACCTTCTCTCTGGACAGGACACACATATAAAATCAATGTAAATAAATATATATGTGTGTGTGTGTGTCTTCTTAGGCTTAAACAATAGTAACAGTGCCTGACTTATAGGACTGGTGGTCAGTGTTGGCAAAGGTGGGGCATGCCAGGAAATATACTAGTCCTCTCTCATCGGCTCCATGAGATAAATGCTATTATTTTACCCATTTTACAAGTGTGGAAGTTAAGGTTAGAGAGAGTGTCACCTTCATAGGACCACATAGTGCTGAAACTGGATTTCAGTCCAGTCAGGCTTACCCAGTATCTCCACACTTTTGACCACAACTGTATGTGGCCGTATCATAGGTATTGTTTTTCTGTTTGAGTTTTTCCTCTTACTAATATTAGTTTGAACTCTTTCCATGTAAGTATATGTAGGTTTACTTCATCCTTTTAGTGGCTGCATATGAGTCAATATTTTGTTTCACCACTTTCTTATCAAGGCTTCTATTTCCTTGTTCTTTGCCGTTGTAAATAATCCAACACCAAATATCCTTAATACTTTTGGACACAGGTGTGAGAATTTCTGTAGAGTGGCTTTACCAAGTGGAATTGTTCATCAGGGAGTAGTGCACACACATTAAATTTAAATAAGTATTGCTTTCCAAAAAGAATTTTGCTCACTGACAGTATGTGAGAAGGCCTGATTCACATTAGTCTTTTTTTAATTGAATTATTTATTTATTTTTGGCTACACTGGGGTTTTGTTGCTACGCGCAGACTTTCTCTAGTTGCAGCGAGTGTGGGCTACTCTCTAGCTGGGGTGCACAGGCTTTTCATCGCGGTGGCTTCCCTTGTTGCAGAGCGTGGGCTCTGGAACACATGGGCTGCCGTGGTTGCCGCGCACAGGCTTAGTTGCCCCATAGCACGTGGAATCTTCTCAAACCAGGGATTGAACCTGTGTCCTCTGCATTGGCAGGTGGATTCTCAGCCACTGGACCACCAGTGAGGTCCCTCACCTTAGTCTTCTTTTCATCTTTGCCAATTTTTTGAAGAACAATACTCTTTTTCTAAATTGTGTTTCCATGATTCCTGATGGGGTTGAGCTAATTCTTTACTTTCAGGGTAATCTACATTTCCTCCAGAAGTTGCCTTTTGCCTGTATTGCCATTTAGTTTTCATTGTAGATGCTTGTTGTGTATTTTGGATAATAATCTTTTATATTTTTCTGCATTTTTGTCTTCCATGTAAACTTATGAAATTGGCTTGTCAGTTTACATAAAAGAAACTCCTGTTTGTATTTTGATTGAGAACTTGTTGCATTCATAGGCTCATTTTAGATAATTTGGCAACTTCATGATATTTATTTTTTCCTTCCATAAATACCACATGTCTCTATTTAAGTCTTCCATCAGTTAAATTCGACTGTTTTCCTTGTGTAGATCTTGCATTGAAACATTTGTTTACAAATGGGAACCTGTTTTGTCATCACCTAGACTTAATTTGTATTGCTAATGAATAGAAAAACTTTTGGTTTTTACATATGTGTTAAATTTTTACCTAGCTACTCGACTGAACTCTTTTATTAGTGACCTTTGTGCTTATTTCTTGTTCTTGATCTATCACATTGGCTAGGAAAAACAGTGAAGAAAAACATTGGTGAAAGTGTACATCTCTGCCTGCTTCCTATCTTTAATGAGAATGTCTCTAACATTGAAGCACTAAATATGGTGGATCCATTTTATCAGCGTGCAGAAATTTCTATTGCTAGCTTACTGAGGGGGGTGCCTTTCACTGCAGACTACACCAGACTCCTGTCAAGGGGCCTTCATTGTTTCCTCTACATTTTCCTTGAGAATTCAGAGATGGTCCTCACTGCCTGGGACCTCCCAGTTTTGATCTCCCAGCATTAATCTCCCAGCTGACTCAACAGTGGTTAGCACTGAGTAATATTTGCTCTCTTCTTTGCTTCGCTCGCATTGGACCCTGGCTGGCCTAAGGCAAAGAGCCACTTTGTGTTAACATATCCTATACCCCTCCCCCCCAGATAAATAAATAATGCTGTATGGATAAGAACAAAATTCCACTTCTGGAACTTTCTGGCAGGCACCACTGAAAAGATTTCATTCCTGGCTTCTAGTTTTAAATAACTTCAACTTTTTTTCCCCACTGGGTTATCTTGAGTCGCTGACCACCATTTCACACTCCAGTGACCAAGTGGTTTCATAGTTTGTACAGGAGGGTGTGAGAAGGGAATCACCACCTGACCTCTGACTTCCTGTGGAGATTTCACGCAGGCACAGGGTGAAGCCATTTCTAACTCTAGGCTCTCAGCAATGCCTTGCGCACAGTTAATGCAAAAGAAGTGTTTTCACAGTTGACTGATGACATGATTTAATTGCAGAGTACATTTGATAATTTTTAGGTGGTGAGACTTTTTGCTGAAACTATGAACGAAAGGATTTCATTTTGTCAGGCATGTATTTGGAGCATGACTCTAATGTAACTTGGCACCTGTCTAGAGAATTGTCCCTGCGTCCAGTGACATTTCGCTTTGGGGAAGTCAACACCTGCTATGATGGCATCTGTCATATTTAAGAAAGTGACATGTCCATGAATAATGCAGAGCCGCCTCACTAAAATGCCTTCTTCAGAAAGCAATTAAAATGAGGCATTGGCGGAAGATTATTATAAGCAGCAGAGAAGCAGGTTTGGGCTCTTTCCGAAATTAAAAAGCAGTGGATGATATCTTTTACTGTGGTTTTCTCATCTTGATGTAAGCAGGGTAGATTATATTATTTTCATACTGTTTAGCTAGAAAAGTAAGGACCTGCTAAATAGGATCCTTTCTTTCTATGACTTTAGTACAAACCAACATTGGCCTCCAACATCAATTTGGATGTTAATGTTTTTGAGGTGAACTTTTTGGGGAGATGGAGTGGACTCATGTCAGGCACGTGGTGTGTAATTGGCAACTCTCCAGGAGAGCCTAAGCCAAGATACAACTGGATGCCAGAAACCCCAAGAGGCGAGGCAGCCCCACGTGGCAAACACGAGCACTGATCTTTGAGCCCCTCATGGGGCCAATGCCATCGGCTTTAGCTTCTAGGGCTATTGAATGAGAAGTTTGGTCAGTCGGACAAGTATCTTTCCTGCCTTAGCTTTTTCTCTTTCCCTCAAATTGCGATGTCCACAGAAGAGGTTGGGAACAGTGCCCAGCAATAGACTGAACATTTCCTACCTCTTCTCTTGCAGGCGGGTGACAAACATTACCACCCGAGTTGTGCACGATGCAGCAGATGCAACCAGATGTTCACAGAAGGAGAGGAAATGTATCTTCAAGGTAAGGTGGTCTGGGGAATGCGATAACCTCTCCCCACCCGGGGAGAGAAAACCATGCTATGTTTGTTTGTTTTTAGGAGAAGGAGGCATTTCATTAGCTGCAAGGCTACCCAGATCCCAAATGGATGTAGCCAAGTGTGACCTCATCAGTTAGTATTAATCAGCCAGGCAATTGACATGCTGGCAGTGAGCCCCTGAGGCTGTTAACAAACAAGTGGATTGCTTATGGATGGATGGATTGAACTTGATGTTTGATGCCATGGAGATAAGGCAAGAGGAAAGATCAGCTAGGCCTCCCACCCAACCCCCAGGAATATGCTTGGGAAACAAAAGATCAAAAGAGGAAATGAATGTCTAGAAATGTTACATACTGGATGGTTATAATACTTGGTTTTTTCTCACTTCACTATCCTGGGAGAAGGATTTTGGGGGGCCTCCCAGTATGCTCTTATCCAGGCTTTTAGGAAGAAGAAAATATCATACTTGGTGAATTACATCACAGATGTACTTCATCCCATGAAGATGAGATAGCTGTCATAGTGAAAGAGAGAAGGACAGAAGTGAGAGAGAACACACCCACAGTTCCTGACAGAGAAATTGAGAAGTTTCTGGTGCCAAGGAAGTGCTCATTACCAGAGGGCCATTCAATTTTTTTAATGAAAATAATTTTGAGAAATTTTCCCAGAGTACAGCTATGATTAGCTTTTATCTCCTCTAAAATTCTGAAGCTTTTCTGAGAGTTTTAGGGAAGGAGTCTCCTCCAGTCAAACAGTACCATCTGTGTGAGCATTTTACTATTTTTAGCAGGAAAGAGTCATTAAATAGACAAGGGCTGATCAGCAAAATTAGCAAGAATATAAGAGCTATTGCTTGTTCACTTTGCTAATTACTGGTTCTCATCGGCCTTTGCATGTCATTTCTTCATCTCTGCACGTAACACTATGTGTAGTTTTAATGAATGGTTTGCTTTGCTCTTGATTTTTGTTTTTACGAAACTAAGAAAAGTCTCCAGAAATGATTCTTGAATATTAGATCAAAGCTTTGGCTACTCTCCCCTTAAAGAACGCTAGCTGTATGAGAAATTGACAACCCAGACATCCTTTTTAGCTTTAGAATGATTTCTCTGAAAAAATTACAGTGGAAAATCTCACTGAATTTTAAAGGGCCTGATGAAGGCAAGTGACAAGCCCCAAATCTGTGGCCTCATATGGGCTTTATATGACACATTTTCCCCCAGGATAAACTGTGAATCCTTGGGAGCAATAGACAGGTGTCACTTTACATGTTCTGCATGGAGCAGATTTATTCTTCAGTTGGTCTCTAGGCTGTGTTTTAGATCCGAATGTGTCAGTTATACCACTCACCATCAAAGACCCAAGAGTGTCCGTCACCCCAAGAGTGTCTGCTGAGAACTGAGACTCAGGGCTCTGGGTGCACCTCTGTATGTTCACATAGTTCTGCAAGCTGAGTGAAGAGGGTGATTTCAGGCTGTACGTGAGTATAGCACATTCATGCTACAGATAAACAACCCTGGTAATTTGGGCTACGTTCCAAATTCGAGCATCATTGTAAATCTCTCCTGGAGTTGGGCTTTGGAGATCTTTGTGTGTGCTCTCGGCACATCCTTGAACAATGAGCAGTTTCATCTTCCCCAGCATCTCATGTTCTCTCTGGCTCACATTCCCTGTGTGTCTGACCTCTGGAGGACAGTTCCATGCCTTGTACACCCCTAGTGTTCTGGACCAGGATGTCCATTCAGTAGAACCTCTACAGTGCACCCTGCTCCTGCTTCCAGCCCTGTTGCCCACCCTACCTCCCCCCAGCTCTCCACATTAAGAGGATTTCTGTGCTTTGAAGCCAGCCTCAGAGTAAAAGCCAGTGCTAAGTGGACTATGTGTCTGTCTGGCGTTGGTTTGATTTTTTGGCCCTGGGTTAAGCGAGATAGAAATGACTGCTAAATAGGGATTAAAGTATTATTCTGATATAAAATGTATTTACACTGTCATCAATTTAATAGTATTTTTAGCTCAGTGGTGTAAAATAATTCAAGAGTTATTTTAATTTGATAGCTTTTCAGGAGAGAAAGAGTTCAACAGTGAAATGTAAAACATAAAATATTCATACAGAGACTCTTATTAAATTTATATCATTGACATTGTCCTGCACAGACAACCTCATGACTTTTAACAATTTAAAGGTAGCC
Organism: Dama dama; assembly: GCF_033118175.1. Lineage (NCBI taxonomy): Eukaryota > Metazoa > Chordata > Mammalia > Artiodactyla > Cervidae > Dama > Dama dama. The sequence continues at coordinate 80,773,568 of NC_083695.1, read as the reverse complement.
ATTTTAAACCTGAAAGCTACATTATTTTCATCTTAACTCAGGATATAGTTTAGTGACCAGAACTGAGAAGAATGTGCCAAATGAGCATCATTGGCATTGGCTATCATTTTGAAAGTGGAATAAACAACTTTAGGCAAAAAAATTGCTTTCAACTTAGTAACTATTTGCTTAAGTCTTTTAAAGTCCCTCTTCAGATTCTTCCACCATTCCCACATTTGAACACATTCTTGCGTGAACATGGGACTTACGTATAGACCTTAGCCATGAATTACATACATTGTATACCTAGGCAAAAAAAAAAAAAAAAAATCACATAGGCAGGCACTGAATTCTTATAAGAAAAGAGCTTTCTATTGGATATAAGTGTTTTGCTTAGTTCTGTGATACTGGTACCATCCAAGAAAGCACCTTAAATTCCTATGAAGTGAGGCATTGACCCAGGACCAGAAAACAACACTTTGGTAGTAACTTCACTAGTTTAAAAGTGAAGACCTTTTAAAGTTAACTAAAAGGTTAAAAGTTAAAGGAAAAAAAGAAAAAAAGAAAGTTAAAGGAAAACTTGTGGATTTGTAATGTAAGTTTCAAACTTTCTGCTAGTTGGATCGATTTCCTGTGTCTGTGTAGGTAACTGTATAATTGAAGCAACAAAAAAAAATTTGGTGAGTTTTGCTTCTGGATATAGATGATCTGGTTTGACTTTATTGCCCTCATCTAAATTGGTTGGTTGTTTTGATGTTATGTAAACATGGCTTATGGCTTAAATTTCTGAAACTAAAAGTAGATATTGGTAAGTACACAGACATTACTTTTAAAGGATAATGAAGGTGAAAAGTGAAACTTAGTTGCTCGGTTATGTCCGACTCTTTGCAGTCCCATGGACTGTAGCCTGCCAGGCTCCTCTGCCCCTGGAATTCTCCAGGCAAGTATACTGGAGTGGGTAGCCTGACCTTCTCCAGGGGATCTTCCCAACCCAGGGATTGAACCCCAGTCTCCCACATTGCAGGCAGATTCTTTACCATCTGAGCCACCAGGAGAGTCCCCAAAGGATAATGATAGCATTTGAAAAAAAAAGAAAAAACCACTGCCCAGTTGAGAACTAAATGTCTCTTTCATCAAAACACTCTTGTGCCAAATGAGTGGTCTCTGTGGTCTAGGATTATGACTGTTACAGAACAAGCTCAGATTAGATGCAGAAAACTCACCTGGAATTTGAGCTATCATGATTCACTTGGGCACAGGGCCTCTCTCAGAAGTTCTGTATATTAGGACTGTGGCTGCTTTCCATTTCCTTTATTCTCAGATGTGTATTGTCTTTCCAGGTTCTACCGTTTGGCATCCCGACTGTAAGCAATCAACCAAGACGGAGGAAAAGCTGCGGGTAAGGAAAGCTTTGGCACTGTGATGCCAGGTGTACTTGCTGACCATTGTGTTTATGGTCACTGATTCTTGGGACTGCAGTTTGGGTGAAATTGCTTCTTATGACTTTTTTTTCCCCTTCGATCACAGACCAAGTAGAAAGGCCATTTGGCTAGAAAAAGGTTTCCTCCTACCTTCCGTTGATAGTGATTCTTGTTTCAAATGCTTTTGTTAGACAAAATAAGCCTTGCTTCATGAATCAGTTTCTTAGGAAAGCATTCAAGGGGAAAAGTCAAGTTCTAGGTCCAACATCTGATGACCTCCTCACCAGAGTTTTTTTGTATTTCATCCATCACATCCCTCAGTCCAAATTCTGCGGCCATTGCTCAGCTCTTGCTGCATTTCATTCGCCTCAAATCCAAGTTCAGCAAGTAGCCTCCATCTCCAAAAGCTGATGATTTGTTAGATAAAAACTTTTGGGGAAAACCATGACGAGCTCAGATGAGTCAATGGGAACAAATGTTCTTGATTGTTTTTGTAACTGAAACCTTAGGTAACATCAAAATATTTTCAAAACTCCCTGGAACATGGATCACATAGAGGATAGACTCTTATCTCTCACCTGTTTTTCCTTTCTTTCCTTTAGTTTAAGTCATCTTACTCTGTTCTCAGATCACCACCAGGAGACGATATTCTACCTGTTTCAGAAGCAAAGAGCTGTACACAGTTGCAAGGCCGTGATCATAATCTGTTTCTTTCTCAGATGCCCCCAGTTTTTCACTTGGGCCGTGAAGTATTTTTCAGAGCAGTAGTCTGACTAGACCCCAGTCCACAGTCCCTCCATTTAACTACCTTAGTGGTCCCCTTCGAAATAGCTGGGCTACACCACCTGGTGTTTCAGGGAAAAGAAAGGCCGAGATTTATTTTGGAAGCCATGCTATAGATGAGATGGTTAGGTAGCATGACCAACTCAATGGACATGAGTTTGAGCAAACTGCGGGAGATAGTGAAAGACAGGGAAGCCTGGTATGCTGCAATTCATGGGGTCACAAAGAGTCGGACACGACTTAGCAACTGAACAACAATATTCTAGAATGTGGAATCATTTCTTCTTGATCTGCCATTAGCAGGCACAAGAAGCTATATATGTGATCCCCAGCAGTGACACAGCTGCTCCATCAATGTGGCCTGATCACTAACATGTCATTTGTGAAGGAGTGACTTGGCTTCAGAGAAATGATTATCAGGAACCACCCTGCCCCCTTTTTTTTGGCCTGCCACCCCTGGGAATGACAGCTCTTATTTTCATTTTTCAATATCTTTTCTTTATTCTCAGTGAAGCTCTTATCTGCCTAGAAGGTCTATTTCCTTTGCTTTTTTTTTTCAACTGGCATCTGTAAGATCAGATGGAGATATTTTGTCATTTGCATAACTTAGAAACTTGTCCCTTGCCTGTGACTCTGAATAAAAATGGATGTCTTAAAATTCAGTTAATATGAGCAGACTTTAAGTGGAGGGGGGAAAAATCACTTTTTTCTCAAAATGATGGAGTAAAGACCAGACAAACTGGAGAGGAACTTGTTCACCAATATTAGGATGATTTGATCCCTGTTTCGACATAGAACTTCAGCTTGAGCATGTGTACCTAACCCTCTCATCTGTCAGTCAGACAGGTGCACACTGGAAGTTGCCAAACTCTGGGATTTTTGATGACTTGTGGATGCTTTGAAGTGGGTTATCGTTATAAAATACTGACACCTTAAAGATAGTACTTATTGTCACTTTAATCATAGGAATGTAAAATTCAGTGTATAATTTGCAGATGCCATCCCCAAACCACCCAAGTGGCTAGTGGTCTGCACTATCTTGACAGTCTTGCCCTCAGTTGTTGAATAATCATTTTTATTTCATCCCTGATGAAGTCTTCTGGGAGACAAAGAGAGGAATGCTAACCCAGACTGAATGGAATGTGTCCTTTCTCAGTAAAGATTGCTTGAGTTTGCAGATTGTGTTACTAATATGATTTAAAAAAAAAAAAACAAAAAACCCTCTCGATCGCATCTTGATGGAACTCTTTGGATAAGATTATGAAAACAACTAGTGAGATACTTCCACTCATTCTGGCCAAGAGGGGCTGTAGTTTTTTCTTTCTTTAATGAAACTTTCTTCTCCTAAAGCTAGCGTTTACCACTTGGGAGGTCAGGCTGGCCCCCAGCTCACTCACCCAGTAGTAAGGATGATGTACCTCTAAGGAGACGAGGTTCTGACACACCCCAAGTGGGGTACATGTTGACGCTGGTGGGTTTTAAAAGAGGCTAGATTTTGAAGAAGGAACAACTCTTGTGCTCTCTTAAGGGTGTGTCTATGGAGGACAGCCTTGAGCCAGGATTTTCAGGCCTTTTTCCCGGTGTCACATCAGTGCAGTTACCATAGCAAAATGAAAATGTTTTAAGGATCTTTCAACAACCCCACTGAGTAATCCACATTCTCCAGATTTCAAGAACTTGTGGGGTGTTTGTAATAACAGAGTCTCAAGAACATCTGTCAATGGCTTCATTGGCTTCTAACTCTTCATATGTAAGAATATTTTGGCCAAAATAAATGGAAAGGAACGATGGGGAGGGGGGAAGATTGGAACATAGGTAAATATACCGTAATGTGAAGACCAGTTAGGGAATTCCCTGGAAGTCCTGTTGTTAGGACTCGGCACTTTTACTGCCGAAGGCACGGATTCAATCGCTGATTAGATTCAATCGCTGACTGGAGAACTAAGATCCTATAAGCCACGTGGCATGGCCAAAAAGAAAGCAAATGAAGACCAGTTACTATGCTTTCAACATGGACCTTAAAAATACACACCCCCCACCCCCGACTAAAGTAATTCCACATCGTTGTTGTTGTTGTTTAGTTGCTCAGTTGTGTCCAGCTCTTTGCGACCCCATGCACTGTAGCCCACCAGGCTCCTCTGTCCGTGGGGTTTCCCAGGCACGAATACTGCAGTGGGTTGCCATATCCTCCTCCAGGGGACCTTCCCAACCCAGTCTCCTGCATTGGCAGGTGGGTTCTTTACCACTGAGCCACTGGGGAAAACCCGATGTCACTTATCACTTATCAAATTAGTTTTCCTAAAGGTTTTTTTTGGATAGTGTTTCTGAATCGAGGCTGTTTCTTTCTTCACTCTTCCCTTTTTTCATGTTTCACGGCAGCCACCAAACACCCGTCGGTCTCCGTCTGATTTCTTTTATCCCAAAAGTCTGATTCGACGCGTAGGACGGTCCCCGTGTCTGCAGGTTGGCACTGTGTCTGAGCTGAGGCTCGGGGCCACTGTGCTGGGCCCCAGGCTTCTGTCGCTTTTCCTCCCCTCGCTGCTTTCCCCACATAACTTCTGGGCTCCCGTAGAGGCAGATGCTTTTTCTCACCCCACGGAGTGCATCTCACATTCTGATTCCGGCTGTTTCCTGCTCTAGGCAATGTTTTCATTTAGCGTGGTGACTGATGCATTGTCTTCAGGACAACGAGCACATTGGAAACCACTGTTTCCATCCTGTGCTCACACATTTGTTCGCTGAACAAATATTTGCCAAGTACCCAGGTACAGTAAGGAAGAAAAGACAGGTACATAATTATTAAAAGATATTGAAACATATTACAGCGTATGGATCGTAAAGATCAAGGCAGGTCAGGTGAGGGGAAGGGGCTCAAGGGGTGCTTCCTGGGAGAAGTGGTCTTTGAGTTTTGGAGGCTGGATGGGATTTGAACCCATAGAGATGATGAGAAAGGGGTGGGCCTGATGAAAAGGGCAACAGAAGCATGAAGTTGGGGAAATGCAGTATTTGGGGAAGGAGAGGTTTGGCTCGAGGAAGGAGTGGCGAAGTGGAAAAGAAAACAAATAAGACTAGCTACAGTTCTGCAGAGGCAAGGAACTGACATATACTCTCAATGGCTGTCCTTAGAATCCCTGCCAAGTAGCTGTCCTGATTTCCATCTTACAGATGGAAAGACTGAGACCATCATAGTGAACTAACTTCCCCAGAGTTCTCCCAGCGGTAAGTGGAAGAGCTGAGATCAGAGCTCGGGTGTCTCTGATCCCGTAAGCCATGTTCTTTCCACTGTCCTACAAGGGAAGAGTGAGAGAGAGATCTGGGAAGACACGAAGAGGAGAGCATGAAATACTGGCCAAGTCTGATGGTGTCTAAGGAAGAGACAGGGTGTAAGGGCGGCACTGTCTTTCCAGAGCATCCTCTGGAACCTGGGAGAGTCCTCAGCCAGCTCTCCAGATGAGCAGTGAGGCAGGAGACTGTGTTCCCTGCGCACGCTTGACCTTCTTTCGGGGTTTCTTAGAATCAGTTGAAACCTTGGCCATTAAGTTACAAGTGACTTTCCATGGTGCCAGCTCTGTCCAGATGAAACCCATTGTGTAGCTGTGTTGACACTCAGGGTTGCAACACAGCTCTTTAGTCTGGGCTTGATGCCTGTGCCTGTTTTCTCCGCCTGCCAGAACTGCACTATGGCCCAGGAGAGCCTGGGTTTGGGTCTGCTTTCATTTGAAGCTGCACCTTCTTTCTTTAAATGATTTGAAAGATAGTTAGCAGTACAGAGTTTCAGAGGGGAAAGAAACCTTTTAGACATCAACCCCTGAAGTTTCTCTACCTACAGAGTGAAGTCAGTCCAAGGTGTTGCAGGTCAAAAGGAGCAACACTTAACTGTAGATTCCAGGCCCCGAGTGTATTGCTTTGGCCTGTGATGCTGGGTTACATTCAACTTATATTTATCATATAATATTCATCTATCTTACACCTTTGGCTCCAGCAGCAGAGTTTCACATACAGTTAACATACAGTGTCCTGAATCCAGAGGAACGGCCAGAAATTATTCCCATTGCAAGTGAGTACTTAGAATTAGTACCTACTTGGCAAGAAATTGCTTTTTCAATAGCTTTTGGTTTTTCCCCCGAAAGTATGCTTTATAACTCAAATAGTGTTTTATTTTGTTAGCCTGAGGCTATTGCCAAGTGATTCACTTTCATGACTTTAAGAAAAATACCATCAACTGTGAAATATTTTTGGTCTTCTCCAGACCCTTAAATTTAAGAGATGTGGGCATCTTGAGAAGTGGTCGGCTGGTGAAGAGAGAGAAAAAGAAAAGAAAGAGAGAAAGAGGTCTATTTTGGAAATCCTTCTCTCTTCTATCCTGTTGTTAAACATGGATCTAATTCCCATTATCGAGCCTTAAATATCAATAAAGTTAACTGTAACCCTGTCACAGAAAGGTATAAATCACTTGGGACCTGGCAGAGAAAATGGGCCATTTGACAAGCTCTTGCTTCACCTGTTGGCCATCAAGACTTACCAAAACCTTCGAGAAGCCTGAAAATGCCAAAGCCATTCTCAAGCCACCCAGATATTTTGATCTTTTAAATACTGTTGATTACAGCAGTTCATTTCAGCGGATAATATCAAGCACCTTTAGTATTAGATAAACTGTACCCCTTGCAGGGACTTTCAGCACTTCATGCCCTGGAAATAAGCCTGGTTTTATTGTGGAGGAAAATCATTTTATTTTTTATTTTCTGAAATCTCCTCTTATTTCTTCTTGTTGAGTTACAGGTAAAAGAAAATGGTGAGGGAAAAAATTACTAATTTGGCCAAAAAGTTCATTCAAGTTTTTCCACAAGATGTTATGGAAAAAAACCCAAACAAACTGTTTGGCCAGCCCAATAGAATGACCTAAGAAAAATATATTTTGGTTTCGCTTACTTGGAAGAGTTTTATAAGAAAAGCAAATTTTGTTTATAGGTAAAGGTCGGTAATTCATTATAAACAAACCACACGATATTCCCAGGACCAAGTTTGTAGAAATCTGGAGTGGATCACTTGCTTTCATTCTAAAATGGGGCTTCTGTGCTATGCCTTTGGAGGCTAAAGCATGAATGGCTGCCATCCAAATTGGGCATGAGTTTTTTTTCTCTTTTGAAACTAACATTCACTGTATTATAACATATGCACTTGCAAACCCATAATATACCAAACAAATACTGTGTGTCTATTTCTGCAAAGGAGCTAATTAGAAGCTGTAAGTATATCTAGAACAAGGAAATAATGCTGATGGTTACTGTTTTATTAATGTTGCCACCAGACATACCACTTTATTCCCAGCTTTCTCTCTTTTCAGATATTTATTCCTTTTGGTGTGTCTTTACAATTCATCAGAATGTATAGGTGTTAAGATTTATCCTGCACAGGCAAGGAGGACTCTTGACCATAGTAAAGGCTAATGGCGATTGCACACCTGGTTCCAGAGAAGATACTGTGCTTTCACTACTCAGGGCACAGGTTCGATCCCTGATCGGGGAACTAAGATCCTGCAAGCTGGTGGGGAAGCCAAAACTAAGCCAAAAATAAAAGCAAAAACAAACAAAAAACTGAAAGGAGCTCCTCTTTTGACTTAGCAGTGAGTATTTAATATGTGCAGATTTTTTAAAATATTCCTTCTTCTGCAGCTGTTATCACCTCCTTGTCTGGTGAACTTCGACAAAAACCCAAGGCAGGTACTGTCAACCTTAGCAGCACTTCGTATAAGGTGTCAACTGCCTTATATGGGTAGTGGTCCTGTAGGTGCTCATATGACCTCTCTGATCTGGGGTCCAGTTGCCTGTAGTTCTCTCCCTTCTTAGAGCATGGCTTTGGATGAATGCAGACTAGATGAGCATAGTTGTTACTCCCCAGCTCCTGCGGGGTGAGGGAGGTCTGGGGCAAGAGGGCTCTCCAGCTCTCCCCTTCTAAGAAGGGACCAGATGTGTGGGGCGGCCCACGATTGGAAATAAGCGAAAATGTCATTTCTCTTGTTAATTTCCTGGCAAAGCTCCGGTAAGTGTTTTTAATGGTAAACATTTAAAGATGGATGAGAGCTGCGGAATTTCTTCAGTGTAATTTTCACCCTGTGATTATGCCTTCTGAAGTGTAGACAGGTGGACAAAGTCAAGGGGTAAGGGAAATAGTGAGTGAAATGTAGTTAGAGAGTTTTTTTAAAGTTTTGCACAGAAAACAAAAAGATGTGCATTTTTAAAGCATCTACGATTAGTGATCAAATGTCATTTTTTTCTCTTTCCTGTTGAAATGAACTACTAGTCTGGTGAGACCTCTCTTTGTGGATTACTTTTTTTCCTTCAAGGAAAAATAAAAAGGCTTTTTGAAACTGAAAGTAGGTATGTGAAGGTGTGCTGGAGAAATAAATGTAAAATTAGACACTTTCTTTATGAAAGTGTTTTTCTTGCATGAGCCACATACAACTAGAAGGTTCTTACTGGAGAATCCTTTTCTCTTGTTGCCAAAATGAGGATTAAAGGCTAATCTTGTTGGCAAAGTCCTTTGAAAGATCACAGACTGTTTATAATCCTTCTTATATCTACCTTGCTTTTCCCATGCTTTCCTCTACCTTCCCCACCCCCCAAAGATGGCATCAAAAGAAAAAACTGAATTTTTCCAACTGTGCTTTCAAATTGTGTTTTTCTGTAAGGCATGAAGGAAAAAGTGAGAATAAGTAGATTGCATATGCTTTAACAGCTTCATCATAGGTCTATAGGGTTTTTTTTTTTTCCCCTCTATAGAACAGAAGTGGGAAAATCTTTGGGGATAAATATTTGGAATTATCTTCATTTATAATATAGGCAAGAGGGTAATTGTGTCTATCACAGCTCTTATAGAGAATTCCAGAGACAAAGCCTGTTGACTCATTTGGGTTCTTGATTTAATTTGGTGAATCACTGTTGTGAACTTGGTTATCTGAATGGGAAGAAACAGTAATTTAGATGAAATAATTGCACGTAAAGATCGTCTGTGGAAATATGGATTATCTGTAACTTTGTTACCACCCGAAGAGGTGACACTAGAATTAAGGTAATGATAAAGAAGAAACTGTCAGTGGGATTTGAAAGAGGGAAAACATGTCAGGAAGCTGTTGCTTTTGAGGTTAAGATGAGCCTTAATTTTGGGTGTGTGGATATGAGCTGTCATGTCAGAAGACAGCTCTGTGCCTTTTGATGTTGAAGGCCATCAAACACTATTAGCAAGTTGTGTATTAATTAGGGGGGAAACACAGCTAGAAGAAGAAAAGGGGGACTTCAATGATAAACAAGATGTTCATTTAAAATTCAGCATGTTTCTTTTCTTTCTTGTTTTAAACTACTCTCAAATTACATTTGCATTTAGGTCTTAAACCATTTGGGTTTCTTTTGTCATATGATGTAACATTAGGAATTGGCTCTTTTTAAATTAACACTTTAAAACACAGAGAAGGAGAAGGAAATGGCAACCCACTCCAGTATTCTTGCCTGGAAAAGTCCATGGACGGAGGAGTCTGGAGGGCTGAAGTCCATGGGATTACATGACTGAGCATGTGTGCACAAGGGTGGAGGGAAATGGGTTGGTAGCAATAAAGTGGTAGAACTAAAAAAAAAAAAAAAAAAAAAAAAAAAATAAAACACAGAGAAAATGCAACATGTTTAGAAGTCTAGATGTTTAGAAATTGAAATGTAAAATTCTAAATATTCAAGATTCAAACTCAAAAATAATAGTCCCACTTTTAGGAGTAAGTTTTTTTATCTTCACAAGAGAGAGACCGCTGACCTCTGCTGGTTGAGCAAATATACAACCATGGGGGCCATTAGGAACTGTGGCCTAAGTGGACCAGATATCTCCGTGGACCATTTAACTCGGAGCACAGTTCATGAGGGAGCAGACCAGGAGCTATCCTGGCGGATCAGACAGGCCTGAGCAAGCTCTCTGCCATCCATCATGGAAGGGTGATAGTAACTAGAGCTGAGATGTCAGCCGGAGAAGTCATTGTCTTGGGAAGGTACAGAGTCGTTCCATGGAGTTCTCCAGAAAGGGAAGGACGTTTGTCAGCTCTGGGGGGGACCACTGCCCCATCCCCAGAGACAGTTCACATACCTGAGTTCTGATGGAAAGGTCTCCAAGGGTGAGAACGCGAGGGAAGTCTGGTCGGTGGAGCTCACATCCAAAATGACCATCCAGTCATGAGGAGCAGAACAGAGTGAGTCCTGCCCTTCATCATTTGAGATGCTGGCAAAGAACTCCAGTCTAACGTCAGTTGTCTGGAAGATGCTGGGTCTTTGTCATGTGTGGGGCAAGGTGCTTGAAGCTTTATATGTATTGTCTCATTTATCCCTAGGAAGAAGGTGTTGTATGTACCCTCTCCTCCATTCTATACTTAGAGAAATTGAAGCCTAAGGAAATTAAAGGGAAAACAATGAGAGAGTGAGAAAGGAAAGGAAAGGGGAAGAAAGACACTCGTCTACACTTGATCTTAGCCAAAAGACCGAGAAGCGATGAAAGACACTCGTATAATGTCACACAACCAATAGAGCCAATATATGTGTCAAGGTATTAGACTCCAAAGCCAGCCTTCTAACCCCCCTAGATTATGCTATACAGAGTTGTATTTTATTCCATTATTTCATTTTAAACAGGAAAACAAATTAGGACCACTGTATGAAAATAGGCAAGCAAGGGCATAACTCAACCCTTAAGCAAGGTGTTTGTGGAAGTAAAATCGACAGTAAGGTTAGGAGGTCAGAATGAAGCTAAAACAAACAGTGGCACATGCAGTGAAAGACAGCCGGTTCTGAACCTCCAACACATTGTAACTGTTTCTGAAATGCACCAAGTGGTCTGAAGATACACTGGGCACAGTGATCTCAAAAAAGAGCCAGAGCAGCGGTGGATTTGTTGAATGTCGGCTTGACTTAAAAAACTGTCTATGAAACTCTCAAATCTTTATTTTGCAATCAGAGAAGCCAGGGCAGTTGTATGCAAATTGGAGGTGACTTCAATCTGAAAACAGTGGAACTTGAGAAGAATTTTGGGATGTTAATACCTTTAGCCCAACAATGTTAAAACAGTAAATGAGTAGGATAAATGCTTCAGAGAAAGCCTGTGTCACTCACAGGATGCTCAATCCTGTGAAGAATGAAGAGAGAGAGAGAGACTGAGCCAGGGACAGGCTGGTTCAGCCAAGAGATCTTTTCCAGCCGAGTATTTCTTCATCTCTGGAAGGGAGCACTCAGGGCCCTTTCCTGATCCCTGCGCGCCTTCTTCCCCAGCTGTGTTCCTATCCGTGTGCACCGTATATCAGAGAAAGAAGCACTTCACAGCCACCCCCAGGTCCATTGTTAACAGGAAACACACACGGGATACCTGACCCACATTTTGGCAGAAATAAAGATGAGGAACGTGGGAGAGACCCCGAAGCTCAGCGTGCACTTTGACTATTCACCCAGTGTCCTCACTGCTTGTTAATGAAAACAAGCCTTTGTCATAGCAACACCAGCAACCCCAAACATCTGACTCTCCTGGGGAACACCCTCTCCCACCCCACCCCAACAGTGAGCTATTACAGGCTTCTTAGAAGCTTCTAAGTGGCAGTCAAAACATTTTCAGTTAGCATGCACTCTCTCCTGCTAGTTCATCTCCATATTTTTCATTTACTTTCACCTCATTTGTCCCAAAGCCATGTTGATGAAAAGTAAATGGCCACACTCGCCCTCCAATGTGGGCAGAAAATTTAGCACAGGGATTAAGAGCTCAAGCTCTACCTTTAAAGCGTCTAGTTTCAAATCCTGACACTTGCCCACCTGTGCGACTTTCCCGTCATTCAGAAAACAGGGATGTTAGTAGAATCTCCTTCCTGGGGTTATTGAGAAGATTAAATGAGAGCATGCTTGGGGAGTGCTCAGCACAGGGCCTGCCACAGAGTAAGCGGGTAAGAAATGTTCAGTACAATTAATCTCATGTTGTTGCCTAAGAGGCTTCATTACTATATTGAGTTTGGCAAGTGTTAGAATCCTGGCCACTTGAAGCTGAAGGACTGCCTGTAGTGAATAGTTGTCTTCTCTGTCCATGGAATTCTCCAGGCAAGAATACTGGAGCGGGTTGCCGTTTTCTTCTCCAGGGGATCTTCCCAACCCAGGGATTGAACCTGGGGCTCCTGCATTGCTGGCAGGTTCTTTACCACTGAGCCAGCAGGGAAGCTCAGTTGTCCCACAGAGAGCGTTACTGGCTCAGCTTTCTGAAGCGGTCGCATCTCTTTTTATAGGAGGGCTGCACTTTGGTGGTGTCCCTTGTATGTTTTGATTGGGAAATGGATCCAGGAGTGGGCTTTTGGGAGTCCTGTTATTTCGTGAATCCTTTCTTTTGTAATATGTTCAGATGTGGGGGTTCTATCATCTTGAGATACTCCTGTGGTTGGAAAATTGTCACTCGAGGAGGAAAGTGCTTGTACAAGGAGGGTGGGCCAGAAGGGTTGAGCCTGGCTCACCTCCACTGTGCCCCGTGCACTTTCTCCACCCCTGCCACCGTTGTGTCTCAGAGATACCAGGGACCCTGGCGAGAACAATGGATCCCACCCCTTCAGTGGATTCTTACCGTCAAAGCAGGTCCTAGCACGGCCTGCTTCCAGATGACCAGATGGGTTTGCTTTCCTTGTTTCAGATGTGAGGTCCACAGTGATACAATATCCTTGTTTTTAGAGGCGGTCGTGGGGACTCAGTTATACTCACATCAGGATACGAAATAGCAGCAGAAACAGTATTCCTTACACAGATCTATAAATCGTCCTCTCCAAGAAATAGCTGCATGGAAGGGAGAAGCCTTCCAAGACCAGGCCTTTGGTGTCTTTGCAGAGCTTTCCAGAATGTACCAAGAGAGGTGGGGGGCGGCGGGCATTAACCCCAATTCATGCATTTTCCCCCCTCTCCTGTCACCATCCCTCCCTCTCAGGGTTCTCTGTGTTACAAAATCCACTTTCTTATAATTTCCCTGGTGGCCGACCATGGACCTTAACTCAGTGACCTTCCATGTGGTTAAGCGCAAATCATGTAATTAACATGAGTCAAGTATCCACCAACTGAGTAGTTGTTTGCAAATAATAAATTCTCATTCCCACAACATATATTTATGTCTACTCTGTACCTGTGCAAAACGGTGGGCACATACAGTAGTAAGAAAAGAAGCCCTCTGAGGGCAGAGGTCATAACTAAAGGTAATGAGCGAGATCGACATGATGATGAAACCAACAAGTACAGCATTATTCATTTTATTCATGAAGGAGAATGCAGGATTAATGCCATGAGAGAAAATAGCAAGATCACCAACTCTGGAGGAAGAGAACAGGCAAGGCTTCCTTGACGAGGTGATATTTAAGCCAAGACTGAAAGAGGGAAGAAAAACACAAGTGAAATGGGGGATGAGGGCACACTTCTCAGGCCGAGGAAGCAGCAGGGGTAGGAACCCGGAGGCAGGGACGTGTCCCTGTCCTGTGAGTGACTGCGGGCAGCGAGTGATGCAGGAAAGGCAGCAGGGACGAGATCCCGAGGCCCTGGGAGTGGTGACTCCATTCTTTGCAGATGCTGACGCCAAAAGAAGGGTAGTGACCATTCAGACTGTATTCTTCACAGGTCTCTGTGGCCCCTGGGTGCCCAGTGGAGTTGAGAATGGTTGAAGGCAGCAAACCCAAAGGTGAGGCCAGGGCAGGAGTCCAGGCGAGCACAGGTGGGGACTGGATGGCGCTAGGCTGCTGGCTGTGGAGATGGAATGTGCTTGATGGTGTTGTTGGGGACAAGGAGAGAAAAAGAAGCCCCCAAGTGCACTTTCAAGGCTGATTGCACAGTTTCTTCTCGTTGACCTTTCTTCCTCAGTTACATTTTCCCTTACTCAGAGAAGTTTCAAGTCTTTCTCTTTTTAACCAGCTTAAGTCTTTAGACAAGGGTAGGGACTTCAGCCAGTCGTGATTCGGAAGCCACGGTCTGAAATCTTACATGTCACTCTTTCTTTCACAGCCTACCAGGACTTCCTCCGAAAGCATTTACTCTCGACCAGGCTCCAGCATTCCTGGCTCCCCGGGTCATACTATCTATGTAAGTATCCGCTTCCGGAAGAGATACTTCCGGGCCAGGTAAGGTAGCAGATGGTAAATGTGGACTGGATAATCTGAAAGCGAATAATTCAAAATGCTTTCTATTTCTGTTATGCGGTCCAATTTTTCATTCTTGTAGATCAGCCATCTCAATCCCATTTTCCTCCAGGCGATCGAATGTTTCTGTGGATGTGACCATCCATATAGAGTGATTGAGTAGATAACCCTATATGAAATGCAGTAATGTGATACAGGACTTGAAAAATGGTTGCACCTAACTTGCATATAGATATTTGGAGGTTAATTATACGTTTTATAATCCCGGTACTGAGTGTCCTTAAATTCTGCCACAAAGGTCTTTAAATATTTAGTTTATTAAATATGCAGTTCTTGTTTTTAGCCATCTGGGAGGATTTTTTGACCATCTGTTTGAGCTTTCCCTTCTCTGTCATAAATTTAGGAAATCCTGAATGTTTGCATTCTTCTCTATTTGATGAATTCTACTTAGACTTTTTCCCAAGCTTTTGGTGACTTTTTTTTTTGAAAACATGAGTATCTGGTATAAATGGGCAACTTTATTTTTTAAATTTATTTTATTAACATATAGTTGATGTACAGTGTTGTATCTATTTCTACTGTACAGTAAAATAATTTAGTTATACATATGTACACATATTACTTTTCATATTCTTTGCCATTATGGTTTATCACAGGATATTGAATATAGTTTCCTATACTGTACAGTAAGACCTTTTGTTTATCCATTCTACATATGAAATTTTGCATCTGTTAGTCTCAAATTCCTAATTCTTCCCACCCCAGTCTCCCTCCCTCTTGGCAATCACAATTCTGTTCTCTATGTCTGTGAGTCTTAAACAGGCAACTTTATAAACAGTGTGACCATGCTAAGCAAAGTATTTTTGGATTTGTTTATTTTTAAGATTTTCACTTTTTAAACAAGACATGAGACGCACTAACCGCAGTTCCTCAAAGATAAGATGGCAGAATCATTTTTCTTTCTGTTTAACTTTGGCAGGCAAAAGTGGACAATGAAATCCTGGATTACAAGGATTTAGCAGCCATTCCCAAGGTCAAGGCCATTTATGACATTGAACGTCCAGATCTTATTACCTATGAGCCTTTCTACTCTTCGGGCTATGATGACAAACAGGAGAGGCAGAGCCTGGGAGAGGTAATAAATTCCCAGAAGTTGTGAATAGCACAACTTCTTTCTCTCTTGCCACATGTATAAAAACTACTGATTGGAATCGAGATAAGTCAGAGAGTCCTTCTCATTGCTCACTGTTGGCAGGCTTCTGCAGCAGGTGCTTTGAGGCAGTCAGAAGCCCATTGCACCATCCCCTCCCCTTGGGAGGTGTGGAGAGGTGGGGGAGCAGACCAGCCTTAGGAAACAACAGTGCAGGACGAGTGAGCGCCAGGACCAAGTTGGAGGGAGAGGAGCCAACATGCTGGGAAGGGAGCCGAAATCGGGGAGAGTCTGTGAGCAGAGGGGGTCAGGGGGAAGGGTCCTCTGGGGTGAAGGGGGTAGCCTTGGGGCGAGCTGAAATATATTCATGGGGATCGTGAGGAGAGAGAGCACACCCCCTAAATTTTAACAACTGTGGTTTCCAGCATCATAAGATAATTAGTATATGCAAGAAAAGAAAGCATAAGGTCACGGTACAGTGCAGTGGTATGAGGTGGGCTTCTGGAATCAAGTTACCTGGGCTTAACCCAGAGACTGCACTTCTGTTGTGTGACTTTGACTGTGAGACACCCTTTATAATCCTAACTTCTTTGTCTGTAAAGCAGATAATGACAGAATCTATGTATATACGTACATATGTGTGTATATATTTACATATATATATATATATCTTTAATTTTTTTAATTTTTCCAATCTGGGTTTGTATTCCAGAGCATAGCTCCTGGTTGAAATGATCCCTTGTGTGGGAAGTGGTGTCTGTTTTCATGTAGTGCCACCTAGTGGTCACACACTGTAACTGCATCTGCAGCCTTTGAAGTGCAGGTTGATCGATTGGCTTGGGTGGTTCAATTGCCTTTGCAGGGCAGAGTTTCACAGAGGATAAGGGGCAAAGGAATGTTCCTGAACAGAGTGCATAGTTGAAGCTGGTCCTACAGGAAGTGAATGAGAATTGCCTAATGTTCAAGCCATACAAGCAAGGGGAGGCGAGTTGCTTTATGGTGTTATGGGCCCAGATGTTTGAGCTTTGAAGTGAACATTTGTGTTTGGAACCAGACTCTGATATTTACTCTCTGTATGACTTTGGAAAAATTGCATATTTCCACCTCCTTATCTGTCAACTCAAGATAATAGGAACACCTACCATAGAGGTTTTCTGTAAGGATTAAGTGAAATATTTAGATTCTGGCACATAATAAATATGCAACAATAACCTAGAATGATGGCCTATGGGTTTCTCTGAGCATAGAGTCTGGACTAGGTGGATACCCTCCAACCAGAAATCAGATGTGTTCATGAACTCGTCTCCAACCCATGAAGCTTGCAGCTTAGACAAGTTTGCAAGCTATTTGGTTATCCTTTCAATTATTAGCTCTTCTTCCATAGAATCCATATACTGCCATTTTAGAAACACTGGAGAAATAAGCTTGGAGTTCTGTATAGCCATCTGTGCCTCCAGAAAGCAGATCAGACCAGACCACGGGGCTCGAGGAAGTCTGGAATACAGATGGCCAGTGACTTCTTGTACACTTGGGAAAGAAGGGCAAATTCTGAAACTGAGAAATCCACCACTGGCCATGCTCTTCAGAACACTTTGTTTGCATTTCATTTCTATTTGAAAGTTTTTTTTGCATTTTTAATTGTGAACATTTCATTCATTCATTTAGGAAATATTCTTTGGGTACCTAATATGTGCCAGGAGCTGCTCCAGTCGCTGGGAACACTTAGTTGTAAATGAATGGATTTCTTGCCCTCATGGAAAGTGGGAGACAGATAATAGACAGACGGATACAGAACATAATATTACAGGGTGATATTGCTTTGATCGAAAATGAAGCAGAGTAAGGAGAAAGTACACGGGGGTCGGGGGGTGCTGGGTTGCTGCTTTAAGTGGGAGGATCGCAGAAAGTACTGGGTGGTAATGCATTTGAGCAGAGGCCTTGCTGAAGATGGGGAGTGAGGCCTGCAGGTGTCTGAGTGGAAAGCACTGCTGGCAGAGGACAAAGCAAGTGCAAAGGCCCTGAGGTGACAGAGGGCTTGGTCTGCTGACTGCCTCGAGGAATCCTAGAGAGATGGAAGCCAGAAGGTGAGTGGTGATGAGGTTGACAAGGCCTCCTGGGGAAGATGCCACCAAGGCGGTCACCATAACATATTACGTGATTAATTACTGTGGTTATAACTTAGTCAGCAACTGTGCTTACCAAATTCTGTCTTTCAGTAGACACTGTAACTCATGGTGGTAAACCATGAATATAGAGAGGGAATCGTTCCAATTTCTCTCACTAATTACCTAAAAGCATTACAGCATATTTGTCAAAACCTGTGGTTATCAGGCAGACACATGCGTCTCAGTCCCCCAAGGGCTTTGTCATTATGTACCTGTCTGAGCCCGACTCTCAACCACTGAATCAGAAGATGGAGGACAGGCAAGGGTGCTGGCGTGTGTAGTTTGAATAATGTTTCCAGATGAGTCTGATAAGCAACTCTAATTAAAACGAGTTAACATTGTGAATTTCTCTTTTATTCTTCCAGTCTCCAAGGACTTTGTCTCCTACTCCATCAGCGGAAGTAAGTGCTATTTTTGAAAATTTTAATGGGTGGAATTGGAGAATTACTTGGACCTTTCCTAGACTCACATTTTTGCAAAAGGATATTAAACAAAAGAACAGAAAAACTGCGCAAGATTATGATGAATGTAGCACTCCTTACTGTAAGATATGACTCTAAGACACAGAAGTATATTTCTTTTTAAATGGAGACAAGGGAATAAAACCAGCTGTACACTGCACCTCTGAATGGTAGGAAAGTGTTTGCAGGGAGTGGAGCCACTTTTCCCTATATTGGGTTCTCTCTCATCAACCATAATTAATTGATCTGCTTCCCAACCTACTAGATTATCTGAATTGGCCAACTGTGGCCGTGGTGTTTCTATCAGCAGAGCCATCTTCTTGGAAGACCAGCCCTCTTGGTTTAAAATCAATAGTCTTGTCCCCCTTCTCAGGGTAGACAGACCGTATAGTGGCTTTTATCAAGTTCACCAGCCTGTCTGTTCCCTTGGGAATAATCTCCTGAGTGTCTGGATCACATAGAGCTGTCAGTGATTGTTCCATAGCAAGCTATGGATCCTGTGTCAACCCAGTCATGCTCTTCTCTTCTGTAGCATCCAACACCAAAGACACAGCTCCCAAATGATTTATACTCCCAACCCATGTTATTAAGTGTTCTTCAGAGAGCTGGTGATATTGATTTACAAAATGAAAGAACACCTTCACACTATACCCCAGTCCCAGAAAGTCTTGGTTTTGCCCTCATCCACATTGACTTACCTACGTGGTGACCAGAAGCCATAGAAGCACTTCCTATTGCTCCTATGTAATTTTTCTCTCAGAGGGTAGCTTTGAAACTAGCGGCTTAAGCTCAGACCAACTCAAATCTGAGCATGGTTCAGCACCCAGGTCCAACCCAGCACTTTCTTTCATGTAAGCTGTTACAGATAATAAGAAAGGGATTGTTTGTTCCAGCATGCTTCTTCTTATTCTGCATTTCTTTATGCATCCAATGAGCAGACTCCTCAGGGCTTAGGTCTGCCCCCATCTACGAATAGTAATAATAATAAAGTCAGTAGTCTTGTCTTAAAGTCCAGTAACTTTCTGGATAGTCTATATAAAACTGGACTGGCCTTAGGTAATCACTATAATTTGAGATGGTACAATCTCTGTGGTATTGTGATGGCTTATACCAAGTGCAATGAATGATTTCTCTGCGAATTTACAACTGAAGTTATGAAGCATTTGTTTCTGTTACTGACCACTTGTGAGACTGAGGCACATTACTGTGGAAATTCTGTTTTGTTGTTGTTTCGATTTATTGTCAGAACCAACTAGGATCAAACCAAAGCTTTTTTGCTCTTGCTCTTGCATTTCATACATCCATAGTTATTGAGATTTTAATTTAGATCTTTTTCATGCCCTTTTTCAAACTTTCATTTTTATTGTGCTAGTAAAAACTTCATAGGACAACAAATTCCTAAAGTATAAAACATTCTTTGTACTCATCTAATTCTTTTATGGTTGTGTTTATGATTTTTTTTTAACTTTATGCATACAGTATTCTTTAGATTTGGACATGGTGTGATACTCCTGTATTAAATTGATATGCCATAGCTTAACTGTACCCATTTGTTGAGCACATAATACAAAGCTTTGTCTTTATAAATGGTGACATTATAAATATCTGAGGAAATTTTTCCACTTAAAGATCATTAAAAAATATATTTTTAGGATTTGCTTCTTAGAGATAGAATTATTGGATTTGAGGCCACCACAAGCTTATTCTCCAGGAAAATCTACTTAAAATGTCCCCAGGTCAATATCATAGATGGTGTGGGTAGGTGGTTGGATCCAGGGATGAGATTAGAGTCAGGAGGCTGTTTCTGAAACAGGTTCCACCTGCCCACAGGTCTCTTAGCTGCATGGAACCTTCTGGAACATCCTGCATTTGTGGAGAAGGGAGGGAATACCACATGTTCTACCTTCCTTCTGATGCAGGTCTAATGATGCAACCTATGTGAATGCACTTTGTAAAACTGAAAAGCACTGTATAAATGTGGTTGTTGGAATTACTCCCTCTTTTCCCAGACCTCTGTCAACATTGGAGTTTATCACTTTAACATCTTAAAATCTTGGTAAAGGCAAGGACTACAGGTTTTGAACAAAAGGCGTTACCCATGGAATGTTCGTTTGCGTACCTGTTTGAGGAACATGCCCCTAAAATGTGTACATGAACGGGTCGACGCAACAGTTCTGGGGGGCTCCGGTGCCGCTTGACTTCACTTGAGCCTGACAGCCTGCCTGTGTGTTGTGCTCCCACCGTCTCTCCCTTTCCCCCAGGGGTACCAGGATGGGCGGGACCGGATGATCCGCCGGTCCACAAGCCAGGGCTCCATCAACTCCCCGGTGTACAGCCGCCACAGCTACACTCCAACCACGTCTCGCTCTCCTCAGCACTTTCACAGACCCGGTAAGGGCACCTGTTCCCGGGATTCACTCTGGATAATCCTCTGTGTTTCTGTGTGATTGTTTTCCCCACCACTGGTAGTGTATTTAAAAATCTGGCTGCCTGCCAAATCTATCTTCCCCCTCTCCCAGGAAAAAAAAAAAAAAAAAAAATCAAAAATTCCTATCCCATTACAGTTTGTGTTATTTCTTTTCTTAAAACAAGACACATTTTATGATTATATTCATTATGATTTACTGAATCATTACATTTTGACAGTAGACAACAAAAAGTAAAGGAATTTATTTTTTTAAGACTTGAAGATAATCTCAGCACTCTGAGACTTAAAATGAAGATCTCCAAAATATATGGTGATGTGCCTTTTAGGCTTACCAGCATCATCTAAAATCCAGTGTTAGTCATTTACTGATGGGTTTGTTATGTTTCCCCAGGCACATGGTATTACTATGGATGCTTGGTTAAGAACCTGCTAGAAGGAAATCTCATATATAAACCCAGGATTGTATTTGGTAAATTTTAAGGTGCCTTCCAACCTAAAATTTTGAATCAGACTTGGAAGACATAAAAGCACTAGAGATGAGCTATGATGGAGACTATTAAGAGTAATGATCTTCATTTGACCTTTATCTCTGCAAAATTTTCATATTTTCATATTAGTGGGTGTCTACTATGTGGACACTATGTCTACTATGTGGAGTAGAAAAAGAATAAAGATCTTATCACAGAAGATAGATTAAATAAATTCACAGAAGAAATAAATTCACCAAGGAAGACTTTGGCTTTTTAAACAAACTTGGTGATGATGCATGTCTACAAAGACTTCATTTTAACTCTCTTGCTTTTGTGCAGGCTCATAAGCCCATTCATATGGGAACTTATTGTATAAAATAAAACCAAAGGAATGAACCGAGTATAAAAAGGCTGCAGTCTTCAATTTAAAGCCAGAAATTTAGTGCTTGTAGAGGATTAAATTTTTACTCTTGGATCCTTCAATAATATATAGTTTTCTCTAGGCTCCTAAACATTTACTCAATATTTGTTGAGTTCCATTAAAGGAAAATTTTCAGGAAAGGAATTCCTTTTATTTGCCATATACATTTATATCCATTTTATTCCTGGGTTTGGATTTAAGCCCTTCTCTGCCTGGGAGATGAGAAATCCTTTATGCCACCATCCCTACATGTGGGCATACCCTGAGGTCACTGAGGCTGCAGCCGTGACCTTGTCAGAATGATATGCGGTTGCCGGGAAACTGTCCAAGAGACAACTGGATAGCCAGGGAGTGGTCAGTCAGGGGCCTAGTTTCCCAAAAAGGCCATGTCCTCATGGGGCAGTAGAAAGTGTTCCTGTGTTCCCGTCATCGTTCTGATGCCAAGAACCTTCAGAACATTTCGTGCGTCCTAAGCACTTCTTCTCCCCCTTCATGATACATTATGGACCTGTGTGATGCCAGTTATTAAGGTTATTTTTTCAAGATTTTTCATGACTCTGCTGGCACAGTCATGGTCAACACGGAGCACCTCGAAGTATCCTCTCCGTAAGTTCTAGATGCCAGAGAGTCATGCACGCCCCTTGGTCTGGTTTAGCTTAATGGTCCATAACTAAGTTTCCAGCTCATCAGTGCCTCCACTATCCAATTCTCAGCATCATGGGTAGCTCTTTGCCCCCCAGGGGACACAGACAAGTGCAAAATAAAATTAAACTTCCTAGTAGGAGAAGTTTGCCACTTAGAAAGAAAAAAGAAGAGAATCTGACCCTGACATATTGGTATTGGGTTGGCCAAAAAGTTCATTTGAGTTTGTCATCTTAGGATAAAACCCAAATAAACTTTTTTGGCCAGCGCAATAGTTCTTTGCAAGGTTCTTGAAACAACTGTCACTTTTAAACATACATGTCAGAGGATTCTGTTTTGTCAGTTGCCTTTTTAAAAACAGCCATGGTTGAGTCTAAGTGGCATGCCCCGTCCCGACTCAGCGGTCGCGGGTGTCATCCGCCCAGAATGCCCTGGTGGCCGTTCCCTCCCACGAAAGCCATTTATCCTCGGAGAGTGACTCTGGACTGACCTGAACCTGTTGGCAGACTCTCCCCACTGTGCCTAACCCCTCGCAGGCGCCTTCTTAACCCCTGTTCCTTCCTCCGTTTTCAGACTCCTGATTAATGTTCTTTATTTTGTGTGTGTTTTTTTTTCCCTTTCCCTCCCTTGGAACGATGGCGGCGTCCCTGCTCCTGTGTTAATTTCTGCTCTTCTTTCTGTCTCCACCCCGCCCCGCCCCGGGCCTGGCACAGAGCTGGTGTCTCCTGGTGTGCAGAGGTCCTTCCTGCGCACCAGCAGCCTCAGCTCCGCCCACAGCGACTCCCGCCCCAACTCCCCATTCCGACACCACTTCCTTCCCCATGTGAAAGGTAAGGAGGCAGGCTTCTCCAGGCAGCACCCTGCAAAGCGGAGATTTATTAGCGCCCTGGGAAGGCTAATAAGGTGCATCTCCAAGAGTCAGCCCCCAGCTTTGGACCTCTCAGCATGCCTGCGTGCGTCATGACTTCACACCCGGCCGTGTCTTAGAACTGGCATAGCATCTCTCCTTGGGAGAAATGTGTCATTTCTAAGTGCTTTAGACGAAGTAACAGGAAGTACGTTGGAGACCTTAAGATTGCTTCTCTCCTGCTTAGGAAAAAATATATATATTATTATTTTGCTTTTCTCTGTGTTAGAAGCAAAATAGAATATATATCTGGGGAAGTTTCCTGGTTTCAATATGTGATATGGCTCAGCAAAACCCAACGGTATTCAGCAACAAGGGTTCCAAAGTTGTCTTCATGATGATAAGCCACGTAACAACATTAAGATGTTTGGACAGTACGAAAGACCTAGGGCCACGTAACTGAAATTTCTCTCCTTGAGCCAACTCTTAGGGTGATCCTCCTTTGACTTGTCGTGATGTCTGCATGATGGAGAAGAGGGGCTTTGCCTTCTGTTTTCTGTTTCTGCCCATCTCTGCCCTTCCCTCTGTGTTGTTCCCATTGTTCTCATTGTGCCTTGGTAGCAGTCCTCAATTGAAGTTCTCAGTTCTCCTTACTTGGTGGGGGAGCCAGGAGCCACAGAGCGATCATGAAGGGGCCATAATTTAAAATATGTCGGAGCTCCCGAAAGGATGCTGACTTCTTCCGTAGCCTTGATTTGAACCAAAGTAACTGAAAAGAATATTGGGCTAGCCAAAAAGTCCATTTGGATTTTTCATAAACTGTTATGGAAAAAACCAAACAAATTTTTTGGCCAACCCAAGAGCTGAAGGAGAGAGTTGCAGGCAAGCACAGATGTTGTCATGGGTCTTAAGACAGACCTGAAGGATTCTAACCCTGAGCTCCAAGATGTCACATCACTAACACTTTCTCGAACAGCCTAAATGTTGTGCTCTTTGACTGAATTTTGTTTGCAGTCTACCCAACATTTTTACTCATTTGGATTTTTAGGACTCAGTTGTTCAGTCAGTTCAGTTCAGTCACTCAGTCATGTCCAACTCTGCGACTCCATGGACCGCAGCATGCCAGGCTTACCTGTCATCACCAGCTCCAGGAGCTTGCTCAAACTCATGTCCATCAAGTTGGGTGATGCCATCCAACCATCTTGTCCTCTGTTGTCCCCTTCTCCTCCTTCCTTCAATCTTTCCCAGCATCAGGGTCTTTTCAAATGAGTCAGTTCTTCGCATCAGATGGCCAAAGTATTGGAGTTTGAGCTTCAGCATCAGTCCTTCCAATGAATACTCAGGACTGATTTCCTTTAGGATTGTCTGGTTTGATCTCCTTTCAGTCCAAGGGCCTCTCAAGATGCTTCTCCAACACCACAGTTCAAAAGCATCAATTGAGTTGAGTCCAACTTAGTTGAGTCCTAAAATATAAATTTCCTGCCCCATCAATAAGCAGTTACTTTGTGAGCATGCTATTTTTTGCATTTTCTAGGCTGTGAAAATAACATTGTTGATATGCCTATTGAAGACACACACCACTTGCTTTTAGCAAAGACATCTGTCTTTTTCAGCAGGCACAGCACTTTCTAAAATTCTTGACAGATTATTTGTACCAGTTTTTCCCAGAGCACAGAGAGCCTTATTGCTGTTCTCCACCCTGAACTCCTTTCAGGGGGTGTTGAAGGTCAACAGATGCAGCAGCTTATGGTTTAATCCTTGTAGAGGTAGATGGCAAGTGCCAGTTTGTAGTTGGCAAGGTGAAATGCCCTGGTGTATTATAGGCGGGCTTCCTAGGTGGCACGGTGGTAAAAAATTTGCATGCTAATGCAGGAGATGCAAGTTCAATCCCTGGGTCAGGAAGATCCCCTGGAGAAGGAAATGGCAACCCATTCCAGTATTCTCGCCTGAAAAATCCCACGGACAGAGGAGCCTGGTGGGCTCCAGTCGATGGGGTCACAAAGAGCTGGTCGTGACTGAGCACACACGCCTCCTCATAGTGAGCATTCCGATCTGTGCATCTGTGATTTCCCTCCCAGCATGATGCTCTTTGAACACTTCCGGTTACATCACTCCTCACAGTATCCTCACAGTGATTAAAGTAGCAGGCGGGAGGCGTGGGGGTAGATGAACAGCTGAGGCCCTGGTTAAGTGACCCGGCCAAGGACCCTCAGCTCGGAAGTGGCAGCACCAGGACTAGAGAGACCCCAAGCCTTCTCAACCTTCATTCCTATTAGAGGGATGTGTTTCAACATAAATATACTTGAAGAATAATTTTTAAAGCAAATTTTTACTTTCCATCCCTTTTTAACTAGAAAATTTCGTTCTTATGGAGGCTAAAACAGTTATTTGAATCATTTAAATTACAAAATTAACAAATGTGTACTTTTCAGTAGAAAGACCAAGTCGTTATTGAAATTTCAGTACCTCAATGTACCTAAATGGTGCTTTATTAAAAATACAGATATGCAGTCTTTTCTGTTTTCAGTCTGAATTCAGAGTACACAGTCAAATAGTATAGGTTTAAATCCTAAAAAGCCTTGGCTTTTCTCACACTTATACTTTAAA